>NW_024039036.1:7500-607500 GCF_016077235.1 Cyprinodon tularosa | reverse complement strand
TAAGGGTAGCCACAGCATTGTTAGTGGTCAACCACCAAATGCTTGTGCCGATTCTGTTCCCATGAATAGCTCCAACATGCCCATCCACTCACTTCCACTGCCCTTCTTCTCACACTGGGTGGGATGCAGCATCAATGCAAGCCATTGATATGTCACAGCTTTGCAGTCAGGGCCAGAGTTCAGAACAAACAGCAACTTGGTTTGTGGCTTCTCTGGTGCCAATTCACAGTTAAGCAAGAGACGTTATGATGTTTTTGGTTGAAGATGAGGATGCGAAAATAGCAACAAACAACAGAGTGGGGGGGGGGGGGGGGGGCTCAGCGTTTAAAGAATATTTGCTGTCCAGTTCTCTGCTGACGTACCAGTCTCAAGAGGAGGGCTGTATTTAGAACGAAAGCCTAGCTTCCTCATCTGACTTCCTGACCTATGTTTCCTGATGAACATTCTTCCAGTCTATCCAGAGGGCTCACGGGAAAAAAAAGCTTGGTTTTCCACTCCAACACATGGGGTTGCAGAGGATGAAGTCGGGGTCAAAACCATCAAGTATTCTATTACTTCGAGGAGGATCTTCTTTGCAATCTGGACATTTTGCCACAGAAGTCAAGAGCCACAAAATATTTTGTTAGATTCCTTGAAAACATATTCAACTTCTTTACTTTGTCACGATAAAACCACAAACTAAACTCTATTTCAGTCAAATATCTGTGACATATAAAAAAAAGTACTGCATAACTGCAAAGTGATTTTTTCCCCCCATTTTGATAGGAATAGTGGGCATGTGTGTTCATCCCTGCATGTTCCAAGGTTTGTTGCGCTTCACCAAAGTTAATGTGTCTCTGCCAGCTTTCCACATCTGGAGGCTGAGTTTTTGCTCTTTTTCAGTGAGATTTAGGTCTGGACTTTGGCTTGGACATTTGATAATCAAAGCATAAACGGGCTTTGATTATAAAGATTACTTAATTTCTCTGACTGTATGTTTAGGATCATTGCCCCACTGTAATATGATAAATAAATCAAATAATTGAGTGATTTTTTTATGGGATGCTCAAAGCTTGGACTATTAATTAACAAGAGTTAGTTGGTGGCTGACAAACTTCAGAGGCCTTTGTTTCATTGGATTGTATTGGATTCAATTTAATAATTAGCTGACTTCCGAAAAGACATGGTTCCAATTAAAATTTTTAAGGGGTATAAGGTGTTTGCTAGTATAAATGGATGCAGCACTTCTGGCTGTTTTTGTCAAACAAAAAAAAATGTTTTATCTTCCTTTCACTCCTCAAGCATGTGTCTGTTTTTTTTATGAGGAAAGATAGGAGAAAGTTCAAGGGGTGTGAGTAATATTTGCATTACTATCAGAGGCTAGAGAGAACCTGGTGGCCAGACCAAGTCTATGGAGGATGATGTAACCAGATATTCCTCGGCTTCTACCTCAGCACAAGGGGGGAAAATAAATGGGCTTTGTATACTAAAACCATGGAAAGGATTCACTCACCAGAAAATCCTGACCCATCTGTCTCAACTTTGTAACCCTTCAAGACCTAACAGCTGGCAATATGCTCTCACTTTTAGACGGGAGTTACACTGTCCATGTGCCTGCCTCTGGACAGTAAATAAGAAACCTTTTTTATTCCCTTAAATCAATTGGGTGTGTCTACATTTCAATTATTGGTGTTCATCCGGATACTGTTGAGATGGAACCCCTTGTGTTAGGGCTGTATTATCTGTTTATTGGAGCTCCAACTGAACAAACATTTGAACGTTCACCTTATTGATGTGTGTATTGGTTCAAATTATTTGTTGTTGTGTGAGAAAAGGATGAGTTGTTTTTGATTCACCCTGAGTAGGCCAATATTAGACGTGACTATTTACTCCTATTGTTATTGCTGCAATTAAAATGTGAAATTTTTACATCAAATATGAACAATGATCTGCAGTCAAACAGGCAATGCAAGTTTATTTTTATAGCACAATTCAGTATAAGGACAATTCATAACAATTAAACTGTAAAATAGAAGAAAATTAAAAGCAGAATAAAAAGGAATTAAGATGAAAGCTTGGTAAAGGTAGGTAGTAAAACAAACAAAACACTAAGACCTTAAAGGAATAGTACACCCAAAACATGATTAGCCTTCATTTTCTACTCACCCCCATGCTGAACAACACTCTGGAGTACTTTTTTGATATCTCAAATGCATCTGGAGATCTGGGAGGCTTCTTGCTGTCTGCTGACATTCAAATAATGGAGGTCTATGGCGCCCGAGGCAGAAAGGTCCATAAAAGTCCACAAAAAACGTGTCAATATTCCTCCATACTGCTCGTCCAATGTATTCCAAGTGTCCTGAGTGGGTAGCGTCCAGAATTTACTCGAAACGAAGTCATTTAGAATGTTTTTAGAGCATAAACAGTAGTGTATAGGATTTCCTAAAAGCGAGTTCACGAGCCTACGGAAACCGCGGCAGACCAAACCAGATGAAAGTGCGCATTCAGCTCGGCAAAGAACTCATGCTCTTCCTCAACACTGAAGTCCTCAGACATTTTTCTTTCGTTGTTTCTTTCTTTGCACAGGTAAACAGCACATTTCTTCTTCTACGCTTGCATTATCGGCAGAGCAGACGCTGAATGCGCACTTTCGTCTGGTTTGGTCTGCCGCGGTTTCTGTAGGCTCGTGAACTCGCAGGCGCGCGCTTTTAGGAAATCCTATACACTACTGTTTATGCTCTAAAAACATTCTAAATGACTTCGTTTCGAGTAAATTATGGACGCTACCCACTCAGGACACTTGGAATACATTGGACGAGCAGTATGGAGGAATATTGACACGTTTTTTGTGGACTTTTATGGACCTTTCTGCCTCGGGCACCATAGACCTCCATTATTTGAATGTCAGCAGACAGCAAGAAGCCTCCCAGATCTCCAGATGCATTAGATATATCAAAAAAAGTACTCCAGAGTGTTGTACAGCATGGGGGTGAGTAGAAAATTAAGGCTAATCATGTTTTGGGTGTACTATTCCTTTAAACTAAGCTGACTGTGCTATGCTGATAAACTGATAAAATATGTCAAATGAATAGCTGATGAGTAAGGAGTGCAGAGGCATGCACTGCAATGCGTCACTCATGTCTGTAGGATGGTGTCCCATCACTTGTGGAGCTGGTTAGTTACACATAATGAAGCCTTGGTGTTTTGACATCAAGAAAATTACAGTAAAATAGATAAAACAATAGATTGGAAAACATTTACATCCCCTCGCTAATTACATTGTTTTTAAGTCACTAGAGATGCTTCTCAAAGGCCATATGAGCTCCAGCCGACTGTACATGATTTGTGGCGCTACTGTATGACCAGGCTGCTGTGATGAGAAGATCTTGCAACATCTGCTCTTTTCTCCTCTGTGACCTGTTGCAACTCCCATGGGTTAGCATAAGCTCCTGAAGTATTTCCGTTCTCAGTTAAATAGAGAACAAGGAAATGAGTAAAAGTCAAGCAAAGTGAATGAACTGGGAAGACGATACACACAATGAAATCATTGGTCTTGTTGTCTTCAAATTCTTGCTGTCTTCAGTTCTCAAAATGATTCCCAGCACCCTACAGAAAGACCTGAATCCGCATTTAATCTTCAAGACAAAGATAAAGTTAAAGACACTGACGTCATTCTCACAGCTGAGGGAATCTGACCTTTTAAAGGCCTCAGAGACCAAGGGAGGCGTTGGGCCAAACTGAACAAAAGTTGAGGGCTGTAAGATGGCAAGCAAAAAGCTTACTGATAAAACCATGTAGAGGAATGTGTTTATAATCCTACTATCTAACCTCATCCTCAGATTCCTGAACACTTAAATTTTTTACTGCCAGCATATGTTCGTTCTTCCCGGCACCTGTTAACACAGTATTCACATACACAATTTATTTTATACAGTTTTAACTCTGTGTAATGAGTCGAGAATTTTCCTTTCGCACCAAGGGGATGTACCACACAAAAGATTGATCAAACTTTATTGTTCTACAATCTTTTAATTTTTAATGGCTCTTAGTGATGATGTAAGACTTAGATGCTGCTGCTTTGTGATGGAAACCCATTCATTCAAGCTATGCACTGTTGACCTTATCTGAAGGTCACATACAGAGAATGGTGGTTATTAACTCTGCTGAAGTATAGTGACCTCTGGAAACTACACTGGAAAAAATTGAAATCTAGATAAGTCATTTTTTCTTAAATAAAGTTCATTTGTTCTTGGATTAAGGGGGTAAAAGAGATATTTTGACAATGGAACAAGACGATTTACACTTTAAATAAGAAAACACAATTGCATTGTCTTAATTAAAGTGCATATTATCTAATTATCTTATTTTAAAAGTAAAAATACTCATTCCATTGGCAAACTATCTCATTTACCTAATAAAAGAGTAAATACACTTAATTTAAGACATTTTTACTTATTTCTAGATTGTTTTTCCTGTTTATACACATCAGCATTTCCTTGCCCCACTTTGTGACAAACATAATACCACATACAGATGACTTGGGAATATTTCCATGTAAATGAAATTTCAGGGCTAGAAACATCTTATGATATCACCATAGAATACCCTGAGTTCCTCAAAGTGACCCATTCTTTCACAAATATTTTTTGAGCCTCTTTTACCAATGCTTTACATTACAAATCAATCAGTATGGAAGTGGTTGAAACTAATTATTAAAAGATTTAAAAGGTTTTACCTGATACATTTGAAAATAGTATGCAGATTAAGTAGGTGAGTAGAAGCAGAGGAGTGCTCCTGTGAATTGAGTTATAGCCGTTAGGTGAGTATTGACAAACAAAGACTTGTAAAAGTGAAAGTGCTGATTGATTTTCCTTTACTTAAAGGCGCACAGTGTAACTTTTAGCCACTAGGGGCGCTAGATCTGTAACTGCCCGTATTTTGCTTCTACCAAACATTAAAAATAATAACAAAGATAAATGACAGTTTATTAAGAGCAGTGTTAACTTACCAGTCTAATAATAAACTTGAGAGAAAAGAATCAGATTTACATCCATCTTCTGCTTTCAACCTGCGCCGACAAACTCCTCACCAACATCGTCTCCTGTTTTCCCTCGCGCATGATCCCTTTCACATTTTCTTTTTTTAGCCTTTTCAGAAGGTTTAAAGTTTTTCCTTGCCTCAGCCATGACCAGTGGTCGAGCAGGCGGAAAAATAGTATAGCAAAAGTCTTATCTCCATGACGAAGAGCCATAAAGCGATACGTTCTTCCAGGTCACATGACCTGGCCTGCATCTTCTCCCGACTTACATAAGCGTTATTTCAAGAGGGAAGCCCCGCTGGTAGCATTGATATTGTCAAGTGCGGCATATTGACGTGATAAATTGTTTCAAGTAACTCATATGTGTCAACTCTAGGTCACAAAGTCCACACTGTGCCTTTAAGTAAAAAAGTTCTATGTTTAAAGCTACAGTGTGTAATAATTACAGGGATATACAGTCAGAAATGTAATATATTATACATAACTATGTTATTTATCATCATCTACGAGCTCAGCCTCTTAACCTTAATATTTGCGTTGCCTTAGAATTCGTTATTTATAATTACATAGGAGCGGGTCTCGCAGCCATGGAGGCAGACATCTTTGCGCTACGGCAGCGCAGAGCCAACAAACTAGCAATTGCGAGATCGCCCATTACGCTCGAAAGTAACTACGGCAAGTTGAGAGAGGTGAACTGAGACGGTACTGAAATCTATACCCTACACAGACTAATGAAATACTATCTGTAAAATTATCTATGTAAACAAACCTCATCACTTGAGAAGGTAGGTGATGCGGACGTCATGGAAGACATTTTGTCCCGTAACGCTCGCTGTACTGTTGGGGAGGAGAAGCAGTGGGGGGGAGATGTTCATGTTGCTGCGGTCTGCAGTCTGGACGTTAGATGTCGCTGAAAATTACACACTGTAGCTTTAAGTTAAAGCAAAAGTCATTCACAAAAAAAAGTTAAAAAACAATCCACTTTGTTTCCAAGTTTGAAGACGTTTCACTTCCCATTCAGGAAGCTTTTTCAGTTGAAAATGTCAGGAATAGCATTGAGTTCGAGGTTTTATACAGTAACCCATCAAAACCTTGTTTTTGTTTTGAAAATATGCAAATTAAAACGGACGAATGGGTCCCCCCTTTTGAATGGGGGTCTTTGGTTTCTTTTGTTTGCCTGCAATGCCTCATATCCGTCTAAGTCTTTGAAAGGGGTTTCGTTAATTGGAATTGTTGGCCTGGCTGAATAGGCAAGGTCCTCTGCTCTCCTGTACCAGGGTTGGGGTTGCGATGATAGCGGGAAGGGATCAACTCAATTGCTGCATTGTAGCTTTTTGAAAGCTGAAATCTGAGTTTCCTTGGAAGCAAACTTGGAAACAAAGTCCAGTGGATTGTTCTTTTTTAACCCTTTTTGGAATAACTATGACCTGGATCACTGAGAATCTTCACAAGGTTAAAGCTAAAGTGAGTAATTTTTAGTGACATCTAATGTTGTGATGGCAGCAAAAATGAACCACTCCCCCCACCACTTGTCCCCTTTTAACAATACGGAGGCCGTCATGGAATAAAATGGTTTCTGCAACATCCACATCAACCATGCCAAGCGATGAAGAATTTTTTTTCACATGGATAATTTTATAAATAGTATTTTATTAGCCTGATTAGGATATAGATTTTGTATAAGCCTAAGATATACCTATTACTTGTTCTTACGACACCTTACGGCTGTGTTTTTAAGTGTTTTAATGTGTATTTTCCACCAATAACTTGCATAACACAAACACAATGCCAATCATATTCATATCCAGTTGCAGACACCTCTGTCCAGGTTCACAACAGACTTTTATCTCTACCCATCAGCACAGCTGTGAGATCTCGTACGCATTCCAGGCGAGGCACTGCTCATCTCAAATGCACCAAATATCACTACTCAGCTGTCAATTCTGTTGAGACTGACCAATAGCAACACAGGCCCGCCCATGACACATTTTTTACATTGAACAAAAAAAAAATCCTGCATCGAGGGAAAAGATTTACTGTAGGGTTTGAGAAAGAAAAGACACGTTTTGAGAGAGAAATCTATATTTGAGAGGAAATGTTTTCACACAAAAAAAACAACTATATTTAAGAGTTGTAACGTATTTTTGAGAGAGCTGTTTTCCTTTTGATATAAGATTTCAAAGGTCAATTTATCCTTTATTTATCTATGATCAAATATTTTCTCTCAAAACCTTTTTCCTTTTTTCTATCAGTGTGGAAAATAGTTATCTACAATGCGTTTCTAAATTATATTAATATAAATAAAACACACAATTAACTCCATATAAAGAAAATAATATAATATTTTCTTTATATATATAATAAATATAAATTTATGTGACCACATTTTGATAATCTTTTTGCTGCTATAAACACCAGAATTTCCCCATTGTGGTACAATAAAGAGATTTTCTATTCTATTCTATTCTATTCTATTCTATTCTATTCTATTCTATTCTATTCTATTCTATTCTATTATAAATAGTCCCCTAACATAAGCACAGTAATTGAGTATCTATCTCTATCTCTAGCATTTAAGGAGCAAAAAGGTCAAATAGAACAGCTGATTTTGTTTATACAGTGAAGATAGCTGCACACTAAAAAAAGAAACTCTTTATAGCAGCAGAGACAGCAACAATAAAACCATCCGCTCATGAGAGGTTCATATTGGGTCCAGCTGGATCTGAATGCTGCTCTGCATATCTCTCCATTAAGGTCTTAGTTTGAGAGTCCAAAGAAGAGTTTGAATGTTCTTTGTCTGTACTGCTTCATCATGCTTCCTGTAAATAAATGCTGGTGGTTTCCTAGGACTTTCCTAGGACTTCTAAAATGTTGGGTTTAGTTAGCATAGCAGCATTGCCAAAACAGTAGTCCCAAGATGTGTTCCTATTTAAAACTGACTTTACCTGAGGTTACCTTACCTTACCTCTTAACACTCAGTCATGGTCTTGGTTCTGTTTTGTTTTACTTTGCTCCATGCTGTCAAGTTTTATTAGTTTAATTTTAATTTCTGAATATATTTGAGTTCTTAGGTTTTTATTTGTTGCCCTTGTGTTGGTCTCTTCACACCTGCTCTCTTCACACCTGCTCCTAATCTGCTCGTTAGTCCTCTCTTTGTTCAGTCTTACTTCGTCTTACCCTGGCTCCTCGTGATTGTTTTCCCCTGATGTCTCCATGGTTCTGGTTTGTTTTACATTTTTCATGTTGGATTTTTGGATTCCCGCTTCTGTTACCTGTGTTAATTCATTAAAAAACTGCAAGAACACACCTCTGCCTTTCAGCCTCTGCTGCCAAACCCTGACACTCTTAGGTTTACAACAGACTTTCAACCTTATCAAATCCAACATATTCAGTAAAAGACAGCGGTGCAGCTCTGCTTTACTGGTTGTGGACCTTCGAAAAAGCCCAGCCCCACCCTCATTCTGTGCAGCTCTGTGGACTCATTTTGCTACTTGGACTCCATCATCGCTCAGGGCCTAATGTGGGAGCTGAACATCACCTCCCTTGAGGCAGAATAGAAGATGTACTTCCTGTAGCGACTTAAGAGGTTCAGCCTGCAGAAAACAGTGATGGTGCCCTTCTACTCTGCCAATTATTGAGTCCATTGTCTTTTCCACCTTCACCATCTGGTAAACTGCTTCCACCACTAGCGACAAGCGCAGGCTACAGCTTGTCATTCATATTGCAGAGGGGCTGATTGGCAGCATTCTTCCTTCTATTCAGGAATTGTACACTTCCAGGACTCACAGGCAGGCAGGAAAGATGGCAGCTGACCCCTCTTACCCTTTGCACAAAGTTTCCCAGACGCTCCCCACTGTCAGGAGCCTGGGGTCCATCAGGACCAAAACCTTCCACCACTATAAGAGCTTCTTCTCATATGGAAATAGTCTCTTTAACAACCCCAGCCTGACACTTTTTTTATTGAAAATGTTGCAAATATATAAATACATTATTACAGTTACATAATTACAATTTATTTTAACTTCATATTGTCATTATTTTATATTTTTAATTTTGTGTTATTGTGCACATCCTCTGTAAGAACTTTTCTCGATTCTCATAACATTCCTATAACGCTTTCTCTTTTCATTGCAAATTGCATATTTCAAAATGCATTTATGTTAGCTGCATGTTTGTATATATTTAACGTCTCACCAACAAAGCAAGTTCCTCCTACATGAACTGTAAAGGCTGATTTATACCTCAAAACTAGGACGTCTGCGTAGGTGTCGCAGTGAACGCAGAGACGTCCCTGTCCCTCTGCGACGACACTTGTGAAGTTGGACCACCTAGAACAGCGAGATTCACGAAAACGCTGGAAATCTTTTTCCACCTGGATCCTCGTGTCCCTTCTTTGTTGGACAAACTTGCCCCAACTTCCTCTCCGCCTCTGCCGTATCTCAACCCACAGCTAGTTTGTGATTTTCCCGTTTTGAGTTGTAGCGTGGAATAAACATACCAAAGACCACATTTCAATATTGAGCATAAATCAAATATGTCTGCATCATACCTGCGACAAGCTCACTGCGACACACTGCTGCGGGAGGACAACCAGCCTTTAAGACAATACTTAACAAAGAAGCTTTTTATTGAATGATTCTGATTTAGCCTCTTAATAAATGGCAAACATTTGACATCTTTTGAAAAGATTTTTGCATCTGTATGTAGCCTTTCATTACCTTTTTGATAATTCTACTATGTTGTGTTTCTTTACGTAGTAGCAATTATACATTGAATAGCCTTTTGGTACACCTCAGTCACAGATGTTTTTTCTTTTAGTTTCTGACAGGCCAGAAAGCCAGTCTGTGCCAAAAAAGATGAAAAGGGGCAGGAAGTGTTGTTCATTTCAGATACATAGTTATTTTTCTCAATCTTTAGAATTACCCAAATATGTTGCAGTAGTATTACATTAAAGATTTGCGAGGACTATTGTGTAAATGTCATCAGTAGAAGCCTGTGTTATGTCAAATAAGAGTGTAAGCTGCTTCTTTTTGTCTTCACAGCAAACAAGCCTCCAGTCCAACTGTCCCCAACCGTTCCCCGGTCCTCCTTCCTTTCTCTCTACCTCTTTCAGATTGTCTTCTTCCTTGGTCATGAAAGAGTGTGCAGCTGTGTGGAATCCTTCAGGCTGAATGAGAAGAATCAGCCCATTGGGTTGACTTTCCTGGCAGGAGCTTTTAGTTGCCTCTGCCAGTGCCTAACTTGCAATCAAGAGAACTTCCTGGGCTCCCGCCAATTACATTCAAATAGACAATGGGGAGTGTCCTGCAGCCATATAACACACATGGGTCCAGATGTCCCAGGGCCAAAATGTTGAAAGCATAACAGGTTTGGTAATTGTTGGATACTTGCCTTAAATATGTTTAAATATGTTTAGGCCAACGCCAAAGGGTTTGTTTGGCTTTCAAAAGTAAAAAAAAAAAAAAAGTGAGTCGCTCTGTAAGATCCCTGTCCTCCAAGTTTTGTATGAAATTGTATTTGGCGTTTCCCCTGCCACTTAGCATCTGACATTTCTAATTTTAAAGGGCTGACTTCATACACCCTACCCCTTATGTCCACTACTTCTATTAGCAAAGAGGATTTAGGGGTAGAGCTTAAAAATAGGGCTGGGAGTGTATTGGGATTGGGCCTTAAATCCACATTACATCGGATTGTATAAATGCAGTAGTTCGTCTCCTATTGCAGTGTTTCCCAACCTTTTTTCACTTGTGTACCCCTTTTGGCATTTTGTCTTATCATGAGTTCCCCTCTCAGTCAAAAGTGTTGATGATTGTCCAAAAGTGGAACGTACAATAACTGATTAAAAAAATCAATCTTTTAATTCGAGCATTTAATTCTTAGGCATTCTATTCTTTCCATCTCAAATAAATAACAGCATAAATATGTTGCGTGGAAGTTAGTAAGCAGAGGTGTCAAGTAACAAAGTACAAATACTTTGTTACTGTACTTAAGTACACTTTTTAGGTATCTATACTTTAATCCATTACTTATTTTTCTTCCTACTTCTGTCTTCTACTCATTACATTTTCACACAAGTATCTGCACTTTCTATTCCTTAAATTTTTAAAACAAACGTTACTCGTTACTCTTGGCTTCGGTTTAATGTTTATAAATGTTTATTTCACGTCATGTGAAATCATACACCATCCATTGCAGCTCAATGGCGCCATCCACATCTAGTGAAAACTAGTGTCATTGGATGAGTCATATAATGCAGACACTCATTGGTTAGCTATTCGTCAAATTTGTGCTGACGCCAAAGGAAATCATCAGAAACAAGCAGGTGTTCTTCAAACTGCAAACGTGAATTATCTATGCCATGATACAATGTCGGATTCGGAAAAAGATGTCGAAATGTCTGAAAGGTCGGACACAGGCGAGAGCGTATCGGGAGATGGACCAACAAGACCTCCTTCATCCTTGGCCCTATCTCAGAGAATTTTTTAAATAGTCGAAAAATTTAGCTTTCAATTCATAAAGTGGCATCTTGCTGTTTTTTTGTTTATGGTTACGTAATACTTTTATACTTTAAGTAGTTTTTGGAGCACATACTTTTTTACTTTTACCTGAGTAAAGAGGTCAAGTTGATAGTTCAACTTTTATCCAGTGTTGTGCCTGAACGCGTTCATTGAATGAAAGTTCATGAACTCGTTCACATTTTGGGCGAACGTGAACTGAACGTACTGCATTATTGCCTGATGAACGTTTTTGTGAACTCGTTCATTCTGGCGTCTGTGAACGGCACACTCTCTCAGTTCAGCTCCATTCAATAGGTTGCTAGATTTCTATAAAGCCCTCCAGGAGAAACCCCGGCTTAATCACACCGTAAACAGGCCTTAATATGTAGCGGGAAAAACACCCAATCTGGCAACACCAGCTACCAGCGTCGTAGCCTACAGCCGCGTGCGTCATCAAAACAAATGCAGCGTGGAAGCTACAGCAGCATGTAGGCTACCGTGGAGGCGACAAAGCAGCAGTATGATCACTTAAAACAGTTTTATGACCAGGTGGTCGGTGAGGATGATGGCAACAAGTTTGCCCGCCGGCTTTCAGTAAAAAAAATCCGCACTTCAGTAACCTTAAATTCCTACCTCAGCCTGGTCCCTCAGTTTGTGTTAGTAAAATGTTCTTGAGCGGAGGTCTTCAACAGGGTATCCGCGACCCCTAGGGGGTCTACGGAGGTACTGCATGAGGGTCTGCATGGTTAGTTGATATTTTTATATCCCCCCCCTGCAATTTTTTCCCCCACTAATTGAAATGTCTTTAAATACTCATTAACATGAAATCAACACACTGTAGTAAACAGATAAATGGAGGCAGAAGATGTCTTTCAGTCATCAATGCACACATTCAGCGACACACAGGAGCTCTTTCAAGCTGGACACCGTTTCCTTCACAACAACCAGGAATCAGAATCAGAAAAACTTTAATAATCCCAGGGAGAAATTAATTTCTTTACATTACTCCATCTGTAATAGAGTGACTATAGGACACAATTTCATACAATATATATAAATAGGGGGTCCCCCCATCAGTTTGGGGGTCCTTGGTCTGGGAAACATAGAAGACCCCTGGTCTTGAGGGTTTTACTATCCATGTAACTTGTTTGTTAAACCTGCCTGGTATAATTTTCCAGGATTCCTTTTTAGTATGTATTGAAATGGAATTTCAAATGGAAAAAATTATTAAAATAAAAAAAAAACATTTGCACCTTAAAGACTACTTTCCTATTTTTCTTTTAATAATTACTCATAAAAAAGACCATTCAAGCAGCACATTTTTCCTGATGTTTTTGAGAATATACTGTAGGGGTGAAAGCTGCAGCTGCTACTAGTGTGAAGTGAATGGACAGCAACAAAGCGTTAAAGCAACAATGGGGAAATGCTGTCCCCTCAATGCTAATGTAAACCCTGGTTGGATAAGGATTCAAAACTGGATATGAAGATGAAATCTGACGCACAGTTTCAGAGTTACAACTGATAAAATAATTGCTGTCTGTGGTTCTACAGTAGGCTATGGTGTAATTGAGCAATATATGAAAAAAAAAAAAGAACTATGAACTAGTTCGTTTTTTGTAATTATGAACTATGAACTGAACTAGTTCATTTTAAAATGTGTGAACTGAACTTTGAACTATTTCACGTAGAAAGAGAACTTTCCCAACACTGCTTTTATCAGGGTGTTTTTAAACTGCAGTATCTATACTTCTACTTAAGTAACAAATGTGTGAACTTTTGACACCAGTGTTAGTAAGGGACCTAAATAAATACAAAATAAAATCATATTATAAACCTGTATTTATAAAACTGGAGCTCCTCTTAGTAAGTCCCTTATAAATACATTTAAACTTCAGGTATTGGGAACAAAAAAGATAGTCAGACCAACTTAATTGGTTTTACTTTGTTTTCATCAAGACACTTGACCTGCTTTGATGAGCTCCTGTATCTCAGTGTGAAAAACAGCAGATACCAGGCTGGTCTCAACATCCTGTCTGTTCCTCTGCTTGGTTTTGATGTGCGTCAACACTGAAGGTGAAATCACGCAGGAAAAATGTACTTT
This sequence comes from Cyprinodon tularosa, assembly GCF_016077235.1. Classification (NCBI taxonomy): domain Eukaryota; kingdom Metazoa; phylum Chordata; class Actinopteri; order Cyprinodontiformes; family Cyprinodontidae; genus Cyprinodon; species Cyprinodon tularosa. The sequence continues at coordinate 593,885 of NW_024039036.1, read as the reverse complement.
TTGGAAGAAAAAAAAGCTTGTTTAATTTTTGAATTGGGTGCTCACATAGTAGACAGATCCCAGCCCAATTTCATTTTACTACCTAAGAAATGAAATATTTTCATGCACCCCTTGCAATGCACTCGAGGACTACTTTGGGTACGCATACTCCCAGTTGGGAATTACTGTCTTATAGAATTTTCTTGTATACTGGCCAGAGATGACTCAGTTTTAAGGCTCGGACTGATTATGCATGTAGGCTGGATCTGGTGCAAAGCAGATTGTTAATAAGCCAGTAGGCTATTCTGTCAGGAGTCATTCACAACTTTCACAAGTGTACAAAACATACACTTAGACTTAGACTTAGACTTCTTTATTTGTCATTTTGTATGCACAGGGTGCATACAGAACGAAATTGCGTTACATACAGCTTATGAACGTTGCATTGATATTTCACAATGGCACGAGTTATAGAAAAATACAAAAAGTGCAGCAGTGGTCAAAGTGTGAACAGTGCAGAGGATAAGAGACAGTGTGCAAGTTGCAGTGGTTCAGTGCAAAATGGCATTTGTGCAAAAAATGCGTTATTGAAAAATACAATGAGATGAACAATTTAAAGGGCTAAAAGTTAAAAGTTCAGCAGCATTTGATGCCCGATAATGTGCAATAGGTGCAGAGTTCGGATTGTGGATCAAAGGTTCAACAGTCTGATGGCAGTGGGGAAGAAGCTGTTGCACAACCTGGTGGATCTGCAGCGGATGCTGCGGAACCTCTTTCCAGAGGGCAGCAGGGAGAACAGTCCATGGTGGGGGTGTGAGGGGTCTTTGATGATATTACGGGCTCGGGACACACAGCGCTGTGATGAAATGTCCTTAATGGAGGGAAGAGGAGCCCCAATGATTCCTTCCGCTGTCCTCACCACCCTCCTCACATTCTTCCAGTCAGAAGCTCTGCAGCCTCCACACCACAGAGAGAGACAGCTGGTCAGAACGCTCTCTATGGTGCTTCTGTAGAAGGTTGTGAGGATGGGCGGGGGCAGGCGGGCTCTCCTCATCCTCCGCAGAAAGTACAAGCGCTTCTGTGCCCTCTTCACTAGAGATGAAGTGTTTACAGTCCAGGTGAGGTTGTCCGTGATGTGCACCCCCAGGAACTTTGTGCTGCTGACCACCTCCACAGCTGAGCTGTTGATGAGCAGTGGAGCATGGTAGGGTGGTCAAAATGGTATACAGTATTTTAATGTTGACCTTTGAGTAAATATAATCACACAATTTACTGTACCTGCTAATAAGTATTCAGCAATAGTAATGTAACCTTACAATAGCAATGCAGATTTCTAAAATAGGGATTGGGAAAATAATAAAACTGTTTTTGTACACTTTTGTACAACAGCATGCTTTGTACACTTGTAAACTGTTAGAATATGACACCTTAATATATATGTTTTATTAGTCTAATGTTATCATCCACCTATGCTTTCTGTGGGTAGACCTGTGGAAACCTTTATCGTAGACATTAACTTTTAAAATATGACTCCTGAAACAGGAATACTTAGTTAAAGGTACACTATGCAACCGGTGTTGATTTTCCAGCGAGGCTCCCCCCAGAGGGCGAAAGTAAAAGAGCACTGTCGTAAATATGCACAGCTGTTCTCCTGGTTTCTCCGTCAAGCCAGGCACGGTTGTTTTGAGCTTAGTAGACAGGCGAACGCAACGAATGACTAATGCTGCGTTCACACCGCAGCTGGGCGCGACAGAAGCAGCGAGTTTACATGCAAAGTCAATGGTTGACGTGCGTCAAGGCGCAGCAAAACGTCCTGCGGCGCGTTTTGAGCAGCAGGCGCAGCACGTCTGAGCAGCTGAAGCAGCGCGTCGGGCGCGTTTAATCATCTGACGCAGGGAGAGAGACACAGCGCTGATGATCAGAGGCTATGATCTCTCCTCTTAAACAGTTTATTGACGCCTAAATTAACTTAAAATGCAGAAATCTGCCCGCAGAATATGCAGTTTGGATTATTTGGATGAAAAACACCTACCAGCTGCCGCGGTGAACCGCGAGGAGGCGACCCAGCCAGAGGCTGCTGATGAAGGGATTCCTTCTGTCGGCGCACCGCTGGTATGTGGGGGTCTGAGCGGCTCCGACAGAAAAAATATTGAAGGCAGGATAATAATCTGAATGAACTGACTGCACTGATTACGTTTTCATGTGTATTTTCTCATTTAAACACATATTAAAACTACTTTATTCCAAATGATCACAGCAAATATAGCTGCAAGGCAGAGAAAGGATAGTGAAGCTCCGCCCAACGCGCGTCAGAACTAACTGGTACAAGCAGCAAAAAGGAAGCAGCAGACGCGATTTTGCTGCTTTTGCTGCGTGAACGTAGCATAACTGCACAAAGATCACCACTGTGCTAGCAACGAGAATGCTTTTAACTGGGGGGTGTAGCAGTTCTCGCCGTAAAGCAAGACTGACTCTCACGAGACTTCTGAGCCTGTGTTTGCGGGTCGGTGCTCCTGCAATTGCAAGTGCAGTATTTCCCCCACAGACCACCAGGGCGGCCGAGAATACCTTTGTTCAACCTGAAATGACTCATTTAATCATCCAAAACGATATGGAACACATTAATTAACTGAAAAATGTTGCATAGTGTGCCTTTAAACTTAATCTGGCATATTGTATTACAAAGCACCCACAAAATAATTTTCCCGCTCCTTTTCTATTTCTATGTATTTTCAAAGTTAACACTAGGATACCTACAGCTTTAGCTATTTTATTGTTTTTCATCTCACTAGTTTACAAAGCAGTATACCCAGTGTGTGTCAAGGGCAACAAAATAAACTACATAAAATTAAACTCAACACTGCAGAATTTTCAGTCTTTTTTAACTCACTGAAACATGTACGTATGTCTTCGCTACTGTAAAGATGCTGCTGCAGTATTGCTGGCAGTGGAGGAAAACTTTAATTTGCACAGTCTGCATTTAGCTTGCTTTCAGACAACAGTGCTGGCAGACAGTGCAAACAATGCTGTGTCCTTACCGTACCGTCTTGCTCTACTTAACAGTCTGTAGTGAATTTTGTAGGCCCTATAGTGACATCATTGTTTACATGGACTAATTGTTTCCTGTCCAAATGTCAGCTACACCCTGCAGTTCTAACATGTGATGCATTAATTTCCTTGTGAAAGAATGCAACCATAACAAATATCTATCAAACTGAATGATATCTTAAATGACTTTGGTTCATTTTAAAATGAACCAAACTCTTCCTACATCTGACATTTCTCTGACCATTAGGTGTTCTTTTTGCAGTCCCATTACAAACACAAGTCCAATTAACAAAAATACTTTATTCTCATCATTCAGAATTTAAAAATTCTTTTTCTCAATGCAATGAACATTATTACTTTGACCTTGTATGGATGGCTTTAAATGTAGATGGAGGGCGTGATTGTAAATGTTCCTTTTAAAAAATGGACATCCATAAATTCTCCGACATGGAGTGAGAAGCCAGAACCCCTAAAGTTTAAGTATTGCACTTTATAGTGAAAGGCTGGAAGATATGAACACAAGGATGAACAGATATGGATGAAGTCACTGGAAAGACAAAACAAAAGGCATATTGATTCATTCAGAAACTCAATAAAAAAAACACCATTTATCTTTCTTTTTTTTTTTTTACTTAAATGTATAATTCTAATTTAAATAAGATAAAAACTGTATTACACCAAACATCATAAAATTTGCATCGGTTCATAAAGACACTTGTGCTAATAAGATTAAAAGTTTATCGATCAGCAAAGATTTATGGGCATTTGAACCAAGGGGTCTTGAGAAATAACTTGAATTTGCCTCTTAAGGTCTTTGGAAAAGGAGAAAATAACTTCTGAATATCTCTTATATGCATTTTGGGAACAATAAAAGCCTGCATTACTTATTAAAATGGAATTTGTTGCTACTTCGCTGCCAGCTTTTGTGTTCCTCCAAAACTCACCCTGAACCAAATGAAGCATTATGTTTTCTTTCAGGTTTTGGTAATAGTTTAATACCATTAGCATGCTTTCTAAATCAACACACTGAACTCATTGTGTCTATTTCCAGTAAGTTTTATTAATGTCACATCATACTCGGTGGCAGCCCATGTGACTGCGTCAACCAAAAAGGCTACACCCCTTTCTGCTGGGTTGTGTGACATATGAATATGGAAACACTTTTTGTGCTTGTTAAATACTCTCAGGGGTGTGCTTTTTTTTTGCCTCCTACTCTTGTAGGTTCTACAAAGTCTTGTAAATTTCAATGGCTTTCCCAGAAATGCAAGTTTATGGTCCCCTCAACCCAACAGACTTACATTTACCAAAAATCCCAGGCTGAAAGCTCCCACCTTCAGAACATCATTGCTGCCAGAAATGCCAACACTGCTGCCAAAGTAAACCCAGGCAATCTCTCTGCTGTTCATTGAAGCTTTTAGTTGAGTGTTGTACTCCTGCAGAACTCTCCAGCTCAGATGAGTTGGGTTACAATGTTAATTTGTAACTTTCATAATCCTTATAAAGAGCTACAAGTGCGTCATCAGCCATCTAAGCATGGTCTTTCAGTAGTCTGATTGAAGGCTGCCTCCTCAGCTGATATGAGGTGCCTTTTACAACATTTGCTCTTTGTTCCACTTAAATGTTTCAGATCATTAAATGCATTTTGATACCAGACAAAAGGTTACTCATGCAAATACAAAATGTCATTTTCAAGTGATGATATCACTTATTAAGCTAGAAAATCTAACCATGCCAACTAGTCTCACATGTATAAGTAACCTATTAAAGGTTGCTACATACTCAGACATTGGTTCTTGGTCCTACAGTGAATTATGTCATTTTGTTCTCCCAGATCTGTCTGGGCAGATTTTTATTTATTTGCATCACGTCAGAGAACAGTTGTGTAATTGGTTAGGATTTGGATGAATGTGGGAAAAAAAATCGGAGATTGTTTTTGCCTCTTTCGTTTACGAGTTGGAAATTCCTTCCTTCATTTCAGGTGTGGCAATATGTACAGTGCTCTTCTATATAATGTATAGTTTAAAGGAATAGTACACCCAAAACATGATTAGCCTTCATTTTCTACTCACCCCCATGCTGAACAACACTCTGGAGTACTTTTTTGATATCTCAAATGCATCTGGAGATCTGGGAGGCTTCTTGCTGTCTGCTGACTTTCAAATAATGGAGGTCTATGGCGCCCGAGGCAGAAAGGTCCATAAAAGTCCACAAAAAACGTGTCAATATTCCTCCATACTGCTCGTCCAATGTATTCCAAGTGTCCTGAGTGGGTAGCATCCAGAATTTACTCGAAACGAAGTCATTTAGAATGTTTTTAGAGCATAAACAGTAGTGTATAGGATTTCCTGAAAGCGCGCACATGCGCGTTTACGACGCTACGGAAGCCGGCAGACCAAACCAGATGAAAGTGCGCATTCAGCGTCTGCTCTGCCAATAATGCAAGCGTAGAAGAAATGTGCTGTTTACCTGTGCAAAGAAAGAAACAACGAAAGAAAAATGTCTGAGGACTTCAGTGTTGAGGAAGAGCATGAGTTCTTTGCCGAGCTGAATGCGTACTTTCATCTGGTTTGGTCTGCCGGCTTCCGTAGCGTCGTGAACGCGCATGTGCGCGCTTTTAGGAAATCCTATACACTACTGTTTATGCTGTAAAAACATTCTAAATGACTTCGTTTCGAGTAAATTATGGACGCTACCCACTCAGGACACTTGGAATACATTAGACGAGCAGTATGGAGGAATATTGACACGTTTTTTGTGGACTTTTATGGACCTTTCTGCCTCGGGCGCCATAGACCTCCATTATTTGAATGTCAGCAGACAGCAAGAAGCCTCCCAGATCTCCAGATGCATTTGAGATATCAAAAAAGTACTCCAGAGTGTTGTTCAGCATGGGGGTGAGTAGAAAATGAAGGCTAATCATGTTTTGGGTGTACTATTCCTTTAAGGATCCACTGGCATGGTGAGAAATATATGAACTAAATGTAAAGATTGGTATGATACGTCATTTGCTTAATATAAAGCATTTCATTCCCTCTTCCCCTCATAAATCTGAAAAATGCCCTCTGGCTTTTTGTGCAGGTTTTGTTTACTTCTGCAGGTGTGTAATAAGCTGCAGTTGACTGGACTTTCTGTGAGTTTGGCCACTAAAGTATAAAAACTTGGATATAAAACTAACCTTTTTCTATTTCTTGCCAATTGGAGAACAAAAAACAATTTCTCGGTTCTTGCAAAGTTTGTAGAAAGCTTAAATATTTTACCAGTTTTGACCTTGAAAACTCCAATCAAACTTCTGTGACAACCGGCAATGAGTCTTTTACAATGCTGAGAAGTTTTGTTAACCTTGCTTTCTGGAATGTATTCAATTCAGCAACATTTTGGATTAATTTAATTTAATTTAAGCATGAAACACCTTTTTAATGTCCTGCGATACATCTCAATTTTATTTAAAGGTATTGTGGAGGATTTTCGCACATTTTTGAAAAGACCTGTCCTCTCTACTTTAAAAAAAAGCACATGCGAGAGCATGCACGTCCCCATTTCTCCTCTTGCACGCTCTGTTTTAAACTTGCTGTTCTCATAGCTCATACAAGCTTACTGTGACCATATACAGCGGGGACTATAAAGTCGACTTTATAGCAAACTCAGTTAACTGACCATTCGGAGAGATGATCAGTGCTTTTTGCTCCATCGGTCTGTAACTCATCCACTGAGCAGTGCCTGTGCCATGCTTGTTATAAGTTGCCACTGTCGGGTAGCGACAGCCCATGGCAAATGCCATAATGCTTTCTGAGGAGAGCTTTCCGCACAAAGCTTTCTGGGATATGTATTCCTCTTCTGAGGCCTTTGTCTTTTTCTTATACACTTTGTGGTGGTCCGTCCAGTAAGGCACAAGGACAAAGGCATATAAAAAGTATTCTCTATTTATTTTCCAAAAATAATCTTCACAAAAGAAGGGCTTACATCAAATCTCAAAAAAATATAACAAAATATTCCCAAATGAAATCAACTAAGGCATACCTAACTCAGAATAACAAACCATAAAAAACTGACTTCACAATGAACACACAGGGGAATTTATACACAAAGGCTAGCCTACACAAACGAGGAGGGGTGGGAGATGAGACAGAGACAAACAATTCATAAATATAAATAACTAATTCAAACTAACACCTTTTGACTATAACACAACTATCAAAAGAAAACAACATAACACCAAAAATGTTTTAACAATTATGCCTTAAGTGGAGAGAGAGAAGCAGACTAATATCCAGTCCCCTGCTTCCAGCAGCCTGATGGTATGTCCCACTTCCTGGTTTGCCTTCCAACCAGTCCTCTCCACTCAGCCAGTCCTTCAACTCAGCAAAGAAAAGTAATTAATTCAATTCAAATAAACAAAAGGTGTTTACTAAATGTGTGCACCCATAATAGTAAACAACCTAATGCAAAAAAAAAACACACCACAAAAGTGAAATTATAAATGTACTGTGTGAAGACCTTTAAATAAATACTAACACTGAAGAAAAGATGGAGGAACCTCCACACACTTCATAGACACTTTTTCTCTTCGGACCTTCGGCCATTTTCAAAGAACTGTGGTGAGCATAGGCGGATCTACTGGGGTGGCATAGGGTGGCAACTGCCACCCTAAATGACAGCCTTGCCACCCCAGCTGCCACCCCAGTTGGCGGTAGGGGTGGCGAGGCTTATAAATTATGGATCATTTGAGAATTACGGCCGCTAATTTCCAATGTCGGACTGCAGTGAATGCAGCACGAGATGACGCGAGAGCGACTGAGACTGATTGTTTTGAAAACCGAATGGGGCAAAGCGAGGGAGCCAGGGGTGATGGGGAGAGGAGACACAGGATGAAAAAGGTGAAAACTGATTAACTATCTATCGAGAAATGAAATCATAATGAAAGCACAATGTTGCTAGCATAGCTGCAATGCTGATTTTGAGATGATAAAAATCAGGTTGCAAAAGGTTATTTCTCCAACTATGATGTTAGTTAGGCCTGACGTTTCAGGCTCATAAAGACATATTTGCGGTCAACTATGACAGAAAAGAGACTATATAGTTTGGTTGTTAGGGTGGCCAGATGTCCGGCTTTAGGGCGGACAGTCCGGATTTTCATTGCACTGTCCGGCGTCCGGCGCTGCACCCAGCCGGACGTGTATTTGTCCTCCTTTACCCCCAGATTCCACATACTCCGTCAGCGCTCCGCCCCGCTCACGTACGGAGTACTTGTCTGTCATGTAAATCAATGAGAGCTGTTCCACATCCTCCGCTCGTCACCGCCCACGTACGTCTTCTCCGTCCTTCACCGTCAAAATACGGAGCTGAGCTATTTTTTGCTCCCCTCCGGTCCGTCCAGATCAAGACCCGCTATTGCAATCGCACCAAACAGAAAAAAGAATGTAGAGAAGACCCGGTTTGTCAAATTAAATTATAGTAAAAACAGATCGGTATCTAGAAATTAGAGCATAGTTTGTATATATTCCCAAAAACTAAGAGCAATTAATTAAATAATTGGATGCAGACTATTGGTGCTTCAACAGACCAGGAAGAAGTTGTGAGATTCTAGAGTGAATCTCACAACTTTAAAAGAAAATTCTTATTGCAGGAATGGATGAAGAGATGATGAGTTTGGAAGCAGAGAATAAACAGAGTTCATACAAACTATGTATGATCCTAGTTATCCCTGTTACAAAAATCCACAACAGAAAGAAAATATTTGGGCAGAAACTGAACATCTGCTGGATGATGATGGGGATTTTTTTAATATGTCAGATTAAATTAAGCGTTCACAGGTTTTATACAGGAATGAGGAACTCTAATTTAATGCTCTTTTAATGCTATTAGAAATAATTTTAATGCCATCAACAAGTATCATGTACACAAGTTATTAGTTTACATGAAATAAGGAGCTGTAAGCACAGTTCCATGACTCAAGTTTATATATATATATATATATATATATATATATATAGATAGATAGATAGATAGATAGATAGATAGATAGATAGATATGGATAGATAGATATATAGATAGATATGGATAGATAGAGAACATGGTGAAATCATCTTTACTCTCGACAGGCTGCAGCCATGTCATGAATTCCTCTTTTCCAGCCACTTTTTGCAGTTTGCATCGTCCTATTCTCTAGCTCTTTCTCGAGCTTCTTTTCCAAACAACTGCTTTATGATCAATTGCAGCAGTTCTGCGCAAATTAATTGTGTTAAAAAATGGTCACTTTTTAAACACCACAATGTATTAAATAAATACAAATGCTGGGAACCAATTCTTTTTTACATTTCTTTAATATTTTGTTCTATTCAGCTACACAAGCATCCTCTTTAAACTACTAAGAATTGTGCTATAAATGTGACTTTACCCGATTCTTATGTACACCTTAGTAATTTATTGATATGCCGCACAATGTCCTCCTTTTTGGTGCTATAGAAATGGCCACCCTATTGGTTGTACTCAAATCAAAACGCACAAAGGGATTGGATCTAAATAAAGTTGTGAAGCGTTTTGCTGAGCAACATGGAAATCGCTGCATTCAGCTGTTATAGTCATGTTAACTTTATGTTCTGCTCTCTGGTGAGCCTTTATAGAGTTGTTACATTTTGTTTGGCACCTGAGAAAATCTGATATTTCCTTTAATAAAACCAAAGGTGTTAAAAGTTAAAAATGTGATACTGGTGTGAATCCTGCTTAATATGAAGCAGTGTTGTTGTTTCTTTTTTTTGTATATATAATATGAAACTATCCAGAAATTACCTGTATGAACCTAATCACAAGCAAAATGTATTTTTATGTTGCTTCTTTTCAGATTTGTGGAGATTTTGATGTAACATACAGAACCTGCCTTTTTGTTGATTTGTTGATACAGCAGTATGGAGGACCAACTCTGCCATATTTAAAAATAAATACAGAAATAAATGCTCAATAAATAAATTGCCACCAAAAATACAAACAACAAATAAATGTAAGTAGAAATTAAATTATACAGCTAGTCATAAAGGTATATAACTCTTTTAATTGGCTTCTTTATTTCTTTGCCTTTTTAATATTTACCTTATTTATTTTTTTTTCATTTCTTATCTTCAACTTCATTTTTTAATTACTTATATTTTTAAGTATTTATTTATGTGCATGTTATAATATTTTTGTCTGTTTTATTCTTCCTTTGTATTTTTTTACACTAGTTATTGCTTCGCCGCTATTTCTGTCTGCCTGCCCTTTTAACATTTCTGCCTGCCATTATAATATAATTTCTAATTACATTTATTTGTTGATTGTATTTTTGGTGGCAATTAATTGTATGCTTATTTATTTATTGAGCATTTATTTATTTCTGTATTTATTTTTAAATATGGCAGAGTTGGTCCTCAATATACAGCTCTATCTACAGCATATTTACATGCATGAAATGTCCCTTTCATGTTGCCTTAACTGCTGTATGTCAAGTTACTGAGGAACAAATGGGGTAAATGTGTGTTCAGAGTAAACATTACATAGATGTCCAGTACCTTGTTCGGGTGCCTTGACCCATTTATTTCTACTGTGTAGTTCTGCTCACTTTATTCCAGCTCAGTCCATAGATCTCTGATGGGTAACTTTTTCTATAGTTTCTTCTTGTGCAAATGCTGCAAAGCTGCCTCTCTGACAGTCAATCTCACACATCTGCGACTCAGCACCTTTGTCTTACCTTAATACCTTTCCTGTCATAAGGCCCCTCTAGAAGTAGTGTTATCATTCTTCTATCTCCTATTAAGTGAGATCACATTGTACGATGTATTATTAATATGAACTGTTTCACATGAAACACTAGTACTGTACATACTATTCTCACCAAACTGTGATAACTGTGATTAAATTCAGTGTAAACAAATGCCATATGTTGCCACCCCTAAAAAATTCCTGCCCCCCTCTTGCCACCCCATAAATATTTTTCTAGATCCGCCCCTGGTGGTGAGAAAGGTGAGATTCAATGACTGTCTCTATAGCTCACCACACATTAACGCCTGAAAGTGCGCATGCGCAGAAAAAGAGATAGCTAACGGGATGAGCAAGTATGACGGCCTTACACAAACATGTCAGCAGAATGATTGACAGTTAGGAGGACCACTTATTTAGATGATCCACCCGGAAATAAAAGATTGTCCTCTATACCTTCCAGAAAATTCCTATAGGCTAGTTTGAAGCTTTTGTTTTATTTTTTTAAATCAGTGGATGCTATACACTGATACCATAAGAAAAACTTTGCACACCAGAGATAAGTAAAGTAGCCAAAAAATGCACATTTAATAAATTCAAGCGAAACGATGAGATACGCCAATATCTGTTTTTCACAATATAAATACTTTCAAACTATACTTACATTAGGTAATGTATACATGTTAGGACAGTGTAAAGTCCTTCCAGTGACAATATCTACTTGTTAATGTATAATTTCCTCAACACTCCAAATGGCACAATATGCCTAACAGATAGAAAATTACATAAAAATAATTCAGTTAGACTGTAAACCAGATTTTTCACTATTATTTCAAACATGTTTGTGCTTCGTTCAATGAAACAACTGAAAGAGGGTAGAGTAGTCAGAAAACGAACTCTAGTAGGAGTGAGTTTATTTCAAAACAATTTATCCAATTAGAAGCAAAAAGTATGGTTGAGGTGAGGGAATGTGTCCAATTTACCTCTGCCTACAGTAACACACAGCCACCACCCTGTCCTACTGGGAAAAGTTTTTTTTTCTTCCTTGAGTTTTGTGATAGTTTACAACCAGATATAAAGGCACATCTCCCAAAAAGCTCCACTTCTGTCTCAAAAGTTTACAAAATTTACCCAAAAGTTGTATATATCGTAAAAATATATTTTTTTGGCCATATTTGCATCAGGCTTTTGTTCTACTGTAGATTTCTTTTAGCTCTTTCACTATCCCTGTTTCTCTTAAATTGCTGTATTTAGGTCAGGGTATGAGGGGCATGAATCTTTTATCATGTTCATGTGGCCAATTACATGGTTGTAATTTAATGACTTCTTAATTCTATCAATGCTCTAGCAGCCAAAGAAACGCATTTTTGTTTGACCTTTAAAGTGTTGGAAAAATGTGTCAGAAAAAATCTCACACTGACATATTGATACTATTGACCTTAATAAGTTCATTTATTTTGATATAACCAGCGTCTTTAGCTACAGATGTTAGAAGTTGACTGTGACTCACTTAACCTATCCTAAGGGCAGAGTTAGCAAAGCAAAGATAAGTGTGTTGCTGTAAAGACATAGAGCTACTGTGGGTGGGATCATGTTGGAGTACAGTTCTGGAGCTACCACTTTAGGCAACCCACTTACTGAATGACTCATTCACAGGACATGGGAACAATCATAATACAAACCGAAGGTGTCAAGTCTGCCATCTTTGCATACTTCAAAGATAAACATATTAGTGCCCTTTTGTTTGGCTTCAAAGAAATATGTCTAATTAACCCAAATATCACTCCAGCTGGAAGTTTTGTTCGCGATTACATCTTTCATCTGATTTTGATTACAGTGGGTGCCTGAAATGCCTCTAGTGAGAGGCCTTTCAGAAAGTCTTTAAACACAGGATATGAGTTTGACTTACTAGACAAGCCTATGAATCAAAAGTTTCCATTACTTTGCTTTCATGTGAGTTTAACTTTACCCTCTGCTCATTTATGATTTTGTTTTTTAATAAGTGATAGCTGAAAACTTTGACACGAACAAAGGTTGAAGAGCTTTAGAACAATAATGTTGAAAGCCTCTCTTTTTGTTGGGGACAGTGCTGCGTAGAGCGGTTATTTTTAAATAAGGCTTGATTTATATCCAATGAGGTAATATCAAGGTTGGCGCCCTAAATATGCCTTTGCTTCTGCAAGATGACTGAGATGGAGAAGGGGGTCTTAAGAATCCTAGTTCAACATCGTGATGGATGAAAGTGTTCTTTCTTGTTTATGTAACATGACACAGGACATCTGCTGGCCTCTGGGAAGCTTAGAGAATGTTGTAACAGTTTTCTCCACTTCATATTAGACTGTGAGATAAATTATCAGGTTTTCATATGCAGCAGATATGGTGGGAAAAGTTGGTAAGTTCCTCCTTAGTTATTTCAGCTGGGTGTGTTGCACACTTTTCAAGATACACATCTTAATTTAAATAGGTTTATAAAATAAAAGGTTTGCAAGAAAAAAAACAAACAGACTTCTGTAGATCTAAGTGTTTTAATCTTTGGTGTTTGGATTTGGGTTTTTGTTTTGACCATTTCCTTAATGTTAATGTGTGTTCAAAAAATCTTTCCATTTTCAGTTCATTTCTCACAGCTTGTTGGTGAAGATTCTCCATCATCCAGGTCATGGTCATTCTAAAAAAGTTAAAAACAAATCACTGGACTTTGTTTTTCAAGTTTGAAGACGTTTTGCTTCCCATCCAGAAAGCTTTCTCAATTCAAAATGACTGGAGTAGAACTGAGTTCCAGGCTTTATAGCTGGCAAGGTGTTGCCATTAGCAAATCATAAGGGCAAGTCTAAAAAGAGTGTTCATGAAAGCCCAGCTGTAAATTCTGCTCCTCCATTTTCAAACAATATGCGTGCATTTGCTGTTTATTTTTTCTACTTTACTATTTAAAGAGGCTTTACCGAGCTTTCTAACAATGCTGCCACCTGTGGCCAAAACACAAGAACTGCAGCAGTCCTCTGCTCCTTCTCGTAGCGGATGCTCATACTCAGCAGGGTTTTTATTCGTTACTTTTTTCACCTTATTTGCAGTTGCCATTGATTCATCTTGGTTGTATAATTTTTAGATTGTTTGCTAGATTTGAACTATTTAACATTAACGCGCATGATGCTGAATCCTCAGAACAGAGGAAGAACTACAGACCCAAATGAATTCAGCGAAAATAGGCTGCAGACTTATAGGTGTATTAGAGATGAACTTCTGAGGTGTAAGTCTGCACATTAATAATGTTTTAGTCACAAAGGTTGAATAAAAAGGCTATTTTACTGATCTTTTTTTCAGTTAAAACTTACTAATGTCTCTTTAACCAAGTATATGGAAAGAACTATGAATATGGCTCTTAGCTCACTATGACACAATTTCCAAAGTAATACTAATATGACAATGATAATTTATATTCAATTTGGAATATTTGGAATATCACCACAAAAGACCAACCCTACCAAGGCCAATGATAAAGTGCCCTGGTATATAGTTGCTACTGGTTGGTTCAGGATTTTGTAAATATCTTGAAGTTGACAGGAAAACTAAAAGAACCATCACATCCTGTGACAGTATGCTACCCTAAAGTCTGCTGCTAATATGAAGGGGATTAGTAAATTATTGCATTTTTTTTATTATTCAGAGTGAACTTGCTCCTCCGTTGCTTTGAGGGCTACCAACATTCAGAAATTGCTTCACACAGTCAACCAGTCTCCCAGTGTATGACTTCCTTGTTTTTGGAATGACTTCAAGGACTCAAAGTGAGTAAAATGTCCTTAATGTAAACAGAAGGTCTACATAGAAATGAATAAATGTAAGAAATTGTAATGTCAGGTCATTGCTATTGCAGTTGCATTTATTTAAATATTGTTGCACATATGTATATAGCATGTCTCAGTTTTAAAAAAGTTGCTGTGGAAACCTTGGATATTGCTTATATTATAGGGTGACCAAACGTCCGTATTATCCAGGACATATCCGTATTTCACGTCCTGTCCCGGGCGTCCCGTTTTTTTTTTTAGATGTGAGGAAATGTCCTGTTTTTTAAATTACCTTAATTGGACCATTACATTTACGGGCACTAGGGCACTGCGCACGACGCTGCGTGTGACGTGGTCCCTGAGCCGCGTCAGTGCGGGCAGCCCTGTTCTTAATTAGAATATAAATTGCGTGGCTGTCAGTACGCCAACAACATGCAAAAGCACAAATATATGTTTACCGACGATTTACAAAAGAGTTTCCCCGCTTTCAGACCGGGTCGAGACACATTGGAGGCCTTGTGCACAGTGTGCAAAGCAGGCACACATGTCTCAGTGTCCAATGGAGGTGCAAGGGATCTGAAAATCCACCTGGACACCGAAAGTAAAGATAGTCTATTGATATGTTTCTTGGTTTTTGGTACATTTTGAGTTATTTTTGCTACACAAGAGGTATTTTTGGTTAATTAGCTCATTTGTTAATTTATTTTTTCCAATAGCCTACAGAACAGACATTATTTCGTTCATTGCTGAGGCTGAGTATCATCTGTTATTGGGAGTTGAGAGTTATTGTTAAGTTTTATTGTTAAGTGAGGGATGTTTAGATGAGACATTATTTCTTTCATTGTGCTATTCATTCATTAGAGGAATTGTTAAGCATTTTTAATAAATACATTTTGAATAAAATTATCGTTTGTTACTGAAGTTATTGCTGTTGACTTTTACTGAAAAGCATTTTTAATAAATCAACTGTAGATATAGACAACTCTATGCATGTGGAACAGAGATCCCCCCCCCCCCCCGCTCCAAGGTGTCCTGGTTTTCCAAAATGAAAATATGGTCACCCTAGTTATATTATGCTACATCAGACCGCATGCAGCAGAAGCAGCAAAATCCTGCGTGCAGCTTTATTTTTGATACTTGTACAAGTCCTTTCTTTGCCTGTAACAATGGTGGATGGAATCGAGAGTTGGTGGCTTATTTTAATGAATAATGCTGCGTTCAGACCGCAAGCCTGTCCTTTTGCTGCACCTTGATGCGTGTCAACCATTGAGTTTGCATGTTAACTAGCTGCTTCTGAAGGGTGCGATCTGAACGTAACATTAGAGGTTTATTTAAAGCAATGTCTGTTTACAGTTAAAACTATTGGAAGGATAAAAGGCAATGCTGTAATCCTAATAATTCTCAGTACCTTTGACTGGCTGCATAGATGAGACAAGCCTGTGGCCCATGATCGATAGATTTGCTGTTGGATTTGATGATAAAAATAAACCAATGGTTTAAGAAAGTCTTCTTTGGGAGAAGATTTTTCATTGGCTACTTTGAATATTGAACGATATTTTGATAAAGAATATTTCAGTAATTTCAGTGGAAGTTGCAAGACTTTGTTGCTAAACTTAACAAGCTAACCAGCAGCTTAGTTTAAAAGAAATAAGCAATGTTTGCTTTTCTAGAAACTTGCCTCGAACTTACAGCTGCTGTTAATTTATTGATTTTTTTTTTTTTACCTTAATCTTTACAAACACATTCAAAATCATTATGGCAAAGCTTTAGCTCATATGTGATGTAGTCCTTTAAAGTAAAGATTTTAAGCAATAATTGAGCTAATGTCTTAGTAAAGACTTAGCTAAACACCAAACCAAGTAATGACTAACACACAGCTGCCATTTAGTATTGTCCAGTCAACTTTCGCTGTTGTCAAAAGTTAACATGTGCTTTAATATTTAGTGGAAGGAGTCACAAGATGTGATGGAATCGTTAAAATCTTTAATATATCAGGAGAAAACAGGTTTATAGTCCTATTGTGAAACCCCGCCTATTAATCCCTTGGTTATTGTACATCATGGGAAAATTATTCAAGCCAAATGCTTTTATGGCGTCAACATTCTCTGATGAATTTTGGATGAAAGCTTTATTTTCTCAGCATGTCAAGCAGGAGAGAGTGAAAGGTTTGGCAGACCGAATGTGGATAGCGCTGCTTTTATTGTCTGAACTGCCTGAACGCAGCCAAATCACGCAACAAAAACTCTCTCAACGTTTACTGCGGGTTCCAATGACATTGAGGTTGATTTCTGTGTCAGTTTAGACAAATAAATAAGCATGTATGGAGAAATCTGCCAAAACAGTGTGCACTCTGACATGCTGTAATCATTATACAGTCAAGTAACGTACCATAAACGTCAAAGTATGAGGCAGTGATGGAGTGTGTTTGTTCTTGTGCGGGCTGGTTGTGTTTTAAAACCGTGCTCCATCTGTGAAGAAGCTGTGGACTGTTTCCGCAACACCGAGCTCTCCGTCGGATGACCAGGGATCTAAGCAGTTAGGAAAAGAATCCCAGTCCTTCCTTCCTTCCTTCCTTCCTTCCTTCCTTCCTTCCTTCCTTCCTTCCTTCCTTCCTTCCTTCCTTCCTTCCTTCCTTCCTTCCTTCCTTCCTTCCTTCCTTCCCTTTAAGATTTTAAGATGAATACAGTGTAGGGACCCTGTATGGCTAATTTGAACATATATATCTGTCTTTGTCCCCCCCCAAAGCCTTGTATATTTAGCTGATCTAATTAAATATAGGACAGAAATTCCCCAAAGCAGACATTTGCTTGCATAAAGTTTACCTTTCTGGTTGCTGCAGGGTGCACTGTTGAAACTGCAAAAAATAACAAGAAAGAAAAAAAAAAGAAGACAGCTGAAGAAAGACAGAAAGCAAATGGGAGGGAAGCAAAGACAGGCCTCACAGCAAAGGGGAAAAAGTGCGGAGTCATGCTGTAGGAATGTTTGGGGGGTGGGGGGGCTGGTGGGCGGATTGCTGGCGTGACTGCCCCATTTTTCACAGCCCTAATCAGAGCCAGCTGTCAGTGAGAGGGCCCAAGAGATGAAGGAAAGGAAAGGAAAGCAAAGGGAGGTGGGAGGCAGAGAGGATAGAGGAATGAGAAGGAATAGAGTGGGGAGGGAGGCCTTGATTTTTTTTTTTTTTTTTAATGGATCCTAAATAAAGAGAAAGTAGGGAATAAAGAAACTGGAGGTAAGTTTTCTGGAGCTCGTTTATGTAGATCATATATGCAGATGTGTTAACCAGAGGGGTGACGGGGGGCTTGCTGCATGCTCACATGAAAGAACTAAAAAGAGTGCAGCAAACGGTGGCCTTGCCTTAGCTCAGCTGTCTGAGCAAGGTTAATGAAGGATATGGTAAAGGGTGGAGCTTCCTCTTTTCCTGTTGCTCTTGAGACATTTGCAGTAAAAGACGGAAAAGCTAAAGTCCTCAGACACTCAGGAGTGTTTGTTTGAAATACCTAAATCCCTTGAGTATATCTAATGAGGATATGAAGACAAAATCCCATATAGAGAGCATTTTCTTACAGAATAATCACAGATCATGGCCAGATTCTTTAACCTTTACAGTGCCTTACCATACTATAGTGTTAAATGTTCCACATTTGGTCACATTACAAAGTTATACGCAAATGTTGTCATCTATAAAAACTTGACGAGAAAATGTTCAATCCTTAAACCAGCTCTAAACCTTTTGCACAGGATGCATTCATTATGGAGACAGGGGCAAACTGGCAATAACGACGGTGTGGTGGGTAATTAAAGCCAGATCTCTTAATTTCTCTCAGTCATTCAAATTCACGTCATTCAAAACTTAAATCGTAGATCAACTTTATTGAAGCGGAACGTGTAGTGTGATATCTGCTTGTGCTCCTGGGTTGCAACTGCAAATGAAAAATGGTTTATAAGCTAGCTTTAATTCTCAATCAAGGTGCACACATATTTATAAGTTTACTCACCTGCAAGTTTTCTCTTTTAATATTCACTATTAGGGTCCTTGGCCCTTTTAACTGAGTCGTACCACAGATCAACACATAAATGTGACAGGGTGTGAGGCGTTCACAGTGATTACTGTAAACATTTAAATACCAACATTGTATAATGCTGTGCAATGGACGACGCTCTGCTGGAGGACTCTGAAAATGGAAGAATTAGGAAGGAATGTGTTTTTCCCCAATCACCAAGATTTCCTGGCCCATGATGATTACTGGCTTATTTGAATGATTTAACCTTCCTTTGGCATTTTTCTTACCCCTAATTATCACAGGTATTAAATAAAAAGAAGTCAATGAGCGCAACCACAATGTAGAACAGTAAGGGTACAGTACCTGCGGGTGCATGGTCCTGCACAAACACAATAAGTTATGGATAACCAGCATTCAATAATAAAGATTAAATGTATTTATGAAATATGGTTGTTCATAGGTAAGATTTAATTATAGTAACAATTGGACATAGTTTTGTATGGTTGTAATTTTTCTTTTAAAAGCCAGAAAAATGTACAGACCTATAGAGCGATTAGGAAACGGTAATAAGCAGATATGGCCGTTACATCTTACAGATACTAAAGAGTAGCCTCGTGAGACCATCCTGATCTTGCGAGCTTTCAAGGTTTCACTCGCAGATCAGTCTGGAGACTCTCCGTTAAAGAAAATTTGGAGCAGTTCAACAAACGAACGTCCAATCAGCGTTGGCTTTGAGGCGGGTTGAGGTGTGACGCAACGAGAAGCGCGACAGTTCAGTCTAAAGAACATGGCGGCTTCAGACGATGAAACTAGCGTTAGCGTGGCTATCGAGCAAGTTTTATCGGAATTACAGAGTATTTCTTCACTGAAAGAAGAGCAAAACACTGCTCTGGAGGCTTTTCTCAGAGGAAAAGATGTTTTTGCTCTTCTCCCGACTGGTTTCGGCAAGAGTTTGATCTATCAATTGGCTTGTGCCTGGCTTGTGGTTGTGTTTTTATCGTCGCTCTGTTAGTACGTCATATGCTTCGTTGATCTGATTGGTTTATTTGGCCCGTCTATCACCAACATAGGCCAATCAGCTAACCAGTATTTTCGCCCCTTCCCAAAATTACTTCAACGGAAGGTTTCCAGATGGATATGCGGAGAAAATCCATCTGGTGGTGTCAGGTTAACTAAAGAGTGCTACTTATCCACATTTTTGGATTATTTATTTCTTTATTTTTATTAATTATAGGTGCTGAGCACTCTGGGATTCCATTTGCAGGTCTTTACATTTTTGCTGCAATCTTTGTAGACTCCCTGCAATACTCCAACTTATTGCACCTAATAAAAAAAAAGTTGTATATGCAACTTATTTATTCAAGATCTTTGGCGATCATGCCTTAAATATGATAAAAGCCATATTTATGGCTAATTCTAACTCTAAAACCAAAACTGTAGTTGCATAAACTGAATGATATTGTTGTTATTATGACCTGTGCATCCATTAAACTTGTGTTGCCATTCATGGTAGGCTACTTCCTCTTATTTGTCACGCCATAACTGTGGTTACCAAACTTTTTTTTATAACAGTCCATCTTATTTATTACTAGATGTATTTCTGCCACCATTAAGCTGCGTTTTCTTTTCTTTTCAGTCTCTGCTGTTTCAATCATTAACCATTTAAATGTACAATGACTTTCATGAGGTGCCTTGCATGGACCATTTATGCCTGAACGCTGGTATGTAGAGAGCCGAGTTTAAAGCAGAGCCTTTGAGGTACTGTACAGCTGTGCCCCATTTTCAGATTTTTGGCATTCATGCACTTTTAGTATGTATCCTATGCAAGGCTTTATAAATACGACCACATTAGCGACCGCTTTGTAGGTAATTTTATGGGTTGTAGATTAAATAATTCGAATGCCATTACTCAACTCAAAGCTGGTTAATGATTGTTGTACTTCACTTTTTTTTAGGATACAGTCGGGTAAATGTAAATTTATAAATGTAATCCTTTGAGTAGTCTGTATGACCAGAAAGTTGACACTATGTGCAGAAGAAGAGCATACCCACAGCATGATGCTGCCACTATGTTTAGTCTGCTGTCATGGGGTAGATCTCCCATCTGAGAGCTATCACCAAGTTAGGCTTTGTCCTTTGAGAAGGCTGCTCATCTTCTGTTCTGTTATTTATCAAAGCTGTGAGTCGAATCCATGAACTACTCACACACTGACAATATGGAAAGGGGAGATACAAAAAAAGATCTGTTAAAATAGTTTCCATCATAAATCACTTGAATGCAACAACCTTAAAACCCTGTCTACACATATCATATGAATTATAATTGCACTTTTATAGATTCAAAATTCCTGAACTATCTCTTTAATGTACAAAAGGAAGTGTATTTTTATGGTCTGTGTCTTGGTCTCTACTCCTTTGTACAGTATGTCGACATACTACATGCTTTATATGACCCTGGACTAAGATTGGCAGAAAAAAGCTCTAGTGGGAAAATCTTTGTGTGTTGATTTTCAAGCGATTCATGGCTGTAAAATAGGTTGGACTTTTCACGTCAACCCCACATGTCTTTGACATAGAGAGTACCCTCGAGACTTCCAAGAAATAGTGTCCCTGGCTAATGAACTTTGCAGCCACCACACTGATCTCTTTCTTTCCTAAGTGGGTTATAGTAAATTACCTTGCTGGTTGAATAAGACTGGACTTGGACTCTGAGGCAGATACTTCCCTTTAATGTGGAGGCTTCCTCGCCTGTTTTTGTTTTAGGAATATATCATTTAGTATATGATGGGCACAGACTGACAAACACAAGACAAAAGATAAAACTGTAAAATGCTAGGGCCTAAGATTTTTGTTTTTTTCTAGCTATTTTAGTGTGAACAAAACTCCCCTTTCTGCCCACTTCCTGAGAACTTTTCTTGATGTAATGTGCGGTAGTGACGACAAAAGACTCTTGTGTGCCACAGACTTTTTCAAAATGTGCTCAAACCAAAAGATGATTATGACATTGCAAGCTGAGAGCAAGAAGCCCACTATGAAATCATGGCCACTTTCATTTACAAAATTAACCTAAAACCCCTGCTTAAAAGATTTCAAGAATAAACATGTGCACGTGCCAAATGTAGGATGTGCAAATGTTCGGCTCTGCTTGTTCTCAGTCAGCTTGTTTCCGTGCCCAGGAGTTGTTTATCAGCCTAGGCAAACGGCCTGTTGCCTGTTTGAGTTGCAGCCAAGTCCAAAGAGGAGCGGGTTCAAAGTCTGGACTTCAGACTGTGACAGTGTGACAACTCCGCCTTCATGTGGCCCTGCAGGTCCACTATCTAGAACTAGGGTGGTATGTCAGCTCTGCACATCCCCCCTATTATGAGAAAGTGCAACAACTCAAATGAGTCATTACTTTGTCGCCCACGAAACAAAGTGAGGCTATGTCTGGGTTAGACAGGCCCTAAAAAAAACTCTCAGAATGTAAAGCTAAATGTCACTTTGTTGACAGACTAGACCACTTCAACAGTTAATAACATTTAAATCAGATTCATTTTTGCCCTCCGTTTGACTATTTATAACCTTAACATTTATTGAACAAAGAGCAAGTATGCACTCAGCCTACATACATCCTCTTGTTGCGCATCTTAATCTCTGCTTTCTTCCTCTCCCTGTAGATATTCAGCTGGAGCGGCAGAGCGGCCCGTCTTATCAAGAGCATGCGTTCTTTTATCTGAGCTGCAAATTGTCTAAGGTACTTTCCATGGCACTTTCTCCTTTTTGGCAGCCTGTTGCCATGTTTACTGAGCCGCTTAACCTTGGCGACACCACAGGTTGTGACTCATGCCGTGAACCCTGCAGTCGCAAGTTCAGGGCTCAGTTTACAAACAATATTGCTCAAACGTGTCCTCTCTGGCCATGGTCAAGCTTACTGCCATGTACTTTTTCACATCTAACCCTGAAGGATAGCATTCTTTTTTTCTTTGCAACCCTGGCTTAATTTGGATACATTTTTTTTTTTGTTGGTGCCTTCTCATAATAAAAGTCATATTTTTAGAGTTTACACTAATATTTGAGTCTCTCTGTTGCTGTCAGAAGAGTTGATAATGAAGCATGTTGGATTAATTTTGGAGATTTTAGCATTGATTGATCTGATTAAACTTGGGTAGTCCAATGTATTCCAGAATTGTCTGTTTTACCGGCAAATTTCACACAGGTTGCTTCTGGGAAATTCCTTTTCTCTAATAATTTACTTTAAAGAAAGGAGTTTTTAGAGAACTGTCTCCTCAAATTCCACTCTGCATATTCACAAAGTTTGGATGTATTTGAGGAAAACTAACTACAAGGAATTACATCAAAATTCCCAGTTGAGGATTTGGAAAGACTGTTTAAGAGGGTTAAAATATAAAAAAAACAGAACAAATATTATATACATATCTTTTACAGCTCAAGCAGTTCATGTCAGCATTTTTGTTTTGTGGGCATAAAACATGCATTACTCACTGACGGCCTCCTGCTGCTGCAGCTCAGTTTGCAACAGGAACTGATGTCACTTCCTTTCTTATCTTATTGATGTGGAAAAAGGAAGCCCCCTTACTTTCCCCAGACACATTTGTTACTAGCCCCAAAAAAACTGTGGTAAACTATTTCAGACCTGAAATAACCTATTTTTTCTCCCCTTAACACATCAACAGATGTTAACATTCATTTAATTTCGTTTTTTGTAGCTGTGATGAGCGACACGTGTGCCAAGCTGTGTTTGGTGTGTCCTTTGGGGTTGCTGCACCTGTGTGCAGACTGTATTGAACCGGATACTGGAGGTTGATCTGTGTGTCTCCTTTTTGCAGGCATCCTTCACACCCACAAGGTTTTTCTGAGGGTTTAACTGTATGAATAAAACTTGAGCTGCAGACAGTATGGAACATGAGGAGGAGGCGCGCCGTGCTCCACTCTTTGATGATTCTGCGTGCATCTGAGGGCACAAGCGTCTTTGAGAGCAACCATTTAACCCATTCATGCCCACACAAGAAGAAGTTAGCAATGTCAAAGAACGAAAACAACAACAGCAACCTCCTCCATTGGAAAACACCCTCTTTCCCCAACTTTCAATTACTTATGTACTGTAGCATTATTTGTCACTGTTTCCATAATGTCCTTTTATTTTGAATAAACTATAGCTTGTTAATTAGAAGAATTTCTTGTGTAACAAAGCACTGAATAGTTGATGTGAACCATTTATCAAGAAACCAGTGTACCATAAACAAGTCAATGGCATTGGCTGGCTATATGAGATGATTCTGTCTATTAGGAGCATAATAAAAAATATTTAGTTTAAAACAAATGTCTCTTTTAGTAGCTGTGCTTCTATTACAACTGTTTGCAAAACTGATTTTCTTCAAATGTCAGAAAGAACAAATAGCAATTACAGTGTTAACATTAAATAAAAAGTGTGATTAAAAACACACATGAATAAGTTATTCACACAATAACGATATCGGTTGTCCTCTTTGTCGTCAGCAGTTACATTCTTTTGTTTATCATGTGACTTCTGTTATGCAAAGTAAGTATTCATATGGATTGTAGTTCTGCAAAAATACACTGCAGAGAAAATTTGCAGTTGTTTTCTTACACTTTTTATGTGTTTTCCTTAAGCAGCTTTTTCCCCACATTTAGAATTTTATACAATCAGATACTTGATGGAAATGCAGCTTTTGTTCCAACCGTTGTAGCTGCTGGCAGACAGGGTGGGATTAGTCAACAGAATGCAGTGAGGCTAGTTTGATACTGGAACCAATGAGCTCAAGGCGAGTCAATAATGAACACACAAAGAAATGGTACGAAAATGAAAGACGAGCAAAACAGAACAACAGTAATAAAGATAAAAATGTAGTCCTGTGGGAGTCAAAACCAAATCATAGCACCTTGTGTTGACAATCCAGGCTTAAATCGTTCTGACTGCTTTGTATTCTATGTTGGATACTAAACGCTTATAAATGCTCCTTAAAAATTTTATTTACAGTCCTCTTTAAATTCGGTTAAGATATTTCAGTCTTCCTGTTAGCTTATCACAGATTTTAAGGATTTAAGACTAGAAGCTGAGATCACCATAGAGGAAGGTTGGTTTATTATTTGGTGATCTCTTATTGGGTTAATTTCATGTCATGTTACAGTATGGATCATTCTGCTCTTAAAGTCCCACATGAAGACTGAAGTTTGTTTTATTTTGGAATATGGAAAAGCTGTAGAACAAAAAGTAGAACAGTGGACAGCACTCCTGCCTTCCAGCAAGAAGGTTCTGGGTTTGATTCCCGAGCCGGGGTCTTTCTGTTGAGAGTTTGCATGTTCTCCCTGTGCATGCATGGGTTCTCACCGGGTACTCCAGCTTCCTCCCACAGTCCAAACAGGGTAATTGGCTTCTCTAAATTCTCCTTAGGTGTGAGTGTGTGCATTAATGGTTGTTTGTCTTTGTGTTGCCCTGCGACAGACTGGCGACCCGTCCAGGGAGTACCCTGCCAGTCGCCCATTGACCGCTTGTTACCCTCAGAAGGGCGTGACAGAAATCCAGATGGTACATCATATTTTAAGATCCTTCTCTAGTAATTTCATTTTCAATTAACATGTTGACTTTGTTTCCAGTTCAAATTCAATTTAGCGCTGTGCATACCAGACCCGTAAAAAGTATTAAACTTCTTACGCAGGACTACTGTTTATTTCAACTTGTATCATCCTGTCTGAAATGTTACTGTAGAACAAAATTGGACCATGTCTTTATTTTTTTGTCATGTTTTTATGCACACAGTGAGCAAAAGAGGGAAAGGAAACCATTTTCTGTGCACGGAACAATATTTTTTTTTTTACAAAGGGGCACAGCACAAGTTCATGAGTTTATGCACATGTTTTACCCCTTTGGCGACAAGTTAATATGACAATAGTATTCAGCCTGCCCATTGGGAAAGAGGAAAAGCACCGCAGTCTGCTGCTGCAGCTGCATATGTCTTTTGTTTAGAGGTCCTATTTTTATTCCCAGGGCAGATATGATCTCCCTTCATTTGTATTTACTTTCACCGTATCCCATCACCAGTCAGCCTCTAGTTTGCTCCTTTTCATCACGACACACACAATTTTTATTTCTTTATTTCTTGCGTGGTGTTTGAGTGTGAGGTGCACTTTTGGCTGGACTTTGATCTATTTTCCAAAAAAAAAAAAAAATTATGCAAACATCTTTGGCATCTACTTAATTATATTTAATTAATTGTTTTATGTTAGCAGGGTAGGACATGAACCAATTATGTTAAAGTAGTTAAATATGATTAAGTAGATGCCAAAGCTGTTGCATAATTTTTTTCAGTATGGCTATAGAGACTAAGCAAAGTCGCCAGGTGAGCCAGAGCATTGCTTGTGGCAGGTAAAGCCTATACCTGGTTTAATTTGACCGATAAGGTCTCAGAAGTGCTTAGTAAACGCTGAACAATTATGTTCTTTTTTTTTTTTTATAGTGGGGTTTTTTCAAGAAGTAAACTTTTCCTGCAAATTTAAAACTTTAGTTACTGTACAGCACTTTTTAGCAAGTATACCGTATAAAAATTATTATTTTACCTGAGCCTAAGAGAGCTCTTTCCCTTCTGTTATAATAGCATTATACACATATGCAAACAAATGCTTCGCTTATGACTCAGAGGAGACCTGGTTTGGATCCAAAATTGTGACTTTGTCTTGGTTTTTAAGTGTTGCACGCTAACCCTGCCTTTGCATTACAGCAGTTCTCTAAACTGCTTTTCAGGGCAGATTCCAGGCTGTTGCAACACAGTGATTTCCAAATCCAGTTTTCAGCAAACAAGATGGGATAAAAGCAGGTTGCGTGTTTATTATTCCTTTTGTTTTACTCAGAATTTATTGAAAATGTCCAATTTACTGATGGATCCAAATACTGTGATTTGGCCTCTATGTTTCTCAGACGTGATTATGTCCAGGGAAAGTACATTAAAAGTCAAACTAGATTACTTCCTCTTTAAACCTGTTGATGGCACGAAAAAAGTCCACAGCAGCTAGTGGTTAGGAAAACAAGCAACTCCACTAAAGGTCACTGACCTCACAGAATCAGGAGGGTTTTGTAATATCCCAAAACAGGTTCTGTCTTACTCACACCAAAATGCTATGAAAGTAATGTCCCTAAATGATAGTAAGGGGCCCTGATAATTTCCTGTAGCAGTGCTTTAGCTCTGCTATTTCTGCTTTTGCTCTGTTTATTTTTTTTGGGAAGGGGTGGGGGTGTTGCGAGGACGGGGGAAGTGTGGACACATAATCCTCCCAGAAAAAGTGATTTATTTATGAATTCCAGTGCAGAACCTCCCCTCCTGAGAGCTGGCCCAGCCTGCCAGAAGTCATTGGCTGATGTTTACAGGACTGGATTGGCTAATTCCCTTGGTGCAGTGTGCCTGCAGTGCTATCTTATTTATACAAGGCCTGATATGGGAGAACAGAGGGGTTTATTTTAGGATATTCCCCATAGATGGATCTGATTTCTCCAACTGGAACTGTTTCCTCCATACGTGCTACACTTCAGGTTCTAGAGGTGGGCTGTACATCTGTCGACAGTCATGTTTAAAAAACCTGTGTGTTTCTGGCAAGGGAAGCATATATCGACACATAGAGAGAAAACAATGGACCAAGTTTAGAGTCAGTGAATCTGTTTTATATAATTACCAATCATTTTCATATGCAACATGATATAATTTAGCTAAAAGATCTCCTCAGCTTTTTAGAACTGGTTTGTTAACTCAAAAAGCGATGAGTCGGCCTCTTCAAACCCAAACTGTTTTTGATTTTCTGTGGGCGGATTTAATGATGTGATTGTGGTGATGAAAACCAAGTCTTAAAGCAGTTCGGATTAAATCAAGCCCCATCCAACATACTTGACTCAAATCAAAACATTCGACTTGTTTTTTGTTGTTTTGTCTTTTGCCTTTTTAAGCAAATTACGTACCGACTCATAAACATTTAAGAGTTAAAGTATTTTTTTTCAGCCGTTTGACGAGTAGCACTCGAACAGGATGACGCTGGTTTACCGTAAATATTTTAATTATGAAGCACAAACATCTGCCTTTTATAGCTCATTATTTGCCAGTTTTGCCTTCATATTATTTACACACGATTTAACTAACTGATAGTTTTTGGATTTTTATGGAATATATCAACTAAGGAGTGCGGCTGACAGAGCTGACATCTTGACCTAGTTTGTTGCCTTTATCCCACAGTAAGCTCAAGGGTGCTGCTCATGGAACTGGTCTCTATGACCAAGTTAGGCAAACCTGAATTTGAGTGTCACTGTCTGCTGAATGCAGAATGGCTCTTACTTCACCACTTATGCTATGACATGTTTAAAACTTATGATGTGACAGTAGGCGCTCAGCTCTGTGCTCCCCCCTCTGACATAAGTTTCCGTTAATTCAAGTCCTTGACCAAAAAGATTAACCCAGATACCTGAATTCTTTGTTTGTTATTCTTTGCTAAAGTATTCACACCTCATCAAATCTTTTATAATATACCCCCTTAAAAACCAAACATGTAAATGCCCGGTTTTGCAATTTTAAGTGAACTTAAGAAGCTTAACAACAAACTATTTATGGTTTTGTTTATTTTGTATACAATTTGGAAATGTGCATATATACAGACTCTGCTGAATAAAATCAAGTGCACCCTCAGATCACAAATATAGCCTAAGGCCCAAACAGCGCCATGAAAGCACATCAGACAAATAATGGAAACTTTTATGGAAGAAGTTTAAATCAGGGGTACATATTAGGTTTTAAATCGAAAGAGTTTGCATAACTGCAAACTTATACCTACAATTATCCAAATAAAATGACTTTGCCAGGCAAGGAGAGCATATAACAGAGAAGCAGCTAAGAGGTCAATGGTAACTATTGATAAGCTGCTGTGATCCACACATCTGTGGGCTGAAAGTTTTCTCCACAAACCTGGTTTTTATCAGAGATGGGAAGTAACGAAGTACAAGTACTGTGTTACTGTAATCAAGTAGATTTTTCTGATATTTTTACTTTACTTTACTACTTATTTTTATGGCGACTTTTTACTTCTTCTCCTTACATTTTTACACAAATATCTGTACTTTCTACTCCTTACATTTAAAAAAATTGTCTCGTTACTTTAGTTTTGAATCATTTCAGTGGAGTTACCGTTATTATTTTTCACGTCATCAATACCAAATTCAATCTAATTGGATGGAAATCTACGTTGCATTTGACGCACCACTACAAGATGAATCAACAGATTCGGCGGTATTCATTCGCAGCAAATCATTGCAGCTTGGTGGCGGTGGCGTTAGCATAGTAGCATGGACGACGAGATGATTGAAAATGAACACAACGGAGATCTAGTCCTATTGGCAGACATCCATTTAAAATGTAGGCAACGGCATGAAAAAAGTGGTTTCTACTTTTACTTTTATACTTTAAGTAAATTTACAAGCCTGTACTTTGTTACTTTTACTTGAGTAAAGAAGTTTAATCAGTACTTCCACTTTTACCAGAGTATTTTTTAACACAAGTATCTGTACTTTTACTCAAGTACGGAAAGTGAGTACTTTTGCCATCTCTGCTTGTTATTAATGTGAAATAAGAAAAATCAAACAGTCTGTCTTAAGTACTAGTACTCTGACCTACTTAAGTAGTAGGTCAGAGATAGAAAGGGTTCAGTCTTTTACATATTTAGGAATTTTAATTGATGAAAGTCAAAATTTTAAACCTCATGTTGAACAATTGATTAAGAAACTCAGACTAAGAATTGGCTTCTTCTTCAGGAATAGGCTTTGTTTCTCTTTTAATTCGAAGACGAGACTGGTAGCTGCAACGTTTTTACCCATTCTGGACTATGGTGACCCAATCTATATCAATGCCCCAGATCCAGTTCTAAAAATTTCAGACTCAGTTTACCATGCCTCACAAATTGTAAGCCTCGCACAAACCACTGTGAACTTTACATTCGTATGGGCTGGCCAGCATTAGAGACTCGTAGACTCACTGGTATATGATCATTTATAAAGGTATTCTGCGTCTGCTCCCCTCATACCTCTGTGAGTACATTCAACCAAGAGCAGCTGGATTGTATTCTCTACGTTCTCAAGATTCTTTGCTTCTGTCTGTACCTAGTGTCCGCACTGAAGCTGGAAAGACAGCTTTTCAGTACTCTGCCCCCACAGCATCGAACAATCTTCAGAAAAACTGGAAGTCGAAGGATTTGATTCCAGTCGGACATTTTAAACGATTGCTCAAAGGTTTGGATATGAGATTTATGGATTGTAACTGTTTTATGAATTTCTAATTATAGATAGATGTAAATAAATGTAATCTTTTGCCACTGTCTTGGCCAGGACTCCCTTGAAAAAGAGATTGTTAATCTCAATGGGACTTTTCCTGGTTAAATAAAGGAAGAAAAAAAAAATATGTCACAAGTTGAAGGGGATATAGCAACCACATTGAAGAAGTTTTTTGTTTTCTTTTCAGGTGAGCCTAAAATTCATGTTTTTGGTCTATTTGTAAAGTTCTGTGCAAAAAAAACCATGTACTCTTGGTGACACATGTCAGCTTTAAGCTAAAGGTTTTTTGAAAAGGAAGAAAGAAGCTGGTCACAGCTGATCTGATCAAATTACATAATACTGGGCAATCCTAGAAAAAGATATCTGATAAGCTGAAGCAGTAGAACAATGATCTCAGATTTACACTCAGACCTAAAAGGGAATAAAATAGATAAAATAACATTCACTCGTTATGTGTGTTTGGATGTTTAATCCTATGGGAAATTGATGATTATAGATGTTCATGGTGCCCGGAGATAAACCAACAATTTAATGGATGCAATACATTTCAGATGTACAACTATCCAATGCTTTACTCTATATAGGTCTCTAAAATGAATACCTATTCAAATATATTAGTTTGTGTTTTTTGAACATGTCTCAAGGTGTAAAAGTTTAAGACATTATGATAATTTTGCAAAGCACTTTTAGCTGATTATTACTGTTTGAAATCATCAGCCTGCAACACTGAAGTCAGCACAATCAGCCTCCTCATGTACTTCTCTTTGATGCCATCGCTGCTAGGTATTTTTCCACTCAGATACTGCACCTCAGATGAAGTATCTAGTTTCAAGAGCGCATGTGGCTGCACACTTGCATCCACAGTTTGATCTGTGAGTGATCTATGTACTTTCTGAGCAAAAGAAAAAAAAAACAACATGTAAAGTTGGAAAATTACTTTGTAAAGAAACATCTGCGACGGACAAAAAGCTTTTCTAATTAACCCTGTGAGAGGAAGCCAGGAAGAATTAGGACATGGCGAGCTGTGACCACTCTCCCAAGAGGGAATACTGTAGGAAATCCAAAAACTGTAATCATGTCCTTGTAATCATTTGTTAGCCATGAGTGCCTTAATGTGGGATTAGCGCGTCTCTAAAGATCAGGAATTACAAGGCAGTTGTGGATGAGAGAAAATGCAGATGAAAACAACAGACATTATACTTGATAGCTTTTTGGCTTCATCTATTGATGCAATCATGCATTTGTAAAAAAAAAAAAAAAAGAAAAAAGGGAAAAAAGAAAAAGTAATGACATATTTGACTATTAGCCAACTGCAGAGAAAGGTTTTGAGATTGTTTTAACTAGACATGCGTTTCATTCAGTATATTGCTTTTAAAATGTTCATAAGCGAGCTAATTGAAATGTTTTTCGTCATTTTCCATTTGTTTCCATGCCCTAGACATTTCCAATTTGATATGGGTCAGGATAGAATTTCTATTGAAAATCTAAAAAAAGAAAACGTGTTTCTGCAAAGGCTGTGGTATTACATTTCATCTGAGTTTATATTTGTATTAATATGGACATCCGCAACAAGTTTCAAAACTTCAGTGGTAGAAACCTCAATATGTCTGGACCTTATGACTGCTTCGGCAAACCATCATTGTGGAACAGGGAGGCCATGTTTCTTCTGCTGTTTTTGACCAATGGAAATAGAAACCAGCTGTGCACATGGCTCCAGTACAGATAAACTGATAAAATCAGGCTTTCCACATGTGTTCCCAAAGTCCACAGCAGAGATTAGAGAGAACAACACTCCAATGCTTGCATTTGGGATTTGGTTTATTACATCTTTTACCATGGCTGACGAGGTTGATTTTAACACCCTGGGACAAAAAGGACTATCTTAAACCACTATTTAAAATCAAAGCAGATTAATGTAAACCTAGTTTTGTATTTTGAAAGTTTCCTTGTTTACATGTTAACCACAATGTTGACCAGCTAAAGCTGTATGTTTTTCAGTGTGTTGTATACCACAGTGGTGTTGGTTTGAAGTGGTACACAGAGAGGATGTTTGTCTCATGTTCTGTGTAGGATCCCTGTCATTACACTCCGTTTTTTAAAGTGTGGTGGTCCCTCTCTTCCTTTACATCTCTGTACTCTTGTTCGTTTGCACCGAATCATTTTGACGCTTCCTGTTTTGTGGAAATTTAAACCTTAAAGGCAAAACAGTACCATTTACAGGATGACATGACAATAAATACCGTAAAAGACCAACGTTCACATACATGAACTTAAAAGAATTTGTTCTGAATCTTTCTTTTTCAGGCTAACTTTTTTGTACATGTTACACATTTGTCCACTATGCTTTTTAACATACTTTTGCATCACTGTTTCCACCATACGTAGGTGACCCAAAGTATTCGAAAACAATCGTTAGGGATTTTTTAAGAGGGCCTAACAACAAACAATAACTAAAAATTTTTGAACAACTGGAAGTGTGAAAAAATAATGGATATTTAAGATTTATAACAACAAACAGTAGCCTCTTGAAGTCATATACACCCCAAGACATAATCTATCTCTACAAAAGCCCTTTGAGTTAGCTAAACGCTACTGAGACACTAAGGAGAATTATTTGAGCCAATCAGATCATTCTGTGAAGCACAGAATGATTTTATGGAAAAATCCATCATGACAACCGTTATGTAGGAGAGAGGATCTGTGATGCTGGGGGCCTGTTTTTCTGAACATATGCATAACATCATTATTGTCGAGATCTGGAGATCTGCCACCTGTCTCCAGCAGAGAGCGCTGTGGGCTTCCTGAGCTGGAGTCCTCAGCACACCTGGGGATCATCAGCTCATCAGAAGACCTCCCTACATAAGCAGCAGTCAGACCTTCCTTCGACGCCGCAGTGTTGACCTAGTTTGGTTAGCGAACCTGAGCCTCTGAAATCCTAGTGAATACTAGTTGCCTCTTGAGAGAAACTAGCCTTCTAACTTGTTCTTGTCTTCTTGTTCACAGAACCCCGACTGAAGTCTGAAGCTCTGGATGAGCATAACCTGGAAATCTGCCTGCCTGCCCAAGTAAGCCAAACCTGAAGATCTCAGTCTGGATTCCTCCGTCAGTTCTCTGGGAAGAGCTAGGAAACAAACCCAAGTCCGAAAACTCTCTGGCTAGAAGCTAGCAATGCTGCTGAGCTCTCTGCTACTTCCACAGTCTCTGGACCCAACCGGTTCCCCCTTTCAAGGGATCTGTTAGAACCTCTTCAAGGTACGATCAGAATTCAACTCACTCGTCAAGCCATAACCACCTGGCTAACCAAACTCTCATCTCTCCAGATATAAGAGTAACCAGTCCCGGACCTGCACCAGAACCAGTTCCTGATTAACTCTGTGTGTGTTTCCCAAATAAACATTGTTAAACTTTCCTCGGTCTCCGTTAGTGTTCTGCATGTGGGTTTTCGTTCATTAAACCAATCATGACAATTATACTCTGATAAAGACCCCTCATTTTTAAAAACTAAGAATTTGTTTTCCTCTACCAGAAAGCTGAAAATAATCATTGATCCAAAACATATCAATGGTCAGATCAAAATAAACATTGAAGAGATACTTCATCAAACACTAAGACTTTATACTATCTTTATGGTCACCACTGTCCCCAGACTGATATCTGATAAAAAACATTGGAGGGGAAAGC
Organism: Cyprinodon tularosa; assembly: GCF_016077235.1. Lineage (NCBI taxonomy): Eukaryota > Metazoa > Chordata > Actinopteri > Cyprinodontiformes > Cyprinodontidae > Cyprinodon > Cyprinodon tularosa. The sequence goes on along the minus strand of NW_024039036.1, from coordinate 560,357 downwards.
ATAAGAGAAGACAGCACAGGAGAGGAACCCGGGTTAAAGTTTTCTAATTTTTATTGGTGCAGAACAATAAAACATCAAAGACTAAATGTTGTCCAAATGGGAAAGGGGGGGTTATACAACGCATCAAATGGTACTGGAACCTATATGTGTCACTATAGATGTAAAAACTAATTTTGCAATAACACAATTAATATGTATTTATATTCAACATTGTGTTTAAAACTTGAGACGTATTTGATTTGCTTAGACATTATGGCATCGTTTGAAGAACCAAATGACTCAATTCAGCACATTCTCTATCCAACACACAGGCAGATGTTGTTTTTGTGCTGGCACTGTTTAATGTCATATCTTAACAACACTTAGATAGAAAGCTTTTGTTTTAATGCACAGCAATGTCTGCATGAAAGTCCAATGTCTATGAGGGGCCTGCAGATGCCATTTAGAAAAATATCGAGCTCATGTTGTTTTAACATTTTGTTTATTCTTTAAAAAAAGCTCCTTCTACCTCTCAATGAAACCCCCATTTCGAAAAATATCATGGCAAAGCTTCTTTTTTTTTTGTCCCGACTTTCTTTGGCAGATTCGTGAAGACAGGCAGACCCCTCCATCAAGCCCCCTTTCTCCACGCTTGCTCACAAACCCTCAAACTCCTGTCAATGGTTTCCAGCTGGCTGTCGCTCAGCGGTTCTCCAGGGAGAGGAGGAGCCTTAAACTGGCTTCAGCTTCTTTCTTATTACCCCCTGACTGAGGGGAGTCTGCATCTGAAATAAATCAACAACAACATGGACTTGGTTTCCTTGGAGTTTGAAACGCTACCATGGATCAGAGGCTGTTACTGGAAATATGCTCAGAGAGTTACGTTACAGCGGCTAGAGGAGGGGTCTGATGCTTAAGAAGAGTCATTTTCTTCTTTTCATGTTACCTTGATTAGGGAAGCACTTTGACTGGTTCAATTGCGTCACGCAGGATAAATACTTCTCTTAAGTTCTGAGCCCAAATCCTTCTTTTTCCATTAATGTTAAGAAGAAAATTTTAAATAGTGTTGGTTCAGGTCCTGGCTGCAGGTGATTTAGGAAGGGGGGCTTGTTGATTAATATCAATTTACAAAAGCAAAGAGGTGAAGAAGAAAAAACACAGCAACAAACCAAATGTTTAATAAAGAAGGGACACACTCAGATACACATTGAATGAGCATACATCAGCACAAGGACAAACACTCAGGATGGAGTGTTTATCTTCCAGGAGTGACGGTGATGACAGTCGGTTGTCATCAGGGTCAGAGGTCAAAAGAGGAGGGGGGGTGAGTCTACGGGCTGCTGATGGAAGGACCTGGTGTTCTGTCACTCACCATGTCTGGTTAGAAATCTATGGGTGTTTGGCTTGCTTTTCACAGTGTGTGTGTGTTTGTGTGCCTGATAGAGTGCATGTTAATGTTTCTCTGCACCAAGACAGCACATTGCTGGGAAGTGTGACTGTGAGTCTGTGTGACTGACTGCACAGTTTGACATTATGAATACTTACCAATCTGCAACATCAGCATGTGCACTTCCTCGTTTGGTTTAAAAGAAGATTCTGCTAAATTAATAAATCAATAAATCTTCAGGATTGTATTCACAATATTTAGTATAATAAAATAAGTTGTTGGTGTAGCTCAAGGCTCTAAATTTGGCCCTCTGTTTTTGGAAGTAGATTATCTTCTTTCTTGCAGTATGCTACATCAAACTGCTGCATCTTTACTTAAAACAAAAACACTAAAACGGCTGCAAAAGAACAGTCAGCTTTGATGATTAAGATCTACAGCTACACATGTAAGTCAAGCTTGCATCTCAGGGATTTTAAAATACAGATTTCTTTGCATGAACTCAAAGTGAATATATTTCTAAATGTTATAGAAGCAAGGGGACATTTTACAATCGTAGATGCTTATAAGTATTTGTGTGTATTAATTGGATTCACAACTTTCTTTTAAAAAGAAATAGTAAAAAGCTAAATAATTTTGAGAAATTTTAGAGACAAACAACAAATAAATTACTAAGACCTTGCAGATGTGGATGAATGCTATTGAATTATATGACCAAGTAGACAAAAACCAAAGGGTAAACAAGATAATCATTAAAAAGACTATAAACAAAGTGGACAAAAATCAGATTTCTGTAATTACTCCAGACTTTCAAACAACTGATGATGCTTAACTTGGGCTTTTGGGGGGAAAGCATTATACTGTAGATGTCTGCATATGGTGCATGCATTCCAAATCGCTTCTAAAGGTGGCTCTAAAAAGTAATGACTTCAAAGAGATGAATGCATATACGTTGCTCAGTTCAATTCAATTCAATTATACTTTATTAATCCCCGCAGTGAAATTTAGTAAGACAAAGAAAAAGATTAAAATATATCAGTTCCCCTGCATGTGCCAAATAAACATTACTTAGGGTTCCTCCTTTATTTAATATACTAATAAAATGCAACCAAAGTTTGTAATGAGATTAAATGTGGAAATTGGTGTGAATACTTTTGCAAAACACTGTAAAGTGGTTTCTTTCTTGTTGAAATGGTATTTTAATGCATTTTTGTGATTTTTGTGTACATAGTTATTTAAACTTGATGTTTTCCTTGTTCTTTATCATAATCCAAGGTCTCCAGATGAGCATTTTCGTCTATGGCTGAATCTGATACACTAACACGACAGGCTCATGTATGTTAATCAAAGCAAAACAAAACAAACTTCTTTGCATAGGTGCTATAAAGTCACCCAAGGACAAACTCAGCAATGTGGTGAGACGCTCATCCAACCACCTCTTAGTCAGAGGCTCAATTTGTCCAACAGCAAGAGTGCTTATAAGCACAAGTTAAACATTATAAGATCAACCAGGACCGCTTAGTCAGAGCTCCCTATGCTTTACAAGAACATGTGGTAGAGATAAACAGTGTGTTATCTGTGCTTAAAATCTCACCTGTCTCACAGCAGACTGTCCAAGCTAGCCAAACTGTTATATGGATGTTAGCCCCATGGAGGGACACTGAATACGCTTTAGAACAAAGTTAAGATTTAAAAAAAAACAGCACGTAAGGAAACCTCAGTTTATTTTACCAGGTAATGGCCTTTTGTAAAACAGTTCTGCACGCCGCTAGTAGCCATCTATGTCTGTTTTATCTGTTATACCAAGAAGGTACTCACCAAATCCTGCCAAGAAACAAAAGAATTATATGTAGTGAATTTTACCACTCACTATTTTGTTCTAATGTCAATATCTTCTAATGTCAGTTTTAAGAGAGGACATGGGTGAATGTAATATAGCAACCCGTCCGATGCAGCTCAGCACAGGATATATTACTGGGGACAGATTGGCTTTGTGTGACAGGAGCTCCTCTTTCTTGGACATCAGACAGGTGTTCAACCAGTTACTTAGGCCAAGCTCACCCTGAGCCCTAGGCCTGGCTCTGGTGCTGTAACGCTGAAGGTCAGAGGTTAATGGAACCAAGTGGCGCCGGTGGGTCATCCCCCAGGATCCTGGGTGGATTTGGTAAACAGTGAAGCTGTCACTGCAGATTAATACAGAAAGGAGGAAGAACAGGGCTGAGCACACAGGGGGCTAATAGCTCCTAACTCAGCCATGAAAGTGTCTGTCTTCTTCATTCTCTCCTTCTCTCTCCTCTGCATCCCCTCAGATAAGCCTCACAGAACAAGGGAGTTGTTGGAGGGGGGGTCTTGTAAAAGAAGGCAATAACTGCAAGCACGCTTGAGCACTTAGAACTCTAAAAGACAAATATATATAAGTGTTCTTAAGGTGTGGGACCTTTTAGGTTGCATGGAAGTTTGGGTTTCTTCCCTTAGTGTGGATGTGGGGGTCATTCAGTGGTTACAGCTGAAAGAAAACAACCCCAACCACCGGCTCTCCACTCTGGGGGCTCTGTGGGGACTTTTCTACTCTGAGCCCTTGACACTAAGGTTTATCTGTCTTTGCATCTTAAATTTGAAGGGGCGGCCCCACTTTCGTATCCAGTCTATGTTCAGACAGGATACTGTATGTCATGTCATTGCTTTGCTCTAGATTGTGGTTATGTTTTCACCACAATGTCTTTGACAGAGAGTGAAAATAAACAGATATATATCTGTGCAAGGGGCTTATCTTCCAACATAATCTTCTAATTGCCTCGTGTAATAACCGTGCCTGTTTCTCTTCCTCTCACAAGCGCTGGGTTTTTCCATTTTGGTAACATGATGCCCACTTAATCAGTGCTGTGGTATTCATAGCCATTGAATTCAAATCCTTATTATGGTTTTGTCACATTGAAACCACACACTTTACATCATTTTAGGAATTTTTCTAATAAATACACACAAATCTGTGGATCTCGCTATTAAAAGTTTAAAATCCTTTCAGGTATGCCCCAATCACATAGCTTTCAACTGTGTGATTCAACAGAGAGTGAAAGTGTTGCCCTTTTTTACTGTTTAAAACAGCTTGATTAAAACAATTTCTTTGTAGCCCTGGCTGTACATTCAGTGATACTGTCTTGCTTGAAAGTTAAACCCACTTTAATGCTGCCATCACCCTGTTACAGGTAAAGTTCAACGTGTCCAGGTTGACATATTTTGATGGTGTTTATTTTTGCCACACTTATTATTTTGCATACACACGTAGACTGTGTCAAGACGTTTGTTTATTTAAGTCAGTGTGTTACACTGAATGTCCTCTCGAGTGATGAGTATAAAATGCAGGCCACAAAAAGAACTGGAAAAAATGTTGGCAGTGGGCCTTCCTCTCAATGCTCTGTTATTTTTATTGGATGTGTTCCCTGACCATCTGCTTACCACAGAACAATGTTATATATTACATATTCTGTTGATTATTGCAAGAAAAAATGTGACTAATAATTGGATGAAGACTGACCCTCCTACGATCAGTCAGTGGGTACCGAAAGTGAAACATGTCTACATGATGGACTATATGACTGCCCAATTACACCTACTGTAAAAGTACCTGTATCCATAAGAAGATTGACTCCACTCAATATCTTGCTTAGGTCTCTTATCTCTGCTTCTGTCTCCTTGAACCCCAGTCGGCCTCGGCAGATGGCCGCTCACACTGAGCCTGGTTCTGCTGGAGGTTTCTTCCTGTTAAAAGGGAGTTTTTCCTCTCCACTGTCGCTACAAGCATGCTTAGTGTGAGGGCTTGTATTTGAGTCAATGAGTCAATGCAATCAACTGATTTTCCTTAGATAAAAACTTTGAATCAATTTGACTGTATGATCTGGTTGAACTGTAAAGTGCCCTGAGATGACTTGTGTTTTGAATTGGCACTATAGAAATAAACTGAATTGAATTATACACATACTATAGCCATTGTTATTATTACTACTATTATTATTATTATGGCTTTTTCTAAATCTAAAATACCCTATTTTGGAGCACAGACTTAGATAAGATATGTGCCATACCCTTTATAGTGTTGCTCTTGTCTGACAGATTAGACCTAATTATTATCATTTTGTTTTTGTTTTTTTTCTTTCCGTCTGTTTTGCTGTTCTTCTGTGTGATACTAATTGCCCGTTAATCTGCATTTAAGGCAATAAAGAAATGCAGGCCAGGTTTTTAGACTCTAATTTTAAAAAGGTTGAGAAAAAAGACTTTTTTTTCGACTTGCCAATCATGCCCTTTGAATAGTAATATATCAAGATAAAACTTTAGAATGGCAATGTTAGAAAATGTTTAAGGAGTAATCCTGAAGTTAAACTGTTAAATAAGGTATTAGTTTAAGGTTGTGGTCTAACTGTTTTAACAATGCTTTCATCTTTACCTTTAGTCTGCTTTTTGTCTCTTTTGTTTTACTGTTTTCTTTGTACTGAATTGTTCTATACAAATAAACTTTCCTTTAGGCAAAGCAGTTTATATACTGGCTGTAATGAAAGTATTATTCTGTTAACAGCAATTTAACAATCGCCTAAAGAAAAAGTGAAGGCTTCTACTTTTTAACTGTTTAACCAGCACTGCTCTCTTTTTTTTACGTACAGTAAAGCAGCTGTTTGCTCCACAAACCTACTGAACACTAACTGTTAAGCACCAAAAACCCAAATCTAACCAAAAAAAAACAAAAAACATAAAGGCTGACATAACATTTGTGGTTTATGAAGATTAAAAACAGATAACATCGACTGCATTTAGGTTCCCCCTCCGTTTTATTTTCCTTTAAGCCTACAGAAAAAATGTGGTGACAGCTTTTTTGGTCATCATAGGTTTGGTCTGCTGCCACCAAGTGACCAAAAAAGTAGCTTTCATTTGAAAATAAACATATTAGTAGGAAAGGGTAAGCTGTTTGAGTTCTCTCCGCTCATCTTCTGACCTAATTTTCATGAGTATACTTCTATCAAAATCCCTTCATTTACCTCACAGCTATATTGTCAGTGGCCTCCGGGGGCCAGGAGGGGTCTAGGGCAGGGGAGGAGATAGTTTAAAAGTTCTCCATTGTACAGATTTCACAAAAGAACCAAGCGTTTGATCTCGAAGGAGTGCACTTCTCTCGCTCTCCTTCTCTTTTGTCCTCCTCCTCCTGCCAAGTCCTGACCCTCCACATACCGCCAAGAGGGCCGAGAGCAAAGGAAATGAAACCCTGATTGAAGAAATGAAAAATGTAGTGGGGAGAAGAGAGCGGCTGAGGGTGGAAGACAGGACATGGAAAACAAAAATCAGTTGTTAATCCGTCCTTATTGCAGAGTCTGAGGGACCTTTGGTGCTTTGAAACATTGCTTGTGGTAAACCGTCAAGGCCCCCTCATCCCTACTCTGACACAGCATGCATGCTACCTCAGAGGAATATGGACATTGGGAATCAAAAACAGGTTTAGCTTTTTGAGACAGCCAAAGGAAAGAATGGGAAGCTGCATAATATTTCCTGATCAGATTTAAAATCATTGTCCTTTGACTGTAACTGGATTATTTCTAGAGCATGTGATTTTATTCCCTTCAGAAACCTTATTATGATCTCTTTGCTTTAAAAGTCTAACTCCTCCTACCCCTATAATCCTCGTCCTTCAATTCGACAGTCTGATGCTCTAGTGAGTGTATTTAGAGCTGCACTGCATTGTCTCCTTTGCCAGGCCTTCTGCAAAGAACTAAACTAGCATTGCAATAGCTGGACTTCATAAAGCCAAATACCTTTTCCCTGCCTCAGTCCTCCAACTACTATCCCATCCATTTATTCCATCTTTTTTCCAGCATGTGAATTTTTGCTAGTGCACATGCATTGCCAGTTCATATTTTTGTTTAGAAAGCTTAGACTGAAGCAGGAGCAGATTAAGTAGACCTACATGATTTATAGATATCTCCTGAAAATGGTCTTTCATGAATAGAGGGCCTCTGTTGGAGAAGGAGGGAGCTGGCTGCAAATTACACACCTGTCTGCTATTCCCTCTGCAGGATACTGGGGATTTAAAGGAATAGTACACCCAAAACATGATTAGCCTTCATTTTCTACTCACCCCCATGCTGAACAGCACTCTGGAGTACTTTTTTCATATCTCAAATGCATCTGGAGATATAGGAGGCTTCTTGCTGTCTGCTGACATTCAAATAATGGAGGTCTATGGCGCCCGAGACAGAAAGGTCCATAAAAGTCGACAAAAAACCTGTCAATATTCCTCCATACTGCTCGTCCAATGTATTCCAAGTGTCCTGAGTGGGTAGCATCCATAATTTACTCGAAACAAAGTCATTTAGAATGTTTTTAGAGCATAAAGAGTAGTTTATAGGATTTCCTAAAAGCGCGCGCCTGCGAGTTCACGACGCTACGGAAACCGCGGCAGACCAAACCAGATGAAAGTGCGCATTCAGCTCGGCAAAGAACTCATGCTCTTCCTCAACACTGAAGTCCTCAGTCATTTTTCTTTTGTTGTTTCTTTCTTTGCACAGGTAAACAGCACATTTCTTCTTCTATGCTTGCATTATTGGCAGAGCAGACGCTGAATGCGCACTTTCATCTGGTTTGGTCTGCTGCGGTTTCCGTAGTGTCGTGAACGCGCAGGTGCGCGCTTTTAGGAAATCCTATACACTACTGTTTATGCTCTAAAAACATTCTAAATGACTTCGTTTCGAGTAAAATATGGACGCTACCCACTCAGGACACTTGGAATACATTGGACGAGCAGTATGGAGGAATATTGACACGTTTTTTGTGGACTTTTATGGACCTTTCTGTCTCGGGCGCCATAGACCTCCATTATTTGAATGTCAGCAGACAGCAAGAAGCCTCCCAGATCTCCAGATGCATTTGAGATATCAAAAAAGTACTCCAGAGTGTTGTTCAGCGTGGGGGTGAGTAGAAAATGAAGGCTAATCATGTTTTGGGTGTACTATTCCTTTAAGGTGCTGTAGTTTGACCAGCCATCCATGCTCAGCCCTCTTGGTGGAATCAAGCCCTAAATTACCCTGCCTAAAAATTTTGCTAAAGGTTGGATTTATACCCCTCTTTGCTTCTAGCCAATTCCCTGTGTCTTCTTTACCTACTTCTTAGTTGAATAGCTTGTTTGACTTCTACACCGTTGTGCCTCACATCCATGATATAACAGTGAATATGTAATGGAAACTTAAGATGGGGTATACAAGAATGTTGGATGGTTAAAGCCCTATGTTTTTAGACTATGTAATATCTCTTTTCAAGACATTCCCCAAGTAGGAGGATCATGGATACCCTGCCAGATCCTCAATATTTAAAGCCTGTTCCCATAAGGACAAACTCTCTTCATTCCATGACTGGCCCCAGACTGCACAGGAAGACACCTCTTAATATCCCACACAATTAATGACCAGAGCAGATGTCTATCTGGATCTTTATTTCTCTGTCCTTTGCAGGAAAGAATTAAATTAAAGGCCCAGCACAGAATGTAGTTTGAAATTGCTCCTTTCTTGCTAACTGTCAAACCTTTGATATACCTAAATTGCCCTGATCATTATCATCAACACCTTATCTTCCTCAGAATGGAGATGAATAGTGGTACCAGGTCTAGCTGGAAGGGGAAGTTCTTTTGAGCTGAGAAATGTGGTTATTGGTTATTTCTTTTGGGCCAGATGTATTTTTGCTGTGTTCAAAGGCCAAACTGAAAAGATTTGCTAAGAGATTAGGTAGCACCTTTAGCATTATAGTATGCTTGGACCAGTTGCTAATGACCAGACGTCCCTGAGGTTCAGTAACCAGCCAGACCTGTTAAGAAAGTGATGGAGCTGTGAATAGAGCTCATAGTGGGAGAAATTAATCTGCTTCTTTGAGATAAACAGTCCCCTGATGCGATCAGTTGTCGATGGACAGTAATAAAAATGTATCATCTTTTAAATGCAGGCTTGACTGATACTTGTTTGGGATCCATGTTAACACAGAAAAAACAAATTTTTATAATTCCCATATAGAATTTGTTACCATTTGTTACTACTCCCACTCTTACTCCTTTCCCTCAACCCAAAGAAACTGTTCTAGTTTTGTATTTATTTATTTTATTAATCCTAGGAAATACAGTGCGGGAGGCACATGCCTGGTTCTTACACTTGATTTTTGTTGTTTAAATATTAATACATATTTAAAAATAAATGAAACCATTATTGATTAATATTTAAGTTTTTTATTTTATCTCAATTGTTTTAAATTTGTTTTAAGCTAATTCAATTTAAATCAAAATTCCTAACTTTGGTTCTCCAAGGTAAAATCTATACTGAACTGTGACATTATTGCGTAATTTTTCGTAATTCATCTTCCTTCCATGTGTACATAGTAGTTTGACAGCTTCATTTGTAAGTTAAATATGTTTAACCTGGAATTTAAAATTTTTTTTTAATGTTTTTCTAAACTCCAAACATCTCCAAACACACTTCTAGGCTTTATATGTTGGATGTGGTGCCCCGTTAAAAATGTTTTTTCTCTTTCATATCAAAAATCCAAAGTGTAACTCATTTAATACGTCATTCCTAAAGCAACATGCTCTAAATCTACAATCTCTGGGACTTGATAAGACCTTTGTTTCCTCAGGACATCTCGGAGGATCTGCCTGACAAACCCAGAGGCCTTTCCTGAACTCCTCCACCCAGATGTTGACCCCCGTCGGCTGAATCACTGTGTACCTTATCCGTACACCCACACCCTTGGGGGAGTTCATGGGGGTGGGGAATATCCTATTCCGACAAAACTCTGCGTCCCAGACGTAAACATGGGTGACAAATGAGCCACAATATCAGCTATCAGGTGTCGGCATGGAAGATTTATAAGGTAACAAGACAATGGGAGGCAGGCAAAAAAACTTCTAGTAACAGAACAAAGAAGACTTCTTTCCAAACACAGTACAATGCACTTCAGCTTCAGCAGTCACAGCAAAAAAACACTTCCCCTTTTAATCCTCTCATTTTCTCATCCATGCTACACAGATTTAGCACTGTTGCACAATTTAATCAGCGAGCCAACACTAGAAAGGGAAGCCACAGGTCAGACAGAAAATTACTGTAACAGGATAGTGTCTGTAGGTGTTTAACGCACAGTGCTTTGAAAAAGTTTTTATCCAGTTAAACACTTTTTTTGTTTTGTCAATTAAAAGTTAAGTGATCTTTGACCCCTCCACCTTTGTTTAGAAAGCTCAGGTGTTATTACTGCCTTTACCTGTAGAATCAAGAAATCCCTTGGGTAGAACCCACTAGCTGACATAAAGTAGGCTGAAAGAAGCTTTAAGTATCATATGACACCCCAATCTCGCAAAGTCTTTGACAAAAGTCATCCCCACCCCAAAGCTCTCAAAGAGCACAATGAAAGAAAGCAACTAATTTAAAAACCCAAAGCAATGTTTTGATGACCTCTGTGTGTCAAACATGATGTTTAAAAAAGTTTTTAGGTCTCACCTTCCTCTGTTAAGGTCAGTGTTTATGACTGAATGATACGACACAGACTGTGGAAAAACTGAACCAATTGCACTGTCCCAATGCTAAAACCACTGCTAGGCAAAATTACCTAAAGAGCTCTCTCACATTTTCCAATTATTAGAAATGTAGAAAAAAGGTATTTAGTGTTTTAAATCTGACATAAATGTACCACAGCTTTTTAATAAATAAAATTTTAGTAACTAAATTGTCAAACATAGTGGTGGTAGAATGATGGTCTGGGACTGCTTTGCTGCAACAGGACCCAGCTGGCTTGCTGTAGTTCTTGAAAGACGCAAAGTCAGCCATCAGTTTGTGACCTTTGGTTTGGATCTTTAAGTGTCATCATCCAAAGTACCCTGTAATTCCATCTATAAGAAAATAAAGGTTTTTGATGAACCAAGTCAGATTCTGGACTTAAATTGACACTGAGACGTGTGGTTTGACCTTAAACCTTAAACTCTACAAAGCAAATAAACAAAAACATTTTTTGCCATAAGGGTTGGTTTGAAATTCCTTCACAGTGATTAAAAAAAGACACACTCATGGTAGTTTTCAATCAGGTTGGCACAAAATATTATAATATTTCAGTTTTTTAAGGCAATAACTTTCAGTAGTATTATCTTAATCATATATTTAAAAAAAAAAAGTTTTTGTATTCATCCAGGTTGTCTTTGTCTGATATGCAAAAAAAATTTTTATATCAAAAAATGTAAAAAGCTGAATCAATATGTTGATATATATCCATCTTTTTTTCCTTTAGCATAGATGAAACATAACTTAGCATATCCTGTTTAGGACTCAATATTATCATTTGGTTGTTGTATGCTGACCAGAAAGAGATAGGGCAGATAAACTCCCTCCCATCAGTCTCCACATTATCAAGGTGATGAAAGGTAAGAGAAAACCATCAAAGTTGGAGAAGAAGGGAGATTTCTAAACTCTTTTTGACATGTTTTTATCCTGAATGCATATCTAAAGCTTACATCTCCTGCCCTTCATTCACACTAAATATGCTACCACCTTTATGTTCTTTGCAGTATGCCTATAACCGCCCTGAAGAACTGAAACTGGAGACTGAGTCCACAAGAGTAAACCTCTATCCAGGCTTTTGTCGACTCACAATGAGAGCTTTGACACCCCATAGATTCTTCATGTGGCTCATCAGGGAATAAACAGGAGGATGTGAAGCTTTCTTTGAGTGTGGGTTGCTTAGAGCAGTGTTTCCCAACCGGGTGTACTCGTATACCCTAGTGGTCCACGAGTGCATTGCAAGGGATACATGAAAATATTTTATTTCTTGAGTAGTAAAATAAAATAGGGATCTGTTTTGCTTTCTGAGGACCCAATTGTAAAATTAAATAGCTTTTATCAACCAAAAAGTAAGTTTTTCTTATATGTTTGAGTTCACCTTCTGCTTTGACACTCATCCAAACCAAGCAGAAGAACAGACTGGATGTAAGGAGCTGCACTGGGATCAGCCGTTATTCACACTGAGCTATTGGAGCTCATCAGAGGACCTCAGGTGTTTTGATGAAAACAAATAAAACTAATCTAGTAGGTCTGACTATAATTTTTGTTCTGTGTTTTGTTCCCAATTCAGCAAGTTTAAACATGATTATAAGGGAGTTCCTGTTTTATAAATACAGGTTTATAATATGATTTTATTTTATATTTATTTCGAATCCTTAACACTGTAACTTCCAGGCAACATACTTATGTTGTTTTTTACATAAAATTATAAAAATTAAATGCTCAAATTAAAAGATTGAGTAAGATAGTCTTTATTTTGTTAGGAATCCAGTTTGTGTGGGTTGTGTTTGTTTTCTTCCACCACCAGGTGGCGTCTGGTTCTCGTTGGCCTTCTCACACACCTGCGGATGGTTGCCTCATTACCGGAGGACTCTTAAGCTGCTGACTGTCACTACCTCCTCGCCAGAGTGTTTGCTAGTTTTGGGTACTCTAGCCAAGCTGAGTTTTGCTGAGTCAAACTTAGTTTTGTCACCTTAGTCTTAACCTTGTTGTTTTTTGTCTTTGCCTCTCGGCAGGAAGTCATCCTGCAAACTGGATGTTTTGGACCTTCTCCCCCCTGGAAGGATTCTCTGAGCACCAAACTGAGCTGAGGATTCAGACTGGTGGTTTGGATCAACTTTTCCCCAAGGATTGTTTGGGCTTCTCTCTGAGCAGGGGATTCATCTCCACAAGAAACCTTTCAAGTACTGCAGGAAATCTAAGTGACAGCCAGCTCCTCCGTTCCTCAAGGAAACACCTCAACCTGGTTAAACCCTGTCTGCCCTCCAACGAGCAAGTCTAATACTAGATTCAAAGAAAGACACTTTTTTCTGGAAACATAAGTCCTGTTGCTTTTATTCCCTTTTTCTAATCAAGGACACAAATTTCCCACTGAGCCTGAACTAACCACAAATTCTTCCCCTTTACTTTTCAGTCCCGGTTCGCCAGTGTTCAGAGCAGAACTGGACTCCTCTCTACCAACTCACAATAAACCTGTTAAACCTTCCCCTGGTCTCTCTGTTTGGTTTTCTGCATGTGGGTCAGATCTTTGGATAAAACCATGCCATATTTTAGTTATTGTATGTTAGAATTTTTGACAACCATCAATACTTTTAACTTAGAGGGGAACTCATGGTAAGACAAAATGCCCAATGGGGTACACGAGTCAAAAAAGGTTGGGAACCACTGGCTTAGAGAGTAACTCTTGTGGTTTACTTCCCTTTTTCATTTATCCTAAATTTTGACTTAGACTTTTAGAGTTGGTCAGAAATGTTTGGAAGGTCGGATCTAATGTAAAAATTCATCTAATCAGTACCATAAGTCTCTTATCAGTGCAATCCTCAGTGATGTGCTGATGAGCTCATGAGTCTTAAAAAAAATAAATCTGATAAGATGATTTCGCCTAAGTCCTTGTAGTTGTCATAGTTTTGTGCGTGCTTTGTGCTGGGGGGGTGTGTCTGCATTTCAGTAATGAGCTTGCAAATGCCTCACAGCTGTTTGCTATTGTTTATGTCAAAAGGTTTCTCATTCCTTTCTATCTGTACTTAGTAATGTTAACTAAAAACTTAGAAAAAAGTATTATGTTTGATATTAGAAGCAATATTTTTTATGCTTTTCCATCTATGTCGGACTTTCATAAGCAAACAAGAGGATTCAATAATCTATAAAATGGGTCTAATATGGGCTCAGACGTGATTTATCGACATCAGGAAAGGAGACAGAGGGAAGGGCTGATGGATGAATGAGACTAGACCACCGCCTAAACACAGATGCAATACTAAAAATACAAGCAGATGTCAATTATCGTGGATCATGTTGCATAAATCTTTTAACGCATTGTGGAGAATGCATCTTCATTTATCTGTTGAGATACTGGCCTAAGAATCTGTTGAACAGACTAATAAAGGAGGCCGGATCTGTTTAGTTCTTAAAGCCTGTAGAGCACATTACAGTAACTCAACTGTCTTCAGCTCTATAAACACAACATTAACATGAAGAAACAAGGTGCTGGATGTATCAATCCTTGTGGGAGCTTTTCTTTATCAGAGACAGAGAATGATGAATGGAGAGAAGTACAGTAATGTCCTGGAAGACAAATTGAAAAACCAAACATACAGCTTGAGCTCCGATGGAATGATTTAGATGGTTCACATTTCAGGGGTAAGACTTCTTTTTTTTTTTTTTTTTTTTTTTTTTTTTTTTTTTTTACAGTGTCCTGTCTGGCAAGGTGGCAATAAGAATAATTGTCTTGATGCCAAAAGGAGCCCAACAGATTTTACTTTCACAAGTGTAGCGGTATCGCAATTGCCATACCGCTCCACTTGTTTCATGTATATAAATTGCTTTATTATAATTATGCAGGGAGTTTTACAGTTCATATGGACACTGCAATGTAAGTAGAGCAGAAAAACAGAAGAAGAAGAAGGAAAAAGAAAAAGAAAAAAACAGGACAAAAGATGAAAGAAAGAGGAGATAGGAAGGAGACAATGACAAAACATTTTCAGTCTGCTTCAACACCTGTAATGAGATGGAGAAAAAAAAAAAAAAAAAGAAAAAAGAACAGCACAACCAAAAAACATGGTACGAGATATACAATAAAGCAAACACCTTGAAACTATCACTAAAGTAATATTATTAAGTCTGATATGTACTCTGTGTTACCTGAAGATATGAATGTGGGGTTTCTGTTTGGAAGTGAATCTCTAAGTACCTGAAGCCTAGCACCTGTAGTTGTTTGTGAGGGTGAACTTGTGCATGTAAAGTTTTAACCATAGAAAAAAATGCTCAATAGTGGTTGTGGAGAGCCGGAGAGGCACACCCCCCAGAGCACTGAGTCCAGCGCCGGGAGACCCAAAGCCCCAGGCGCCCAAGGGGACCCCAGAAGCGAAGGCACCAAGGCGGGGCCAGCCCCGGAAATCAGACCCCACCAAGGCAGGAGGAGAGACAGCCACGAGGAAGCCCCCCAGCCACCGCCATGCCGGCGCCCCGGGGAGCCGCGGGGACGAGTCCGCGGGCCCCGCCGGCAGCCGGCCACCCCGAAGTAGGGCCGGGCGCCGAACACCAGCCCCCCCACGGCGCCGACCGAAACGCCCCAGCCCCACAGAGCACCGAAACACGCCCCGCCCCCCAGCACCAAGCCCCGGCGACCGGCCGCAACACCCACCGCGACCGCACCACCCAGGAAAACACTAAGACGGCCCCGCCCCCGGCCGGGGCCCATGCGCATCCGCCGCGAACCGGCCACGAGCGCCGCGGGACCCCCCCCAAAACGCCCCCCCGGCCAAAAGCGCAGCCCCACCCCACCAAGACCGATGCCAACAGCGCGCAACGAAACACACCGCGCACAGAATCAGCCCGAGAGCAGAAAAGCCGCCCGGCGCAAAACCGCAAGAGGAGCAGACCGCAGCCGGCGCAACCACCCCCCCCAGCAGCCCGAGGGGCAGCACAAAGCCAGAGCGGAGCGAACCGCGCCGCCCCCCCCACCGGACGATGCCAAAGCAGCCCAGCCACGTCCGCCACCCCCCCCGCAGCCCGCACCAGGCCCCGACACGCGGCCAGAGCAGCTCCGCCGCCCCGGCCCCCCACCACGCGCCGGTCATAGCCACCCCAGGCCCACACCCGCCCCGCAGCCCCACCCGCCGCGATCAGTGGGAACAGAGCAGCCCCGCCATGCCTCCAGGAGGGAAAACCCACCCGAATACCCAGCCAGCGCAGCCAGCCCGCCCAGACCGGCCCCCCAACACTACCCCCGCCGGAGCCGCCCGGACCCCCACACACCAGCGGCGCGCCGCCAGCAGGACCCCCACCCAGCAGGCCCGCCTGCCCCCCGAGAAAACAGACATGCCAAACCCCCCAAAGAAAAAAAGAGAAAAAAAAAAAAAAAAGGGGCCCCCACAATGCGACAGCGGACACCAGACACCGACCCGCCCGCAACCGCTCCCCCCCACCGAGGAAGAGAAAAAAAAAAAAAAAAAAAAAAAAAAAATAACAAATAAATAGGTAAATAAATAAATTAATTAATAATTACAATTAAAATAAATAGGCAAGAGGAGAAGTGCGAGCGGAAAAACCGGAGCCCAAAACAGGACCCAAGACCCGCACCCCACCATGCCGCGCAGCTCCCCCCCTCCCCGAACCGATACCACAGAACCGGCATAGGAAAGAAAAGGAAAGGTAAGACTTCAAAACTGATGTTCATAGATGCTCTTCGTCCAATCTGACTGAGGTTGAACGACTCATAAATAGACAAATTATAAGGAAAGAAATCTTGTCAATCTGTTGTCATCTGTCATCAACAACATTTCTTTTCACAGTAAAGAGTTGAAGAAAAAAAAGGTTTTTTTCTTTGCCATTGACCATGGCTTCTTACCAAATTCTTCAAGTCCCCCTGGTGGGAAAGTTTCCCCAGCTGGCTGCAATTGCTGGGTCCTAACTGACTGATGGGGGGAAGCTGGGTTGATTGACAGCCTGTCCTACATTATCCATTGGGTATGGATGTCCCAACTTAGAGGCTCACAGATCTAATTACCATCAGCAGCTCTAAGGGTAAAGTTTTTGTTCTCGGTAGGAGCCCTGTTTTTATTTTTGAAATGTATTCTTAGTGCTCACCAACCCCCAAATCCTAGCCTATTTAGGCTGCCTGTGTATTTAATTGGGTTTGTTCTTTATGTGCATGTTTAAGTCTGTCACAAAACAGATGAATAACTAGAACCTTGCATTGGTATTGTTTTGCAGAACTTGATTGCATGCAACAGGAACAAAATCTCACCCAAGATGAAAAAAGCAAATAGAAGATGAAGGGCTTTGTATGATAAACGTCTACAATTTCTGTAACTTCAGTCCTGCTTGTCTAAAGCTTTCAACAACTGCGTCATTTCAGCTCTTCCCAGCTGTCTGAGCTCAAAGCTTTTACATAATCACTGTTCCAAAAGAATGCACCTCTTTAAAAAAAACTTGCTACTCTGATACGGACTTCTTGCTAGAATTGTTGTTGAGGGTCATATTTTAGGAGATGACAGGAAAGCACTAAGATCAGAAGAAACAGTGGATGCCCTGTGGAGGACCAGATAAAGAGTGATCAATAGCTTACAGATAAAGGAGTGTTGTTTTGGGGGGAATGGGCCTCAGTAGTTCTACATGAGACAAAGACTGAGTCTATTTCAACTCTGATTTGGTCTGTAAATTTCAATTTGCAATTACCATATGGGAATATAAGTGTTTGCAAGTATTTTTGGGGAGTAATAGTTGTAGATGCACATGTGCAGTTTCTTAAAAATAATTTGTTTTTCCATTAAACATTTTTCCTTTCATGTATAATGCTACCCAATACTACTTGCAACGTGCTTTGCGCTGAATTAGCTGCTTTGCACAGCTAATTTTTGTCTCAGGTCTTAGTGGGCCTTTTTTCTAACACTTGAAGTAGCATTAATCTATATGATGATAATTTTGCTATAGCTTTCACCTCCAAAATATTATATTCCAGGATTGCTGTTCATACATTTCCTATTAACTCTTCTTTGTTCCTGTGTCATACCAATGGCCTTTTTCCACATGTTGGTTGAGTTTACTATATGGCTTGTGGCAAACTGAAAGATACATTCTTTTTGCATTCTTGTAACAATGGCTTTCTTCATTTTACTCTTATAAAAACGCAATATATGATCCATAATTGTCCCTCCTGAGTTGTTGATCACTACAGCTCCCCCAGAGCTACCATGGGCCTCTTATCTGCTTATGTAATTACTGTATTACCATCCACACTTGACCTTAAAAGAAAAGAAAATGTTTTGGCAGGTTTACAGCTCTGTAATTCTCTTTCCAGTTCCGAATAAAAATGTGAAAATGTCTTTGTTAAAATATTATTTCCTCGATCTGATTAATGTGCTTGTTCATAAATAAAAACTGAGGATGCCAAAAAATAATAAAATGCATTAAAAATTGTGGATTATAAAAGAAGAAGCTATAAACGAAACACAAAAATGAACCATCTTGTGAGGAGAGTAGCTTGGTTTCGTAGAGCTGCTCTGAATCCAAAGTCTTGCCTGGTCTGGCTTGAAGCTGCTCTTTCATTGCTAAAGCTCAGTGTTTCCTCATACTGAAGACAGCCCTTGTTCCCAGCTGTTTATTCAGCTGGCCCACCAGCAGGGACTTCAGGGACTCAGACACAACCCCTCCCTAAGTCCAGTCAGACACCTCCACCTCTGCTCCCACCCAGGTCACCAACCTCCTGACCCCTTTACCCTGCGGTTATTTGCTTCAAGGCCCATCGTTTAAGAAGGCTGTTTTGTTGGGCCCTCATGTCGCCCAAAGTCTCCACTTTAACTCTTGTCATCATTGCAATTGATCTGCACCAAATGAGCTGATTAGGGGAGCCTGCAGTTTGTCTTCTTGAATGGGTTGCCCTAAGCTGGGCAGAGCATGGCAGGATCAGGAGGGGGTATGAGGATGAAGGACAGGGGTCAAAGGGCACAGAGGGTGAGCACAGTTGGGCATTCATTTCGAAAACTGCAACATGAACTTAGTTACTGAGGAGAATTGAATCAAGCCTTTTTAGTTGTGTTTTTACTTCAAACTTATCTGGCTTTGAAAGTGGTTAATTACTGGAATAAGGACTATTTGTAAAGTTTTGTTTGGACAGATTTCCTTTTTCTAGAACTAATATTTAGATAACAGCATAAAAAGATATTCAAATAGTGAGTACAATTAAATGTATCATCAAGACTGCATTAGTCTCCAGAATGTTCGAATCTTAGCCTCCCAAAACTCAACAATTTAGATTATTTTGATGTGACCAAGCTGGATTATGTTTCCCCTTTGTACAAATAATTCCAGGGTTTATCTTAGGCCAGAATGTGACAGCTTCCTCCGAATGTGCTTGGTTTGAATCACATCCACACTTGATTCCCATCTCCACATGTGACAAATCAATCTTAGAATGGGGGATAAACAAACCAGACTCTGATTCAGCCGTGTCAAATAACAAAGCTTTGAAAAAGCATTACTAACCAGGATGCGGCTGAAAATGTCCCAGATTGGTTTTCGCCTTCTCCCTAATGTGGACATCCTGACAAAAGTTCAATTCTGTATCCCGAAGCAAAGCTTTCGTATATATGTGTGAGTGCATCTTTGTGTGCACTGCTATGCATTCACCTTTGTTAGGAATTATATCAGCCAAGATGCCTTATAATTACAGTCTTGGTGTAACCTAATACTCCTCCCACTATAAAATGAGCATCCCCCACTCTTTTTGGTCTGAGATTAGGGAGAAGCTCTGCTGAATGAGCTGGAGATTACGTTGAGGGGGCCTTAACACTTGTCAAGAAAAAGTCAATAACATTAGAGGTAGGGGGATAGTCTAAGTCTCACTGATTGGGAGATGGAGAACTTAATGATAGGGATACAACAAAGTCCAGAACAATTAGATGCAGATCCAAAGACACGAATGGTAATAATGACAGTATTATATATCAGTGCAATGTGAGCATACTGTGCACATGGTTGAAAGGGAACTTTATTTACTTATCTGATCTGAAAGGTCTTAGAAGTTTCAATGGTGCCTTTGTTCATCACTTGTTTACTGCACAGCACTATTTGAGCTGGTATTCTTTATGAAAACATCATATCTCTCTGAAAATTTCTTTCATTAAAAAACGTAGCTGGACGTATTATGTTGTTTGAATACTTCACTTTAGCAGGGCCAGGAAAGCTGATCAAAATTCATCAGTCCATTATCTGAAAATGGTATGATTATTACATAACTGCCAGGTTGAGCAAGTATAGGATTAATCAGAAAAGTTGCCAACAAGTTTCATGGGAACTCTGGAGGAGTTGCAAAACTCCATGTAACTACAATTGTTGAGAGGACAACTATTAGTCGAGTAGTAATCTTAAAGCACCTTACTGAGAAAACTCAATCAGATCATACATAGACTGTTTACAAGTTTTCTGTCTAAGGAAACCAAGCACTTTGACTTTGCTGGACACACTCGTACTAGATGAGCATGTAGCGATGGTAGATATTAATTTGCATTGTCTTGCTGATTCTACAGCAATCCCTCTCACCGAGCTTGCATGAAGCATGAGTAAAGGGAAAAACTCCCTTTTAACAGGAAGCAACCTCTTGCAGACCCAGGCTCAGAGTGGTTCAAGGAGACAGAAGCAAATACACATGAGGAACATAGAAGAACTGATCCATAAATACATTCTATGTTTGAAAAGGTAATGGTGAACTTGCTCCACAGGGGGCTTTGTGTAGGAGATAAACAGTTAGCAACACAAGCTATGAGCCAGTTTTCATGTCAAAAGAAATTAAACAGAGCAATTACAGTTGGTAGTCTAAGCAGTGATAAACAGGCTCAACTCATCATCATGATAATCTATAATCATAGTTGTTGATGGAAGCGCCCAGCTGATATTTCACCAGGATGATGTCAAAACAGGAACAGATAGATCAATAGAATCAAACTTAACTTTATTTTCAATACATTGTCACAAGTACAAAGCGACGAAATTCACTCTCTGCATTTAACCCTTCCCTTTGGGGAGCAGTGAGTGGCAGTCCGTGGGAGTGGTGAACTCAGAATCTCTGGGATCCAAGCACAATGCCCTAACCACTAGGCTACCACTCCCCTAGTATCACGAGAAAAAGCTTAGAGAACATAAAATCAAGGGTCAAACTTACCAATACGGCAGAATTGGAGAAAAGAGATAGAAGGAAGTGGAATAATGAAAAGTGGTCTCTATGTCCTCCTGCAGTCTAAGCCTTTAGCAGCATAACTACAAAGATAGCTCTGGATAACCTGGGCCACTCTGACTATAACCTTTATCAAAAAGAAAAGTAAACATTCTCTAAAATACTCAATCTGAATAAAGCAAAGTCTGTTTGAGGTTTGAAAATTCAAGGTTCTAGTCTAGAGCCACTCTTTTGGAAGACTAAAAACCCTAAACACAAGCAGTTACAGTGTAATAATTTAAATCAAAGCATAATGTTGTGTTAGATTAGTCCAGTCAAAATCTAAACCCAAATCCATTTCAAAATCTGTGGCTAGTGCCTGAAAATCGCTGTTCACAGATGTTCTCCATCTGAGATCACTAAGCTTAAACTATTTTGCAAAGAAGAATCTAGCAAGAAATACATATCTGGCATGCTAACATGGATTCACTTAAGAGTATTTGTAGCTTTGTGTTGCAAGGTAATTGCACCCAAAGGTTGGTTTTTAAACCAAAACACAGATTTTAGATTTTAAATTGTAGGAAAATGTAATACTGTGCATTAAAGTCATGTTATGCACTTCTTTGGGTTCCTGTAGTCTACAAATAAAAACATTGAAATTTAAGGTGGTTTTAAAGTAAAATCTAAGATAAATTCTTAGGATATTGGTACCACTGTAAGGCACTGCCTTAACATTTAACAGCAGATAGAACCAACCATGCTTGACAAGGATTATTTTTCCAAGCTACATGCTGACCCAATGCTTTGCTGTGTCACAGGTCAAAGTTTAAAAGGCTAGGAGCAGTTGCAGTGTCCTCACATCCATCTTCATTCATAAGAGGTCTGGAAGCACTCAGTGACCAGACCTCCTCCTCTTCCTTTTACAAACTAACTGTCCTTTTCTGATAAACAGCTTGATCAGAAAAATATGTTTTGGCCATCTCTGCGCTGAGCTGCCTTACATGATCCACCAGGGAGATACTCTCCACCTCAAACACCTATTTTTTCCAAGATGATATCTTTGCAGTAACAAAAAGGTTGAACTAATCAGATAAGTCATGCTGCTTTTTCCATTAAATTTGATTATTGTGACTCTTGGAAAGCTTTTAGATGATCTGTTGTTTATATGTCAAAGATTTACACAGTGTTACATTTTTAAAACAAATAATTAAAAAGCCCCAAATGGTCAGCCTGTAAAAAGCACAATGAAACTCATTTATCAAATTGGTTGCTATAAAAGGAGACAATCTTTAGAAATCTGCTAAGCGGATGATGTTTCTTAATTGCTGAAATAATAGTATTACTTATTGAGTAGAAAAGGTTTGGAGACTAAAATGTGCCTTAAAAATTCATCAAAGATAGTGTGAACTAACACACATGGGATGTGATCAAAAATCACAAACAAAGTGATCTTTAAATTACTTTAAAGGCAAAAATTACTGTTAAAGTTGAAAAGTGTTAGCAAAATCAAATAGAACATTTTTTAAATGAGAAAATAGCTGGGACTGAAAAAAGTGGTCTGATTATATAATCTGTAATCTTTAACGCTCCAAAAAGCAGTAATATTTACAGCCCTGATTTAAGGTGTTGACAGTTTCTGCACATCCAAGCTTTCAGGGAGTTGGTCTCAGAGTTGAGGAGCATAGAAAGTAAACACTGACTCCCTTTAATTAGTTTTCCATTGTGAACAGGTCTGTGGTGATTTGAGAGCTCTGAGTAGTCCATACTTGACAATTAATTCAGAAATCTAGACAGGGAGAACACTATGGGGGAGAAACATTATCTTAAAATCTGAACTGTTTAAACAGGAACTCAAAGAGGTTTAAAAACTATATTGTTATTTGCCAGGACTACATAAAAACTTTAATAATACCAACATAATATAAAGTTATCCATCTATCTTTCTGTGAGTTGTTTTAACAGGAATATCCTAATTCTGTCAATGCTTTCAAAGATGATAGGCTTTTATTTGTCACCTTTACATGACTCCATCAGGGTAATGAGGCGCTGGTGCCTACCTCCAGCAGTCTTTGGACCAAGTCAGGGTATACCAGGGTGAGGTTGCTAGTCCATTACAGGGAAACACAGAGATGCCGAATCACTCACACAACACACACCTAAGGGCAGTTTAGTGACACCGATCAACCTTATGCTAAATGCTTTGTAGTTCGGTGTTAGTTCTGAGTACCTGGAGAGAACCCACATATTCACAGGGGGAACTTGCAAACCACATGCAGAAAGACCAAAGGCCAGAATATGAGCACAGGACCTTCCTGCTGCAAGGCAGCAGTGATTACTCTGTGACTTTAAAGGACAGCTGTGCTTTACAGAGAAATAAGAAATCAAGTGTCAAAATGTCATATAGGCCTCTGATCTCTGCTCTGTTAAGCCCTTAGTTTGTTTTCAATTGTCCTTGATTTTTGTCCTTTCTGTCTTAAACCAATTTTAAGTTCTGTAAGTTTTCATAATTCCTCATTAAATCCTTTAACACGCTTTCTAAGTACCTAGGCTTTCACGTTAACAATAAACTAGAATGAAGAAACAATAATCTGCCACGGTTCAGAACTGAGGACCCAGTACTCAGGAAAGACACACAGTAGGATTACTGAAAAAGCATTTATTTAAAAACACAGATCTGTGCTTCAGCAGTTGCAGCGGCTAGGGTGTCTGAGGCAGGAAACTGATGAGAGGAAACACAGGTTATTGACGATGTAAATCTAACGGAGGAAGATTATGAACGTGAGTCACTAACCTGGTTTACAAGTTCAGTCCATAGCCAGAGAACGAGGTAGGATTCAGCCAGTGGCTGCCAACAAGATGCGGCGGGCTCCACCCAGAGTGTCCCTGATGCCGCAGCCCCGGAAAACGGGCAGGAGTCCCGAGACTGGTTAGGAAAACAGATCAGAACAGGTACAGGAAGGCTTAGAGGTCCAGGAATCCGAAGCCAGGTCAGGCAACCTGATCAGTGGTTGAGAGGCAGTACAGGTCAGGATAGGGAATTTGGAAACACTAAGGTAAGCTAAAAACACTCTTACCACTGGCATGAGAGAACAAGAATAATATGGCCCTGATGACTGCACCTTAAATAGAGGCAGGAGCAGGTGGGTCAGATGAGAGGTAATGAGCAACCGGGCAGAGTTAGAAAGGTGAATGGAATGAGTAATTAAGTAATTCATCAGTGCCAAGATCATGACACAATCACGCTCTTTACTTTTATTGGTTGTATATCTGTCTGAGAATATCTCTCAAGAAGATTTGAGTTTTATTAGAATCCCCTCTACTTTTTTGGGATTCTCCTGAAAACCTTATTCCCTCTATGGTGGAATCAGCACTTTTCTGTCAAAGCATACTGTCCATGGTTGCAATGTTAATCAATTTCATTTTAATCCGATTTATATTGTATGTAAATCTCTCAAATCGAGAGGATTTGCAAACTGTACTCCCGATTTTTTTATTTTCTTTGGAAAAATAGCTTCTTCCTTGCTGAGCCGCATCTCTGGTTACTATTTGCCACAATTATCCATATTGGGAAATGTGTACTGTATAACAGAAAAATTTACTCTGCATTAGGGCTGGGCAATAAACTGGATTTTTACCATTACTGTCATTCACTACGATAACTGGTGACAATTTTCCCATGTCGGTAAATAAAAATAAACTTAATTCTGTCGTTAATTAGAAGAACACAAAATGCAAAGTTTGTCTGGAAACTATCAGAAGTAAACAAAGTAACATGTCCAACCTCCACTACCTCCACCACAGCCATGCTGTTGAGTTCAAAGATGTGCAAAAGGCTTTATTACATTTGCAGAACACTGTTGTTCAGTGAGTCATGTTGAATGTCTAAACCGGAATGGGTACAAGACTTTGATATTTATTTGAAAGAAATTTGATTTATTCAATAAAGAAATTATCAATAGATCAGTTGCATTTCCTGCACATGCCTTTATTTCTAATAGAGGAGCCAGAGCAATTGTTGTGCATTTATTATTATCAAGGTAAAACTGCCCAATTTATTGTGATATTGATTTGAGGTCATATAGCCTCAAATCAAGGTGTGTCTACAATCTTTTAATCAGTCAGTATACCTATATATATATTTAGGGCTGCAGGTAATCACTATGCAGTTTGGTGACATGTTGTGTACCACGCTCAACATGAACCAGAGGATGCAAAGGAAAGAGTTTTCTCAGGAGATTAGAAAGAAAGAGCAAATCAATGAGATGGATAAAATGAATGGTAACAAAAGAAACATCTCTAGAAAAAATCTCTAAAAAGGTTAAAGGTGAACTTCAAGCCCCGGCAACATCAGTGTTAGATCGCACCATCCGTTGTTTGCATCAATGTGGACTTAATGGGAGACGACCAAGTAGGGACCCGTTGTTGAAAACAAATTTGCTAAACTACATGTTGACAAGCAATCAAGCTTCTGGGAGAAGTACATATGGACAGATTAGACAAAAATGAAACTCTTTGCCAAGGCACATTAGCTCTATGTTCACAGATGGAAAAACAAAGCTGTTAAGAAAACAACACTGTCCCTACTCTGAAACATGGAGGAGGCTCTGTTATGATCTGGGGCCGCTTAGCTTCCTCGGGCAAAGGGTGTCTTAAATCTCTGCAGGGTATAATGAAATCTCAAGACCTTCAAGGAATTCTAGAGAGAAATATACTGCCCAGTGTCAGAAAGCTTCTCTTTAAGAGAACAATGACCCATAACACACAGCTAAAAACACCCAATAAATTAACTATTCTGAAGTTGTCTTCTATGAGCCCTGACCTAAATTATATTGAGCATCTTTGGAAGGAAGAAAAACAGTGTTGTTAATGTAGACAAAATCAAATTTCATAAGACTGTAGTAAACCAGAACAGACACAACATTTGGTATTGTATTTTGTTTTCCTGGGACATCAGAGCAATGTGATCATATACTATAAAATGAATCAGCAAAATTTCTGTTTATGTTTAAAGACAGAGAAGGAAGATTGTGAGCAGAGAAAAGTGGCAACATGAAAGAGTATATATGTTGATGAATAGAAAGAAGCATTGACATTAACAGGAAGAAAGAAAGAGCTGGAGGAAAAGCCCAGAGTAGCGTCTTGGCTGAACTTATCGTGAACCTTGGCAGATTTGTTTTCTCCAAAGCCCTTTGCTTGCTCAAAGGGGGCGAGATTTACATGCCTCTCCCTGAACTGCTGTGAAACTCAGACAGGAGATGTGATGATGGGATGGGTGAGCTGAAGAAAATGGGATGGAGGCTTTTCACAGGTTATGGAGGTGAGAGGTGTGGGAGGCCAATTATTTGCTATTTTAACAATCTGTCCCAAAGTTTAATGTGTCCATGTCAAACGTTTCGCCTCCAACTTACCAGTTTACCATCCTAATTAAAAAAAAGTCCAACCTCATTTAGTGGGGTGTTTCATTTAAAAGCTTGTCCTTCTTATTGACAGGGATGGTGTTAGCTGACAGATCTCTGCCCTCCCAGCTCACTTCCTTGAATGCATATATGAGGTAATGTGCTTGTAATGTGTTCTTTTAACGTAAATGTTATATATTTTTTAAACAGTTGGTTTACACAGTAAAAACAAACAGGTAAGTGAAACTGACAAAATAATGAGACCTTATTCAGTAAATGATTATATTATTGCAAAAAAAGCCCATCGAAATCATGTCAGAACAGGTATTTCTGTGATTCACGCATGTCTGAGTAATTGTCATCATTTTTTCTCTCTGAGAAACAGTTTTTTGATTGTCCTGGGAAAACAACTGACCATTACTGTTGCCACATGCTCATTCAGGAGGAGGGAGCATTGCATGTCAAATAAACAGAAAGATTTTCATATTCTTGAGACCTTGTGTGATTCATTCATTTTTCTTATTTTATAGCGCCACCAGAACTGATCATAGTTCTGATGGCCGTTTTAGCCTGTTGATCCATGAAATAAAAGTACTTAGGCTGAAACCAAAATAACTCAGACTCACCATCTACTGGTACACGTTATTTAAGTCACATAACATTTCCCTGCATAGAATCACGTGAAAAGACCTCAGAACAGCATTTAGTGGATATACAGTCACACGGCTGCTGTTTGTTAATGCCGCCATGCTGGACAACATAAAACCACCTCTGTACGGCCTAATAATAATTTGAGATATTTACTACATAGATGTAATGCGAAATGAGTGGATAATCTGCCAACCGAAATGTACCTACATATGTTGAACAGCGCTGCAGTGCAAAAAACTTATAATGAAATTCTTATAATTTGCCTGCAAACTTATTTTCACCGATTCAAGACATCTGTCCTGATGTCCTACGGGACATCCCCGACTTAATCTACAATGATTTGAATTACTTGATGAATCTAAAAGCTTTCTTTTAAAGATAAGCAATGAAAACTTTTAAAACTTTTGATTCTTACAGCTTTTTTCTGTATACTAAACCCACTTTCACACTGAAAACCCTGGTTTTTCTAAACCGGGATGACCTGCTAACAATCTGCTTTTGGCTCTTTTTCCATTCGACTGAAAAGCCGAGTCTGACCACCTGCTGGCAAGCTGCTTGACCAGTGTTCCCCACCACTGCGCGTCTGATGAAGGCATCACGCTGGGTGAGCATTGCTGATATCGACAATGGGATGGAAATCATTGAAGGAAATGATGGAGAGCAACGTGGACAGGGGCCAGAGCGTACTCGAACGATGCCTGAAAGATGGCCACAAATCTCCTTTTCTCCACGGAGGATAAGGAGCCAGTGCTGTGCCATGTTTCTCAAATACAAGCAAGGGTTGTTTGGGCTTGTTATGTAAGAAGCAACAGGCGCGGTGTTGTGACATAGGTACTCAAAGTCATCAACCCGGATCTGGTGTTCCCATTGCATGCCGATTAGAGCCAGGGCGATTTTAATGCAAATTGTTTGCCGAGTTGTTTGACCTGGGTAGACATCTGTCAGTGAGCTGTTGTCACCCCAATTAAGAGCCAGTGGACCTAACATCGCTCGGGCTGTAGTAACAGCTAGAGTGTTAACTATTCAGACCGAGATGTTTTCTCACAGACTACAGCCTTACTTACTTTTTTATGTCACTTGCAAACATCTTGGATTGTTGTGAGTTGATTCTGCTCATGCCCCTTTCCCGTCGGATGCGGTAAACCAGCTGGATGTCTTTGGGTATAATGGTGAACCTCTTGGCGTGGATGGATCAAAGCTGGTGTCTTCGAAAAGACCAACCAGGTAAGCCTTCCTGGCCTCATCCAGGGCCATGATGGCGGAGCACTGGATTCACAGATTGGTCTTGAAATCCTGAGCAATCTCTCTGGCCAGATGCTGGAAGGGCAGCTTGTGGATGAGCAGCTCCGTGAATTTCTGGTAACGACGGATCTCTCTGAGAGCCACGGTTACATGCCATAACAATGGGGCTTCTTCACCCCACCAGTAGCCGGGGTGCTCTTACGGGCAGCTTTGGTAGCCAGCTGCTTCCTGGGAGTAGATTTACAGGCAGTCTGCATAATACTTGCCATGTTGGATTGATCTAGTGTTGGGCTAGAGGGTCGAACCAGGGTTGCAAGTACCTGGTTCGATCCCCACAGCCATCACTCTGGGTTGCTGAGGAAAACCTGATCAATACAGCTAAATTATTATCAAAATACAAAGATTAGGCTTATCCTGCCAAGGGTGTGAGTAAAGCCTACCCGCCCTCGAGGTTTAAATGCTGCCTGTTAAGAGATGAAATGCTCCTCTTTTTTTAGAATAGTGTCAGAGGCAACAAGTACAACAATACTTTAACCATAATCGGTAACCATTTCAGAGGTGATCACTGCAAAGTCTGCTGGTTGTAATTGGTTCCAGTTCTAGCTCCTTACGGCAGCCACCCATCTCCCTCATCTGAGATGCCATCCTTTCTTCCTTCCTTGTTAGTTGGTATACCCACATGCTGAGCACAAGAACAAGTTTTTGTTAGTATTTTTAAGGTATTATGGAGAAAAAATACAGTAGCTGTTGGTTGTTTTCTATGTATGCAACGTTTGTGTTGCTGCAAGCTAATGGCTGAAACTACCTTAACCTGAACACACTGAATCCGATTTTGCATACGATCCAACATAAAATCCTGTCTGACGTGGTTGAGGTGTTTAGTGCTCATTGAAAGTCAATGAGGATGATCCCTACCAACAAGACTTTCAAAATGGGGAATGGCGTAGATTCGACTGAGATAGACCACAGGTCTACTTTGGTCGGATTACACAGCAATTCAGTGGCAGGAAGAGAGAAGCGATTACAAAGTAAAACACATCGGCTTTTGCAGAAAATACAAAATAATATCTGTTAATCTCACAGGGAAACAGTCGGTTTTGTCGTCCCACATCGTGCAAACCAATCAATGAAACATGAAAAAAAGAATACTTTACCCCATAATAGGGGTTTAGGAGGACAGAAAATTTATAGAGTAGGGATCCTCTTTGAGCTTCACAAAAACCATGAGCGAGAGAATGCGCTTCAGTTTATCACTCTCCTTAAAAAAGAAAAAAAAAACTTCAGGAGGACAAACAAGGGATATATAGTAAAATAATATAGTAAAATAATGATCCTGTTTGAGCCTCACAAAAAATAAAATAACAAGGGGCAGACAGTGCAGGTAAGCAAAGCTCATCACTCTCCCCTCTTTATGAAAAAAAACAAAACTTCGATAGACTTCACATCTTTCTCTGAGATTCCCCTCTCACTGCCTCAGTCTGCATATAAACCGTCCCAATTTATTGGTGTGTTTTTCTTTTCTTTAGACTTAATTCTCATTAAGTTTCAATATAGGCACATAAACATTTCTACCTGTTCTAGTTTGAGAGATGCTGCACAGTTTCCTTAAGTGAGGCTTTGCTTTATAGCTGCACCAGTGTTGTTTTTTTAGCCTTTCTTAGTTTGTCCAGGTAAAATATGGGACATTGCTTTAACTTGTGTGGCAGAGACAAGAGTGAAAAAAATTTGCACAGATCAACCCACCCACAGTCAATGTGACATGGAAAAAAATCGGATCGGAGATTTAAAAAATCTGTGTAGCAGCATGATAAATCAGCACATAAACAAATCATGCCCTGATTCATTTAATACACATGTCATACTGAAAGTGGCTCTGTGTCACTTACATAATATAGCAATTAATGAGATATAGGATGGAGGTGATTTGGAACATATTTACAGCAAGTGATGTTTTTTCTGACTTAATCTGGAAATGATTATTTTTCATACGTTTTTAATTCAAGGTCGTCTTTTTTTTATATTAGCCGACTGACTTACTGTGGGCAGACATTTAAAGCAATACCAAATAATTTTCTTGTTTGATTGATTTTTGTTCCCCCCAGTGGACGTAAACTGTATTGTTTTGCCTAAAGGAAGACATTTCCCACGAGGACCAGTATGGTAAAGACCAGAGAACAGAGATGGGAAGTAACGAAGTACAAATACGTCGTTACTGTACTCACATAGATTTTTCTGATATTTTTACTTTACTTTACTACTTATTTTTATGGCCACTTTTTA
Organism: Cyprinodon tularosa; assembly: GCF_016077235.1. NCBI lineage: Eukaryota > Metazoa > Chordata > Actinopteri > Cyprinodontiformes > Cyprinodontidae > Cyprinodon > Cyprinodon tularosa. The sequence goes on along the minus strand of NW_024039036.1, from coordinate 529,715 downwards.
CTTCTACTCCTTACATTTTTACACAAATATCTGTACTTTCTACTCCTAACATTTAAAAAAATTGGCTCGTTACTTTAGTTTTGAATCCTTTCAATGGAGTTACCGTTATTTTTCACGTCATCAATACCAAATTCAATCTAATTGGATGGGAATCTACGTTGCATTTGACGCACCACTACAAGATGAACTCGACAGATTCGGCGGTATTTATTCGCGGCAAATCATTGCAGCTTGGTGGCGGTGGCGTTAGTAGCATGGACGACGAGATGATTGAAAATAAACACAACAGAGATCTAGTCCTATTGGCAGACATCCGTTTAAAATGTAGGCAACGGCATGAAAAAAGTGGTTTCTACTTTTACTTTTATACTTTAAGTAAATTTACAAGCCTGTACTTTGTTACTTTTACTTGAGTAAAGAAGTTTAATCAGTACTTCCACTTTTATTTTTTTACACAAGTATCTGTACGTTTACTCAAGTACGGAAAGTGAGTACTTTTGCCATCTCTGCCAGAGAATGATGATATCCTGATCTCAAGGTCGCGTGCAGTTGGATTGAATAGCGATGAGGTAATGAATCTAACTGTGGAGAAACAATGTCATCTAATGATGTTGAAAATAAGAAACTTTTAACTCTACTTATGTACCTATTCCTGTAAGTCAACGTATAATCGCAAAAGTTATGAAATTATTTTATAAAGGCTGAAAAGTTACTTGTTGTTTTTTTTTTTTAAATAAAGCAATGAAGTCGATGTAGTCTGTCAGATATTTATTACCCATTTTAACTGTAAAGGAACATAAAAAGCAGTTACATTTCCATAATTATTACAGTAAATGTCACTAAAGCCATGCTTATTATTATAAAAAAAATTTTAGTAAAAGAGCAGAAAACGCAGTTTAGTGTTTGTAAATAAGCTAAGTGTGACAGAAGGCATCCTTATTGTCCATTAGAACTTAAAAACCAAAACTGTAGTGGCATGAACAGAATGACTTTGGGAATAAATCTTTTCAATATATCACTTTAATGAACAGATTCTAGAGATTCAGTTCTCTCAAAATTACTGGTGTCCTCATCACTAAGAGGCAATGCATACAATGATGGTTGATGAAGTAAATAAGAATTGATGGCCTATAAATGGCAATAAAACAAAACATGGTTGACAAAATATTTTTATTAAAGGAGTTAAATAGCTTAACTGAACCGTGATCATTTTGAGAGGAATAAATATATATAATTCTAGTGCCTGCTAAGCAGTGTTGGGCAAGCTACTTGTCCATTGTAGTGAGCTAAGCTATCAGTTACTCAGCAATAAATTAAGCTTCACTACACAAAAGCTACCACCTAAAGAATTATAGCAAGCTAAGTTACACTAATGTGTTAAAAGTAGCTTAACTACATCAGAAGCTACTTAACGTTGTACCAACCTAATGTCAATTAAAAATGAGTCTGATGCACTGGTTAAAATATTTATTAAAGATCAGCCAATGACATAACACAGTGTAAACATTGCTTTATGATCAGCATATTAAAATAAAAACTAAAGTAATTACTAGTAGACAAACTAGTAAACAATCTGCTGTTATTAGAACCAAATTAAAGTTACTGTGTAGTGTTCTACACATGGAGACATGGCTATGAGTTTGCATTCAATGGACATCTCTAGGGAAAACGAAACCCTACAAAAGACCTCAATTAAACAGTTGATTCAAGTAACAAACAAAACTGTTTACAAAAGAAGGTGAAAAAATAAAGAAGCTAATTAAGAGATACATATATATAAATATATATATATATATATATATATATATATATATATATATATATATATATATATATATATATATATATATATATATATATATATATATATATATATATATATATATATATATATGTCTCACCATATAATTTAATTTCTACCTACATATTTATTCATTGTATTTTTGGAGGCAATAATTAAATGCTTATTTATTTATTTATTGAGCATTTATTTATTTATGTATTTATTTTATATACGGTAGAGCTGTTCCTCCATAAAAAATGTTATCTGTGCACAGCCTAAAAACAGATTTATGTAAACATCCTGTCAGGTAAACTAGGCCATGAAAATACAATATCGAAGTTTCACTACAGCTCTCTAATTAGAGTATCTTAGTGGCACATAGATATGGGAGAATTATCCTGCCATAATGCAAGAGCACATAACTTCAATTAGAGAAAAGAATTTCATCTTCTTGCTCTCAAAACTTATAATGCTCACACTCAAAACATGCGCACTCTCTCAAATCTTTTCTCTTCTCTCTCAAATCTTTGTTTCTTCTCTCAGATTTAATGCTTCTTACACAGATATTTTCTCCTCTCGCTTGCTTCCTTCTCTTCGCGCACAAACCGCGCTCTGTTTGAGTCTCAGATATGCTCGCAAACCCGTAGGCTCTGCTTGCGGATTTGTTTTGCTCTCTCTCAGACTGCAGTTGGATCGTCGCCTAGCAACCTTTCCAGCCAATAGAACGACAGCCTCGGAAAGGGTGCGCTTGTTTAACCCTACTGAGTGTGCCTGTGCTACTACGCTACTTAGAGCGTCAGCTGAAACTGCTATTTACAGTAGTTTTGTGGCTGATTGTTGTTTAGAGATAGAAAACCTGGTTTCATTTCTTAGTTATGCCCTGGATTTTGTAGCGTTTGTGGACGCTACGTCGCTACTTGATCAAAACAATAACGTCGCTACAGGAAAGTTACTTGATAAATAAAGCAGCGACGCTACCCTCAAGCTACTGGAAAATGTAGTTAAACTAATAGCTTCGCTACATGTAGCGGCGCTACTGCCCATCACTGCTGCTAAGCTTAAAGCTCACAAATAGCTCTACACTAAAGTTCCTCATAAAACTATCTATAGTTCCTTAGACATGAATTAGTTAATTGCTTTCAATAAAGTGTCTTTTAATGGTGGGACTGTTTTTCTTCCATGGCTGTAATGTAAAACCACTTTGACACAGCTGTTCATTTAGAATCTAAAAGCTGACCTCTATCTAATTTAAAAAGGATTTCCGCTTTTTCTTTAGCTGCACTTTATGTGCTGTAATACTAGAGGGTAATGCCATATGAAAGCTCACACTGGAGCCCACTAAGGAAGGGGGGAATTATTTAGCTGTGCCGTACCTCTCACTCAACTCTCTGTGAACTGCCTTTTGAACCAGGGGTCAGTCTCTAGGTTTCATATAATTTTTCCCTCCCACTCCTCTGCTTATTTGGCTGGGGTGTTTTAGGGAGGGCTCGGAGAGGCAGGAAGGCCTGCAGATCCCTGATCCTAAAGCTTGCTCTGACATGTAACAAGTTACATGCACGTAGGAGCAGTTGAGCTGTAACCCAGAGAGTGAGGGGGTGTTAGGGTATAGGGCCAAACAAGAAAATGGCACAAAGCCCTATACCACAGGTTAAGATACTGGGGAAAGATTAAAACACCATGCTGAAACCCTCTTCAGTGTATCAAGTATACTGTTGGTTTGTTTTTGGTTTAGCTGCTTTTTCTATTTTTAATGTATAATAGTTGCCAATTTTGAGGCAGATGTTGAATCCTATTGATTTACACTTGATAAACATACATTTACTTATCTAACATAGATATATGAAGTCATTCAGTAATGAATAATTTTAATGTGCAAAAAAGCTGGCTAGGCTTACTATAAGAATATGGATCATTTCTGAGGCTATTTTAGATTAGATCAGATGAGCTTTATTGATCTCAGATTGGAGAAATTCACTGGTCACGTATTAGCATAGTAATTAAAGAAGGTTCAAACAAGGAGGAAAAGGTGCATTAGGAATAAACAAGCTCATCAAGATAAGAATAAGAATTAAGGTGCAAGTGTTCATGTATCACACACAATGAAAAAAAATAAAAATAAGAAATAAAAATAAAAGATAAAAGCGAGTAGCACAGAGATTTGAGGTGACATATGCACAATCAGGATGGCTTATATACAGTACATGTGGATTGACTTTTACATTAAAGTGTAGTAGGTAAGGAACAATGGTGAGGTAGTGGTATGACTATTATATTCACATATATTGCTCAGTCAGCATATTGCACAGAATATTGCACAGTCAATAAATAAAAAACTATAATATAGTTGGACAGTGCAATATTACAGGAGTTATTATGGTTATGGTGCAGTATTATAGAGTTTTTTCTCGACTGTAAAAACCTGGACTCCCTCTAGCTTAGGGTTTTGTGTCTGCCTCAAACAGAGTAGTTCATGTACCACGGTGCCTTGCTCATCATTGATTGCAGCATTAAACGGAACATGGAAAGACCTAGAGGGGGCTCGTTCCAAGCAATTTGGACAGAAACTACGCTGTGTCCGAACCTCCATCGTAATAATTACACAGGGCGCTATATAGTGGTCAATTTTAGATAAGTGTCCAAACATCCGGTGGATGAAAAAATAGTGCACTCGAAATTTTCCATAATGCTCAATGCACTTTGAAAAGTAGTTATCATCAATGGTAACTCGACGAGCAGATATATCCCACATTGCTTTGTGAGAGCTCAGAGGGCAAAGCATGAGGGGATTTGTTGTGGTGGCAACTAATAACAAAGATGGTGCAGGCACCCTGCAGGGAAGCAGAGTTATGTGACCAACAGGGAGAAAAATGTAATGATCATCACTTCAAATGGTCTGTTAACTTGGTTCACCATAAAGTCCACTATATAGTCCCCACTCTATATACTGTAGCATTTGAGAGAGTTAGGGGTTAGGCAGGACGTTCGGACACACCCCTAGTCTCAATCACTTAAGTATCACCACTTGAGTTTGAGACAAACTCTAGTCAGAGTTTAAGACTTTGGGCTCACCTCAGACTCTGCCCCAAAGACTTGAGAGTGGACTCAGATTCCAGGGGCCTCATATTAACTAGCCCTGGCTGACAGCCCATGTGCGTCACTCACTATGTGTAGAGCAATTGCCTTGGGGCAACAAAAAAAGGCAGGCTTGTGAAAAGTCAATGAAATTATAGTGATCATAATAATGGCATATTAGAATAAGCAGAAAAAAACAAATGTATTTGCTTGAGAATAAGATGGACCTCCCTCTAATCTCCTCTGTGGTGCCCCCTTACAGTGGTTTGTTCCATTATGTCTCACACCTATGTTTTAAAAAGGCATCAAGAGTCATGTGCAGGAAGAAAAAGAAGAGATGGCAAGACGAGTTGATGAATGGAATATGGCCATATAACGGTAACTTTAGAAAAATTCTTAGGTAGCGGTGCTTTAAAGAGTAAATGCAGATCACCCAGTAAAAACCAGTAATAAAAACAGAGAATCAGTAAAAATAATAATAATAATAAAGATAAAACTGCTTCTATGTCCACTTTTTGGCATCCAGATTTTTTCACTGGTTATATTTTAAAATGGGTGAGTACACTGAATGTGGAGAAGTTTATTTTAGTTAATACAATACTGTTAATCAATTTTGTAGATTCAAGATAATAACAATATGAATGTCTCTCCAACTAATCAATGGTTTCAGGACAAAATATACACAACTTACTGTTGACATTTTCTCTGTTCGTCACCTGTATACAGTAATTACTTAGATGTTTTCAGCTGGAAATGTAGAAAATGAAAATCCTTCTTCTTACCTTTATTTTAAAGTTTTAGACCTGTTTATTTACTCACTACAGTTCATTATGATGCCATTAACAATATATTTTTAAACCTTTATCTATTGAAATGAAAAGAAAGGTTTTAAATGTCGATTTAATAATATTCTGCAAAAAAAGAAGAAAACCTTCTGAACCCTGTCTAATGGAATATATAATGCAGTTAAAAAATGTGAATGCAGAGGTGAATGTTAACTTAGTCATGATAAAGGCAAAATGTCATTTCGTTCAGACATTTTGATTAGAAATGTAACATTACTAGGTTTAATCTCTTTCTATTATTTTATTTTAGAGGGTAAAGGTCTATCTCTTGAATGGGGATTTATTACATCTAGCAATTTTTTTTTAAAATATATAAAACTACCTTTAAGAGTTTTTTTTTATTTTAAAGTATATGTTAGATGATTAAAAGATAACTTTTTATAAAGATTAAAAGACTGAAATATAATTATAAAATGTTCAAATAGTAATTTCTGGCCTTCTGTACAACCCTCCTGTTATTAGCTCAGAGGCTAGCTCTTCAGTTCCCTAAATTAACCCCAGACACTGGTTACACAAATAACAGCTATCGGTCATGATTTCTAGGTGTTGTTTTTGGTTCATGTTAGTATGTTTTCTCACGCTTGCCATGGTGTGTTGCTCATTTTATTGTTTGGGACTTTGTTTTTTCTGTACTCATATTTTTTCATACTTTCAAGTTTTCTTTCTGGTATCTTCTTGTTTTTGTTCTTGTTTTTCTACTTAGTTTTGGTTCTTCATTTCATGTTAGGATCTTTCCTGCAGTTCAGATTCAGTTCAGTTTTGTTTCATTGTTTGTCTTTCCCTGTCAATTTTTAATCAGTCAGATTTTTATCTTAAACCCCAGCTTAATCATGTTATTTAGTCCACCTGCATCCTGCCAAACAGCCTTCTTGTTCTGACCTATATACTCATTTGTCTACATACACCCTTTAAGGAAAATTCAAGAGGAGTTATTAGCAGTCTTATTTAACGGTATGAATAATGAAAATGTTATTATGAATGACAGGATTGGGTTAGCCTCGAATGCTGATGATGAGACCATTTAGAAAAGAGGTCATGATCCCATAAGAAAGGAATAAACTGAAGGAAGTATTAAGCAAGAACGAACAATAGTCCCATAAATAAGGCTTAAAGTTCTCTCCAAATAAATCTTGTCATACCCTGCAAAGAAAAAAGGGATAGACAAAAGGGCCCTGAAACCACATGGCCACGGTATGGAAACAGTAGATAATTTCAAATATGAGCGTATGCGTTAAGATAAAAATGGAACGTGGAAAATATATATTCAAAAAGTAGGATTAAAATTCAAGAAACTCCTAAATTTTATGGGAAAAGTACCATGGAAAAACTGGTGGGCCAAATAAAAAATCACTGATGGAATTTTTTAGGATCAACCATGGACTAAATTAAATTTAGTTTTGTATACATTCTGTGTATGTAAAATTATAATAAAAGTATAACTCTAGGTCTAGACTATGTGTTTTATGTACTGTACCTAGAGGAGCAGCTAAAACACATTTAATGAATTTCAAAACAGTTATTTTATATAGAATATATTTTATGCACAATATTGCCCCATTTACACTACCCCTCTGAAACTGATTCTTGCCGAGTTCGGACCGAGCTTGGATCAGTTAACCCTACCAAGCTTGGTTCCTTACAACCATTTACACATCACGCTAGCCCGTTTCCTTGCCTCCTATCAGCGGTCCACGATACTAAAACTCTCAAGGTGGGAAAATAGTGGCGCATGTAACATTTAGGAACTTATGTGCCTGGATAGCATCCTCCGCCCAAATTTCAATGAAAGCTACGGTCTCAGGTTCATCCCAGGTCCCACCATGCTCATTTGATAATATTTATTGTTAATAGGATGAGAAGAAGTTTGTGTTGTGAACAGGTGAAGAGATCTGTTAATTACAAAGCTGGACATGGCGGAAAACCCACAAAATGAGTCAGCTGACTGTAAATAGGAGATGACACGGCCTGCTCATGCGCTCTTTGTTATCAGAGGATCGAGCTACAACAGAACCATGCTGAGCCCTACTGTTAAACTAGTACTAGATTTAAAGTTTGCTTGTGTCTGGCACAGTCCAGTTCAGTTGTGTTCCATTAACATGGGGCTTATGTTGCAATTACTTAGATAGTTATACAGACAGATTCAATTGTGAAGATGATAAGGCAAGAACAGACATACCAATTATGAATGTATGTATTAGGAAAAGATTACCTGACCAGGTTTAGTTTATTTAGGGATCCCCATTAGTCTTTACAAAAGTAATGACTACTCTTCCTGGGGTCCATTTTCAACTAAAAACCATCACAGTCAATGCATACAACATACAGTACTTATAACATACAGTAGAAACAGTATTATAAAAAAAAAAATAAATAAAAAACATACACTTTGCTGTCCTAGTTAAACAAAGAGAATTTCCTTATTAGTGTGTCCATGGCAGAGTTGATGGTGCTTGTTGTAGGATTGCATTGTGGGTTAAGGCCCCGTCCACACGAAGTCAAAACGAACACGAAACGCTGATATTTTCCAAAACGTTTGCCGTAAAGACGGAGACGTAAAATAAATGTGAGCGTCCACACGAATGCATGAAAACGCTGCAAAATGTATGCCAGGCCTGTAAGTGGCGCTGTGGTGTCAAAGCAAAAATAAGCCACGAAATGTTGGGGAATACCCACTAATATTTATACATGGTTGCCCTGCGGGTCCATTTTCGTGGTTAAGTCAAATTCAGGTGCTGAACTATGTGGTCGATATTGCTCTGTTCTTCCTGGAGAGATTCCAAAAGAAGAAGATACTGTTGTAAGCCCGACAGCAGGGTGAGTAGCATTAGCAGCAACGGCGCCATTGTTGTTGTGATACTGGTCGCGCATGCGTGTTTAGAGGCGACGCTATGATGCATGCTTGTAAAAAAAAATATGCGGTTAGAGCGTAAAGATGGAAACGCGAAAACGGCGTTTCAAAATCTTCCCACTCTGAAGGCTGAATAAAAAAAAGATCGTTTACAGACCCCCGAAACGCCGGCTTCGTGTGGATGAGAGGCTGGTTTGGTGAAAAATTTGTGCGTTTAGGCCAGGGTTCGTCTTCGTGTGGACGGGGCCTAAGAAAGAAAGACTGGATAGATTGCGTGTTGATTCTGTACCAGCCCTGTATAGGCCATAGGCTGAAGCCTGTATCGTTCAAGTTCGCTCCACCTATTTCGGGACTACTAAATGACACCTACAATAAAATCCTAAGTGCATTTTGAGCCCATAACCAAAAGTTCTCCAAACGCTTTGCGCCAGTATTTTTACAGTAATTACTTAAAAGTGTAACTATATCGGTAGCCTGATCACACCGTTAATCTATGCTCGAATCAATCCGCCTAGCCGTTAGCCAATCAGAGCATGTCCTTCAGGTGCGCCCTCCCACTTAAGAAGCGGAAAGAGAAGAACAACAACAAACATGGCGCCCCCCATGGAGCAGAGTGTTCCCGTTGGATCAGACAGAAAACGCAAGAAAAATGTGGATTATATATGCATCACACACATATCATCGGTGGACAAAGAACGGACACAGTTGTTCGTTGGAAGAAGCTGGTTGTATGTGCCCGTAAGTGGCTAGAAATTGACGGAATCGACCGCACGTTGGCACTCATCGTGTATGTGTACACGATGAGTCCGCCAAAAATAACAATGACGATTCCACGTCAACCCTGGCTTGTCCAGACGAAACTTTTTCTGGCTTCTTGGAGGTAAACAAACTTGGTTTTCATCCAACTTGTTATAGGCGTTTCATTGATAAGAAACAATTTGCCAGTGCTGAAAAACTAGCAGAAAAACGGGGAGCATGTGATGGTGACAACAATGGTTCTGATTCTGATCACGAGTCTTCCACAACCACGTCCACGACTAGCCGGCCACAATCTCCATAACGGTTGAGATCCACGACTAAATCATCGAGGTCTGGCAATGTACTTTAATTTAATATACATTGAGTAAGCATTTTAACTAATCTGTATTTTGCATTGTTTCACACAGGATGCCAAAAGCCTGGGAGTATGCTACTGTGTACACAGAATTTTGTGACAAAATAATTTGGGCGCAGTTGATTAAAAAACAGGAAATCTTCAGGATGAAAAATCTCTCTTCCCTGTTCCAGAAAATGATACGAGAACACCATGGTCATGGAAGTTACAGGTAATTATGATTCATTAATAGATTTTGCGCTGTTGCCTTGCAGCAAGAAGGTCCTGGGTTCAAATCCAACCCTGGGTCTTTCTACATGGAGTTTGAATGTTCTCCCTGAGCATGTGTGAGTTCTCTCTGGGTACTCTGGCTTCCTTCCACAGTCCAAAAACATGACTGTTAATTTAATTGACTTCTCTAAATTGTCCTTAGGTGTGAGTGAGCGTGTGAATGGTTGTTTGTCCTGTATGCCTCTGTGTTGCCCTGCGACAGACTGACGACCTGATCGCCTTAATAAAAAAGTTACAAGGGTTTGAAAATGGTAGAAGTGCCAAATTTGTCACTTTTTGGGGTAAACTGCCACCTTTGGCATCCATTTTCTCAAATACTGGCAGGAATCCCATGGAGAACTTTTTTTCCCAGCTCGAGTACATATTTAAGATTGGAAAACTGCTATCAAAAAGTAGTCCCCAGGTTAGTGGAGCGAAATCCTATTTCTAGCCTCATTTTGAGCTTCAGCCTATGGCCTAGTACTCTGCCCTTTTTTCATTATTACTAATCAGATCCACCTGTTCTAGTTCCTATTTAAACTGCATGTTCTCAGCAATCAGTGCCAGAGTATTTGAGCAGTAGGTGAGAGGTCTTTATTAGTGTATTATTGTGTTTGCCTGATCCTGACTAGTTTCAGCTCCTAAACGTCTGAGTTTGCCTGCCCCTGTTTTGATCTGTTTGCCTGACCTGTCTTTGAACTTCCATTGGATTCCACCTGCTATGTTAGATCTGTTTCTTGACAGCAGCTTGGATTTCCCTTTGGCACCTCTTCAGATCTCTGATCTTCTGGCCTAGACTTCTGCTTCCTCATCGACACCAGCTTTGGATTCTCCTTTCGGGTACGTCTGCTCTGCCCCATCGGCTGGCTTCTGCCCATTGGTCAGATCCTTTGGCTTCTATTCCTGGAACTGTCTGGGCAGCTCCCGCCCCATGCTGTGGAAAATCGTCCACTCCTTCCTCCGGGCTCGGACTGAACTTAATAACCAGGTTAGTGACTCACATGCTCGCTATCGTTCCCCGTCAGAGTTATGTGGTCACTAACCTCCCCTACAGAGATTCCAGCCATCTAGTCCTAGCTGTCAAGATGTAGCTCTCCGAGCAATTATTAAACACTTTTTATAAATCACTTCAGTCCGTCTGCCTGAATTCTGGGTCCTACATTCTGAGTCTTGACAGTTAGATCACAGAGACTTGCTGGGTACCTGCCCATGTAGGTATAAAAGGAATTAAAGAAACAGGCAAAATAGCTAGAAGACCAGCTAGGATCAACAATATTATAAATATAACTTTTGGAAAAGGAGAAGATAAGGCAATGATTAAAAAAAATGCTGTAAATTGAACATTGAAGGTTTATAAGGAGAAAAAAATGGAGAGGGGGTAAAAGAATCTGAGATATTGAGTAATATATAGCAAAATGTGAATATATCATAGAATGTAAGGTGTTACCCATCTAAAATTCTCAGTTGTAATGTGCCATGAAACAAAAAGAAGTACACCCTTTATACGTGAACACTATGCCAAGCCTTTCATGTCCACTGCTGTTTTTATGCCATTCCTGTCAACATTCATATCTGACATTTCTCTTGTCAAGCTGGTTGCTTTAGTTTCCCATTTATTAAAACAATTCTAAACTCAGCAAGTCTCTTATGCCTTTCTTTTGTCCTGTCAGCACAATGGTTAAGATCCTTGACACTTCCAAATACTAACATTTAGTCATATTTTGTCCGTATTTGGACCGACTATGTTCTTAAAATTTCTGACTGTCTGGTGACAGGTCAACAGTAGGTCAAGTTGAAAAATTATCCAGTTCTGGTCACCAGATATATTCGCAATGCTTCTAATTTTTTGTTTGTATTCACATGGGTAAAATCTAAAACCCTTAAAACTTGACTGTCTTGAAGTTTCCTTGCAGTTTTCAGTTACAGACAACTCATTTTGTTTTTGAAAACAAAGCACATTATTAAGTTTCTTCTGACTCTTGAAACCCCCTTAAACACATTCCCAAAGTAATCATATTTCAAAACAAACACCTTGTGTGTTTCTCTTTACAGGTTAATCACTCTTATCCTCTGAAATGCACACACCTCATCACACTCAAGGGTAAAGATGGGGCAGCAGATCAAGGAAAAGGTGGTTAAAAAGGAGACACCGGGCTCCACGTAAACACAGGGATCTCCTTACCTAACACAAAGAGGCAAGAGGCAAATAGTTCACATCCAGCGGAACAGGGAGGATAGGAAGGGGCTTCAGAAAAGGCAGGGGGATCAAAACAACGTGTTACACGGGCGGAAAGGTGAAGCATAATCATTCATCATTGTAATTATAACCCAAGCCTGCTTACTCTTTCATTCAGCTAAAGGAGAAAAGAAAAGAAGGAGATGAGAGATTAAACTTGCTTACCCGAGTGTTAAACACATACTGAGAAATAGCCCCTGTTTTCTTCTTTAAATAAAAGCAGTTAAGAAACACATTAAAAAAGAGGAGCACACACGGTGTCAAAATACTGCCCACCCCCTCACTTAAATGGATAGTTCAGGATTTCTAGAGCTCTGGTATAAGGTAACAAGTAGGTCATATACTGTCTTCTGTAGGTGCTTGTTTTGGCATCTTTGACACCTAGTATTATCCAGTAGTTACACTGAGAAGCTCCTAAACCTAAGTCGGTTGCCTGAATCTGAAAACAACTTCAATCAGAAAATGGACCATTGTTTTACTACTGGGGGAAAAATTTTCTAGACCATTAAACTGGCCTTTAATGGTGTACTGAATATATACAGTACCTAGGGTGGCCATTTCTATAGCACCAAAAAGGAGGACATTGTGCGGCATATCAATAAATTACTAAGGTGTACATAAGAATCGGGTAAAGTCACATTTATAGCACAATTCTTAGTAGTTTAAAGAGGATGCTTGTGTAGCTGAATAGAACAAAATATTAAAGAAATGTAAAAAAGAATTGGTTCCCAGCATTTGTATTTATTTAATACATTGTGGTGTTTAAAAAGTGACAATTTTTTTAAACACGATTAATTTGCGCAGAACTGCTGCAATTGATCATAAAGCAGTTGTTTGGAAAAGAAGCTCGAGAAAGAGCTAGAGAATAGGACGATGCAAACTGCAAAAAGTGTCTGGAAAAAAAGAATTCATGACATGGCTGCAGCCTGTCGAGAGTAAAGATGATTTCACCATGTTCTCTATCTATCCATATCTATATATATATATATATATATATGTAAACTTGAGTCATGGAACTGTGCTTACAGCTCCTTATTTCATGTAAACTAATAACTTGTGTACATGATACTTATTGATGGCATTAAAATTATTTCTAATAGCATTAAAAGAGCATTAAATTAGAGTTCCTCATTCCTGTATAAAACCTGTGAACGCTTAATTTAATCTGACATATTAAAAAAATCCCCATCATCATCCAGCAGATGTTCAGTTTCTGCCCAAATACTTTCTTTCTGTTGTGGATTTTTGTAACCGGGATAACTAGGATCATACATAGTTTGTATGAACTCTGTTTGTTCTCTGCTTCCAAACTCATCATCTCTTCATCCATTCCTGCAATAAGAATTTTCTTTTAAAGTTGTGAGATTCACTCTAGAATCTCACAACTTCTTCCTGGTCTGTTGAAGCACCAATAGTCTGCATCCAATTATTTAATTAATTGCTCTTAGTTTTTGGGAATATATACAAACTATGCTCTAATTTCTAGATACCGATCTGTTTTTACTATAATTTAATTTGACAAACCGGGTCTTCTCTACATTCTTTTTTCTGTTTGGTGCGATTGCAATAGCGGGTCTTGATCTGGACGGACCGGAGGGGAGCAAAAAATAGCTCAGCTCCGTATTTTGACGGTGAAGGACGGAGAAGACGTACGTGGGCGGTGACGAGCGGAGGATGTGGAACAGCTCTCATTGATTTACATGACAGACAAGTACTCCGTACGTGAGCGGGGCGGAGCGCTGACGGAGTATGTGGAATCTGGGGGTGGAATCTGGGGGTAAAGGAGGACAAATAATACAGAAACCATGATAGCCATTATCACGGTCATAGTTAACATAGAGTCTGTGTCCGAACGTCCCTCCTAACCCCTAAATCTCTTAATCACCATATAGAGCGGGGACTGTATAGTGGACTTTATAGTGAACTCAGTTAACTGACCGTTCAAACAGATGATAACCACTATTCGCTCCCCATTCGTCATGTGACTCCACCTTCCCGTACGATGCCTGTGCCATCTTTGTTATAAGTTACTTCCAAACTGTAATGCATTATAGATTACTTGTTACTGTTATTTAGAAGTAATTATTTACATTACAATATTACTGTCTCTGAATTGCAATGTGTTACGTTACTCCTCTATTACTTTTGAGTTACTTTCACCAAAATAACTACAAGGTAGACCTTTCCATTTCTAAAATGACAAAATGTAAAAATAAATTACATGTAAGTAACATAGTTAATGTTAACAGAGCATTTTACATCCAGTAGAAGGCAATATGATGTTCCAAAATGACTGTGGGCTATCCAGGCTACTAACAATATAACATATAATTGGCAAAGTGAAGTCTCAAGACAAGAAAGGATGACAGATAAAATAACAAATTATCTAAGTCTGTTAAAATTATGGTCGAGGTAAAGTGATTATCTGGTAATATCCATGAATAGCTTGGGTATATTAATATTAGACACAACAAAACTGTATGTAAACTCGGTAATGTCATGACAAGATTTGTTCTTTTTTTTTTTTGTTATTCAAGAGGTTTACAACACAAAACTGTCATGAACAAAGTACACATGATGAACAAATTTTATCCTTTTTCAGGAACTATAAAGTGCACTTGGAGGACCGACAGTTCTTTTGATTTTACACAAAGGTTGCATTTGACTATTACGTTCTTCTTGTCCTTTTCTCTGACAAACTCGAAGTAATGCGCATACGTCCATCTCATGAATGTACAGTCGTCTTCTGCCATCTTCATTAGCTTTTCCACTGTGAAGCGCGAGCAATACGCAGAAATCAAGTCTCGCGCGGCGCGCCACTCCTGTAAAACCTGCTCTAATCCTCCTTCATAAATGTCTCGCGGTCTTGCAGTTTTACTTTTTTTTTATTATTTTTTTTTTTTTATAGATAAGTGTTGTAACTCAAGCTTTGCTGAACATGTACTGAGTAAAATATTACAGAACATTTATTGGTAAAGCCTTACACTACGGCGTTACATCAAGAAGTAATACATTACTGTAATGCATTACTCTTGTAACGCGTTACTCCCAACACTGGTCAGCGCTGTCAGGTAGTGACAGCTGTAGGCAACAGAGGGCCTCTGTGAGAACATATCCCATGATGCTCTGTGAGGAGAGCTCTCCTTGCAAAGCATTCCAGGATATATCTGCTCCTCTAATGACCATCAATGATCACTACTATTCAAGGCGCTTTGAGGGAAATTTCGAGTCTACTACTTTTTCTTCCACTAGATGTTCGGACACTCATCTAAAATGGCGTTATCACTATGTAGTGCCCTATATGCCCAGACATAGCCATCAACGCTGGTTGGAGGCAGTGTACCACTAATAATCTTCCCCAATTAAACAGTTGCTGAAGTGAAAGCAAGCAAAGAACTTCTGATTATAATAGTTAATTTATAAGATGTGTGAAAATATCTCGGCTTTTTTGTTTTGTCTGAATAAAAAACCTGACAGTTTATTTTCTTCATACCAGTTTCATACAGTGAGACTAATGGTAACACACTGCCTCCAACAAACATTTGTTAGTCTAATGTGAATTGAGAGGTGTTTGATGTTTGAAATTCATTTTGTTTATCTCCATTTTTAACTTAATTGTGAATGACTGATTCTGCTACTCTATTCAGTCAGAATAGGTCTTCATAAGGTGCTAAAGCAAAAACCTCCCTAAAGCTATGTTATACACAGGGTCTGTGTGTGGTTTGTTTGGTGCATGGTGCCAAGTGACTAATATGTACTCACTTTTCATAAGACTGACTCATACTGTTGATTCCTTAAGATTTACCAGACTAGAGCCTTATGTTTAATATGGCAACACACGCTTGAGGCATGTTATGAAATCACACGGCGTAATGCAATATTGCCTGACATGGACCGTGCATTACAAGGAAGCTGTACTCATTTCCCATGTTTGGTAAATGAGTACAGCTTTATGGTGTATCAGAACAATATAAACTAGCATTTTATCACTAAAATGAAAATTGTATTTAGGTGTAACATGCAGATTTTAAAATCTTTTCCACTTTTAATATTTAGTACAGTGTTTGACTTTTAGGGCCACAATCTTAGAAATAGAGTGAAGTGTGATCTGCCTGCAAAATCTTTAAAGGTTTGTGCATCTCTAACTCTACATCAATTGTTTTAACTTATATTATTATGAATGAAACCTGTCTTGTATTCAAGCAACCTTTTGTGATATTACATGACTCCCTTAGTGCTGGCTCCATAAACCTTAAATTAAAAACAATCAATTGCATTACTTTAGGCTAAATAGAAGTTTTATGTTATCTTTAGCTATTTTGGTGTCCTAATTCCAGTAAACTGTGCTTTTTGCAGATCAGATGTGTGGATTAATCTGTGCCTCATAGCTAAAGGTCTTATTTCACTGTTATGTCACACAATGAGTGGGAAACTAGCACAATATGTACAAACAATGACGACCTCTTCAAATGTTCTTTGCTATTAAAAATATTAAAATAGCTGTTTAATTAAAATTGATGCATTTCTGGCAAGCCTTAAAAAATACTATGTTAATCCTCTGAAGAATGTTGCTTTTTCCCTTTGTATGTTTTTCCCTCATGTAAAGCTTTTCTTATAAAAAAAAAAACGTTTGCATATCCCTTTTTCTGTTACAGACTGTATGTTTTCCGAAACAAACTCACCTTGAATTTACCCGTCATGTTTACTTTGCTCTCGTTTCTTTGTCCCACAGGACTTCCTAAATACTGCCTCATGAGTCCCTTTGGGGAATGAAACGTACTGCAGGGAGGAAGGGAAACAGTAGCCCAATGAAGTCTCACAACAACAACAAAAACAATACCAGGAAAGTTCACCTGCAGAGCCACATTCTGCTGTAGTTTCAGCTGGAGCTATTTCCAGTCATTCAGAGGTGCTACAGGTGTTAACATAGCAGGAAATAACTCTCAGGCATTCAGAGGAGTTATGTTATAATGTAAATGCACAAGGTTAATCAAATGTATCAAAAACAGAATGTTCACTGCATGTTTAAGTGCCGATTCAGTCCTTTACATACATTGTTTATAGTTCATTGTTGCATCTTGTCTGTGTGTGGGCCAAGAACATATTTCCATAAAGGATACAATTTCATGCTTATTATATGAACTACTCATATTAGAATGGTTGACAGTTTTGTATCCGTTTTGTGTCTAAAAACTAGCTGTGGCCATGAATGCAGCAAACCCAGCAGAAATTTCATCAGTATGCAGAGGTTTCTTATGTGCTCCTCTCTGCATGCTCCACAAATCTGTTCAGGAAATTAGCACAGAGACAGAGCACAAGTATCACCCTGTGGACATGAATAGCATTACAATCAGAATCCTAAATTACTGTAGAGTTCCATCAGTAGTGACTGCTAAATTGTTTTCTGAGTAGATGTCAAATTCAAAAACGCCAGCTTTTTTTTGATTGCATCATGTCATTGGGCAACCTTTATTCTTATTCACATCAGTATTCCATCTGTTCAACCTTAGGTTTAAAAAGTTCAACTTTAACTCTAATCAACTTTTCTTATAAATCAATCCAGGTTAAAATGAAACATTAAAATACTCTGCAACAGAATGTATGTATTAGGAAAGACAGAACTTGAGGTCTAGGTCTTCTAACAACTTCAATACAGTAATAATTATCAGTATTGTTTACTATATTGATAAAAAAAAAAACAAAGGTTGACTGTTAATACCAAAATTTCAATGCATATCATTAGAGAATATGCTGTAAACAGTGATTGCAACTAGGACATTCACCAAAAAGCTGAGTCACATCACATCTGGACAACTTTTGAGTCCACAGAGGGTGTGGGCTTGCATGGGGGTGTGCGTGTGGCATGCAAAACTGATATTCTATTAGCTTATTCTTTGGAATTAGTAGAGCACGCACTGCAGTCAGCAATATAAACTGGATTACACCTACCTGATATGAACTCGTTCGACACTGATGCAAGACGTACTGTAAGTAATTTTAGGCCACATCCCACTCCGCTCCCTTCCCCTGACTTATAGTATTTATGTGAGAATGACGCATCGACTCAACTTTGACTTTTACTGTAAAATAGTCGACTTGATAAAATCACAACTCGTTAATGTCCTAGTTGCAACATATACATGCAACTAAACCAGGTACTGGTATGGCTTTAAGCTACCCATGATACCCACAGTATGAACCAATGTGAAAATATAGATATTGATATCAGATATTAATATTGTTGCTATGGCATATATTAATATTTTGCCATGGTATAAGGAGAGTCTGTAAATGAAATGTTGATATGTAATAAAATGTCGAGAAGTTAGTCAGGGAATGTTGAAGGTCAGAATCCAGGACGTTAGTTTCACCTTAATGGTCAAAGCAACCTTTGGAAATCCGCCAGAGGGAGTCTGTGGAATTGAACCCGGAACCTGAGAGCAACCGACTCACATGGGTCTTGACATGACTTAAAGATAATCTTTGGGAGGGCGACAGGGCTCGACCCAGGAGCAATGATGTCCAAAACTTAGGGAGCTGCCAGCCAGAGTTTGAAACCAGGAAGTTAGTCTTGACACTTGAATCTTAGAGTTGGTTCCAAAGGTTTGAACAGCTAGCACATCTGAACATCTCAACATCTGGAGAAAAGAACCAGAAGAAAATTCAAAGGTTTGTTTCTTTTTGGAAACAGGTGAGGAGAGACACAGGCTTGAGTTTTACCGCATATGCACAAAGCCTCAGGCATCGAAGGGCTGGCAGCAGGCTCCTTAAAAACACAGCTTCTGTGTTATGTTGATCAGATGCACCTGTGACAATGAGAGAAATGCTTAGAAAAAGGGGAGACACAGTCTCCTGGAACCTGACATATTTAGTGATAATACAATTTCTATATATGTTTTCCTACATTTTGGACACTGAAAAAACACACCACTGTAACATTGCTTCTTATCCCCAGCCAACAATCTGTGCTGCATCAGTTTCACTGTCACCTGCCCACGTGGATGTGAGAAGACCAAACCTTTCCTTCCCCAAACATTTACAAAGATAGCAACAAGATGGAGAAAAGTCTAGCAGTGGCCGTTGACATCAAAGTCAAAACAATAGATATATGAATGACTTTTGAGTCTGAAGGTGTTTTTTCTAAATGCATATCTGTGTGCAGGTGTCCATTGCCAAATGAATTCCAAAGATGGGAGGAGTTAGTGTGGGCGAATCTGGCAGACCCTGAGTGGGACCTTTGAAGGCTGTGAAAATAATGAGGCCAGAAGAGTCTGGCTGTAGATTCAAACAGGTCAAGCCTTCTCCAGCTGTCACCGCCCCTCATTCGGTGACAGCTCTGTCACCTAGCAACCATGACAATTGACGGCACAAAGGAGGCAACATGGATGCAACCCTTCTCTCTAAAGTTTTTTGTGTACACTTCAGTAAACTTCACAGATATCAGCTTTAAATGTCAGCTGAACTCATTTGCACAGGGAAAGATAAAAACCTCTCAATATACAAAACATATTATAAATAATTATACTAAATTGTACTTAAAATATTCCTCGCCTTTTCCGTTTTTCCTCTGAGCATGGAGCAGTCGGCTTACTTAGATTTGCAATTAATCATGGGATGTCCAAGGATTCATCGAACCTGTCCTTCCAACCAGGGGGAAAGAAGGAGTCTTCAAATCCAAACAGGTTGCGGCGCCACTATGACATAATTTGCAGACGAATCTGGCCTTCTGAGGACACAACCACCTGATTAATAACACCTGATAACAGTGGAAAAGAATCCTATGCTGTCTAATATTTCTGCTGAGTGGGAGCATATACACTGCTCAAAAAATTAAAGGAACAAAGTGAAAACACATCAGATCTCAATTGGGCAAAACATCCTGCTGTTTATTTATACTGATATGGACTGGATGATGTGCAAGGAAAAAAAGGATCCCAAATCATTTGATGGAAATGAAAATTATCAATATACAGAGGGCTGAATTCAAAAACACCCCAAAAATTACAGTGAAAAAATTATGTGGCAGGCAAGTCCATTCTGCTGAAATTTCATTGCAGCGACTCAAAATGGTATTCAGTCATTTGTATGGCCCCCACGTGCGTGTATGCATGCCTGACAACGTCGGGGCATGCTCCTAAAGAGACATCGGATGGCATCCTGGGATATCTCCTCCCAGACCTGGACCAGGGCATCACTGAGCTCCTGGCAGTGATGGGAGTAACGCCGTTGAAAGTAACATCGTTACTAACGCTGCTACCTTTTTTTAGTAACGAGTAATCAAAATGATTACTCTTACTGTAACTATAACGCAGTTACAATTGCCGACACCCCGTTAGTGCATGTTACTCAGATCGCACAATTAACCTTTTTTCATGATACGACTCAAGCTCGCGTCATGAGAGAGGGGAGGATGGAGAGTGAGGAGGACTCCAGCAGCAAAACAGCGCTTTCCAGATGGAAATACTGGTGTTACGTCGAGCGGCGTTTCCCCATCAGATACGGTTTCCCCTGCATCTCCGCACAGCGCGGCGGCATGATTCACCGCGCAAGCGACAGAAAACGCGCATGCTCGCTAAAGGCGCGTAACAGCCGCCCTGTGCTCGCGCCACAGGGGAACTATGGAGAGCGTGAACGATCATTAGCCTATATGGAGAAAGAGACAAATATGGATGGATGGATGGATGGATGGATGGATGGATGGATGGATGGATGGATGGATGGATGGATGGATGGATGGATGGATGGATGGATGGATGGATGGATGGATGGATGGATGGATGGATGGATGGATGGATGGATGGATATAGCTACATGTTGCAGTATCTATAACAACCCAAACACAGGATTTCAGAATTAGACATCCTCAGTTATTCATTTCATACACTCGCAAAAGTAACGCAATAGTTACTTTTACTAGTAACTAGTTACTTTTATTGTGGAGTAACTCAGTTACTAACTCAGTTACTTTTTGGGAGAAGTAACTAGTAACTATAACTAATTACTTTTTCAAAGTAACGTGCCCAACACTGACTCCTGGAAGGTCTGAGGTGCAACCTGGCAGCTTTGGAGGGATCGAAAAATAATGTCCCAGAGGTGCTCTATTGGATTTAGGTCAGGCAAGCGTGGGGGCCAATCAATGGTATCAATTCCTTCATCCTCCAGGAACTGCCTGCATAATCTCGCCACATGAGGCCGGGCATTGTCATGCACCAGGAGGAACCCAGGACCCACTGCACCAGCATAGGGTCTGACAATGGGTGCAAGGATTTCATCCCGATACCTAATGGCAGTCAGGGTGCTGTTGTCTAGCCTATTTTAGCATGTTTTTCATCTATAAAAACAATCACAGCATAAACGGATAGAAATGAAAGGACCCATTATCTTTTTTATCTTAGAACATTTAAACTTACCATGTGTTGTCTTAAGCAAAAAGGAATGTTTTAGCTAAACCAAACATCTCTTTAAACTTGTAGAACACAGTTCTTCTGATGTGCGGACCCAAAACAGACCTACCTTGCTTTTTTATTTATGGAGGGTTTCTTTTGTTTTGTCTTCTCTGTTCCTGCTCCTCTTTTTGTTTTTTACCATGAGTTTATATAAAGTTCAAAATATAGAGTTCAGACCATCTCCTTCCATCTGGGTGCTATTCTACTGGAATATTTCTTTTCTACCTTCATACTTGTCAAGTCTATGTTCTTTTCTAAACAGAAAGCAGCTTTCAATGCTTGATTGTATTTACTCCTGTGAGGTCACGCCTGTGATCTTCTCTTTTTCCACCCACAAACTGCTGCCTCTGCCATGGCCCATTTGGTTACATACATAGACACACGTGTGTGCAGTCACTTTATGAAACCCAAATGTGTAATATGTGTTCTGTGTAAATATGGACTCTCACAGTTGCTCATATACACAAGCATTCAAGCACACATGCAGAACTGTGCTGAAGCTTCTTTTCTGCTGACAGTACATCTGCGGCCCAGATGTGGATTGGAGTTTAGTCGGAGGTGCTGCTCGACACAGGATGTTTTGCATTCCCCCTGTGGTACATGTGAGGCGTTCCTCTAACCCGTCCGTCTGGCTGCATTTGTCTGTGTGTCATGGGGATCTGTTTGCCTCGGCCCCCTTGTTGGCTAGCTCCAGGGGTTTGGGCATGTCCGTTTGCATGTTAATGTGGGCCAGATGTGGGATGCTGAATCAGGTGTTGAGAGGAAACTCCGGCCCTTTCAGGAGGAAGACACAGTGTGCTCTGTGTTATGGTCGGGCCCTTTATACAACAAATTCCTTCAAGCCTAACATTCTGTGGTGCAGAAAATTACATTTTAACATCACCATCCAAACAAATGACATAGGCAGTAGCCAAACTCATGAACAGTGAGGACAGATTAATACTTTGTAAATGCAAGAAACATTTTCCTACATTTAAATGTCAACTGTTGTTTCAAGAATCTGTTGTATTGACAGTAAGAAGAAACTGTACAGAAGCTTTCATTTTGTATGATGTATTGCCTTTAGAAATATGGTCCCATGCACTGCTGCTGTATAGACATGAATTTAAAAGACAAATATAATACATAACTTCTTTTGACCACATTTCTTTCTAGTCCAGTATTTACAATTGTAGGTGAACATATGTTTAATCATCAAATGTCAGACATAAGATATGAAATCTCTGCCTATCAAGTTTTTATCCCTTTGTGCTTTTGTATTTACATATTTCATTAGATTTCATTAATCATATCAATTTTCCTTAGTTTTAGTGGAATTTCATAAGGCTAGTAAAAGGCCATTTGATTAAAATCTGTTCAACTTGGACATTCATTTTTATGTTAATAATTTCATGTTAATAATTCTTATATTTGAAGTTGTTGTGAATGTCTGTACTGTCTCCTGCTGCTGATTATCATTGGTCAAACTATGCATGAGGCAAGTTAAGAAAAGCTCTATTTTTATTTAGGAATGTTATATATTGATGTCAGCAGATGGTTCTACCTACAGAGGACACATAAAAATGCTGTGAGAATTGCAGAGAATATCATCAAGGCTCTGAAGTAATAATCTTTGGACCAATAGAGGAGAGATCTAAAGTTAGCACACAGCTTCAGTCGCTTCAGCTAGTAACCACTGATCAGGCCCGAAAACTAGGTGTAGTGCTGGATTCAGACTTGAACCTCCAAAAGTATTTAAAGACAATAACAAGGTCGTCTTTCTATCACCTCAAGAACATTTCCAGGATTAAAGGACTAATGTCTCAGCATGATCTGGAAAAACTAATCCATGCGTTTATTTTTAGTCGAATTGATTACTGCAACGGTGTTTTCACAGGTCTGCCTAAAAAGTGGATCAGACAGCTACAGCTGATCCAGAACACTGCTGCCCGTGTCCTCACTGAGACTAAGAAAGTAGAGCACATCAGCCCAGTTCTAAAGTCCTTCCACTGGCTCCCTGTATCTCAGAGAATAGACTTTAAAATACTTCTGTTAGTCTATAAATCTGTGAATGGCTTAGCACCTAAATACATCACAGACTTGCTATCAGTGTATCAACCCTCCAGACCACTTAGGTCTTCTGGCTCCAACCTGCTCTGCAGACCTAGAACCAGAACTAAACATGGAGAAGCAGCATTTAGTTCCTATGCTTCACTTATCTGGAACAAACTTCCAGAACACTGTAAAAGTGCGGAAAGCCTGAGTTCCTTTAAATCAAGACTAAAAACACATTTATTTAGGATTGCCTTCGACGGTTCTAGTTAAACAGTTCAACTGAAACATTATTAGTTCAACTTTTTTATTTTCTTTAGTCCAACTGCTTTTAATGTTCTTTCTTGTTTCTGCATTTTTATTTTATTTTTATTTTTTTCCTACTTGCTTTGATTCTGTTTTATTTTCCTATGTTTTAATCATGTAAAGCACTTTGCATTGTCTTTGTACTGAATTGTGCTCTACAAATAAATTTGCCTTGCCTTGCCTTGTCTCTTCCCCTCATAAAAGAAATTTAATCACAGCTCTGCATGTCCAGAGCACATAACATTATAAATGACCCCTCCACCATGGACTGTTCTCCCTACCGCCCTCTGGGAAGAGACTTCCAAGCATCTGATGCAGGTCCAGCAGATTCCAAAACAGCTTCTTCCACACTGCCATTAGACTGCTGAATGTCAAAATAAAATGGGGAAGGAGAAAAAAAGCGCTGAATGTTGGAAAGCAAAATGATGAAATATGGGTCCCTATGTCCTCCAGCAGTCTAAGCCTATAGCAGCATAAATATAGAGATAGCTCAGGATAACATGAGCCACTCTAACTATTAGCTTTATCAAAAAGGAAAGTTTTAAGCCTAGCCTTAAAAGTAGACAGGGTCCTAGCACTGAACCCTGTGGTATTCCACAGGTAACCTTTGAGCATGCGGAAGATTTGTCATTAACGTGAACAAACTGAAATCGATCAGATAGATCAGATTTAAACCAGTCTAGTGCTGTTCCTTTGATTCCAACAAAATATTCAAGTCTTTCTAAAATAATATTATGATCAAATGCAGCACTGAGATCTAACAGGACAAGTACGGATACAAGTCCATTATCTGAGGCCATCAGAATATCATTAGCAACCTTCATCAGAGCGGTTTCAATGCTTTGACAAGCTCTAAAGCCAGACTGAAACTCCGACTGAAAAGTTCAATATGGTGTAAATGACGCATACTTGTTTGGCAACTACTTTCTCAAGAACCTTAGATAAGATGGGAAGATTGGATATAGGTCTATAATTGACCATGTCATCTGGTTTAAGAGACAGTTTTTTAAGCAAAGGTTTAATTACAGCAACCTTAAAAGCCTTTGGCACATATCCCTGTAACAGAGATAGATTAATCATATCTAAAATGGCGGAGGAGATCAAAGGGAATACCTCCTTAAATAACCTGGTTGGAACTGGATCTAACATACAAGTTAAAGGCTTAGATGAAGACAATAGTTTTGCTAACTCTGAAAGTTCAAATGGATCAAAGCAGTCTAAACCTGGTTCAGCTTCCAGAGATAAACCAATCGTAGATAGAGGAGTGCTAATGATCTTATTTTTAATAAGATCAATCTTATTTATAAAGAATTCCAATAAATCATTACTGCTAAGAGCAGGTGGAATGGACGGTTCAACAGAGCCATGGCTCTGGGTGTGTTTAGCAACTGTATTGAAAAGATATCTAGCATTATTGTTATTCTCCTCTATTAATGAGGAGAAGTATGCTGCTCTTGTTTCACAAAGGGTCCTCTTATACAGCAGTAAACTGTTTTTCCAGACTAGGCAGGATTCCCATAGGCCTGTAGAGCGTGATTTTCTCTCCAGTTTCCTAGCATTTTAATTCAAATGGGAAACTGGCATTTGGAAGTTAAGTCACCAGTGATGGAAAGATTAAAAGCCCACATCTCCCTCAATTTAGGAGCTTGAATGAAATCTTACGTTTTCATTGGAACCATCTAAATATATTCCTTTCCTTGCACAGTAAAATAAACTAGGGCTGTAACAATTTATTTAATTACAGACTGTACATTCACTCTTCCTTGTCCTATCGCTATGCACGTAAGCCTACCATTTCATCACCATACTGGACTTGACAGCTTTTGCCGTTGGCCAGCGTCTCCACAGCTGTCTGAGAGCAGATATTTCACTAGAACTCTTGCAATTATTGCCCTCACACCACCTGCTCAGGGGTTACAGTCCTTGCATGAGATGTCCTACTATGAGTACATTGTGTGTGCTAATGCACGTCAGTGCAGAGTGTTTGAGCACAAGGCTGTGAAAGATGCTTCCAACCACAATCGCACATAACTGACATAACATGAGGTGCCATTGTGTCGTAACAGCAAGAGTGGGAGCTAAAAAACCAGTGTGTCCTCCATCCTTCACTCCGGTTGACTGAGTCCTGCAAGATAGCGACAGCCAGAGACAGAGAGCAGGAATTCCCCTTTGATCAAAGTGTCCGTTATTCAATGGGAGGTGGCATTGCTGGGAAGGGGGGGTGGTTAGACGTTGGGAGAGAGTGCTCAACTGTCTAGGCTTTTTCTTTACTCGCCCCCACCGTCAGGCCCATACTGGGGTCAAGACCTTCTGCCCACTGTTTCTTTGCTCATAGAGAGACGCTCTCTATCATTTCTTCCAGAAATGTGTCTATTCTAATTGTCCAACAAGCTACGCCTTTACTCTCACACTTCTTCAACTGGGATGTGGCAACCGAAGCGTTCGCAGGGGGGTTTGGGAATAGATTAAAGACAAAAGCTGACAAGAGCTGGACAAAGAACAAATTGACTACGTCATTCCAAGTGCAGACTGGGTTAGTGACTGCAACATCTGCTGATTCAGGAGCCTGGCAGTTTTGGAAAAGAAAAGAAAAACGTCACAATGTTTTCTGGGAACGGCGGCAGAAGAGCTGTTTGTTTTAAAACCTTTAGTTATTTATGCTTTTGTTTTATCTGGGTGTACAGTTAAACCATCAAAGGGTCTTTAGCAGAACACTTAATCACCAACAGCACTTTAGTGCTTAACAGCTGTAAAACATATTTACTCTTGGAAGCCTAGCGTCCCAATAGATCACATACACAGTCTGAAGGAAATGCATTGAATGTGAAGAAGTAGGAGCTCTGTAAACGATGTATTGTATTGACCTGCATTATATTTAGAAGCCTTTTCGTCTTCATTGTCTGACATTAAATCAGACTGAACTTTTCCTTTTTAACATTTGTTTGAATTATCAAAGACATTTCAATTTGTTAGTTATAATAAAAACAGAATATTTGAGAAGCTTTTTTTTTTGTTAAATGCTGGAAAATACATAAACTTAGAAAACATTGTAGGCCTGTAAACATTTCATATCAAAAGCTAACAGTCAGTTTGTCATGGCTTTTCTCACATATAGAAAACACCTTAAACTGTGTCATTGTGTGACGTAAATGAAAAGCCAAACGAGCTGAGTTATAAGGAAAAGAATATGGACTTTGATGAGTCTGGTTCTTCTTGGGGGAAATTTCCAAAACCCTGGAGGTTTACATTTGTTTAAATATATGCAAGTATACTGTAAACCACAGGAATCCGTACACTGGAAAAAATAAAACTCCAGTCCATTTTTCTTCAAACAAGTGCATTTGTTCTTGGATTGAGGAGGTAAAACAGACATTTTGCCAATGGAACAAGACAATTTACACTTAAAATAAGAAAACACAGTTGCATTATCTTAATTGAAATGCATTTTATCTAATTATCTTATTTCAAGCGTAAAAATACTAATTCTGTTGGCAAACTATCTCATTTACCTACTCAAATTAAGGGTAAATACATTTAATTTAAGAATCTTTTTACTTATTTCTAGGTTGTTTTTCCAGTGTAGATCTGTTTTTTTTTTTGCAAAATTTTCATTTTAACTCCAAAAATGAAAGCAGAATGCATTATGAAGTTGCTGGCAAAAACTTATGTTTTTCAGTTCTTTTATTCACAGGAAAATGACCTATATACTATCATGTGCTTAAAAGCACTCAGTGAGGAAGAAGCCATTAGATAAAATGTAAATCATAAATGAAAGGTTACAATCTGAAAATGGACTTAGGAACAAAACAATTTCATTTTTGAAGATGGGAATTTTAGACACAATTACCTCAGTTACATTTCAGGGCAAACAGAAGCTGGCACACATACAGTAGGGACACCATTCCATCTAGAACAGCAATATTGGCAGCAGTCATGTTGCGAGAGTTTACTGCTGGTCTGACAAATACATAATATACATACTATAATACAATAATAATAATATAATAATATAATACATAAACAAAATACAAAATCAGGATGCCATACAGATTATAACAAATTGTATTCTGATCTGCTTGTCAGAGGGATAAAGCTATCAGTCTGGGCTAAGAGTACGGCAATTTGATGATGTATGCTGACAGGATAGAACACAGGTCTCGCTCCATCTCACAAGTAGAGTCTCATTTTAAACCCCACAGGGCAGAAGAGGTGATCTTGTCTAAGCTTGGAAGCCAAGATTAATACGAACTCAAAATCACATGCAATCAACTGCTTTCTCCACCATAAACTGTATCCAGGGGAGAACATAACAGTTATATGGCTTTGCAAACATACACAGGGAAGGAGTCCCTGTGTATGGAAATAAGGCTGCACACAATATTGCAAAACATTTTGGCTCCACTGGTTGAAAACACTCAATACCACAAACAAAACCCAAAAGACTTAATTTCCAAAGTCTGGCATTTGAGACTGCCACCAGGTGAAACCATTGTTTCTTTCTATGTAATGTCTTTCTTTACCTGCATTCCAATATCAGAGGCCATAAACGCAGTCAGAACACAACTGGAACATGCTGACTTCCTGAAAGACAGGATTACTTTAACTTTTCACCAGCGACACTTGGCAACAGAAGCATGGCCACTGCTCATGCATTCTCAGCAAAAATAAAATCTATGTACCGCATAAACTAAAATCCAACATAAACTGTAAAATCAATTAGAACACTAAGACTTTTTTTTCTGTATCATTTTGAATTTTGAAATACATTTAACACTGCAAAACCGATTTAAAGTGACTAAAACTTTCTTAAAATTTGTGTATTTACTTAGTTACTTGAGTATTTAATTTGAGTAGGAAAATAAGATGATCTGCCAATAGAATTAACATTTTTACTCTTAATAATAGATAATTAGAAATTATAAAGTTGAAATAAGTGGATTTTTCTTCTTCTAAATGTAAACTGTCTTATTCCATTGACAAAGTGTCTCTTTCATCTAATCAGTTTAAGAAAATAAAGCATTTATTTTTAGAAAAAAATACTTGCATAGATTTCAGATCGGCCTTCGAATCAGGCCTACGGGGGACGCATTCTATGCAGACATGGGCAATGTGGAGTCAACAAGTCATCTCCATGTCATGTATTGGTTCAACCCAGCCACTGAAGCAGGTGAGTCCAATCTTCACCGTGAATTAACCTGTGCAGATTGGACTCACCTGGTTAATTGGCTGGGTAGAACCAATACATGACATGGAGATGACTTGTTGACTCCACATTGCCCATGTCTGATCCTATGTCACCGCATTGTGTAGGCTAAGAAAAACAACCGGAGAGAATGCTTCACGCTATTCACTGTACAGAATCGTTTCACTCCTCTGTGCTAATCTGACAGGTCAGCGTTTACCTCATCTCAACAACTTTTCACTGGAAGCTTTTTCACTGGAAAATTTCATGTCAGGTTTTGACATATACCATAATAACCATCAGTCAATTAACACTTGAAGGCACCATAAGTCTGATCTCTTAATTTCCCCCCTCCCAGCTCTACAATCCAGCTCATTCAGTTCACCAGTGACAACCTATTACGCCACTCTATTGCCATCATTACGAAAGCTCTTGATGGTCATCACAGTGCTGGATTGCTCTGCTTCTGCTCCATATCAATGTCTCCTTGTCAGTTTTTGTTAAAGCTACTTATCCAGATCATCTTAATCTATATCTTTAAGTTTTTGCCTTTTTTTATTATTATTATTCTTTGACTTAATCTGTTGCTTTCAGCTCTTACATTTGAAACTTGTTCAAGCACAACTCATTACAGATATTCACATTTAAGGAACTAATAATAAAAAATCACAATAAACAATTCAAATTGTGGTAATTTAAAAACTAGAACTTACAGTTTATTAAGAACCTTAATTTCCCATTGGAGCTCTGCAACATGAGGACCTATGGGGAAATTCTTGCACAATGTTTTTTTTTTAAGCAATTAATTTACCTTGTAGGGATCAAATAAAAATCTGTAAATAGAAGTTTATATATGCATATATTTTTTTCGAATACTATGCAATTTAGTTATATGTAGTTTATTTTGTGTTGAATTTATAGGACAAATAAATTTCGCATATCTGGCGGCCTCCTGTGGTAGAAATGAATAAATGTTTAGATTAGTACTCTTGCTAGCCACTAGAGGTCAGTATCTCACCAAAATCGACGGGTGCCTGAAGTTTGCTGCAACAAGCATCCCTCTATCCTACCCCTTATCTTCGCACTATTTCTTTATTTATACTTTCTTTAGATTTTATTCCAGTTATTATTTAGTGAGTAAGCTTAAAAAGTTAGATCCAGATGATTTTTTCTTAACATACGTAGAATCTTATAGGCTGACTGAGCTACAGGCAATGTTTAATGTGTGAGTTGTTCCTCCTCCATCTGACTTCTTACAGTAAAGCCCATGTCTGCTAAAACCATCACCCTGTGCCCCTCTAATGCACACCCCTTGTTTTTTCCTCTCTTGGTTAAACCTCTCATTTTCCTCCTGTTTCCCTGCATTCTTATCCTTTCCCCCCATGTTTGTCTCTTTGTTTTTCACCATCTTTTTTCCTCATAATTTGTTGTTTTTACTAAAGGAAAAGCATAGCATACTTTTGCAATAAGAATAGTAAAAACTTTGTAAAATGGCTATTCAACTACCGAGTTGTTGACTCAAAGTATCTGTTTAAAAGTATAAAATAAAATAAAAAAAACTTTACAAATGAATTTATAAAACTCCACTGATCTCAAAATATAGAAGTTACTTGTGGACTGAGTGACCAGAAAATTTTATTAAGAATAGCAATACTCACACAGGAATAATACTTAAATAAAAATAAAGAGTACACTAAAGTTAAACTTCTAAAAGGTTTTTTTTTTTTTTTTTCAAAAGTTACTCCAGCAAATGTAACTGAGTAAATGTTATAGTTACTATCCCGCATCTGGATTTACTACTACTACAAAATTTCTATTTAATTCAGTTCAGTTTATTTATTTATTTAGTGCGATTGAACAAAATGTGTCATCTCATGGCACTTTACTGACACAATTAAACCAAATCATAAAGTTAGATGGGTTAAAAGTTTTCTAAGAAAAATTATTTAGATTATTAAAACACAAAATGTGTCTTCATTTAGTTTAGTTTCAATTCGTTAACCAGATGAGTGTTACTCCAAGTTCCCCCTCACTTTGATAAATTAAACATCTAAAAAAACATATTTAAGCCAGTGGGTAGAAATGGGCATAAAGATAAAGTTACTATTTTTCTCCACCGACACCAGTGTGTATTTCCCACAGAGTTTTGTCCCTTTTCCCTACAGAAGAACGTGCCCATCTGGCAGAATGTGGAATTAGTCCTAACCACAAGTAGGGAAGCACAAGTTTGTTATTTTTCTTTTACATTTTTCTTTGCCAAAAAATTATAATCAAATATTGTTGAAAGGACATTGAAAAACATGAATACTGAAACTGAAATCCATCTGGATCTTTTTGAAAAGTCACTTAAGAGAGTAATTTCAAAAAACATGTCAGTGTAGAACACAGTTTTAGGATGATCTCCGCTTTGGCCAAGCTTCTAATAATACCTGTAACTTAGAACAACAATTTACCTTGATGGATTGCTGTAAAACATTATAGCAGTTTCTTCTTTTGCCAAATTTTTAAGCTTATTGTGTTTAATTAACTTTTTTTTCAAGTACCAGTAGGAGCTCAACATTAATCAAAAGAGAAAGCTTCTCACAGAGTTTCACTTTGTCCTCATTCCTTTAGTCTCAATGGTCCCGGAAATCCCCCAGTTTTCATGACAAAGTATAATGCATTGTTATATTGTCAGCCTGGATAGCATATTTACACCCTGCCTGTTTAAATGGTGACAGACAGACAGACAGACAGACAGACAGACAGACAGACAGACAGACAGACAGACAGACAGACAGACAGATAGATAGACAAAACACACTAAGACAGATCTGATAGGGTTCAGGCAGGCCCAGAGAATCAGGTCAGAATCAGTCAGGCAGGTATTAGAATAGAATAGAATAGAATAGAATAGAATAGAATAGAATAGAATAGAATAGAATAGAATAGAATAGAATAGAATAGAATAGAAACTAAATCTCTCTATTGTCCCACAATGGGGAAATTGTGGTGCTACAGCAGCAAAATGTAGAGTAGAAGTGGTCACACAAAGTGCACCTTAGAAAAGTGTATAAACATAACAGGTAGAAAAATTAAATGAATAGACTATTGTACTGTATGGTGTTTTTAGTGTATAAATAATCTGTATATGGAGAATAGAAAACAAACCGATAACAGCTGTAAACATTTTTATAGTAACGGATACGTGGAAAAATAGCAGCAACAACAGAGATGAGCAAAAAAATTTAAAGCAGCATGTTATTTTACTGACTAAGACAGAAACTGCAAAAATCAGTATCAATGTAAACTTATTGAGGTTGTTGAGAACAGCGATGGTTACAAAGTCTTCCAGCTGCTGGGAGGAAGGATCTGTGATAACGCTCCCTGGTGCATTTAGGGTGCAGCAGTCTGTCACTGAAGGAGCTCTCCAGTTCAGCAACAGCTTCATGCATGGGGTGGGAGACATTATCCCACAGAGATGTTATTTTAGTTAGGATCCTTTTGTTTCCCACCTTCTGCTCAGAGTCTAGGGGGCATCCAATCAGCTTATCCAGCCGCTTTCTCTTAGCTATAGATAAGCCACTGCTCCAACAGACAGCTCCATAGAAGATGGCTGATGCCACAACAGAGTCATAGAAAGTCTTTAGGACCACACCCTGCACTCCAAAATACCTCAGTCTCCTCAGCAGGAAGAGTCTGCTCTGATCTTTCGTGTTGAGAGCCTAAATGTTGTGAGTCCAGTCCAGTTTGTTGTTCAGGTGAACACCAAAAAAGTCCACTAGCTCAATCTCCGTTCCCTGGATATTCCCCATTTTTCACCAGTGTCAGTTTAATTCACCAATGGCTCTTAATAATCTGGCACTAGTGACTGCTCTTAGAGTTGTTTATAAAGTCAGGTAAGCAGGTGAATCTGATGGACGATGATTGGAAACAGGGAAGGAATAGTCCTTGTCTCAGTAATGATTTAGTAAACTCTACTACGGCACTCCAGGCGGGTTTAATGTAAAACAAAGGATAGTCATGTAAAAAGACCTTTAATACCCACTGTTAAGTATGGTAGAGGTTATGTGATGCTGTTGCACTGTTTCTCTACTGTTTTGGTAACCTTATTGGTATACATCGGGTTTAGATAGTATTTGAAATAGCAAATATTTAACATCAAAAATGTGCTAAGATTTGGTTTTTCAATAGGACAGTGATTCAAGCCAAGACATAAACAGCCTAGTCCACAGTCACAGAGACAATTTCAATTTTCAAAGAGAGATGATGTTGAATTAAAATATTTGTTTATAGTCTTTACACATCTCTACCCAGAGAGCCAAAACATGTAGCTGAGACAGCATGTATGTGCTTGTGGTCACAGCTCCCATCTCTTAAAGTGCTTTGCAAAACCTCTGGTTGGTGTCTTTGACAACAAATCCTGTTGGTATGTGTTTACAGTAGCAGGCGTTCTGCTGAGACTGGTGGGTAGATAAAAAACACCTTTCAGTGCTGACTATGCAGGAGATTTGTCTTCATAAATGTGTGGAACCACCAACTGATACTTAATCATTCAACGTTATTTCCTAAGAAAAAGTCTTTACCTACTCCTTAGTTTCACCTCAACCTTCTGGACTCCACATTTATTGTAGTTTGAATATTTATCTATGACTTTACTCTTTACTTTCTTTTACTTCTCATATCCTGTCACGGTTTTGGTTCTGTTTAAGTTTTCAGTTTCACTTTAATCCATGTTTTCTTTGTTTTCTAGTTGTATTGGTTTAATTTCTATTTTGTTCTTTTTCTGGATCTATTTGAGTTCTTAGGTATTTCTTGTTTGCCCTCTGTTGGTCTCCTTTTCCCTAGCTCCTTTCTAGTCTCCTCTGTTCACACCTGCTCCCAATCTGCAGATTAGTCTGGTCTTTGTTTCTCTTTCCTTTATGCACCTCCTGCTCAGTCACTATTGCTGGTTTGTTGTCATTTCTTTGCCCCCTAGTTGTCAGTATTCCTGGTTCTCAGTTTTTTTGTGGATTCATGTTTTGGATTTTTGCCTCTGTTACCCTCCTTTGTTATTAAATCTTCAAAAATCCTCAAAAATGTTACCCAGTTATTGTTGTATTCTATCATACTCCTGATTACAGAGATATTCTTTATCAACACACTGCATCTACTAATCTCCAACCACTTAATGTAAATAAAGTTCTGCTGGTTTATTCTCCACTGTCCTTTTTTCTGCAGTAAGAACTTCTGTCTTGCCTGACACCCTCTTCTAGATTTCACTGGTAAGTATTTGTATTTAAAGTATTCTAATCTAAGTTACTCTTAATATGTAAAACTATTCTTTATTCAGTTTTCCTCCACATATAGTCTTAGGCATTCTTTCAAAAGTATTTTGTTGTTCCACAAATCAACAAGGAGACTGGACTTTTAAAGCCCCAGTGTGAATTACAAAGGACCTTGCGGTGATACCCATGATGGAAGCTGTGATGTGTCAAAAATCTGATCATGACCCTTCTGGGGATGAGTTACAGACGGGTTCTGTTATTGGTTGTAATTATGAGAATGTTCTCCATTCAGCTGCAGTACAACAGGTAGCAACTAAATATACAAAATCTCTCTGTAAACAGCGGTTTTTAATAATAAAAAAAAGTCACATGCCCCTCTCCTCTAACTGCTATTTTGTCCTGTTGGCTCTGATCAGGCTGAAGCCATCAATGTTTACAATGGAGTCCAGGATTTACTCTATTAACTCCCTATTAGCTGCAGCTTGTTAGTCACAGGTTGTAGCTCATCCTTGGAGTAAACCATAACCGCATGTTGGCCTCAAAATAGAGAGCCACTTTCACGACCTGCAAGCTCTCTCTGCACTAAAAAAATAATAATGAAAGGGAAAACATACAGTAAAC
Organism: Cyprinodon tularosa; assembly: GCF_016077235.1. NCBI lineage: Eukaryota > Metazoa > Chordata > Actinopteri > Cyprinodontiformes > Cyprinodontidae > Cyprinodon > Cyprinodon tularosa. The sequence continues at coordinate 494,736 of NW_024039036.1, read as the reverse complement.
CCCCATTATGTTCATTAAGTGATGAAACTGAGGAAAAATATCTCAGGAAATATCGCGGCTAGGAAGACAAAGTAGCTGCTAGATACACTGAGCCGTTTCTAACATAAAGCAGAAATTAACTTTACTGTTATATTGAATTAACATCCATCAGAAAGCTTGCAACCTCTGAAACCATTTTGAAGCCCCAATACCTTATGAATTGCCTCCAGCTAGTAAAAGGTGTGTAAATATAGACTGGTAGTTTTCCCGTTTCAGCAACTGTAATCACATAGAGTAGACCCAATATGGCACCCTTCAGTGTTTGAACCTGGAAATGTATTCATGAACTCCTATTTCAAAGCTATGTTTTAATTACAATCGTGATTTTATTAGAACACATTTTGATAAACGCAACATTTGATATATGCTAGGCCAAATGATACTCTTTTCACACTGGCAGAAAAACTTGTTTAAACCCAGGAACAATCAGCTTTTAGTGGCAGTGGGAACAGCTCACTGACCAGTATTGACCCGTGTCAAATGACTCAGCAAGCGACCTAGCTTAAAGTTGTCTTCAAAGGGCTCCCATTGGCATACAGTGGGAACATCTGACAGAGTCTGATCTAACATTCCAAAACAACCCTGCATACAATCGATAAACATGGAGCACCACTGGTAAGAGAGTTTCAAAGGAACAAAAGAGTGAAACAATAAACCACACTTACTATGCCCTGGCTTCCTTACATGTTGCTCTCCATTATTTACTTTCCTGATTTCTGTCGCACTGGTGACAGCATCAATACTAGACCAGCATGGAACCCTGCATGATGGCTGTTTTTCAGTATGGGGACAGAGGCCATTAGGCTTACCAGTGGGGGTCAGAACCAGCTTTTAATGACCAATGGGAAGGGGGGCAAATGCCGATTGTTAGCTATTCGACCAGTGTTTGAAAAACCTGCATCAACCTGATAATTTCAATCGGATAGATTTAAGTTACTGTATGATCTGGTGAACTGTAAAGTGATGACATGTGTTGTGAATTGGTCCTATATAAATAAACTGAATTGAATTGAGTTACACAGTCGTTTTAAACGTAAAGTTCCCTTTAAAGGAAGTCTGGTCAGCAAGGAATAACCAATGGGTCATTGTTTCTACCTAAAACTAATACATTTGCGGTGATTTAATGAATTTTGCGTTGATCAGTAATAAAAATAAAACAATATTTTTCGTTGTGACCACTGAGTCCAGGAATTTTTGACCAAATATAGTAGTGCATCACTCATGACATCTTCTGGAAGTGACGTCACGGTGTGGAAAGCCTAGCACCATTCTCCCCGTTTTACAAGCAAAATCAATTGAAACTACTAGACACGCTTGCAATCGACAACAATTATTTAAGATTTCGAGAGGACTTCACAATTGAAATTCAGCAGAGCTATAGTTAAACTGACAATGTCCACCTTCATGGCAGTTGGATGTTGGAATACATTGGGTAAAAGAAAAATTTTACTTTTCCAATTCATGATCCACCATGTGCTGATGAAGGTTCTCAGTCATCCAGGTCATAGTCATTCCGTAAAAATTCAAAAATATCCACTGGACTTGGTTTCCAAGATTTGAAGATGGTCGTCTGGAGAGGTGGCGAAACGTCTTCAAATCTTGGAAACCAAGTCCAGTGGATATCACTGCATGAAAAGTGGGATTTTCGTCAATATACGGCACTATAAATTGTCGTGGAACTTCAGGTTAGCGGCAGTTTACGGCAATTTGCAGGCTTCGACGAAAACTCCCGTAAATTGTCAGAAATTGACGTGGAATTTCTTAGGCAGTGTTCCCCCCATGCCTCCCCCCCATGGAATTCTAGAGGAGGCTTTAACATGTAAATGAACATGCTGTGAGCTATACAAATGCAAACCAGGGTTGCAGGGGGGGTTTTACCCCCCCTGCAACCCTGGGTAAGAAAATCTCTGATACAAAGAGATCAGGTATAGCCTCTTACATTTTAGCTTGAATTGATTTATTTAATTAAAGTATAGAGACCAAAACAGATCTTTAGCTGACAGAGCAATACATTTAGAGCAGTAATTATTTTTTTTTAAATTTGCATTTAAGATTAAAAATTAAAATTTGTCTGTCAATATGCTCAATTCACAATTACTTAAGTGGAAAAGTTTCAAGAAATGATTCTGAGATGATTCACTTTATAACATGGCGCATTATCCTGTTGGAGGTAGCCATCAGAAGATTGGTACACTGTGGTCATAAGGTCATAGGTCAGCATGCTAAATTGGTTTTAAGTGGCCCAAAGTGTGGCAATAAATATCCCCCAAATAGATGGTAGAAATAGATCAGGCTCAGTATAGCCTAATTATAGACTCTTACATTTTAGCTTGAATTGATTTATTTAATTAAAGTACGCTAGATTACTGTGTATGCAAATGTTATGTAAAAAAAAAATACACAAAATAATTTACTTCAAAAATTAGTTTTAATCAGAATCAGTTGGCTGTAATGGTTAATTTTTTTTTTTAGATTTCCACTTTTTTTTTTTTTTTGTTATTGAATATATAAGAAAACAATAACAATCTCAAATAACAAGTCAATAACAAATATTTCAATACAAGAAGAAATATCACAACTCCTGCTTTTGAAAAATAAAATTAAATGCACAGGATGGAAAAAAGTATAAAATAAAATAAAATAAAATAAATAAAAATAAATAAAATAATAATAGTAGTAAAAGTAAATTAATCAGTGGGGACTACCAACTGAAATTCTTCAATTAACTCAAACAATTTAATTGCATTTAAATTCTGCATCTTTCTCAGACATCTTTTGAAAAGGGAAAGTTCATTTTTGAGAGCAGAGATTGAGAGGGAGCATTTTGCATAGCGACATTTATGGATATAATACTTTGTTACAATTATTAGAATATTAATTAAAAATTCCAAATTTTTTTTCTTTAATGGATAAACCGAATTAAATGTTTTGCCAGGAAATAAAATCTAAATTTATTGTTTTAGAAGACAGAAAGGTTCGAAGTTGATCCCATAAGTTTAATACTTCTTTACATTCATAAAAAAGATGTTTAGTTGTTTCCAATTGAGTTGTACAAAAGCCACAATTCTCAACATTAAACTTAAATCTCTCTCTTAAAAACTCATTTGAAGGATATATGTTATTTATTATTTTAAATTGTAATTCTTTATATTTAGGAGGAATTGGGAATTTCAAATAATTTGTCCTAATTTTGACTATCATAGATTTCTTAAAATTTTGTAAGAGAGCTGTGCTTTTTGTTCTTCCTGGGTACATATTATTTATAGAATATTGATTCAAAAACTTGTTGTTGCATTTATTATCTCTAATGTCCACCTGCTCAAATTCAATCTTATGGAGACAAACAATTGCAATTGCAAACAATTTATAGGCGCATTACCGCCACCTTCCAGAATGGAGCGACGCAAGCTCTTCTCGCGAGTCCTTCCGTATAACAATGACGTCGTATGTGATTGGAGGAGCCTGATGAGCCTTCGGCCCCATCGTCCAATCACGTGTGAGCTTTTGTGCACTACGACTTCTCGCGAGACCAGCATATTAGCAGACATGTTTGTGTTACTATACTCAGAAGAGCTTCATCTCCAGTTACCGTGTTTGTATTTTGTTATTACGTGAACAATGGCTACACGACGTCTCGCGTTCAACTCGCCTCCAACTGCTCTTAGTCCACAACTTTCGGCCAGCCCGCAGACTGACGAGAAGAAACTGCTGATTGCTATCAGCGGACTGTCTCGTCAGCTTGCCCAACATACTGCCGACATGAATGAGCGCCTCACTCAGCTGGAGAATTCGATGCACTCCAGGTTGTAGTCCATAGAGGACAAGATGGCGGCTCTGCAGTTAGGGTGGCCATTTCTATAGCACCAAAAAGGAGGACATTGTGCGGCATATCAATAAATTACTAAGGTGTACATAAGAATCGGGTAAAGTCACATTTATAGCACAATTCTTAGTAGTTTAAAGAGGATGCTTGTGTAGCTGAATAGAACAAAATATTAAAGAAATGTAAAAAAGAATTGGTTCCCAGCATTTGTATTTATTTAATACATTGTGGTGTTTAAAAAGTGACCATTTTTTTAACACAATTAATTTGCGCAGAACTGCTGCAATTGATCATAAAGCAGTTGTTTGGAAAAGAAGCTTGAGAAAGAGCTAGAGAATAGGACGATGCAAACTGCAAAAAGGGGCTGGAAAAGAGGAATTCATGACATGGCTGCAGCCTGTCATGTTCTCTATCTATCCATATCTATATATCTATCTATCCATATCTATCTATATATCTATCTATCTATCTATCTATCTATCTATCTATCTATCTATCTATCTATCTATCTATCTATCTATCTATCTATCTATCTATATATATATATATATATATATATATAAACTTGAGTCATGGAACTGTGCTTACAGCTCCTTATTTCATGTAAACTAATAACTTGTGTACATGATACTTGTTGATGGCATTAAAATTATTTCTAATAGCATTAAAAGAGCATTAAATTAGAGCTCCTCATTCCTGTATAAAACCTGTGAACGCTTAATTGAATCTGACATATTAAAAAAATCCCCATCATCATCCAGCAGATGTTCAGTTTCTGCCCAAATATTTTCTTTCTGTTGCCGATTGTTGTAACCGGGATAACTAGGATCATACATAGTTTGTATGAACTCTGTTTATTCTCTGCTTCCAAACTCATCATCTCTTCATCCATTCCTGCAATAACAATTTTCTTTTAAAGTTGTGAGATTCACTCTAGAATCTCACAACTTCTTCCTGGTCTGTTGAAGCACCAATAGTCTGCATCCAATTATTTAATTAATTGCTCTTAGTTTTTGGGAATATATACAAACTATGCTCTAATTTCTAGATACCGATCTGTTTTTACTATAATTTAATTTGACAAACCGGGTCTTCTCTACATTCTTTTTTCTGTTTGGTGCGATTGCAATAGCGGGTCTTGATCTGGACGGACCGGAGGGGAGCAAAAAATAGCTCAGCTCCGTATTTTGACGGTGAAGGACGGAGAAGACGTACGTGGGCGGTGACGAGCGGAGGATGTGGAACAGCTCTCATTGATTTACATGACAGACAAGTACTCCGTACGTGAGCGGGGCGGAGCGCTGACGGAGTATGTGGAATCTGGGGGTAAAGGAGGACAAATAAACGTCCGGCTGGGTGCAGCGCCGGACGCCGGACAGTGCAATGAAAATCCGGACTGTCCGCCCTAAAGCCGGACATCTGGCCACCCTATCTGCAGTCGAGCAACTTTGCGGGATATACGAACTCGAGGAAGAGAAGACGGGTGCACAACGCCACGCTAGCGGTAAATATATGTTCGATTACTGGTAGCTATGCTAAAAGCAGCCTAGCTTAGCTAGGCAAGCTAAAGACAACCTAGCCTAGCTAGGTAAGCTAAAAGCAGCCTAGCCTAAAGCTTTATTAAAGTGTATTTTTTGTGATTCACAGGAAGCATTATGCCGTCTTAACAACTCGGAGACTAATTGCAGGCGCTATGAACCGGAGCAGGGGTAAGATTTAAAGAATATGCTTTCATTCAGCGGTAAAAGGACATGGATACGGATGGATACCGACCATAGCTGTACTTTTTTTTTTTTCACAGACTACAGTCGCCTCACAATGAGGCGGTGACCTCCTATTTGCTCGGATTTGCACGATGTTGATAAAGACGACATTGTGTGTAAGTGACTTGTTTTAATGTTTTCTCCTTCCTTGTTACTGTGACTTGCGTTTGATTTTTTTTTTTTATTCATACCACTCTCATTTAATTGTTTTCCAGCTGCCTGTAAGACGTATTATGAGACGGTAGGCAGGAGCTTCAGATACACGTTGCTAGCCAGCACGCTGCGTGCGGAGGCCGCCAGGCTATCTGCTCGGAGTCGGGCCAGAAGAAAGAGGGTAAGACTTTATTTGGTGACTATTTTTCAGGTGCATTGATAGATGTGTTGTGTCCATATGCAGTGCGCTGATTCATTGTTTTTTTTTCAGCTGCTGAAGGCGAGGCAGAGTGTGCTGGCAGATGAGGAAGTGGAACTCTGTAAGTCCGCCACCGTCGACCTCATGTCCGACGAAGAAGATGGCGTCGTCGGCGGTGTCTCTGGATGGATTGTACGGTCGCCGCCATTTCGTAGGCCGGATCTCACTGAACTCTGTGTTAAGCTGCAGTCCCGGTTAGAAGCGATGCCGAAGTACAGGGCCACGCACAGTATGCGTCTGCACATCGGACCTGCCTCGGAGGGAATGCTGCCTGTTACCTCCAACCCCGAGGAAGCAAACGGACCGTTCACGGAGTTGTAATTTTTAGATACGCATGTGTTTGGATATGCGTTGTATATAGTTGTGTGTGTGTTTTAATAAAGCTCTTTCTTTGCATAAACAGCTTCCTGGCAAATCTTCATTTCCTGTATAAATTAATTCATGTCCTTGATGGTAGCATAATAATTGTGTAGTAGTGTAGGATAACATAAATACACAGCATATGAATGAATAAATATATGAATGAATAAATATATGAATATATATATATATATGAATATATGAATATATATATATATGAATGAATAAATATATATATATATATGAATAAATATATGTAAATATATATATGAATAAATATATATATGTAAATATATATATGCCAACCAATCATGAGCGACTTCACTTGTTTAAAAAGAAGTGGTTCCGTCCAATACTCAGTAAGAAAATTAAAGCCTGGCGTGGCCACGTGTGGTTTTGCTGCCAATCACGAGCGATTTCATTTGTTTGAGAATAGTGGTTTCAGCCAATACTGAGAAGGTTATTCAAGCCAGACCTGGCCAGCCGCGCGGGTTTGCTGCATTCATATGCTAATTAGGGCCATTAGTACAGCTGATCGCTCTCCACATACGTCAGAGTCCGTTTCCGACAATTTGTGGCACGACAAACGCGGACAAGCACGGGTTGCAAATTGTCGGAAACTGACGAAAATCAGGCAGATCTGCGGGAGTTTACGGGGGTTTACGGGGACGAAAATCTCACTTTTCATGCAGTGTATTTTTGAATTTTTACGGAATGATCCACCATGGGTTTGTCGTTGGATTGCCAACTTGAAGAGGGAGGATTTGCCATTGAACTTATGGCTAGAGAAAAAAAATATGTCATTATTCCATTACTCTCTGTTTTGCATAGAGCACCAGTCATTACCATCATGGATAATAGCGCATTTTGACAAACACCAGATACAGCATTGGGACTTACTCAACAGCCGATACTGCGCCGTGACACAAACTGGTACGTTTCAGAAGTTTTTCTTCTGAATGTGACCGGACTTTTCCTTTAACGGAAGAATCTCCCTTCCTCACTCCGCTCCATAACCTCTGTTTTGTGTTTTGTTTTGTTTACAAAATATATGTAATTGTTTTTGACTCTGCCTCATTTTTCATAACTGTAATGTTGCTTAACTGTTGCAGTAGCTGAGAGCCTTGTGTTTTTGAAAGGTTCTGCGTTTGACTGTGTCTTTATATAAATGTTTTGTCATACATATGCTGCTGTCTTGTGCATCTGTTTGTTGCTTTTTGTTTGTATTAGGATCCCCTTGAAAACAAGATGTTTCAACTCAAGGAGCTTATCCTTTGGAATTTAAAATATGGTCAACTGTTTTTCTTCTAGCCTCGATGGTCATAGAAATCTCCCAGTTTTCCTGACAAAGTAAAATGTATTGTTGTATTGTGAGCCTTCATAGCATATTTACCCCTTGCCTGTTTTTAAATGGATCTAGACAGACAGACAGACAGATACATCTTACGTGATGAGAAAGTTTGGGGTAAATTATGTTATTAAATAAAGTCTAATTTTAGGAAAACAAAGACATTTCCCATCTCGTCTTTGTGTCAGCCAAAGCCCTGCTTCGTCTAGCTATTTAGAGGAGGTCAGGACTGCAGTCAAACTTTCATTATACAAGTAAGAGGTTTCAGGCTTCAGAGTTACATTTATGGTGCTGCTGGGTTTGCTCCATGTTATGCTCTCACAGTCTCCATTGTCTTTGAACCTTTACAGCTCCCCATCCGCAGGGATTCAAAGATCGTGTGACATTGCCTCATCCTCTGCCTGCAAAACTCCTTCCATCTGTCTTCTCCTCCACCCTGTTTGACAGCTGTTTTTGTCTAATTTTTGTAACACGTGTAAGTTATCCAGCAAGTTTGTTGATTCCATCTCTCCCCACATCGTTTTTCTCTTCGTTTCAATCCCCCTTTTTGTGAAAATGCAAAACTGCTGAAGGAGATCCTGTCTTTGTGTTTGGTGTCAATAGTTTTGTTTATGAGAATCACCATGATACACGACAGACTGATAACTTTTAAGTTGTTACTCTCCATACTCCAAAACTAACATTGGGTAGCAGAATCAAAATATTTGCAGTTAAGTATTTGCTGATAACAAATGACTCAGCTTTATGTCTCAATAAAATTTGGCATATTCAGTTCATGTTTTTTTTTTATCTTTTTAACTTCATAGGTAAACTAAAGAAATGGATGAAAGGCTGCTTAATTCTACATAAGAGCAAATCTGCCTCATCCTGTGCTGCAGCTGATGTAAAGAACCTTGCAGAGATATTCATACCACTTCAATATATTAATTTCTTTTGGTATTTTCTCAGTTCTCCACCATTCACTTAAAGGCAAACAAGGCAGTGGATACTTGCAAACTGGGAGAAAAAGTATACACTGTCACTTTTTGAGTTTTTACACCACTTGAGGCCCCTTTTATGGACAGTAGGCTGACAAAGGGAGAGGCTGGATTCGAACATGGGTCGCCCACGTCAAGGACTAAAGCCTCCATAATACATGCACTCTTCCCTGAAGGGATATACATATATGTATATATATACATATATATACATATATATACATACATATATATATATATATATATATATATATATATATATATATATATATATATATATATATATATATATACATATATATATATACATATATATATTAGGGATGGGACGATTTATGAAAACCGTCAGAATCGTTCGGTTCGACTGTCTCGGTTCGGTTCGCGTGTGTTTCGTTCGGTTCATGCGCTGCTCCTTTTTCTCATTGAGGATGCGATTACACTCCAGAGCAGAAGGTGGCGGTACTGCGACCAAAGCCAACCGCCAGTAGTAAACAAGAAGAAGAAGAAGAAGTCAGCTTAGCCGGGTGTAGCAGGGGAAAAAAATCAATTGTTGTGGAGAATTGTGTGGGTATGGCGAGTGGGAAAGAACAGAAGTTGGAAGACGCGCCAGCAGCATTTTATAGGTCTGCTGTATGGGAGCGCTTTGCATTTAGAGTGACCTACGATGACGGCGGAAAGAAAGTTGTGGACAAAAGTGCAACAGTGTGCAAGCATTGTGCAACACGTTTTGTTTATGCTAACAGCAACATGTCAAGCTAACCCCGAAATCCCTCATACTCCGTTAGCAACCCCCGCTGCGCTCCAGACCGGCTGCTCAAAGCAAAGCCTACAGCCCCCACTGTGGCTTCGTCCGCTCCCCTCTGAGTTCCTTGGAGATGGTAGAGAGCATGTAACCTGACAACAGCCAGATGCATGAGCGAGACATGCATCTGGCTGTTGTCAGGTTAGAGAGCATGCGCCAGATGATTAAATTCAAAGCAGCAAAACATACGGAAATGATCCAGGGTTTCCGCGGATCATTTAAAATAATTACAATCCATTATTTTTGGGGGGATTTTTTCATAATTTTTTTATGGGATTTCGGTGTAACAATCAACATGTATCGAATCGAACCGAAAACCGTGACCAGAAACCGTGAATCGAACCGAACCGTGGATTTTGTGAACCGTTCCACCCCTAATATATATACATATATATATACGTGTATATATATATATATACATATTTATACACGTGTATATATACATATATATATATATATATATATATATATATACACAGACATACATACTCTGTTTATCAAAAACAATTGTGGTTTTGATGGTTTGTGGACTGGATCTGTTTTTTTGCTGTAAACACTGTGGTTGGATCATACTACAATATTTCCAAAGCATCACTGTATGATTTTCTGTTTTTGGTCTAATCCTTACAGGGTTTTCATCCTGCAACAGACAGGACTTTATGACAGCAAACACTTATACTTATTGTGCAGAGAATACAGGCTTGATCATGTTCTGAGGCACCAAACCATGCAGGCAGTCCCTTCAGTAGCTCTTTTAAATGAGTAGTATTGTGAACTGGTTAAACAGCCATCACTATAAAAACCTGTGATTTGAGGATCACTGCCTGACCACACTCGCTCCGTCTGCCTCCAAAGCCACTGTCACCAGATCCGCAGCGCTACAACTCACTCATCAGACATATTTTCCAATACCCCCTAAATGGTGACGACGTTGACAGCACACACAACGCCAACCCCAAAGCTCTGCTTAAACACATGTTACAAATGCCCAGTGTTATGTCACAGTGAGTAAACTAAAACAGAGCTCATTTACTTGAAAGACAACATTAGAACACATTGAATGTGGAAATACAACCTTTTTCCTTTTGAGAGAGCACTTTGCCTTTTGTAAGGTGTTCACTGATTGCTTGAACTACTAAAATCATACACTTTTACTAGTTGCAGCTGCTTCTTTTAATGGGCTTTTAAAAACAAGTTTCCCTGTCTGACTTTGCAGAAGAAAACACACCAATGTTTTATACAACAATGTTGTGTCATGAAACAACACAAGATATCACAGAGTTTGGATTGGAATAAAAATAAGACCCTTTTTAAGATATCTTCAAGTCAAATTTGGAATTATATCACTTTTTTTTAGGTTAGTAGGATGTTGCTTAAGTTATGCCCTTTACCAGCTTTCAACAACTGGAAACCATTTTTTTTGTGCCTTTTTTTATGCAAAATTGCTCAACATTAGTCAGAGGATAGATGGTGTCTGCAAACTTGACTCTATTGATTGTGGTCTGAACTTTGACTGGGCCATTTTACCAGATGAATACTTCTTTAAACCATTAAGATTTTGTTTTTTTCTAGGACTGCCTTATATATAGGTCCATTTTTGATCTAATCTGATTCTCCTCCTTTTTGTCCTAATAGAAAAAAGCATCCCCGCAGTATGACACCGCCCCCACATTTCACAGGGCGTGATGTACAGTTTTAGTTTCCTACAAACATTTTTATGTTGGTTTTTTATTTGACTGGAGCACGTTCTTCCATTTCTTAGGATTTTCCTCTAACAATTTCTTTCATCCTAGCTTTCCTTTATAAAGGTCAGATTTGTGAAAATACAGCTAATACTTACCATATCAATGTAATTTGATGTGAGATGTTGATTTCTGAAACTCATCTTGAGATTTCATAAGCCTCTCGGCCACTTCTGTGTTTAGTACTAAAATCCAGAGGTTTCAAGTAACGAAGTACAAATACTTAATTTCTGTACTTAAGTACACTTTTTAGGTATCTATACTTTACTCTATTAATTATTTTTCTTTGTACTTCCACAAGTATCTGTATTTTCTATTCCTTACATTTTTAAAACAAACGTTACTCGTTACTCTTGGCTTCGGTTTAATGTTTATAAATATTTATTTCACGCCATGCGCGCCATCCAATGCAGATCATTGGTGCCATCCATTCAAGCAAGCAGGTGTTCTTCAAACTGCAAACGTGAATTGTCTATGCCATGCTACAATGTCGGATTCAGAAGAAGGTGTGGAAATGTCTGAAAGGTCGGACAAAGCTGAGAGTGTATTGGAGATCGAGACCGACAAGACCTCCCTCATCCTTGGCCCTATCTCAAGGAATTTTTTCAAAATAGTTGAGTTTTAAATTCATCTATTTACTTTATACTTTTATACTTTAAGCAGTTTTTGGAGCACATACTTTTTCACTTTTACTTGAGAAAGATGTCAAGTTGATACGTCATCATTTACCAGAGTGTTTTTAAACTGCATCTATACTACTTAAGTAAAAAATGTGTGTACTTTTGACAACACTGCTAAATTTACACTACCGCACACAGCCTTGAATTTTAATAGGGTTGGAGAACCTAATACAAAATGATTGTAATGCTTCAACATCCATGTAAAATTTTATCCAGTTTCAGTGTTTAATTTCTTAAAATGCATCAAACAATAATCTAAGACTGACTTTTAAAAAGTAGAGTTTTAAAAAAAGTTGACGGTGTTTCAACTTTCTTCTTTCACAGCTTTGTCCTGAAGAGAAATAACTCTAACCTGCAACGTCGGCCTTTGTCAATTTAAAGCCACTCTGACACTCCTAAAGCAGACCACACACAGAGTGAGAGGAAGCTCGGCAAGCCCAAAAAGGAGGTGAAAAGAAAGACAAAAGAGGCAAAGGGGAGAGGAGTGAACTGTCCTGTTATCACAGAGGGGAGAAAAATGAAATGGTGAGTAGTTTTTTCCGCCATAAAAACTCATAATGTATGTCCACCAACTCCCCTAGGAATCAAATGTGTTATCCTTTGCATTTTTCATCCAGAATGCCGCCTTGTCTTTGACAAAGTTGCTGCTGAAGTAAGCTTGGTTTATTTTCTTTTTATATGGAGTTTCCATCAAGCTCCACTCCCTCTGTGGTTCCAGAGCGGCTGGCCAAGCGGCAGTAAAATAGTAAAAGGACGTGAGAGATGGAAAGGAGACCTATTTGTCAATTCAAGAAAACCTCCAGCGGTTGAGCAACCGGACAACATGCAAAAGAAAGAGAGCAATACTCTACTTAAGTCTAGAGGAAAGGCAAGTGTCTTAACAGCTGCTGAGATATTTCTCACCATGGTCAGCGTCTGGGTGGAATATTAGTCAGAATCTGACCCCTGTCAGTTATTTTAAGTTTTTCTTTTTATATGTAGTCACATAGCAAGTTAACACAAGGAGAACACCCACTCAAGATATAGTATAATAGACTTATATGTAGAAAATTCAAGAAAAGTGAAATGTGCATTTCTAAAAAGTGGCTTTAAAACATAAAAGTGGGATGGGTGCATGTACCATACTATTTACCAGCAGCATAAAAAACAATGCTTCACCCATGTGGTTCTAGTTTATTGGATTAAATTGAGGATTAGTAATCAACATCCTCCAAATGTGGTACACAGAGGAGATCAGGCGTACATGAGATCAAAGCATCAAAGGGTTCAACTAAATTGGTTTGGAAAAGCCCTTATTTTATTGAATGCTGCAACCTTATATTAAGAAAGAATTTCAAAGAAATGTAGTGGTAAGCCTTCCAAATATGCCTAAATAAGCTTTGAAAACCACTAGATGTTAATTACATTCCAACAAGCTGTTTGGTAATAATTCAGCCATGAATGAATGAAAACTCTACCTCACCTTTAACTGAAACAATGGTATGTGAGTTTGTCAGATCAGAACTAGGATTGTTTCGGGTAGACTTAGAATAACATTAGGGGTTAATGTGTTGAAAACCATGAGTCCATTGTTAGGTAGAGAGATGGATCTGTGATGATGTGGGGCTATTCCTCCTCCAAACGCCTTGGGAACCTTGACAGAACGTACTGCATCAGAAGATCTTACAAATGTGATGAGATTTAAAATAAAAAATCTAGTTGCCTCTAAATGGTCCGAAAAAAGTTCATCACTAGATCTTTTAAATGTATAATGATCTTAAACATATGATCATAACCCATATTATACCTAAAAGTATCATTCCTCCTCTTTTTCTCCTGACATAAATATTGTAGAAAACCTATAAGAGAGTACAGTACTTCACTTTATCAGGGTTAACAGCAAATGCATTAATCACATTTTGTGCATTCAGACTTATTGGAATCCATCGATTTTGTTTAAAGGTTATTTAAAATTAAATGTATCACAGAAGTATTACATATAATTGTTTTATTTTTCCAATTTCCTCTTTCCCACTTCACCTCCGCAGATCTCGGACAACTATGAATGTTCTTAGAAGTGGGAAAAATGGGACTGAGCCAGTGTGCCAGGTCCCTAAAAAGTGTTGCACTGTGACCTGGCTGCAGCCTAAGTAATCACATACTTCTGGGGTTAAATGGCTGCAAGGACAAACACTAATCTGCAAACCTGATGCAACTAAGTAGCTTCAATCTTCCCTTGAACTTCCCTGCCTGCCTGCTCTTTTTCTAACTGGTAGCCATGCTGGGGAAGAAGGCCTGTAAACCATGTAGGTCCTGACACCAGTTGTTTTGACTGAGAGCACTGAGGCACTGACTTATTGTGCAACACAAGGCAGATACTTCAGCCAATCCAGCTAAAAAAACTGTAATTCCTGCTAGAACGTCCCCTCTGCTGCAAAATGTTTCCCTCAGAGAGGTGCAGTTAATCATATCAGAAACTAGAAAATCAAATTGTGTAGTGTTAATCTAATCAGCGCCTCATTGCTCTGGAGAGAACCCCTCCCACTGAGGTCCCTCGAAGATTTTTAGAGGCCGTTTTTTTAAGACGCATTAAGAACCACATCAATACTGAGTGGACAAAGAACATTCTAACTGTTTAATTAAATGCCGTGCTTTCAACACATTCTCTCTGAAAGGCAACAAAATAAAACTGTTTGCTTAAGCAAAGCTGCAAATTACATTTGTTTGCAAAAACAATGCAACCATATCTGCATCAATTCGAATTTAGAGAAAATAATTTTTTTTAGATTCTCAATCATCAAGGACATGACAATCTGATTAAAGTAAAAGGCAAATGGACGTTCGACCACTTTGGCATCGCCTCAAATCCAAAAAGCTTCTTTAGTTCTGATCATTGAGTTTAAAGTAAGCCCAATTGTCTAAAACTTCAACATAAAAATGACCTTCAATTTACCTTTTTTAATATGCTGGGGTAAATGCAAAATAAAAAAATCACGTTAATAGTGTCTTTAACATTATCTTCATGTATTTTTTCATGTGTTGGGATCTGGAGCGGTACCATCCGTCTCCAGCAGAGTGCGCCGTGGATCCTCCTGAAGCTGAGCCTCCAACACATCTGAGGCGCATCTCGTCATCAGGAGGACCTGCAGTATATAACCGGCCTTCAGACCTTGCCTCAATTAGGGGTGTGCAAAATAATCGTCATGATGATGCATCGTGATTCTAATTTTCGTGATCTACTGCATCGATTCTTGACGCCAAGTATCAATTATTAATTTTAAAAAATGAATAAATAAAATTGCATGAATGGTTGGCGAACATCAGCCAAAAACAAGCGTAATACAACTTCCAGTCCAGTAGATTTCGCTGCGGATGTGTTGACGCACGCTGCCTTGTGTCACAAGCGTTTCCGGCCGCAGGATACTGCGCCGAGTCATTCAAAAACAAAACATGGAGGAGAAAATATTGCAATGCATCGCAATAATTCAAGTATCGTGATGCATCGTGATAGAATCGCATCGTGGCCTATGAATCGTGATTCGAATCGAATCGTGACTTCTTTGGCAATACCCACCCCTAGCCTCAATGCCGCAGTGTTGATCCAGTTTGGTTAGCACCTAAGCCTAGAACCTCCTGAGAATCTCTAAGTGATCTCCCTAGTGATCAATCAATCTTCTAACCTTCGTTGTCTATGCTTCACAGGAAACCTGTTCCCTTGGAAGCTCTGGATGAGCTTAACCCCGACGAGCCTGCCCTCAGAGCCAAACCTGAAGACTCTCCTCTGGATTCCTCTGCAGCTCTTGGCTAAGAGCTGGAAACCAAAACCCAAGGTCTGCATTCAAGTTAGAAGTAAGACGCTGAAGCGGTTATTGAACTCTGCTGAACAAATCAGTCCCTGGACCCAACAGTTCCTTCCTCAAAGAGAAACCCGGACTCCTCAAGGTAATCTTCTGAAACTTCCAAACATTAACTCCTCAGTGCCAACGCTAACTGAACTGTCATCCTCACAGACTCCAGTGAACCAGTCCCCGGCCAGAACCAGTTCCAGTTCACATAATTCATGTGCTTGTGTTTTTAATAAACATTATAAAACTTTCCATCTGTTTCCGTGGTGTTCTGCATATTGGGCTTCTCTGAGAACCAATCATGACAATATGTGCAGATAACGTTTGATAGAATTTCTTTATAAAAGGCCTATTTAAAACTTAAAGCCATAAATAATGGGTTATTAATTATGTTAAAAATGATTGTTCACAAAAATAACCGTATTCAGAAGTAAATCATGCATTTAACCATTCAAACACAACTCTCTATTGCTAATGATATAGATATGAAATGACTTCACCGAAGATATTTCAGAGAAACCAGGGAGAATAGCTGGTCAGCCAGTTATCTGACTTCCAACAAAAATAAATATCTATTATCTATATCTATTAAAATAACTTAAGATCAGAGTGCATTGTGATGGCACCCAGAACCACCAATAGTAGGACTCGGCCTTAATCCAGTTGGGCTAATCTGTAAGCAGAAGTTGCTCTGATAAGTGTTGTCTGTGTAGGGCTGGCAGTAAGGAGGGAGGTAGGGAGATAGGATGATTCCTATCAATAGTCCATATAGCATAGGGACCTCTGGACATTCCTATCTTCAGTTAAGGAGCTAGACGGTTGCCCACAATCCTTTGCGTGAACAACCCTTTTTAGGCACCACCCACCTAATGGAATTTAACTACATTTCTGCAACTTTTGTTTCTTGTATTTCTTTTCTGGAAGGCTATAGTCCAAGTTTTGGCATCATCCATGTGCATTTCCATCCAGTTATGACGTGTGGAAGGCTGGAAGGCTGCCTGGTTTAAGTCCAGCAGTCCAGAGTTCCCTCTGCACTTCCAGCTCCTTACATTTCAGCTTGTGGCCTTCTTCAGAGTCATATAGGCTACAAGCTGTAACACTAAAAAAGTTGGTCCCAAACACTTCAAATAGTGCTGAAATTTTCATCTCACCATTTTGTTGACCCTTGAAAGTTTGTGAACATGTTCCAGAAACCTCTGGATCTCTTCCAATTCTTCAGCCATAAGTTCTTAAGTTAACTAATTTTTTGTGTGTGGATCCCTTGGTTTTTTTGCCCACATCTGGTATGACTTCTATGACAACTGTGCCACTAGAAATATTTAAGCAAACAAACAAGAAAGATACTCGCATATTTCACTTGAGAATGTTAAATATCCATGTGTCTAAATCAGTTTACAGACTGCGATACGGAACTATCAGAAAATCTATGTTTATAGGGGTTTTTTGCTGTTTATTTGAAAATCTAATTCTGTATAAAACAGAATCATAAAAAAACTGCCACTTAATATGATGACCAGCAGATTCAAAAAAGTCTTGTGGTTATCATCTTGATCAGTTACTGCACTGCAAAAAATGGAATTCTAAATAAGTCATTTTTGCTCAAATTAAGTGCATTTTTTCTTGAATTGAGGAGGTAAGTGAGACACTTTGCCAATGGAACAAGAAAATTTACATTTAAAATAAGAAAAAAACTATTGCTTTGTCTTATTTCAAGTGTATATTATTTAATTATCTTATTTTAGGAGTAAAAATACTCATTCCATTAGCAGATCATCTTATTTACCTGCTCAAATTAAGGGTAAATACACTTAATTTAAGACATTTTTTACTTATTTCTAGATGTTTTTTTGCAGTGTGGGCACTGTGGTGTGTGTGCCACCATTGCCCAGCATTTTTTCTCTATATCTCTGAGATTAAGAGTTTTGAGAGGTTTCATTAAAGCAGGGAGCCATGACTTGGGGGACCCAAAACGGCTTAGATTTCAAGGTTATAGTCTTAGCCCTCCCAAAAATGACTCCCACGCAACTCATTTACTACCTAGATAATGAGCCATTACAGTTGAAAAGCTCCACATGCGGGTTTAACAACATATCATTCCAGTAAAGTCTGCGCTGCAAGCCTTTCCAATAAGCAAACACTTTCTGTTATTAGGCTAGGTTGAAACTAAAAACTTGCTTAGTGTTCTTACTTGGTGGTCCTGTAGCTCTTAATTTCTAATCAAATGTCAAACTCAAACTACATCCCTCCAAAAAAGTGTTTTATTGTCCTGTATGTTATATTGGTTTATTCATATTTTCACATTTAACAGGTAGAGATGTAAAGTTTCTGTCCCTTCACCTTAAATCTGGATTGAAGTCATTAGTGATTGACGATGCATAAAGGAATCAGGTGAATCTTCTTGAAGCTTGGGAATCACTGCTTTAAGACATAGGCTCCTGTTTCACTTCAGTTCATATGAAGCAAAAGTCATGCATTGCTGATTAAAACTTATGTGTCAAAAGCTGATTTAAAAAGTAAAGAAGCTTCACCAATTACTGATGTTTTTTATTTGTGCGAGAAAATCAAAAGACATGAGCGTAGATAAAGCCACCCATTTGCTTTATTTATTGAAAATAATTAGGCTGGTTTTAGGTTGCATACATTTCAGACAGTCTTTTAAATAATCTCTATACACCATAAAATGCAGGTTTTATGGTTGGTATGATATCTAGAGCTCTTGTCCTGATTCTCTAAAGATATGTCAATGTTAAACCCCTTTAAAAAAAGGTTGGCAAAGGGTCCTATAAACTCAGATGAAAATGTTAGCCTCATTAAAAGATTGGTAAATGTTTTCTGTAACTATGGATGAATCATCAGTAAAAGCTGATTTATACTTCAAAACTAGGTCACCTGCGTAGGTGTCCCGGTGAACGCATAGACATCGCTGCCCCCTCCACAGACACTCTGCTGCACCTCTCCCAAATTGTAGGTGACCGCAGACAGGAGGCCTGATGAGTCGAATCTACATCCACTCTACTGATGTTTGGTACCTTACCAGCTTGTTTTGTTTCAATAACCACGATTGCGGAAAATGACTCGTGAAGTTGGACCAGCTAGAAGAGCGAGAACGCTGGGACCCTTTTTCCACCTGGATCCCTGCTCTTTTTCGCCTTCATGTCCCTCTGCTGTTGGGAGAAACTTGCCCCCACTTCCTCACCGCCTCGGCCGTATCTAGACCCGCAGCTACTTCGTGATTTTCCCCTTTTGCGTTGTGGCGTGGAATAAACATAGCGCAGATCACGCTTCAATATTAAGCATAAATCAAAAATGTCTGAGTAATACCTGCAACAAGCTCACTGCGACACACTGCTGCGGGATTATAACCAGCCCTTAACAGGAAGTCATTCTGTCCAGATACAAATATCCCAATTACACTACCCTTGAAAAACCGATCCATGCCGAGACCGGTTAACCAGGCCGAGCTTGGTTCTGACGACACATCACGCTATCTCAGTTCCTCGACTCCTCGCCTCCTAGTGATGATCTGCGGTATTACTGTCAGTATTGAAGGAGGAAATCAAGCAGTTGGTGGCGGTAATGCACCAAAAGTTGTTTGCCAACCGCCATAAAACACAAGAAGAAGAAGAAGGAGGGAAGAAGCAGGTCGCACCACGCTCTTTTGAAGACATTATTTAAAATGTTGCGTGGAGAAGATTTCGATTGTTGTTTATAGTTGTTCTTCTTCTTCTGTTTTGTGTTGGTTGGCAAGCAACTTCCGGAGGGGCATAACCGCCAACTACTGTAATGGAGTGTGAATCGGGATGTGCAGCCAGATGGAGATGACGCGTTCTGCTCATGCGCTCTTGTTATCAGAGAACCGAGCCGGGGAAAAACCGAGCCGAGCCCACCTCTAGAGCTGGTCTGTAGTTAGCGCGGTCCGGTTGTGTCTAGCTCGGTTCAGTTCAGTTTGCTTTCCATTTACACACGATAAGTTATCTCAGTTACTGAGCTCGGACCGGTCTCGGCACGGTTTTTCAAGGGTAGTGTAAATTAACCTGACTCCGCCAGATGGATTTGCTCCGCATATCCATCTGGAAACCTTCCATTGCAGTAATTTTGGGAAGGGGCGAAAATACTGGTTAGCTGATTGGCCTATGTTGGTGATAGACTGGCCAAATAAACCAATCAGATCAACGAAGCATATGACGTACTAACAGAGTGACGACGAAAGCACAACCACAAGCCAGGCTACTCTTGCCGAAACCAGTCAGGAGAAGAGCAAAAACATCTTTTCCTCTGAGAAAAGCCTCCAGAGCAGTGTTTTGCTCTTCTTTCAGTGAAGTAATACTCTGTAATTCCGATAAAACTTGCTCGATAGCCACGCTAACGCTAGTTTCATCGGCTGAAGCCGCCATGTTCTTTAGACTGAACTGTCGCGCTTCTCGTTGCGTCACACCTCAACCCGCCTCAAAGCCAACGCTGATTGGACGTTCGTTTGGTGAACGGCTCCAAATTTTCTTTAACGGAGAGTCTCCAGACTGATTAGCGAGTGAAACCTTGAAAGCTTGCAAGATCAGGATGGTCTCATGAGGCTAAGGCCCCGTCCACACGAAGACGAACCCTGGCCTAAACGCACAAAAACCAGCCTCTCATCCACACGAAGCCGGCGTTTCGGGGGTCTGTAAACAATCTTTTTTTTATTCAGCCTTCAGAGTGGGAAGATTTCGAAACGCCGTTTTCGCGTTTCCATCTTTACGCTCTAACCGCTTTTTTTTTTTAAACGCATGCATCATAGCGTTGCCTCTAAACACGCATGCGCGACACAGTATCACAACAACAATGGCGCTGTTGCTGCTAATGCTACTCACCCTGCTGTCGGGCTTACAACAGAATCTTCTTCTTCTGGAATATCTCCAGGAAGAACAGAGCAATATCAACGACATAGTTCAGCACCTGAATTTGACTGAACCACGAAAATGGACCAGCAGGGCAACCATGTATAAATATTAGTGCGCATGCCCAACATTTCGTTGCCTATTTTTGCTTTGGCACCACAGCGCCACTTACAGGCCTGGCATACATTTTGCAGCGTTTTCATGCATTCGTGTAGACGCTCACATTTATTTTATGTCTCCGTCTTTACGGCAAACGTTTTGGAAAATATCAGCGTTTCGTGTTCGTTTTGACTTCGTGTGGGGGCCTAAGTGTAAATGGGGTAAAACAATCACCACCCTATGTGCTTGGGTTAACCCTTGACAAGATTATACCCTGGGCTGTGAGCCATAGTGCTATTCAAACAAAGAAAAAAAAGACAGAATGACACAAAACTTGCCAAAAAATAAAAAGCTTAACTTCAGTCCACATGGTCTACAAGGGAAGCGTTACTTTGATCTACATATTTTTCTACCAGATTTAGGATTTATGGGAGCGTTAAAAAATCATGAAGAAAATTAAAAACTGACCTATTATCCAGTATTTAAAAAAGAAATCTCCTCAAGACTCTCCACTGCTGCATGTTTACATGGTTAAAGCAAAAACCCAAGGCGGCCCTAATGCAATATCCTGAGCAGCTTCTGCGCGCACAAGAGGCGGGGGGGAGAGAAATATGATCCGCTTTCAAGCCTTTAAAGGAAAATGGGATGAGTCTGTTGAATGGAGCTATGAGTGAATTTCACCGGAGAGTTCAAAAGAAAAGCAAAGAGCAGCGGCGGCGGCACAGAGCAGAGCTTATATGAAAAATAAAAAAAGAGATGAATGATTGGAGAGGAGAGGGAGGCTGCAGAGAGGAGGACAGGTTATGAACCGGACTGCGACGAATCGCTGAGGACGAGATCCGAAAGAAGAGGAGAGAAGCAGGCAAGAAGGTGTGAAGGTAAAGCCTGGAAGCGTTTGTTGTCTAACTGCAGTCTGTCACTATCCCCACTGCTTTAGCTGGGATACAGTTCATTTCGCCTCCGGAGGCTCTTCAAGACAAAAGACGCCAAACGCAGCTGTGTATTTTCAGAGATGCTTGGCTCAACCTTTTTTTCTTTTTCTTTTTTTTGCTGACCGACAGTTTATGGTCTGCTGCTGCTGTAATATGGAGCTATAACAGCGCACACCTGTTGCTCATGGCCCTTTTAGTGCAGAATGAGAGCACTGTGCCTCTTAAAGCAGCTATAAAAGAATTAAAACAGTTTGTGTTGTAAAATAGGGGTCAGAAATAAACTTCAAACTGATACTGAAAAGGATATGAAAGGTTCTCAACTTAAAGCATAACCAGACCTTTCTACTAAATGTATAAAATTCACCCCCCAAAAAAGATCCACTTGACATTTGTAAATAGAGGTTTTACGGAAGAGGATTAGGGCCACTAAAAAAAAAAAAGGTTAACTGATTTTTATTTTATTTCAGTATTTCGGTTATGCCCCTCCGGAAGTTGCTTGCCAACCAACACAAAACAGAAGAAGAAGAACAACTATAAACAACAATCGAAATCTTCTCCACGCAACATTTTAAATAATGTCTTCAAAAGAGCGTGGTGCGACCTGCTTCTTCCCTCCTTCTTCTTCTTCTTGTGTTTTATGGCGGTTGGCAAACAACTTTTGGTGCATTCAGTTAGTAAAGACTTTAATCTCAGAATTCTGACTTTAATCTCAAAATTCTGAATTTTTTCCCATGTTAAACTGAAATAAAATTTAAAAATCAGTTAACTTTTTTTTTTTTCCAGTGGCCCTAATCCTCTTCCATAAGGTTTAAGTGTTTCCATTTACATATTAGAAAGTCATCTGACTTGATGTTTACTGCAACCATTAACACAAGCTGGAAAAAAATCAACATAAACTGATGAAAAATATATTTATCCCCATTTTGTTTATTCAAAAGTACAGCCTTTAAACTATTACAGTACATAAACGTCCTGAAAACCATCAGTACTAATAATTAGTTTGCAAATTTTGATATATTTATGTATGGCAGCCATGTGGAATATTAAACTCTACTAATTTACTATTTCAACTGGAAGTTTGGGAATATCTGACTTCCAGATATGCACCAGAAACTTTCTGATCTTACTGGTCTTTTTATGGTGGTGCACTTTAAACTAGAGTTTTTAACAGGAACTTCAGCAAAAATCTCACAATCACTGTATTTATTGAAGGCCTGCAAAGTAAAATTTTAGAAATATAAAAAAAAAACACCTAAAACTAAATAAAACCCAGAATGTCAGACAATGACAAATACTGTAACCATAGATATCTATTTAACAGAAATATCACCATTATTGTATAATTTATTATTGCCACATTTAGTGTTAAAATTAGATAATGTATTTAATATGTCGATACCTAAAGGGTGTGATAAACCTTTAGATGTAAAAGTGACTGCGATTGATGAGTCCTTGCAACAGTGTATTTCAGACAGCAGGCTAAAACATCCATCCCTCCATCCATCCATCCCTCCATCCATCCATCCATCCATCCATCCCTCCATCCATCCATCCATCCATCCATCCATCCATCCATCCATCCTCCAGCATGCTTTATCCCTGCTCGGGTATCGAGGGGTGCTGGTACCAATCTCCAGCTGTCTACTGGCGAGAGGCAAGATGCACCCTGGACAGGTCGCCAGTCAATCGATGTTTTGGAGACCAAATTATAGCACATGTCATGTGCTATAATTTTTAATTAAATCCTTGACATTTGATTCTTAGATTAGATTTTCGCTGATCAGACTTGTTTTAACAGTGCTCATTTGTATTTATACGTGGAGTCTTATACAAAATCTATTCCTTTGTAGGCGTTACAATCTGTATAGCTGCAGAAAAACATTTCAAAATCCTCTTGATGTCCATCCGTCCGTCCGTCCGTCCATCCATCCATCCATCCATCTTGTCCTGCTTATTCCGTCAGGATCGCAGTGGGGGGCCGTGCCTGTCTCTGGTGTTCTGTCAGACCAGCATACTCATAGTCAATATACATGCGCAAGACATCAGATTTGCGTTTATCCCTTTAGTTTTGTAAGAAAAATACATTTTAAACTACCTCAACAGACATGTATCCCTTCTGTCATGTCCCAAATAAACACTTTAAGGTCAGATTGCCATACGCTTCAAAAAACACCAAAAAGTAAGTAATCAAATTGTTTTTTTTGTACACGACTAAAGGAATACATGCCCGTTAAGGTAGTTTAAAGTGAATTTTACGTACAAAACTAAAGGGATAAACAGGTTTTGACTGTGACTATGCTGGTCTCACCAGGTATGCTCATCTGACAGAACACCGGCAGTCTATGGGCATAAGGCAGGGTCCTCTTGATGTCATCAGTTCATTTACAAAAAGAAGCTTATATTAGATTAAAAACAGATTTTCATATAATTCACACCATAAAAAAAATAGCCTGCAGGCTTAGATGGAAATCTTCGACCTGAAAGTATGTGTAAAGCACAGAAGGGCAAGAGAGCTTGCAGAGGTTGATGTTTACACCTCAGAGCAAGGAATGTCAGGACCCTGTGTTTAAGTTTAAGAGTGATAATGAGTGTGGTCAGTTTTTGTCAAGGTCTGTCATTAACCTGAACTAGGAGAAGAGAGAGCTGCAGGTTTGCTCCAAAGGCAGCAGCTGGAGGAGGAGAGAAGATGTGGAGGAAAGAGGGGAGGGTGGGAAAGGCGCTGCAGGAGGAGAGAAAAGAAAGGCAGAGAGGAAGGGATGCAGATGCAACAGGAATGAGAAGGTAAAAGTAGAATAGATGTACATAGGTAGTTTTCTTTATTTTTAAAGCTGGCTGACCATTAAAACTGACATTTTAATGCAGTTTGGCATTCATTTTAGTCTGAATTTTCCATTTTTACTATTTGACTTTAAGTTGTTTTGCACAGATTGGGTCAAAAGGTTAGGAAACAATGACGTGGCAATGGAAGTATTTTTGCAATGCACAGCTACAGCTTCAAATGCCACGTTTTTACAAAAAAAGAAGAGACCGGCTCAGCATGACTGATAAAACAACCCATCAGAAAACATTGACATAGGAGGAAACTCATAAAGCGATGATATTCAGATCCTCTCAGATCATTTGTCTGTGTCGCCTCACGTACGCACACAGAACTGCCACGCTGACACAAACCTGCAGTGATTGAGCCAGATCCTGACAGGAGTTGCTCTCATTTTCCAAAACGTAGGAGGGCCAAGTCGGACCTCAGCAGAAGAGACGGCAGCGGTGGAGATTGAAAAATCTGCTGGGAATGATATCACTGAACCACCTAATCACTTACATCACCACAGCTGCATGCTCAGCAGTGTATGCCTCTGTGTGTGTGAGTGCCCATGCACACATGTCTGGTTCTAATCTGTTCTGTTTGTCTCCTCGTGTGTCTCTGTTCCCTAGTGAGAAATTAAGACTGGCTTTGGAGGATGTGTTTGAAAATCAGGGAAGATATTGCTTGATACTTGTACATATATCAATATAAAACAATGAATCTCTTAAAGTCATCAAGTTATTGAACTGAGAGATTAACTTGAAGGCATTGTCCTCTTATGCTCTGGGTGTTTCAAACGTAACCAAAGATGGATTTACCTTTAAGGTATGTTAAAATAAAAAAATCCTTCTTGTATTTTATTGTTTCCAGCACAGGCAAATAACAAATATCTTGGGGTAGTACTGCCACACATATCTTAGACAACACAATCCACCTTTCCCTCATTAAATATTTGTATGAATGCAGCTGTTCTTTGGGGGGCACTTTAGAAAGCAAATTGAATAATGCAAAGCAAATCGAAACAGAAGACAGATTTAAGGTGTAAAGCAGGATTTAAATATCTTTAGATACCTCTACTCGGATATAAATGCAGACCACATGTTCCAGATATTTAAATACTCTGTTATCTAGCAGTTTAAGTTGGTCTAGCACCGAAATCCAAAGGCGTTTTTTATCCGTAGCGTTAAAACATTAGGAATATTTCAGTGGAGGTGTTTTTTTTTTTTTTTTTTAAAGGGTACTGGTGAAATCTCCTGCTACTTCACCGATCTTGGGCTTTACAACTTTAAACTTTGTTTAAAGGGGGAAAAAACATGTGCTTCAGAAGGATTAGCATGGCAGTGAAAAGAGCTTGTTTACATTTGTTTCCGCTCTGACCCCGCTCTTCACTTAGTCTGACCAAAAAGGGCTGCAGGCTGGCTTTTTCCCACCTCTTTCACTCGACTGTACTCAGGGGTGCAGACCTCGAAGTTTGACCCTCAGAGAGAAGCAGAGATTTCGGTAGTGGACCTTGACTCGCCAGCCTGGGCACGGCGGTTGCCTGGTGAAACCTCTGCAGGCATGACTTCTATAATTTGTCTTTTGGGTCTGTATTTATGAGCACGCTAATTGCAGGGAGCAACATGGTGCAGTTATAGCTGCTGGACTTTGAACGTCTGCTCGCTAACTGGTGCTTGTCTGGCCGGGCTTTGACTCCCTGTAAAGCTAAGCCTTCCTCACTTCTTTCTTTACTTTATGTCCTTTTGACAGCTCACACTGCAGGGCTTTCATAATTTTGTGAATGAGCATGCAAGCTGGTCAACAGCCAGTCGGGCTTTGGTAGAAATAACTTGAATGCACCAGTTTCCCCCTTTTGGCTCTTTGCCTATTCATTGTCGCACATTCTTCCCTCTTTTCTCTGCTGAGGCAAGCTGACGGCTCCAACCTCTAGCTGCGATGGGACTGTCATGCAGAAAGGCACTATTGTGCAGCACAGGATCCTATTTCGCTCCTTCCTTGTAATTAAGAAGGGATTGCATGGCCTGGGAGTTGTGGCTGAGGAGGGGGCAGGGTACTGGGTTAGTAGGTAATTGGGCTAAAAAGAAAAGCTTTGACCTGCTTGGTGGTGGGCAGGCAGGCCTGGGAACTCCAGCCTCCCCCACTCACAGAGCCTCCCTCTTGAGTTTTTGTTCAGTGTGTGTGGGCATGTGGTGAGAGGTTGGAAGAGGAGAGGGGGATGCAAACTGTGGTAATCTGTTTCTTTGTGACCAACATGTATGTGTATGCTAGTTTTATTCCGGCAACACGTGTCTCTAACACAGAAAGTTCGAGGAAGCTTTCGTTAATGTTAATTAACTTCTGACTCATCACTGGGGGTTGCTTTGCTCACGCTTCCTCTGTGAATCATGGGAAACGCGGTTAGCAACAAGTACTTTAGATGTTTAGTCACTTTATTTTCTCCATGTGATGTAAATGAAAACAGGATCTGGACTGAACACAGAAATACCATCACAGGACTGGCTGTGCCTCATTTTCTGAGCTATACAAGGGATTTGTAGCTTCTTTTCGTGAGCTGCTCTAATAAAAACTTCCCTTTTCTTTCCAGCCTGAGTCCAGAGGCGGAGGCCTAAATCTCTGCCATGGCTGACGTTTTGGATAGCAGCGGAGCCGGAGCTGTAGGAGCGGCCGGCGTGGACTGGCAGAAACGCTGCGTCGCTCTGGAGATGCAGCTCCTGAGGTTCCGCCTGCAGGCTGGGAAAATCCGAGAGCTGCTGGCAGAAAAGGTGAGATGTTGAGAAAAGGCTGCATGGAGAGCTGGATCAGTTACTCCCTAAACATAACATGGTAGGAGTCGGAGTTTAAGAGTAATAACTGAAGATTCACAAATTAGATTTTTTTATGGTCATTTTCTGATCTTTGATTTTGTCTTTTAGTTGCAGACAAACTATAGGCCAAAAAGACTGCTTCTTATTGCAAATAGCACATTTATAGCCTATTTTATTTGGTCTTTTTGTCTTTTTTACTTTTATGTTACAAGGGTATTTTTGATTTGTTTAAAATCGCAAAGTCGAGAAAGTACATATACATATTTATTGCTGGTTTGTGAAGATTTTTCTTTTGTCATTAGTTATTTCTGCTTGTACCGTTGTATTGTTTGTGCAAATGGCAACTTTCAAAATAATTCCATGTGCTTGTGATATATTAAGGACTGAATAGCATTTTCAATGTGCGCCAGCATTCTTCAACATCAAATATGTCCCCAGTTGAAAGTTGTTCCCCAGTGATGGAGATTTTTTGGAGAATGTGTGAATAGTTTCAACTGCATTTGAGTGCCGCATCTGCTTCTCATTGGCAGATTTTCTTTGTGGAAAGGCTCTTAGCTCTGTTTACAGTTATTGGGGAAAGGAGGGCGATATGATGATATATTTACATATTTAGCATCATGTGTCGGAGGAAACAAACAGAGCATGCAGATCAGCTTGAACTCCAGGTGCTGATGACTGTTTATTTGTGTGAGTAAATATGTGAGATTACCCTCTGCTTTTGGTAAACACTTAGTCCAGTCATCGTGTGTCATCAGGTGCAGTTAAAACTTTAAGCTAAATAGAACGTTTCTGCTCATTCGTTCTGGTAAGGTCTCCTATAGATTGAGGAAGCAGCAGCCAACCAAACGCTTGTAAAAGTTTGGCTGACCATTTGGAAAGAAGTCATCAGGATATACATTTGTACTCATTGAAATATTTTGAAGGTAGAAACAGTTATGTCTTGGTTTTTCCACTGTTTTACTTTTAAAGAGTGTTTTGATCGTGCATCTAAACAGCTTCAGGTTGCATTTGTCGCTGTTGTTGGCCCTCTGTGTCATCTCTTAATTCCAGATCAGAGCAAAGTGGTTCATTCAGCCAGTCCACAGGATGTTTACAGTCTAAACATAACCCTGTGGCCGTTTAGAGGAAGACGACTCCATGCTGTGGCCTCTGTCAAGTCCTGTAAGACTTCAGCTCCCCTGTGAGATCTTAAGTTGTACAGAAACCCATTTGGAAAGCATAAAAAATCAAAATCATGAATTCTCTCATCACTAGAATATTTATAGAGGAGTATGCTTGTGGTTTAAAATATATATTTATTTTTTAACCTTGAAATCTTTATCAGCTTCTAACTGATTAATGTTGCGACATGTTTCCCTTAGTAGGAGCTGTGGATGAGTGTTTAGTTTGAGAACCTAAAAGTCTCTTCTTTACTTTCTGCAAATAATGGTGTTTTTGTTTGCATCCTCAAACAAAGGTCTTTAAGTACAAGATTAGTTTGCAGTCACGTGTGCAGCAGTCTGGACAGGGGCCTCATCCTAGAATGGATATTAAGATAAGATAATGTTATTAAAAGACTAGAGGAAAGCTCTCTGGGGTCATAAGTTACAGGTAAGTTATCTGATCGATGACATATTTTAAGTGTAAGTTACTCATAGGTCCTGGTGTCTAGCTTATCCAAAACCTATGAGTAACTTCTCCTCCAGACTGCATCCCCATCATAGGGTGGGAGTAAAGGTGAGTGTAATGGATAATTCCTGCATTCACTGCCAGGGCCGTGACCAAAAAAACTTCCTAGCAGACATGACGCTGAATCTGCTGCGACTGCAAACCTTGTGCATCATTTCATAGGCATTCCACTGCTGTGCGTTATGCATAAGTTAGGATGTTGTTCTACATAAGACTCGCTATGAATACATTATGTGTATGCCCAAAATTAAATATACATAGTTCAGCGTATGACAGCGTTTTAGGAGATTCTGGGATGTCGGGCATACGCTGGCAAGGTGTCACAGGGCCCTTAGACATGTCATGACATCACTAACCATCAATAAAGAAAATAATTCTGAGAGTAAAACTTTAACTTTTTTCTCCAAAGGAAAGTTTTTATCTGATTGGGATTGTTTCATCAGCCTGGACAACTTGTTCCTTCACTAAATTACACTTAGGATCAAACTGGATGAACTTACGAAAATAAACAAACTGGTTACTCACAAAACAGCAAATAGAAATGTGTTATTTTCTATTTTTGCTTTTTTTTTTAGCTTCCTCAGTTACATGCTTTTGAATGGAAATAGGCTGCAAATTGGGTGATGGGTTATTTGAAACTGTTAAAGGTGATCTATTTAGACATGTGAACAGAAATCATTTTGTTTCTTCTTTTTTTTATGAATGCTCACTATTTATTTAGTTATTTTTATGTAATTAAAGCACAATCATAGAAGTTTTACAGCCAAGGCAGTGTGAAGTAGGAATGGGATGGGGAACTACCATGCTGTCATCCTACTGCTGTTTGGAAAGACTGTTTCATGCTCTTCATCTCCTCTCTCGCCAAGTTAGGAGTGTTTTATGCATTGACCCACTTAGGGATGGAAAAACATGAGTGAAAAAATGAAAGTTGACTCGTTGTCTTTGACATAGCATTTATATTCAGCAGATGACTGAATCAGAGAAATAAGGAGCAAAGGAATAAAAATTTGCATCAGAAAGTAAAATCAAACAGTTAAAAATCAGAGAAATCAGTGCAAAAACCTAAAGTTCTGTCTGAACGCAAGGGGTACACAGAAAAAGTAGGGGGAAAACCAAAGCTTGACAGTAAGAGCCGACAAAGAGATGAACAGCTGTTTTAGTTGGGATGGTAATTGCTGAGAGGACATTTACACCTAGGAAATGGATTAAAAAAAGAAATATGAGGAAACAAAGCTCATTATTGTCATGATTTTCTTAAGAGATCTGACCCACATGCAGTAAACCACTCAGAGAAGCAGGGTAAAAGTTTTAACAGGTTTATTGATAAGGTCAGCGGGGGTTGGATTCAGGAAACTCAGTGTGCTGGTGAACTGGAGGAGGGAAGGGAAGTATCAGCGGTTAGTTCAGGATCTGTGGGAACTTTGAGCGATGGCTGGAGAGACTGAGAAAACTGGACTCGCGTTACTGGAGAAGACTTTCTTCCCAGAATCCAGTAAGTGTGGGTTTATCCAGAGGTAGAGACTCGTTGGAGGGCGGACAGGTTAAGACTTGGTTGGATCCTGAGGAGCTATTGAGCGGACTGTCACTTGGAAATCCAGGAAGAATTGAACAGAACTTGTGGAGGTTAATCCCCTGCTCAGTGTGAGACTCAAACAATCCTTCCAGGGGAAGAAGGCCAAACATCCAGCTTGCAGGAAGGCTTGCTGCCGAAAGGCAAAGACAAAAAACAAGGTTAGGCTCAGTGAAAACAAAGACTCAGACTCAGCTAAACTCAGCTTGGCTAGAGTACCCAAAACTGACAAACACTCTGGCTTCGAGGTAGTGACAGTCCACCGCTCAAATAGTCCTCAGTAATGAGCCAACCAGCCGCAGGTGTGTGGGAGGACCAACAAGAACAGGGCGCCACCTGGTGGTGGAGGGAGAGAACAACACAAAAAATACAACCCACACAAACTGGATTCCTAACAATTATGAAAAATACACAACTGAATAAATAACCACATCACAAAATGGAAAAAAGGAATGTTAAAGTTAAGGTTTAGCTAGTTATGGTGATAAACCAAACCCAGTCCACAAATGAGCATGGGAGGATGAGATTGGCTGTTACGGGTGTTAACTAGGGGTGGGTATTGGCAAAGAAGTCATGATTCGATTCGAATCACGATTCACATGCCACGATGCGATTCTATCACGATGCATCACGATACTTGAAATATTGCGATGCATCGCGATTCATTGCGATATTTTCACTGAACACTGTAAGAAAAAGATACAGCCCTTACCAGTGGCTGACTGGCTGGGTGTGATCTGGATCGTGTCTTCAACTGATACATAACTGAAAGCAACTGGATTCATACATTGCTGTATTTATTGAAACGACTTTTGGAGGTGTTGCCATGAAAACAAATACTGGGCAGAAATATTACTATTACTGGCGTGGACACACTGACAAAACGATCTTAGGATTCATAAAAATTTAAATAACAAAATAAGGATAATCAGTGCCGTTTACATGGCCTCAGTGGTCCTTTAAACCAACGAAACGAAAACATTCAAATGTATATTTCCCCTTTTGCAAATTACGTGCATCATATCAATTTCGTTTTTACCTTCTTTGTTTTTAAAGCCAAAATGCATCCAAGCATCTGACTTGAAATGTGATGGAGCAATGGGGCGAATTTTCATAGTGTCCTCCATGTTTTATTTCATATGACTCGTCTCAGTATCCCGCGGCCGGACATGCTTGTGACACAAAGCAGCGGGCGTCAACACATCCGCAGCGACACCTGCTGGACTGGAAGTTGTATTCCACTTGGTTTGGCTGATGTGCGCCAACCATTCATGTATTTTATTTGTTAATTTTTTTTTATTTTTATAATCGATTCTTGCCTTCAAGAATCGATGCAGTAGATCACAAAAATTAGAATCTCAATGCATCGTCATGACGATTATTTTGCACACCCTTAGTGTTAACGTACAGCACACACAGAGAGATGGAGAGTGAGGAGGGCTCCAGCAGCAAAACAGCGTTTTCCAGATGGAAATACTGGTGTTACGTCGAGTATCTATAACAACCCAAACACACAGGATTTCAGAATTAGACATCCCCAGTTATTAATTTCATACACTCACCAGATCTGAACGCCCTGTTAAAAAACTTCACACCCATGAGTAGAGGTAATGCAGCCTGATGATATTGACACTGCATCAGATACCTAAACCCCATGTTAAACAGGAGGAACGCTATCTGACGGGGTCTGTAATTTACGTTGAGTTGCAATAAATGCAAAACTCTCTGCAGGTTCTTGTCTTTGTCGTCCGCTCTATTCAGCTGGCTTTAGAAACACACGGCGAGAAGGTGGGGGCTGGGTGGTTAGGGTTACGGGGGCGAGAAACGCAAAAGTAACATAATAGTTACTTTTACTAGTAACTAGTTACTTTTATTGTGGAGTAACTCAGTTACTAACTCAGTTACTTTTTGGAAGAAGTAACTAGTAACTATAACTAATTACTTTTTCAAAGTAACGTGCCCAACACTGCTTATCATAAAGGTAACAGACACCTCTTTGGTAAACGAGTCACTACCAATTTGATTCTTTCGGCTGCAGACCAAGTCCTGCACTGCAATGACTGCAATAGTGCATTGATTAAAAATAATCGACAATTTGAGGAAAATCATTGGGGAATATTTGTTTGTGGCTCAGAATCAGTGGTCTTATATTTCCACGTTGATGTTGTTGTTGTTAGAAACTTGTGTCTAAAGATGACCTGCAATGAATGACGTGGTAAGATATTTAAACTGAAGATCTCATAGTATGACAGATGATAGGGTTTAGTGCAAACTAAAATGACCAAATAGAGAAGATGAATAGAAAGTTTTCTTCAGTATAAATAAGAGTCATAAATTCAAAGAAAGCTGCGAGTAGGGAGCTGTTGGACCAGTTTGTGACATGATGTGGAAACAAACTAATCCAAAGGACTGCGTCTAAGAAAGATGATTGATGTCACTGGGAGAGGCAGAGATGGAGGAGTATAAACCTTGGTTTTTACCTAGACCACAGGTTGCACTGAAAATAGAAAAGTGAAGCCATCTTTGAGAAGGTACAGAAGAAACGTAACTGTTGAGGAAGTTTAAGTCCATCAAGGTAGAGTGGATTATTGGTAAGGCTGCTTTTTCAAACATGTTTTGTGTTAGCTACCTCTGAACAATTGGCTCTGTGTGCAATAGTGGCGTAGGATGAAGAAGTTTGCCCTACAACCGGGGGGTTGATGGTTCAGGCTCTGGCTTTCAGCATCATTGTGTCCTTGGGCAAGACGCTTCACCTGCATTGCCTACTGGTGGAGGTCAGAGGGTCTGGTGGCTCCAGTGTCTGGCAGCCTTGTTTCTGTCTGTGAGCCCCAGGGCAGCTGTGGCTACACTGTAGCTTACCACCATCAGTGCATGGGTGGGTGAATGAATAATTGTAGGTTGAAGCACTTTGGTCAAATCCTCTGACTTGAAAAGCGCTATATAAGTACAGGCCATCTACCATTTAAATAGCTCAACAAAAGCAGATATAGAAAGCTGGCTATGTTTTGAGGACTTCTAGACTTCCTGGAATGATTGTGCAAATAAGGATCCTTTATAAATTGAAGAACATTGTGGAGAACCGGGAGCCCCCTCTTCAGCTGGCTGTTATGCTGTTTAACAACAGTGTTTAATCAGATGCCTCTTTAGAGCCACTGTATTATTGACCTCTACAGGCGATCCTGCCAACCCAGAGCCAACAGCATGTCTACCAGCTCTTTGTTTTGTGTTTTCAAAGTAGTGAACCGAAATGAATTAATTGATGTTCATAGTTGGGCACCTAAAGATTCTGTGTCACAGAATGCTAACTCAGCTCTAACATTTGGATAAAAGGTCATGTTGTCACACTCCATTTCACATATCAATAAACTGCTTTCGCTGCAGCTGCAACTTAGCCTTTGTTGTCCTAATTATGTAATGCTCCTCTGTTTCTTTTTTCCTTTAAACAATATGTTCATATGGATAACACCTTAATGAAGCTGCCCTTATTCTCGGTCTTTTAATTTGCATAGATATTTTATAGCAATTTACATTTATCCATTTTGAGATACATGTATTGACATCTCTCATGTAGATCAAAGAAATCTGAGATATTATTAAACACCCACCTATTCAAGGTGAAAAGTTAGAAATGAAATATTGCAATTCTTTATTTGACTCAGCTATGCATAGAAACACTCCCTGTCTGGAACCAGACTCCAAACCAGCACGCACTACAATCAATGAAGTTTCCCCATAGAGACATGTACCCAAACTGGGCTTTTTTTTACTTGAGCTTTTATTTACTACCAAATAGAGTGTTTTTAGATGATGCCAGAGAGAGTTGTGCATCATCTACACATAGACCAGCTAGTTTGAACATGTTTGTGCAAAGGAATGTTAAAGGAAAACTCTTTTCACCAAGGAATAACCAATGGATCCTTACTATAAGAGGGTATGAGAGACGGGGAGAGAAATGCAGCAAAGGACCACAGGCCAGATTCGAACCCAGGGTCGGCCGCGTCAAAGACTAATGAATCCGTACATGGATCACTTGCGCTAACCACTGCACCACCAAAGCACACCCTATGGATGATTTAATGTATTTAGTGTTAATCAGTAAAAAAAAAAACTATACTTTTTGTCTCGATCACTGTGTCCAGGACCGGCCATTTTTGCCCAAATATAGTAGAACATCACTCCTGACCTGCCATCTTCCGGCAGTGACGTCACAGTGCGGTTGGCCTAGGGCCTTTGTCCCCACTTTACAAGAAAAATCAATGAAAACTACTAGACACGCCTGCACTCAACAACAATCATTTAAGGTTTCGAGAGGACTTCACCATTGAAATTTGTGAGCGCTATAGTTAAACTGCCCTGGTAAACTGCCATGGTAGTTGGATGTTGTAATACATCAGGTAAAAGTAAAATAAAAAAAATAGTTTTTTCTCCTTTCCAATTCATGATCCACCACGGGTTCGTCTTTGGATTGCTAGCTTGAAGAGGGAGGATTTGTCATCTAACTTCTGGCCAGAGAAAAAAAAAACGTCATTAATCTGTTACTCTGTCGCTTAAGTTTAGCTTTGTTGTCATGTTGCTGTCTGTATAATGATCCTACTATAAGAATTAAAAAAAAAAACATTCTTGTTCTTTGACTATTTGAACTGATCTATTGAGTTAATTTTTCCACTATGAGATCAATAAAGTCAATCAATCAAATCTTGTTTCACCATCTATGATGAATTACCAAAGAATTAGACCATCATCATTTCTTTTTTACATTTCCTTTTATTCATTTCTACTTATAATTAAGCCACACAACATTTAAGGCCAGGATAGCAGGTAATCGTTCGCTTTGCCTCTTTTTGTTCGAGGCTGGAAGTCGTCCACTCCTGATAACTTTAGGGTGAGCAGTAATTCAATATAGCCATCACCCCATATGTTAATCTGGCAGAGAGAATTTTTCACATCCTAGAATTTGGAGGCCTTTTTGAAGGTGATGAGGAGGAAGTAGTATAGATGAAGACCAGTACAGCAGTGTAATTCACATGCATCTTTAAAAAAGAAAGAAACCATTAGTATGTAAATTCTCCTTTAAACCGGGTCACTGAACTTACAAGGAAGCCATCCGGGCTTTCAGGGCAGTGAGTGTAAGGGAAGGTACTTGCAGATGTATGTTTACTGTTATGATGGACATGTTTCCCTTTAAAAGCACAAAGAGTTGATCCAAACTTGTGTGAAGACACATACACACTGCTGTTTAGCCACAACTACATCTAAAACATTTGGCTGTGGATTAAAATTTTTATAGATAAAGGTTTTTATCTAAGGTTTGCATTTTTAGAAGTTCTTGGATCATACCAATAGTGATCCAATGATGTCTGTTTCTAATGTGGTTCTGCCTCAGGTCTTGAAGATGAGTCAGCATGTTTCTGGCCTGCTGCCATTTTTAACTTGATAGTTTAGATGTTAGCTGTTCTGCCAGGTGTTAGTAGATTACAGAGTGTTTCCACCCATTAGGTAATTGTTTTCCAAGCGTTAAAGCCTCTATCCATTTTTTTCTAAAGGTGAGGTCAGCATCAGTGTCTCTTAATGTGTTTATGCTCTTTTTTACATTTGGTTTGGTGTTATAGTAGTTTTAATATTCAAGCTATTTTGAGCATTTTAGTCAAATCTAATTTAGGATCAGTTTCTTTTTTTCAGACAGATAAGATTACAGTAATCTAATCTGTTTATCGTCTGTTTCAGATGCAGGAGTTGGAACAGAGGGTGACCGAAGCCGACCAGAGGGCTGAGAAAGCTGAGAAACAGGTAAAGGGTCGAATGTGACTTATTTTCACCACACATAGAAATTAATGATAGTATTATTTACTTCCTACTACTAAACATAAGAAGTCGATGGATATCTAGAGTGTTTCCATGGGTTGTTCCAACATGGTGGAATGACCTACCAAGCACTGCAAAGACAGCAGCATCCCTTTATATCCTTCAGGAAACTCTTAAAGACCAACCTCTTCAAAGAGCATCTCCTTTCCTAACTCTTACCCATACCTCTGTACCCCTCTATGACTCTTTTTGTACCTCTCTCTTTGCTGTCATCACTGATTCTGACTACGGACTTTTTGTCTCGAGAACTTATTGTCATATTGATGATAACTGTAAAATAGTGTAAAAGTTGCTTTGGATAAAAACGTCTGGTAAATGCATAAACATATTATGATATACCTGAGGATATATATCAGTATTAAGGATTTTAAATTTATTTAGGTACTAAAATTACAACCTTTTTGATGGATTCTTAGTTTGAAAATGTTTCATTCAATAAGTCATCAGTTTACCCTGGAACTGGGGAATTAGAGTAGCTACCATCAACTCAGCTCAGGTTTAGTTCTACACATTATTAAGCTGGAACTGCTTCCATCAAATCTGTTCGAGGAAAGGATGAACTTCTGAAGAAGCTGTCAAACTCATTAGGCCAAGATAAAACCAATGGAGTTTGGGTTTAGCCAATCCCGATAACAAGTAAACTAGCTGCAACTTGCTTTTCTTCTTTCACAGATGAAATCGTGAATCAGACCGAACAGATGTGATAGTTTCAGAAATGCATATGTCCTCCTGTCCTGCATGTCCATTTTAGTTTGGCAGCTGTTGCTCTCGTCACAGCTATGCGTGTCCCTCCTCGTAATACTGTAACGGGATTGGCTGACCCATTTTTGGTGGGTCTCGAAAGGCTTAAGTAAAAGGACATGCCTGAGTTTTAAAAGACACATCACAATACCATGAGAATTCAGCTTGCAGTCAAAGTCACTCATTTTCTCCACAGTTTGAATATGGCCACCGCAGGAACTATTACAACCATAACTATAAAACAGAAGACTGCTTCCTGCTAAATTTCACGAAAAACAATAATTAAAACATATTGTTTTCCAAATTAAATACAAATGCATAAAAGACTGACTTAGAGTAACATACATAATAAAGTAAAGTAAAAAAGTTTAGCTATTGTTGATGCAGTTAGTAGCTAGCTTGAATGCTGCATTAAGATATTATTGTTTTACACCGACTTCCCAACTCAGACTACTGATTAAATTTTATTATTTCTTTTTCTACCACCTTTTAAAATCAACAAAATCACATCCAGTTTATACAAGTAATTGTTCTGAAACTCAAATCCTATTGAATTCAGTTTGATTCATGTTGTACATTTGCAGCCTTACAAAGAAGCTTATTTCTCACAAAGTTAGTGGCAGCAATAAATCTGTAGTCATCTTATGAAACCCAGATAAGCTGACTTTCAATGTAAAAACGAAGATAGTTTCCAAAGCTAATAGCAGCAAATGCTCAGTCTGAAAAGAGACACAACTAAACACACATCCATCTGCAACAAAATATAAAGTACATAAGATTAATGGCAAAAGCTTTAATTAAAGGCCTGGTAAGAGACACAGTTAAACACAAGAGCGCTTTAAATTCCAAAAGAAAAGAGGACAAGAAGCTAGTAGCACCAAAAAAATCACAGTTGAACACAGAAATTCTAAGTTGGGACCTTCTAAGACAAAGAAATGCTGAGTACTCATGTTAAAAAGGCAGGAATACCTTTATATGAGAATGGGCAAAGAAAGATAGAAGCATTATCAAGAAGAATTATCAACAGTCCAAAATGTAAGAAAATCCACAAGAGTACACAAAGTCAAGGCAGTAGTAACTGTATCATCTTTATCCAGATAGTGCGGAAATTAAGAAAGTTAAAAACAGCAAAGTGAAGAAAACAAGTCACTGTCCAAATTTATAGGAATAAGCTAAGGGTTCTTTGTTTTAGAGATTTAAATTTAAAATATTTAAAATAATATAACTGTACTTGTTAACCCAGCAGTAAGAAGGGAATTCAGATTTTTAAATGTAATGTACTTTAATATGAATTCAAAATTTTTAGGGATGCACGATATTGGGATTTTGGCCGATATCCAATATGCCGATATTTTAAAACTCATGTAGCCGATAACCGATACCGATGTTAAAGCTGGACAAAAATAAGTAGTCATTGAAAATAGCAGTTTTGTTATCCATTTCTGACACTTTGAAAAATAATATACTCAAATATATTTTCATATGCTGATATCAAATTGATTTTTAAAAACGCGGTATCGATCTATTTTACTTTCAAAATCTCGTGAAATTTCATCGTTCTGTTACAAACTCTCGTGATATTTTGCAAATTCTTGTGAGATTTGTTTGTAAAATAGATCGATACCGCATCAATATATCAACATATAAAAATATGGAAAAATTTTGTGAATTTTCGGGGGATTTCGTAGCATAACGATGACATATAGCAATATTTCATTAGTAAAAGAGATTGATATGGTGTTTTTAAATGGCAATATATCAGCATATGAAGATATTGTGATATTTTAATGTATCAATATTTTTTCCCTCGTCTTTAGAAGTTTTTAAGTCTGTAAAAAAGAAGTTTTTGAGGAAGAAGAAGAAGTATTTGTTTATTTTTTTAGACTTTAGAAACTCAGAAGCTGATCAAATATCGGGTTAAATATCGGTGGGCTGGCCGACGTCCGATATTAAGTTTTAAAAAAATTAAAGGCCTAAAAATTTTATCAAAAAAAAAAGAAGAACGAATCTAATTTCAACATGCAGTTGATAGAATTTAAATTGGAGAAAACAATTAAACAATTAAATGAAAGCAACTATTCAGCTTAACAAATGTAGCATTTGCAATATTTTCTTATTCTAACCTTTGTGCCAGTTGGCTTGAACTAAAAGCTGTATCACTATTAGGGGTGTAAATAATAATCGTTTTGTATCGATGCATCGATCCAAAAGCCGACGATCCGATGCATCGACACGTCCGCAAGATAATCGATTAATGTTTTTTTTCTTCCCTCCGGTCTATTTTTATCCATTTACTCCTGGGCGTAATTCTCCCTCCCGTGCTGCGGTGCCGCTAAACCTATTTTGCCCTCCTACCGCGCTTCCTGGTTATACTCTTACAGCAGTTTGTTGCAGCAAGCTTCACACAGACATTTTTAAATTATGCTCAGTATTGAAGCGTGGTCTGGGCTACACGCTGTGGGTCTAGATACGGCCGAGGCGATGAGGAAGTGGGGTCGAGTTTAGTCCGACGACGGAGGGACAATGGGGCAAAAAGAGCGGAGATTCAGCTGGAAAAAGGCTCCCAGCGTTCTCGCGCACCTCGCTCTTCTAGCGGGTCAAACTTCACGAGTTGTTTTCCGCAATTTCGGTCATAAAAACAAAACAAGCCGGCCTCCTGTCTGGTGCACTGTTTGCGGTCAGCTACAATCTGGGAGAGGTGCAGCGGAGCGTCTCTCAAGGGGGCGGTGACGCAACACTCTGGAGCCTTCTTCTTCTTCTTTTTTTTTAATGGCGGTTGGCAAACAACTTATAGGTGCATTACCGCCACCTTCCAGAATGGAGTATGGACCAGACAAATTATTATATTCTCCCTAAAATACCCGTTCTTCTTAGAAATTAAAAATACTACCAAAACTACATCCCCAGATGACCTTTGAAACAATTCCCTTATATCTAGTTTATTTTTATTCCTGTCTAACTCTCTACACAACATCTCTCTTTCCTAAATATATATTTATTACATTCTAAAAAAATATGTTGGACAGTTTCTCTGGAGCCGAGGTATTGCATTGAACTCATTACACTGATATTGTGCAGTATTTTTGCAGTATTTTTTGATGCAACTTTTCTACTTCTGTTATTTGCTGTTGTTTCTAAAGAAAATGCATAATGATATTACAGCTTTCATTGATTTATTTCAAACTTGAAACTTTGTTTAGCCTGTAAGGTGTAAAAAAAAAAAAAAAAAAAAAAAAAAAAAAAAAAAAAAAAAAATTTATCGAATCGAATCGTGGTGTATTCTTAAGTATCGAAAATAATCGAATCGTTGGGTCAGGAAATCGATACTGAATCAAATCGCCATGATGGATGTGATTTACACCCCTAATCACTATCGACTTTTAATGTCTAAAATAACAATGAGCAAAATGTAAATGATTAAAAAAAGAACTGCTTTAGATATTGATTGCTAATCTGAGTTAACAGAGTGCTGCTGTGAACCTTAGTGCTGAGTAATCGTCCTAAAATACTGTGGAGCATAATTTGAGCGTACAGTTTCGAAAAAAAAAAACAGATTCCATGTGGGAAACAGCTGCGTGGAGAAGAGATCTGAAGAGGTGTGTTTAATGCATAACCATGCTGCATTACAGCTGAAGTTTATCACCAATATTTCATTCAGACAGCTTTCAAAAGAAAGCTGTAGCCTTCCATGTGTGCAGGTAAGTCAAAGTTTTACGTTTAAAACCAGAACTATCTCCTAAAGTCAGAATTGATTTTCCAGCAACCCTGACATCAACTTCCAGGACAATAAATATAAATATTTTACATCTAATAGAAGAGTCTTTTACTTCTATGCAGTGTTAACTGACACTTTGTTGAAAACAACCAGCACTGTAGAGGTTTGAAGTGATCCTAAAGGTTGGATCTATGAAATCAAAAGCAGAGTAGTCTGAGTTTTGAAACCTCATTCAGATCCCACAAGCCCTCTTTCCCCCGCTCTTGTGCTGTCACCTTTAATCGGCAATTTTTCATCATTTCAGCCTGTTCCAGGTGTTTTCTGAAGGTAGTAATTTATTGACACCCAT
Organism: Cyprinodon tularosa; assembly: GCF_016077235.1. Classification (NCBI taxonomy): domain Eukaryota; kingdom Metazoa; phylum Chordata; class Actinopteri; order Cyprinodontiformes; family Cyprinodontidae; genus Cyprinodon; species Cyprinodon tularosa. The sequence goes on along the minus strand of NW_024039036.1, from coordinate 453,549 downwards.
TCTTTACAATCCTAAATCACCTCAGGGCTTTAAAAACCTTTCCTGAGCAGAGCTGGTTAATGCGCTGTCAGCAGTCAATGAAAACTAAAGGAATCACATTGATGTGAGTCGACATGTTTTGGTTTGTTTCACTTTTGTATTTTAGATCCAGGTCATGGAGGAGAAGCTGAAGTCTGCAAATATGCAAACTGATAAAACGGAGACCTCATTGTACAAAAAGTATCAAGACCTGACCAGTCAGCTTCAAGAGAAGGATGCTATAATCAAGAGATTAGAGATCCAGCTGGAGCAACAGGTATGGCCGGAAGCTAAAGATAAAAATGTCTTTTTGTGTGCTTAAAGTGTAAGTCAAATCCCACAAAGCCTATTCCTTGTATTACAGATGTTAGTAAGAGCCCAAGAGGCAAAGATTATTGAAGAGAAGGCTGCCAAGATTAAAGACTGGGTCACATTTAGGCTCAGAGAGGTAAGATCTGACATGTTCAGATGAATCTACTGCAGAAGGAGATACATCCTGTTAAATACAGAGTAGTTGGTCTATTTAGATAGACCTGACTACTCTGGCTTACCTTTTATGGTACAAACGTATGCTTCTGCTCTTTTACAGATGGAGCTGGAAAACCAGCAACTGAAACTTGCAAATGTAAAACAGACGGAGCAGATTGTGCTGCTGCAAGACAAACTACAATGTGAGTCGTCCCAAAAGATGCTTTACGATAATCTGAGATCGTATTTTTTTTTTTTTTTGTGAAACCTTTTTTTGAAATATTGTTTCATGCAATTTTTTGCTCCCTCGCTCCTAGACCTTTATAGATCTAGGGTAGGAAAAATATCAGCTAATATCTTTAGAAACCTTACACTAATGTGAAAAGTGGGACCAAAATTAAATTCTTCACGTCTCTGCACAAACTTGCTAATAACGCTGGTTCTGTAGAACTGAGGTGTCGCAGCTCAAGAATCCACTTTAGTTTCATATCATCATAAATCAGCATGCTGGATGAATTTTACTTTCACAACAGGCCTTAATCAATGATAAATTGCCCATCTGTTCTCGATTTATTTGGATTTCCCTTGCTATCATCATCATCATCACCTTGTAATTGGTCATGCTGGCTGTGCGCACAAAACTGGGCCTATAGCCTGTAAGGAAGAATTGATATTTTTTAAGTAAAACTTTAGCATAATTTTATTCAGTATTACTGTTCATGAACATCTGATTATTGACAGAAAATATAAATCCACGTCTGGATTTTCATTTGAGTTAAAAGAACTGATTTCTGTCATAATATACATGCCTAAAGCTGGTAATTATTTTTTGTTGCATTTACAATCTTTCAGCTGAAATAGGCAGTGCAGGTATTTTTCTGTAGCAAATGAGATTTACACACTTAGAAAACTTTGTTTCAGCAATACTTACATCTTATTGAATTAGACTACAAAAGAAATAAGGAAATGTTTTGAAATCTATTCCTGCTTTGCTGCAATTTTTTAAGTAGAAGGTTCTTTTAAGGAACTCATCATATATATATGATATTAAATGTTCTTTAAATGTATATATATATATATATATATATATAGTGTTCAGTTTTTTTTATTATTCATTTTTTTCTTTGAAAGATTATATGTAGGTCTAATAGATCAGATGAAAAGTTAGTTAAAAAGATGAATGGAGCTTTCATTTTTTTCACAGCAAAGTCTCGATGGTTATTATTCACGAACGGCAAAATAAATTTATCAGATCGTTAAATGAAATCCGAGAATGTGCCATAGCAACCACCCTAGCAACCAAATGCTTCTGCCGCGACCACAACACCAGTGACATCACACCAGGTGATCTGCTCTCTTCTGACAGGAACTGAAGAGAGTGTGTTTTAGTTTTAAGAGGGCAGTAAGCTCTTTGAGTCGCCTTAAAAAAGGGTTAGGGTTGGACGACGGCGCCATTTGACCCTTGAACCGGAAGTCATTCTGCCTGCTGCGGCTTTTGAAAACATGGATATTGTCGGCGCCCCAAACATAGCTGCCGTTATCAGGGAATATTTTGAATCAGGACATCCGTACGAGGTGATACGAAATTTCAGTTAGTTTGCGTGCACTGAAGACACAGTTAAAAGAAGCTGGACTGTTTAGACTACGCAACTTCGGGTTCAAGGGTCAAACAGCGCCGTCGTCCAATCAGCGATGTCTCATGTTTCCCACTGGCACCTACCTTTTCCGGTAGGTTAATGTAATTGTGTTTTCCTTAATGTAGTTGCGCTTTTAGATTTGTAGTTGCAGTTTGCACTTCAGGGCCACCGTAGCATACAGATTGAGTCAGAATTTGGATGCTGCTAATTTGTCACAGGTTTTTGGCTTATCGTCTGGAATCAAACTTCACAAAACTATAAACAATGCAATTCTTTTCCCAGCTGTACAAACCCTAAATTCCCATCCACTTTATTTCCCTAAATCATAGTTCGCAATACAGGGGTCACAACCCCCTAGTGAGTGTTGGAGGCATTATATTAGGGTTTTGAATTTCTTTACCTTTAAGAAAAAAAAAAAAAACAAGTTTACACAAAGTTTTGATAGCTGTTGAGTTATTCTTAAATCATTTAGTTTTATTTTTTTTTCAGATTGAAATTAGTTCTAAAACACTTTGGGTTAAATCTTCATTGTCAGCTTCTAAAACCTCTGATGTTAATACCTTTTTTGGCTCCCCTCAACCAATTGCTAAAAACGTCCCCTCTACCAGCCCACCCCCCACGCTCGTAGCAAGGGGTCCTTCTTCTGTCCTTTTATCAATCTGGGGGTCCTGGACTGAAAACATGAAGGACCCCTGCCCTTCATCATACGCTAATAAATGTTTTCAGCCCTTATTCCTTCCCATATCTGCCCACTTGATGTTTTTTTATATACTTTGAATATAGAAAAACATTTTTTTACATCCTTTAAAAGTCAATTTTCAGTACCAGTTGAATAATGACTTCCCCCTTGTGTCCATCCACGCTGTTGCATTTCCTTTCCTGATCAAAGGAGCAGGCCTCAAACCCTCCAGACAGTAACACCACATGGCTAACTAACACTATGGTGAACTACTGGTGCCAGTTCTAAGCCTGTAGTGCGATACTTGGTGTTTAAACTGCTGCAAAACATGCTTCTTATGATGAATGGCTGTGTTGATAGTCTGATGAACTGTGCAATCTCTACTTCTTCAAAAAGCTTGGTTTGTATACCTATAGTTAAGCAGAGTGGAGAAGCCATCTCTTCATCTCTGTACCAGGGCTGTCCTGTAATCCTGCTCTTGTCTGTGTTTAGGCTGATGGGTCCTCTATTATGCTGCTAGACTGATGTTAACTGGTAGCCTTAACTGGGATGGGATATCATTCAGGACAGAAAGATTTTTTTTTTTTAACTTAATTGGATATTAACAAAAGTATATTCAGAGTTGTTTAAAGCTGTTATTCAGAGCTTTTCTGCTGCTTTTATGTTTGTTTTGCAGCTCTTTTAGAGAAACCTGCATCCTCTGGATCTCCTGCTATGTCTCCTGTTGTAGATGCCCACCTGGTGCCCAACAGTCCGCTCTTTCCTCCAAGTTGCCCCAGCACGCCTCCCGCCCAGGAGGACTGCTGGAGGCAGCCTGGTCTGCGTGGGCCTGCCTCTATCAAGAGCCTGCCAGGTGAACAACTTTGACCTTGTTATATTTCATCATAAGAAGCAGAAAGTTTGAAAATGCTGGCTGCTAGATGCAAAAGCTGCTCCTCTTTTACAAAATATAGATATTCTTTTTTATATCCCACCACTAATATTCTGCACACATCACAAAAAAATTAAACTTTTAGATGTTTACACATTCCTTAATCTTAGAAAGACATTTGGTAACTGGAGGAACTGCAAAGGTCTACTGCTCAGGTGTAAGGAAGGTAGTAAAAGGTATTTCCATTAATTAATCACCAAGAGAGATTGAATACAAATGTTTGCTACACTATTATGATTTTAAACATAAAAAAGTTTCCTTTTTATTCCACTTCTCTATTATACACCACTTTATGTCTGTTTATTATATGAAACTCTCCCAAATATATTGAAGTTAAAGCAGAATGAATACATTTTCCAGGTACTTCATTTTGGTTAACTTCCAGTCCTTAAAGGTATCATTTATCTATCGGTTGTCCCACATCTATGTGATATATGCTAATTTCATTGTGCTGCACATTCGCATTTCTAGTGTTTAAGCATCCAGTAAGCTCAGGTGTTTATTAATCATCGTACAGTAGCTCCACCGTCTTTCAAGTTTACAAAGAAATAAAGACCAGAGTGTATTTGAAAGAGCAGATATGACAGTCTGGAGCATTTACAGTAATGTAAAAAGAAAAACGCCTAATCTGGTACTTTATAGAGCTTTATTTTGTAATAATTGGTTGTTTTGTCTCCACAGATGTGAAAAAGTCTCCAGAACTGCTGAGCAAAAAAGTTTGTCTTGGAAACCTTACAGCCTATGATGCTCAGAGCTGGATCAAGGATGGACCGAGCGGCTCCACGAGTGGACAAGAGTTCATAGAGGGACTGGAGAGCAAAGCAGGGGACTCTGACAGAGACAACTCTTCCGATGAGCTTAGCAGCAAGTTCCGCTCTCAGTGTCTTCACTCGTCATCGTCCTCTTCATCTTCATCCTCTGCGTATGAGATGGCGCACAGGCCGAGCTCTCCCGGGCTGACCATGACAGTAGCACCCAAAAGCCCCCTCCTCTCCCGCTCGCCCTCCACCAACAACCCCTTTCCTATTACTCCTCAGTCTCTTGGTCATCATTCGGGCACCAGCATGACGCTACCAAAAGTACGAACCCCGCTCACCCCCAGAGACAGCATCCAGCTGGTGAAGAAGCACTACAGCCAGCCGCAGCCCAGCCTGGACAGACTGCACCAGCTCAACGTCAACATAGACATCATGACGCCGTCCTCTGCCTCGTCCACCCTGAAGAGCTCTGCTACCAGCACTTCGCCGTTCGCTCAGCTTGTAGAAGAAACTGATATTGATGATGGGCCTCTGGACTGCATGGACGGAGTGATGGAGGGGACAGAATCAGAGGTGCCGTCTCAAGATGGGGTTTCCTTTGTGGGACTAGCAGAGGAGCTGGAGCAGTTGGATCCAGAGTTGATCAAGCCACCAACTCCTCCTTTGCATCGCTTCCCTTCATGGGTACAAAACCACCTACAGATGTTTTATTGGTTGACTTCTCAAGCTTATAGAAGCATCTAAAACTAAACAGAAGTACTCACCTTATCGTAATGTACAGGCCAGGGGGTTAAATAAAAGGATCACTTTTTGTTTCCTGGTATTGTAACCAGGTTCGAATTTAAGCTTAAATGGACAAAAAAGAAGAAATCAATTGGCAAATGCAGTAGATTTAAACTGAAACAGACAGTTTGTTGGATGTTCAAAAGTTTAAAACCATAGAAGAAAAAAAAAAAAAAAAACCAAGGCAGGAATGTTTTGTCCACTGCTGCTTTGAAAGAACAATATTCCCTTATCATGACGGCTCCTCCACTGTGCGGTGGAGGAAATGTCTACTGCCTGACCTCCTGTAACATCACCAAACAGCATTCCTTTTCTTGAAAATCCATCCAAATGGTTAGCAGATGTCTGGGATAAATTAGGTAGATATTTTTTTCAACAGAACCATATTTTGAATCTTTAAGATGTTGGAAGTTTTATGGTAGGTCTGTATTAGTTAATCCTGGTTAGCTTACCAAAAATAAAAAATTTAAAACGGACAGTTTCAAAATCTTAAACCTTCTGGAGCTTTTTCCAATCAGATGCATAAGATAAACTTACAAATAAAATACAAGTCCAACAGTTTTCAAAAGTTTTGCAAAGACTTAAATTTAATAAGTATAAAATAAGTTACAGTCTTAGTTAGAATTTTATGCTGCTCCTTTGCTACTTTTTCTTTGTATGTCCCTATTATGCTTAAATGTTTAATGAAAATATCAATTAAAATGTGTGTTTAATTGGATTAGTTAAGAGTAAATATGTAAATATATCATTCAGGACCATGGCTATATGGCCATATAATGAACAAGGTTAAATATTGTTTGTGTATATCGTAAAATACAAGTTAAAATGGGCAGGTAAAAGTTTTTTAAGTTACCTTTTATACAAGACAAAAGCCAAATATATGCACAAATTTTGAACCCTTTTCTTTCAATTTTTTCTTTGTTTCTTTCTTTCTTTCTTTCTTTCTTTCTCTTTCTTTCAAGTAGTCAGATAGCGTTTTTTTTAAATTACATCTTCAGTTATTTTAAAGATTTTGTAAATAAATGATGTTTAAACTGAGGCTTTGGTGTTTCTAATTGTTGCTTCCTGCAGGAGAGTCGGATCTATGCTGTGGCAAAGTCAGGAATGAGAGTATCTGAGGCGGGGGCTGTAGCCAGAGGCCCTGGACGAGGTGAGTGTCTGACAGCTTCCTCTCATTCATCACCACAATGGTGTTCTAACGGTAATCAAAGCCATAGTTCTATGCTCCTTGTCTGGCCATGCAATAAGGGCCCTGACAAAGTGACCTGTTTGGGAAGTGAATCAGTACTGCCAAGGGACCTGTCATTTAACTGATGCCTAAGCTGCGGTGATGGCGAGGGTGGCCTGTTTGGATCCGCCATTGATGCTTTGATGTCCCTTCATCTTGCTTGGGGCTACTCACACCTGCACAGGTGTCTGCTTCTCTTCAAGAAGGCTTTTCCTTAGCTGCCTCCTATGATTTTCCTTTACTAAGAAAAGAAGAGAAGAAAAGCAACAATATGGATGGGGTAAAAAGATGAGAGGGCGGAAAGGCTGCTCTTTAATCAGCAGCAGTAAAATGTTACTGTCTGGGTTAAATGATTTCTCTTTTTGTGAGAGTGCAGGTACTGAGGTAGGCCTGCATCTTCTACTATTGCCTTATTATTACATTAAGTTTTTTAAAATACAAATGGCAATATAGTCACCATAATAATCACAAGTCAGGACTTTATAAAACAAACTATCCTCCTGCAGGTATTAGTTATATTTTGACCTTTCTTGGTTGAGGGTTGCAAACTCTTAAACACGCTTCCAGCTGATTTAAAGACCACGCTGTACCTGATGTGAAAATATTCCCCTCTAGGTTGAAGTTTGGTTAAAGACAAGCCAGAATTTTTAAAGGTAACATTTTTTTAGTAAGAGGTTATCTTTCTTCTTAGTACACCAACCTTTGAGTTTCACTTTTCCTTTGGTTAGATATAGGGGTTTTGAGTGGGTAGATAAGAGCTGGACATTAAATTCTGCTCCCTGTTAATTTTATTTAGATGAAATAAAATTTCAGATTAGCCATGGATATATACACTCTGATGCAAATTGTTTAAAGATATGACCTGCTCTTATACGCACCTGGTGTTGCGCTGATGCCATTTTTTGGCACCGATACCAATACCCAATACCTGGCTGTGCAGTATTGGCCGACACCGATACCATCTGTTTGAAATTGATGTGTGTGTGTGTATATTTATGAAGAACTGCATACTACTGTGATGTAAAATAATTGCCATCATTGCTTTGTCAAGCTGCTGCCTACCTTTGTGAAGCAGGAAAAAATCTAATACAAAGTGAATCCAGTAGAACTTTTTATTGCCTACCAGGAATGGGTGACAATAGTTGAATAAACTTTTGGCTCTCAAAATGGTATCGGTGCCCTATTTGTTGGTACTCACCAATACCGATACCACCATTTTAGTGCTGGATCGAGGCCCCGCCCCATACTGGTATCAGTCTTGGTGCAGCACTAATAATAACGAATAAATAAGAAACGGAAAAATAACAGGTTTTAGTTTTATCATCTCTGTTCACATCACAAAATATTTTTTGTGGTCTAAAGCAAAAGTTTGTCAAAGAAGAAGAGATTTTTTTGGCTTGGAAGGCATATATGATCAAATGTGCATCCTTTTTTTTTGCTTTTTATTTCTGAAATTAATCTAAGTCATTTTTTTCAGACTTATAAAGATCACTTTTTTCCATGTTAAAATGGGAATAAAATATTTTAAAGGACATTGAACAGCAGACGCCCCCAAATGTGTTAAAGGTGAAGATATTATATAGAAAGATATTATATATAAAAACAAAACAGTCAAAGCAATGCCTCAAGTTGAAATGTGAGTTTTTCAGGTGAGGATTTAAAAGCCAATTTGTCCTGTCAGTAAAAAAAAAAAAAATTCCCATATTCAGCAGACTGCCATCCTACACAAAGATTTAAAATCCTCAGTGGTTCACTGCAGTGGCAAATCTCTTTTCCAATAAAGGTTTTTATTTGATAAATGTAATTTCTGGCAGCAGTAGATCTTGAATTTCTGCTCTATTTTCCCCCTTTATTGTTACTTTAACATGCCAACTTTGCATGCAGTGGTTGTGTAAATCCTCAGCGAATGGAAGCAGCTGAAAGTCTTCTGTTTTTACTTAGAGTTCAACTGCATTACACCAATATAGCTATAAAATGTTACTCTCCAGACAGTTTCTGTTACGCTAAAGAAACTATGAGTCCGTCTGCAACAAGGTTCCTATTTGTGGTTAAAAATGAAGCCTAGATACTATTATTAAATTTGTTATTCATCGGGCTCTGACATGGAAAAAAAAAAGTTTGCAGCCACAGCTAATTATGACCCATCTCCCTCATTGTAGAGTGTCGGTTTGAGACTTTGTAGCTCATTCTGTTGGTATCTGTGGAGGCCATCTGAAACATTTTGCCTCTTCAGATTTGATTCCGAGCAGCAACATAGAAAAAGGAATGAGGCTTACAAACTTTCTGTGTAATTTGTCGCCACAGTTTTTACCTTCTAGTCTCTGTTGGGCCTCAAATGCTGCAGGTTTGTTCCTTCCAATGTATAATTTAGTTTCTAATAAACCTTTAATGTTTCAGGCTCCACCCTACCCCAGCATCCCGCTACAGGTCCTTTCACACAGCTCATTTATAAAAACATCAATGTTCCTGTCTACACTACACTGAAAGGGGTAAGTCCAACACTTTGTGTGTCTCAATATCATACAAAGTACAGAGCATTTTAAACTTTAATCTGAATGCAGCCATTTACCCCCTAGTTTAACAAAGATCATTGCTATAATTATGAGAGCAACCTTTAAATTTAGGCTTTTTTTTTCTTCCCAGAAAGCCACTCAGATCAGCAGCGTCCCTCTACCGGAGGATGACTCTGGTTCAGAGGATGACAGCAGCTCTTTGGCCAGTTTGCGGACCTCCATCCTGAGCCCAGAAAGGAAAGGCAGCGTTCCTGGGAGCCCGCGGGCTGTAAAGAGGGGTGAGGACAATGTGAAGAGCTCAAAGAAGGTCATCAAATAATGGGCCTCATGCAACAACATTTTTGTATTCTTTTCATGAATTTCTCTTACTTTTTCCCCCTGTGTCGACTCCTACAAACACGGCACATCAGATAAATAAAATATTCTAAATTTCAGTAAATGATCCCCGTAAACCCGATGCAGTCTGAGATTAAATCTGCATAATCAGTGCCCCCATAATTTCATATAAGGCTACATATAAATGAGAAGGCTACGACTTCACACGCTTGTCAGAAGGTGTTCATTTAGAGAAATGCGGACGAGGAAGGAAAAACTTTGACGATCAAGCTTCTGGTGACTGAGAAGAGCTTCTCTGTAATCTGAGCAGCAGAACTAAAGGACGAGTAAAGCCAAGCAGTAGGAATAAATTACAAGAGCTGTAAAAACTGTTATGCTGTTACAGAAGTAAAAATAGCATTAAAAAACTTAAAATAATATAAAAAGAAAAACCATTTGATCCAAAAACAGTCAATGAAAACTACTGATGGAGGCAAGAGGGACAACTTATGATGTAAATGCTTTCTATGAGTTCACCATTAACCAACACGACAACAATAAACACCTGCATACATTTACTATATATCTCCGGACATACCATGTCTGTCATCTCTCCATTGCATAAACATAAAAATAAAAATGTTAACAGCGAATCTGTAATTTGATGAATTCAGACAGACCCAAACATTCAGTATTTAGTGTAACACCAAAGCCAAGGAGCTGCTATGAAGTTAAAGTCTCATCGTTAGAAGAGCTTTGCTGAACTTTCCATCCATTTTCTGTTCCAGATGTTATTTCAGTAGTGTCGTGATTTTATCTAAAGCTCTGACCCACATGCAGAAGACCAAACAGAGAGACCGGGGAAAAGTTTAACAGGTTTTATTGAGAGTAGGTTGAGTGGAGTCCAGTGCTGCTCTGAACACGAACCGGGAGTTTCCAGAAAAAGGTGTCTTTTGTTCAATCCAGTCAGTGTGGGTTGTTCCAGTGAATGACTTGCTCGTTGGAGGGCGGACAGGATTTACCCTAGGTTGGGGTTTTTCCAACGGAGGAGCTGACTGCCACTTAGTTTTCCTGCGGTACTTGAACGGTTTCTTGTGTAGATGAATCCCCTGCTCAGAGAGACGCCCAAACAATCCTTGGGGGGAAAGTAGATCCAAACCACTAGCTTGAATCCTCAGCTCAGTTTTATGCTCCTTCCAGGGGGCAGAAGGTCCGAAACAACCGGTTTGCAGGATGACTTCCTGCCGAGAGGCAAAGACAAAAACAACAAGGTTAAAACTCAGGTAGACAAAAACTCAGTTCGACTCTGCAAAACTCGCTTGGCTAGAGTACCCAAAACTGGCAAACACTCTGGCGTCGAGGTAGTGGCAGTCAGCAGCTTAAAGGAATAGTACACCCAAAACATGATTAGCCTTCATTTTCTACTCACCCCCATGCTGAACAACACTCTGGAGTACTTTTTTGATATCTCAAATGCATCTGGAGATCTGGGAGGCTTCTTGCTGTCTGCTGACATTCAAATAATGGAGGTCTATGGCGCCCGAGGCAGAAAGGTCCATAAAAGTCCACAAAAAACGTGTCAATATTCCTCCATACTGCTCGTCCAATGTATTCCAAGTGTCCTGAGTGGGTAGCATCCAGAATTTACTTGAAACGAAGTCATTAAGAATGTTTTTAGAGCATAAACAGTAGTGTATAGGATTTCCTGAAAGCGCGCGCCCGCACGTTCACGACTCTACGGAAACCGCGGCAGACCAAACCAGATGAAAGTGCGCATTCAGCTCGGCAAAGAACTCATGCTCTTCCTCAACACTGAAGTCCTCAGACATTTTTCTTTCGTTGTTTCTTTCTTTGCACAGGTAAACAGCACATTTCTTCTTCTACGCTTGCATTATCGGCAGAGCAGACGCTGAATGCGCACTTTCATCTGGTTTGGTCTGCCGGCTTCCGTAGCATCGTGAACGTGCGGGCGCGCGCTTTCAGGAAATCCTATACACTACTGTTTATGCTCTAAAAACATTCTAAATGACTTTGTTTCGAGTAATTCATTCAGTCATTCATTCAGTGAAAAACTAGTTTTGGATAACAGCTAACTGATTATGCAAAAAGGCAAGGATAACTTTGGTCATACCTGAGAGATTAGAAATAGGAACAACAAAAAAATGGTGAATGTGACATTTTTTCCTAAATCCCTTGAAGGAACGATTGAAGAATGGCTTTGTTCATACAAACTGTTCTTACATGAAGCCCAATAAGCTCAAAGTGACTTTGAGTTTGCCTACATAAAAAGTAAACATTTACACCTCTGCTTTTAATTAGTTTAAAACAGTTTGAGTAATTTTTGGCTAAGTAAGAAACCCAACAACCTTTAAAGCAAAACAGAGTTGTCACTGCTCTGGTACCAGAAAAACAGCACAACATGTTTGCACTACACAGCCAAAATACTGTCTCTATTGTTCCCCAGGTGTGTCCATGTCCTCCATCAGCTCTGAAAGTGATTATGCGATCCCACCTGATGCTTACTCTCTGGACAGCGACTACTCTGAACCTGAACACAAAGTCCAACGCACCTCCTCCTATTCCTGTGAGAGTAGTCCACCAGTAAGTCCACTTTAGCAGTGCTAATTTACTGCTGGGTTTGACAGATGAGTTGAGAAACAGTATCTTTCTGTCTTTAAAGGACACGCTAGAGAAGTCGGGGTACCTATTGAAAATGGGTAGTCAAGTAAAAGCCTGGAAACGTCGCTGGTTCGTCCTGAGGAACGGAGAGATTCTCTACTACAAATCTCCTGTGAGTTCCTTCCTATGATCCAGCTGTTTCCCTTTGCCTCCGAAACACTGCAGAAGAAGGCTCTGCTGTCCCTCTAAGAAGCTCTACAAACCAAACTGATACATAGTTTTGCAGGTTTTGCTGAAAATAAAAATCTAAAACATGTTAATTGCATTTGTTTAAATGATTGACTTAAGGTTGAGTACAATAGTTGCAAATCTTTTCTGATAAATTTAAACTTGATTTTCACAGCTAGAAAATGAAGTTTCTGGCAGTCTTTTTGCAATATGACTCCAAAATAACCCACATCTGATCAACCGATACAGGTTTTTAAGGCCGTTGTTGATACCGATTATTTTGCCATCATCTAACAGATTCCTGATATGTGCTGCCAACATTGTTGGAGCCAATATTGCTTTTTTCCCTTACTATTTACATGACAAAAATGACATAATGCTAAACAATGATATAATAGTCTGAATTTAAAAAACAAACAAACAAATATTAGCAAATTAAGCAAAATATTAAGAGAAGATAGCAAATGGACGAGTAACAATGAGGCAATCCACAAGATCTCAAAGCATGGCTGCTGTATCGGCCAATGCTGATACAAGAAAAACGTGCTAGTATTGGCCAAAGATATCGGCTGGCCTAAGTATCAGTCTACCTCTGATACCCATAGCATTATGCTGCCAAAGCCATGTTTCATGGTGGGAAGTTCTAGTGGAAGGGGAATAGTTCTTCTCTTCTGTCATCTCCTACAAAACTTTTTGCAAAATCTCACTTTTCCCCCAACAATTGTTGTCTTCTTAGCACTTTTCCTTTAAGGCCAGACTTGCAGAGTGTTTGATTAAAGGTTTTCCTCTCTTTAAATTGTCTTTTTTTTTAGTTGTGGATCTTTTCAACTCCAAAGTTTCCATAGACCTTTGAGCTGCTTCTTTGATTAATTCTCTGCTTACTCTGAATGCTAGTTTAAAGCCGGACAGACACTATGCAATAGTTTCAATCGTTACACGCAGCTACAGCTCAAAATGTACGACAAACCACAAGGTTTAAAAGATTACAGCTCTCTCGCAATGTGCGGCTCGACACTGTGATGCCATCTTACGATGGTCGACTGAATTTCAAACATGTTTGATTTTCTCCCGACCTTACGATTCCTGATAGGGAGGTGGTTGTGAGAGGCTATTCATCCCTCTCTACCCCCTCTGTACTACACGACACACAACAAGGATGAAACTCTGCCCTTTGAAAAATTCTCGCATGACTGGAGGCTTAAACAGGGCATGCATTGTACAATTTTTTTGCCTTTTTGGGGCGAATATTTCGATCAGGCCAAGTTTCAGCCTCATTGTGCGTCCTGCGTTGTGAAGCACAGGGATTAACAAGTAGCCATTACTCTCTCACGACCACATCCCGATCAGGAATCGTAAGATCGGGAGAAAATCAAACATGTTTGAATTGCAAACGGCTGTCGTAAGATCGCATCAGAGGGTGAAGTGCCTTGAGATGACGTGTTGTGAATTTGGCGCTATATAAATAAACTGAGTTGAATTGAATTGAAGCCGCACATTGTGAGAACATGCATCGAGAGCTGTGAACTTTTAAACCCTTTGGTTTAGTCATACAGTTTAAGCTGCAACTGCATGTAACGATTGAAATATTGCACAGTGTAGGCCAGGCTTTAAACTAGCATTCAGAGGAAGCAGATAATTTATCAAAGAAGCTGCTAAAAGGTAGCCTTGTGAGACCATCCTGATCTCGCGAGCTTTAGAGGTTTCACTCACAGATCAGTCTGGAGACTCTCCGTTAAAGAAAATTTGGAGCCGTTCACCAAACGAACGTCCAATCAGCGTTGGCTTTGAGGCGGGTTGAGGTGTGACGCAACGAGAAGCGCGACAGTTCAGTCTAAAGAACATGGCGGCTTCAGTCGATGAAACTAGCATTAGCGTGGCTATCGAGCAAGTTTTATGGGAATTACAGAGTATTTCTTCACTGAAAAAGGAGCAAAACACTGCTCTGGAGGCTTTTCTCAGAGGAAAAGATGTTTTTGCTCTTCTCCCGACTGGTTTCGGCTATCAATTGGCTCCTCTTTGTCGTCGCTCTGTTAGTATGTCATATGCTTCGTTGATCTGATTGGTTTATTTGGCCCGTCTATCACCAACATAGGCCAATCAGCTAACCAGTATTTTCGCCCCTTCCCAAAATTACTTCAACGGAAGGTTTCTAGATGGGGAGCAAATCCATCTGGCGGAGTCAGGTTAGCTAAAAGGTCCATGGTAACTTCGGAGTTGAAAAGATCCACAACTACAAAAAAAAAAGACAATTTAAAGAGAGGAGAACTTTTAATCAGACATTCTGTAAGGCTGGCTTTCATGGAAAAGTGGTAAGAAAAAAGCAATTGCTCGAAGAAAAGTGAGATTTATGCAAAGCTCTGTCTGCTAATTGCTAAGTTTTGTAGGAGATGACAGAAGAGGAGAACTATTCACCTCCACCAGAACATCCCCAGCATGAAAGATGGCTTTGGCAGCATCATGCTGTGGGTATCAGTGTATGTCCGGCTTAAAGTGGACGGCGGTCTTTGGTAGCTTTGCACATACACCATCCTCTTGCCATTTATGGATAATTAATTAAAATGCACTCTATCTCCACATGGTTTGCATGCTGTTTTAAATCCAAGCCCTGCTTGTTCTCTCACAAATTTCTATTTAGGTATATCAGAGTAAAGGGAGATTGTATCTGTACTTTTGTAGTTATGAATTGTAAATCTTCTCCATCCCTTAATGTATTGAAGAGGGCGATTTGCATTGGAAACATGAACTATTGAGGGTATTTGTCCTCTATCAGCCCCATCTCTGTGGAAGAAATGCAGCCCAGAGCTTGATGCTGCCTTGTGATTGGCCATTTCTGTTTATGATCTGCCTTTGTTTTTCAGAGTGATGTGATAAGAAAACCTCAGGGTCAGATTGAGCTGAACTCGTCGTGCTGCATAGTACGTGGGGAAGGAGCACTGACCTTTCAAGTGAGTTGATGTTCGACCTTAAATGCTGTGTTCATAGACTGCAATATTATTGCTGCTGCTGCAGGGTATTTAACAGTATGAGAAGCATATCTGTGAAGATAGTGCTGAAGAGCTAAAAAATAAAAATATGATGAGATAAAATCAGGAATTGAGTAGAGTTAAACTGCTGCATACCAGAAAAACCCAGAGAAATGTTTTCAGAGAGATGATTGTGATCTTAGACAAAATCAAAAACACTTATATTTCCCCATCAGCTGATTACTGAGAAGAAGACCTTCTACCTGACAGCTGACTCGCCCAACCTGCTGGAGGAGTGGATCAGAGTTCTGCAAAACATCCTGAGAGTTCAGGCCAGCAGCCCCACTACTGTGGAGACGAGGGCAAAGCCCACTGTGAGAGGCTGGCTCACAAAGGTAAGAAGTTTGATTTACTAGATCCATAAAATCCACATTTATGCTTACTGCTGCGGTAAGAGATGCAAAAATGTATAGAAATGGGAGATAGTTAAATATAGATGTGCTTTTGTTTTTAAGAAGGGAAAAGTCTACACAGGATGGTCTTTAGACATTTGTGAACTCCTTCACGTTCAGACATGGCCACAGGGTCAGGATGTGCTGGAATGTTACCCTCCACCCTCCTGCTGTTAAGACAGACACTTCTGGGGGTGAGTGTGACGGTCTGTGGCAGATGAATGACAGCCTAAAGCTGAGATGATGGAGCTAACATCCTCTCGCTGACACATCGAAGGGTTCTGCAAACCCGCTTTGATCTGCAGTGGCGACATAATGGCAGCTCAGACATAGGGAGGCCCTGACTCTGTGAGGAAGTTAAGTCCGAACCCCCTTTGCTTCCTCTTGAAGGGGTTAGTTCTGCATTTGTAATTCTGCAGAGAAGCTTCAGCAGACAGTGATATGTGATTATTATCCCCAGCTGCATTCCTTGTTTATTTTGTGTGTTTCCATTTAGCAGGAATTAGTTGTCACCTTCCCTTCAACGCCATTGGTTGAGCTTAAAGGGTTTCCCTTCCTGTTGACAGACTGTTGAGGGATCTCCGGTTTGGATGTAGGGATTGAAAAAAAGAACTTAAATACATTTTAAGTTCTTTGAAAAAAAAGGATTAAATGCCTTTAAAAAAGTATCTACATTACTGAACATCTCTGGAAAGTTGATTGTTTATGCTTAAAACCCTCTTCCACTGCACGTACAGTTTCCACGCTTTCAGGGGATTATTCGGAGTTGATGAGGGATGGCATCCCCCTTCTTAAAAAAAAAAAAAAAATCCTAGAATCATCCCCCTTCTTAAATGACCATCCCCCCATACCATCCCCTGTGACATTTTATTACTGAATGTGTAAAATTTCTACTATATATTAACAGTAATAGCAATAATATTGCCTTTTCAACATTTGGGTGGCTGTGGGTTTACGAGTCGCCCGAGCAAATAAATAAAATGAAAGAAGTGGCCTACCATGACTATGAAGCTGATCCCAGTGGGAAATTTGACTGCTGTTCTACTGTAAAGTTAGCCTGACGTAGTCCGACTCAATTCTAGTCAGAATATGAGTCTGATTCTGCTCCATAGAGCTGTGATTATGGGGCGTGTTTCGAACGAACAAGGAAAAAAAATGCCTCTGCACTCAAGTGGATAGACCTACAACCAATAAGAGCAACGGAGTGCGTGACGTATGTTAAGCGACGCATAACAAAAATCAAAGCGTGCAGTTGCACGCCTAGAATAAGAAGATGAGCCTTGATCGCGTTTCTCTGTTCCTCTTTTAAAATGAATTTGCTGTCGATATCTTCTAGAACAGACCTAATAGCAGAATCTACTCACCCAAACTCTCCAGCGGCAGCCATTGTTGTTGTCACCCAAGCGCGCTTTGGTCACGTGGTTGATTACGTTACTGTTGATCATCTGTCAATCATCGTATAAAGCCCGCCCTGACAATTTGATTGGCCCGCCTGATATTGTGCTAGCATACTCGCGCTACTGTTGAACAATGCCAGACCGAACTTCCCGACCTCAAACCTTGTGGGCGGGACTAAGTTCGGAATGGCACCCAGGCTACTGTAAGGTGCCTTGGTCAAACTCAGTGACCGGCGTACCTGACATGTAACAACCATACCACTACTACTGGACTTATCTCTCCACTTTTAGACAATTAAGAGAGAAGTTTCTTCATTTTCTTTGGAAAAATAGCTCAAGCAATGTTGAAATGTGATGAGGGGGATGACATACATACATTTTAAGTGCACAGATGTGTTACATCTTGATTTAGACTGAATTACTCATTTAGCTCAGG
The DNA here is from genome assembly GCF_016077235.1 of Cyprinodon tularosa. Lineage (NCBI taxonomy): Eukaryota > Metazoa > Chordata > Actinopteri > Cyprinodontiformes > Cyprinodontidae > Cyprinodon > Cyprinodon tularosa. Next base: position 436,124 of record NW_024039036.1, on the reverse strand, counting down.
TTTCTGGTTTAAGTGCAACAACTTTAATTGTGTTTAAGTAATCGGAGAATTTTGATAAGGCACACAAAAAAAAGTTATTTTACAAACGGCCATAGTGTCCAAGTTTTTTCTAACTTTTGTTATGTCCTTTGTGCTAATTCTCCTTTATAAGGTTAAACATGGACACTCAAAGCTGGTCTGGTGCTCTTTGGTGGGAAAAGTCTTTCACTACTTTCGCAATCAGGAGGACAAGGTTTGAGATATTAACACGTCTCTGTATGTTTTGGAAAATCATTTATTTTGTGCAGTTGAATAACTTATAAGCAAAAATTAGCTTTTGATTGTTTTTTTAATTTATTGCTTGTGCTAATCTGTGTTTTCCAGCTGCCTCTGGGTCAGCTGCAGATGAAGGAGGCATCTGTGCAGGAAGTGGATCGCTCATGTGATTCAGACGAGGACTATGAGGCAGGGGATCGGGGATTCCTCTCCTCTCACTGCACCTTAGTGGTCCAACCCAAAGACCAGAGTCCTACTTATCTGCTCATTGGCACCAAGCAGGAGAAGGTCGCAGAAGAGGAAACCTGAATTATCAAGCATCTTTTTCTGCCTTGAAATCTAAAAGTGTGTTTTTTTTGTTTTTCTTTGCAGGACACATGGTTGTATCACCTGACAGTAGCAGCTGGCAGCAGTGCAACCTTGAAAGTAGGCACAGAATATGAGCAACTCATTGGTAAACTCATGGATGTGGAGGGAGACCCAGGTGAGAGGTTTTTATTATAAAGAATCTGACTTTTCGGGTTATCTTAGGTTTCATGAATGGGAGCTAAAATGGGAAGGTTCTGACCCTAATTTCTATGCAAATCATTAGGACTAAGACTGATATTTTTTATTAGATTATAAAGATGTAAATACTTTATTTAGATTTTGTTTTGCTTTTGCTCTAAATGCTTGGAACGTGTTTTGCTCTAAATTTGGTTTTTGAATTTAATTACACCAGTGTGAACCCATTTCAGGACTCTGAAGTATACCAACTTTACCCTGGTCTGTTTCCAATGCCAGCATTGGGTTTGGTTTATCAGAAATCCAGAGCAGCCTGCTGTAAAGAGGAAAACATATAGTCCAGTGTACCTGGAAGAAAGGATGTGATGTAAGAGCAACACATTTCAGGAGGTTATATTGAGTTTTGAAGAGGATCAGACACAGAAATAATTTTGAAAACCAATGGACTCTGTTCTTTGTGATATTCAATATCGGAGCAGCAATGCCCCCTAAATATTTAGTTGCAACTGCAACGAGTGAGGAGAGTGGAGTGTGAGATCGATAGACGGATTGGCTGCTGCTACAATGTTGACCTGTCGTGGTGAAGAGAGCTTAGTGAAAAGGCAAAGCTCTAGATTTAGCAGTCGGTCTATGTTCCTACCCTCACCTATTGTCATAAAATACAGAGATCCAAGCCTCTGAAATGAGCTACCTCTGCAGGGTGGCTGGGCTCTCCCTTAGAGATAAGGTGAGGAACTTGGTCATTCCAGAGACGCTCAGAGTAGAGCCGCTTTTCCTCCTCACCGAGAGGAGTCAGCTGAGGTGGCTCTGACATATTTCTCAGATCTCCCCCGGACGCCTCCCTCGGGAGATGTTTCAGGCACGTCCAACCAGTAGGAGGCCAGGGGACGAACCAGGACATGCTGGAGAGACTATGACTCTCGGCTGGAATGAGAGTGCCTTGGTCCACTCCAAGAGGAGCTCAAGGCTGTGTCTGGGGAGAGGGAAATCTGGGAGTCTCTGCTGACAATGCTGCCTCCTTGACCCGTTCCCGGATGAAGCGGGAGATGACGATTGCCTTTCATTGACCCTCCTGTGTGCTTTTTGAAATGTATTTCTAAAGGGGGATGTATTGCTTTATTCTACTTCTTTTAAAAATTGATGTGATAAAAGTGTCAGATAAAGGACATACACTCACCGGCCACTTTATTAGGTACGCCATGCTAGTAACGGGTTGGACCCCCTTTTATCTTCAGAACTGCCTCAATTTTTCGTGGCATAGATTCAACAAGGTGCTGGAAGCATTCCTCAGGGAGTTTGGTCCATATTGACATGATGGCATCACACAGTTGACGCAGATTTGTCGGCTGCACATCCATGATGCGAATCTCCCGTTCCACCACATCCCAAAGATGCTCTATTGGATTGAGATCTGGTGACTGTGGAGGCCATTTGAGTACAGTGAACTCATTGTCATGTTCAAGAAACCAGTCTGAGATGATTCCAGCTTTATGACATGGCTCATTATCCTGCTGAAAGTAGCCATCAGAAGTTGGGTACATTGTGGTCATAAAGGGATGGACATGGTCAGCAACAATACTCAGGTAGGCTGTGGCGTTACAACGATGCTCAATTGGTACCAAGGGGCCCAAAGAGTGCCAAGAAAATATTCCCCACACCATGACACCACCACCACCAGCCTGAGCCGTTGATACAAGGCAGGATGGATCCATGCTTTCATGTTGTAGACGCCAAATTCTGACCCTACCATCCGAATGTCGCAGCAGAAATCGAGACTCATCAGACCAGGCAACGTGTTTCCAATCTTCTATTGTCCAATTTCGATGAGCTTGTGCAAATTGTAGCCTCAGTTTCCTGTTCTTAGCTGAAAGGAGTGGCACCCGGTGTGGTCTTCAGCTGCTGTAGCACATCTGCCTCAAAGTTCGACGTACTGTGCGTTCAGAGATGCTCTTCGGCCCACCTTGGTTGTAACGGGTGGTTATTTGAGTCACTGTTGCCCTTCTATCAGCTCCAACCAGTCTGGCCATTCTCCTCTGACCTCTGGCTTCAACAAGGCATTTCCGCCCACAGAACTGCCGCTCACTGGATGTTTTTTCTTTTTCGGACCATTCTCTGTAAACCCTAGAGATGGTTGTGCGTGAAAATCCCAGTAGATCAGCAGTTTCTGAAATACTCAGACCAGCCCTTCTGGCACCAACAATCATGCCACGTTCAAAGTCACTCAAATCACCTTTCTTCCCCATACTGATGCTCGGTTTGAACTGCAGGAGATTGTCTTGACCATGTCTACATGCCTAAATGCACTGAGTTGTGATTGGCTGCTTAGAAATTAAGTGTTAACGAGCAGTTGGACAGGTGTACCTAATAAAGTGGCCGGTGAGTGTAAATTAATTCTTTACAAGGTCGTACTGTGTTTTTCTGAATCATGATGTGGGCTAGCTCCAGTTCCCACTCCAGACCCTGTTTACCAATGCAGAGCAGCCTGTAATTTGGTTTTCTGACTCATAATAGCTTTGAAACTCAATATTGCTTTGTCTGTGTAGGTTTACATATAAACACATCTTCCTCTTTGTGTTTTTGCAGAGTCTGTGTTGTGGAAGAGCGAGGCCTTGAGTTTCTGTAAGGAGGGTCTGCGCTCGCCTCTCACCACCCTGCCATCTGAAGCTCTGCAGACTGAAGCTCTTAAACTATTCAAGGTCTGTCTCCAAACTCCTCATCCCTCTGTTTGTTTTCTGTTTGTGCTCCACTTAACCTCCCAACCCCCGAATCCTCTGCCATTCTGTCTACATCTCTTATATTTTCTCCCCTGTGTTGCATCATGGATGTGCTTCCTGGTCCATCCTTTCTCTTCCCTCCTGTTTCTAAAATAGATCAGAGGCTTGCGTCCGAGGGGCCTACCTCATCAAGAGTCTGGAAGAGAGATAATAGTCTTGATTATCTTCCCTGATTGAGGCTAACTGTTCCTGTGGTTTGTTGCCACTGGAAAAGAACCCCCACTCTTATCCTTTAAGAAAAGTCATGACAGGTCATGCACCATTGCACATAGAAAAGATTAGATGAAGGACACAAAATGTGATCAAAGCAGAACCAGGAGGTTGTAGGGGGGCTGGCAGTTCCCTTTTCTGTGTCTCAACTCTCTAACTCTGAATGTGGCCCCTCAGGAGCCCCCTCCGTGAACCGTCAATGTTCCAAACCCCCAAATGCTCCATTGAAGGCAGAAATGATCATCTCTATCTTTGACCAGCCAGCCCTAAAAACTGTCCCAAATGCAAACAATGAGCCTAAATGGAATGAATGACAGCCTTTTACATCTCAGCCTTTTGAAGTTTTAATGAATCAGAAGAGCCTCATGGAAAATATTAAATAGTGCCCCTGTTTTCAGCTCAAACAAAAGAAATCTACTATTAAAGTTTTTTGTGTATGTGCTTTTTTTATTTCTAGTGAACCCTTTGTCCTTGTTCACATTATGTCATGACATACGCACAAAACTTATTAGATATGGTCCTTTGGGGCTTAATTTCTTCATTTGAGACATTGAAGGCATGAAAAGGAACTTATAGCAAGAGCTGCATATTAACCGGTTTGACAACGCCTTGTTGAAAGAGAATGGTGTGGCCTTGAAGGTGAAACAGACTGAGTGAAAACTTTCATAGTGAGTAAATAGGATAAATTAATATGTAATAGAAATCTAAATTGATAATGGGTATTAATTTTGATATTTCAGTGTGCATAGCTGATAGACGGCATTAAGATATAAATTACATTTCCTTTGTAGTTCCTTTGTCTTCTGTTAGCTAATATTAGTGATAATGCTCCTCTTTGCAGTCCTGTCAGCTTTTCATCAACGTGCTGGTTGAGTCTCCTTCTGTTGATTACCACACATCCCTGGCCCAGAATGCTCTGCAAGTGTGTCTGACCCACCCAGAGCTGCAGAACGAAATGTACTGCCAGCTGATCAAGCAAACCAACCGGCGGATACCGAACAACTACTCCCTCACCCAGGTCAGCTCAGTTATCCAAAATATAAAAGGAATACATTGATTTTGTTGATGGTGTAAACAAGCGTATTATGTGATCCTTTCTGCAGTGTTGGCAGCTGTTGTCGCTGTGTGTGGCGCTCTTCCTCCCACAGCAGCATTTCCTTTGGTACCTGAGGCAGTATCTTCAGCTTAGTGCTGACCCCAGGTGAAAACTTATACCATCACTTTGCAAACTACTATAAAGTCATTGAATCCAGTTTTTGGCCCTTTTTAAGCGATGTCATTTTTTACTCTGTGGTTTCTCTTACTATAAAGGACTGAGGTTGGGAAGTATGCTGTATACTGTCAGAGATCTTTGGAGAGAACGCTACAGAATGGAGAGCGGGAAGCGAAACCCTCCCGGATGGAGATAGTGTCCATCCTGCTTAGAAACCCCTATCATCACTCACTGCCTTTCAGCATCCCAGTTCACTTTATGAACAACACTTATCAGGTACCATGCACTTTTAAAATGCTTTCCAAATCATAATTCCTTAAAACTCTTCCCTGTTCTAACAGCATGGATTATTGATCAACACTGATCAGTCTATCTTGTTTTAAAATGGGTTGTGTCTTTGTAGCTGTGTATTTTCCACCTGTTTGTTCATCTGATACATTTTTACAGGTTATTTTAATAAGCAGATATTCTATCTGATTGGGACATTTCTGTTTATTTGTCTATGTGTTTGGCAGACAATTCCAAAAACATATATCCTTACCAATGAATAAGAAAATTGAATAAGAAAGAAAAGAACCACTTAATATAGATGCATGTATGCAGTTGCAGTTTGCATGCATCTTGTAGCCGAAGCACCACCACAAAGTTGACCCCTCAATCAGACATGTGCTCTGCGCAGGTTGTAGGGTTTGACGGCTCCACTACTGTGGAAGAGTTCCTAAACACACTGAACCAGCGGATCGGCATGAGGAAGCCCCAGCTAACAGGGTTTACACTCTTCACCGATGATCCGTCTGGTAAAGATCTGGAGCACTGCCTGCAGCCATCAGCCAAGGTAAGACCAATAAGTGTTGGACAGATGTGCACAAAAAATGTTTACTGTTATTTAAATAAATACCAGAAAAAACCAAGAAAATGAATATATGTGCGTGTAGAATCTATATCAAATAATTCTATAAATAACAAACTAGTCTACGATTGGTTATGACCATAGAAATAACTCCAACAGAGATAGTTTATAAATTTAACATCATTAATACATTTCAGTTTTTATTGATTAATTAGATAATTACCTTAATGAATCGTTTATTATGTCCAGATGATTTGTTTAAAACACCTCAGCATATAATTGGTTAATTAGCAAAAACTGGAAAAAGATAAAATCATGTTCTGCTACAAGGGAATTTGAAAAATAAATTAACTAAATTAAAATGATGAAAAAAATGCTTTTTCAGAAGAATGAATGAAAATTGTTTTGATTGTCATATTTATTTTGTCACTCTGGTTGGAATTTTATTTTAAGCTTCCCTATTTCTTGTGACTTTGCTGCTAGTACACATTGATTTCCTTGAAAGAGATAATTTTGTTCCAATATCATCTAATAAACTTGGGTGCTTCTGACTGTCAGTACAACATACTTTCCTGCTGTATTTGCATTTAGTGGAGTAAACGTCCACATATTTGATCATGTTCAAAAACAGTCAAAAAAGTTCTGGACCTCCATTTGGCAAATATTTTTTACTTCAGAGCTGCCATCTCCTGGTTGAAAGGACTAATGGAAGTTTTTAGAGTATCATTGTGTTGAAGCCATTGCTTTTTTTTTTCTTTAATACAACTTTATTTGTTTCTGCAAAGAACAATACAGAGCAACCATATTGCACTATAGGTATTCACAACAACCATTATTTACAGACATTTTCAACAAGTGTAAATTCACATTTTTACCATTCAAGTAAATGTACTCATTTTGTGCAAAACAATAAGGAAGAAAGACAAGAAAAAATAAAAATAAATTAAGATCATACATAGGGGTGGGTATTGCCAAAGAAGTCACAATTCAATTCGAATCACGATTCACAGGCTACGATACGATTCTATCACGATGCATCACAATACTTGAATTATTGCGATGCATTGCAATATTTTCACTGAACACTGTTAGAAAAAAATACAGCCATTACCAGTGGCTGACTGGCTGAGTATGATCTGGGTAGTGTCTTCCAATTGGTTTTGTTTTTAAAACCAAAATGCTTCCAAACATCGGATTTGAAATGTGATGGAGCCGGACAAAGTTTCTCAATCTCCTCCATGTTTTGTTTTTGAATGACTCGTCTCAGTATCCCGCGGCCGGAAATGCTTGTGACACAAGGCAGCGTGCGTCAACACATCCGCAGCGACATCTGCTGGACTGGAAGTTGTATTACACTTGTTTTTGGCTGATGTTCGCCAACCATTCATGCAGTTTTATTTATTCATTTTTTTTATTTATTAATAATCGATACTTGGCGTCAAGAATCGATGCAGTAGATCACGAAAATTAGAATCACGATGCATCATCATGACGATTATTTTGCACACCCCTAATCATACATCTATTAAACAAAAGTTAACGCTAGGGGGAAACAGCGCTCTAAATAATATTAAAAAGGACAAAGGCTTCTCAATTTTTGATTGCTTTTTTATTTTCTGATAATTGTATGGTGTCAATATGTTGTGTTGAAACCATGGCTGTTATCTATTTGCTCCAGATCTGTGATGTAATTTCTAAGTGGGAGCAGGCCCTGAAAGAACTGCATCCTGGGAAAAATGAAGGGACACGGATTGTTCGGCTAACCTACAAAAACAGGTTCATCTTTTATTCTGTCATGAAATCTTTTTTGAAAATATGGATATGGCCGATTGCTGTGATGGATCACAGGATGCTGCCCTTCTCTGCTCAGGCTGCGTTTCAGAGCTCAGGTTAAAGGAGAGACGGAGCGAGAGCGCCTCCTGCTGGTGTACCAGGTGAATGATGAAGTCCAGCGAGGCCTCTTCCCTGTGAACAAAGAGCTGGCTCTGGAGGTGGCTGCACTCATTGCACAGGTCTGAAAAGGATCATTTCATATAACGGTGATATATATAATGTCTCACATCAGAAATACGAACTTTCTGTTATTGTGATGTTATGAGATAGGAGAACAAAAATGTGCATAGTTTTAAAGCTGCCAAGTATGGCATGCTTTTAATTTCAGTCTCCCACCAGAAAGACACTTTGAGCTAAAATAGTCCATCAGATATTTGTATGTTTTGAAGAGTGGAAACATTTAGAATGTGGAGCATTATATTCAGAAAAATCTCTTTTTTTCTCCTTTTTTTTTACTTCAAACTCCACCCTAGTTTTACACGCATCTAAAGTCCAGTCATCTCTAAAGTTATTTTGGCTGAACCACTAACCCCAGTTCCAGAGGAGGAATTTAACTCCTGTATGTTTTATTGTCTTTAATCACTGTAAGACACGGGTCACCAACCTTTTTATGACTGGGAGCTACTTCATCGATACTCAGCCTTTTGGACGGGCATCCAGTACTGACCTATGAAATGGAGGAGTCAGTATTCACCTAATCTTCATAGATAATAAACATATTTCTATTGTTTATTTTCAATTATAATTTGCTTTTAGATATTTTTATTTTGAAATCCCTACAACCGCTTAAATGTTCTAAATTATTGATAAAAAAAAAAAACAATAAGAGGAGCAACATAAAATAAAATTTCAAACTTAGTCCACTGGTGAGATGCTCAGTAGACACCATGTGGTCCTTTGGTGCCCTTGGTCACCATGTTGGTGACTCCTGCTGTAAGAAGATGGACCCAGGGTGTAACTTCGATATTCGTTTTTCCACATAGTATAAATGTTCATAAACTACTACAACCACAGTTTAAACTATAAACAGTGGAATCAGACAGCAAACGAAATCCAGAAATGTCCTGACCTTATCCAGGTCACAGCTTTACAACTGTTGTAACTCCACTAGTGTCTCAGCTAAACCAATGAGCTAATAAACATCTAAAGTATCAATATTGTCAGTCCAACCTGCTATATATTCTCTGTGCGATGTTATTTTCTATTTTTCCCCAAAGCGGATGTGCTTTACTGTGTAATCGCATCTCTCTAAACCTGGTGTATTTCTCAGTCTGAGCTATGCAAGCCCTCTTGCATAAAACTTTCTCTTGTGTGTTCTTTTCAATTTCAATGAGAGCAAAATACGCTATATAAGATGACTGTTTAATAGTCTATAATGTAACTGATAACATAAAATAGTACTTAAAATAATTGTACATGGCTAAACATCGTGTGGAATGGAAACAAGTGTTTTGTTTTGTTAATTGATGATAAATTGACAAGTAGGAAAGGGGCAGGACAGTATAAGATGTATCTTCTACCTGCTCCTTTTCGAACAGAAAATATAAAATTTGCATGTCACATGGGCAAAATAATTAGTTTTATATTTTCATTCTTAAGTTTGTTTCATTCAATTTTTTTTCCTTTCTTTATTGTTTTTACTGTCTGTTCGAAATAAATAAATAAACAAATAAATAAATAAAAAAAAAATAAAATAAACACAACAACATCCTACAACACGATCTTCCATTGGATCAGATGCAAAAGGTTTGGGGTGCACCCTGGACAGGTTGCCAGTCTGTTGCAGGACAACACAGAGACACACAGAAACATACAACCACAATCTAGAGAAGCCAATTCACCTAACAGTCATGTTTTTGGACTGTTGGTGGAAGCCGGAGTACCTGGAGGGAAGGCATATATGCACAGGGACAACATGCAAACTCTATTCAGAAAGACCCCGGGATGGGAATCAAACCTGAAACCTTCTTGCTCCATGGCAACAGTGCTGCCATCTGTGTCATCTTGAGGCCCACCTTTGTATTGTCTTTCCGCCAAATTTTAATTTCAGCTGAAAAAAACTGGAACTGTGAAAAGAACAACATTCTTTCAGGGTATTTTTGAAGGTTCTGTCCAGGTGATAGCCCGTTTGGTAATAGAACTGCCACTGAGCACAGGGTAGTGATGTAGAGGGCATTACTTTTTCATGGGGGCACCAAACGAAAAAATGAAACAAAAAACTGGGAAATGGTTCATCATTTGACAATCATATTTAGAGAATCAAAAAGGCATCTGAAACACTGGAAACCTTATATGGACCAGATGAAAAAATGTGATCATATCTCAATATGACTTAAAGCTGCAGTCTGTAACATCTGTAACATGGAGTGTGAACCGGTAAGAGCGATAACACTCGCCTCCAAGCAGCTAGATATAAGATGCTGGTTATACCGAAGTTTGCCGTGTAAGCAGTTGTCGGCAGGGGCAGTAAGGGCAGTTTCTCTTTCGCTGGTGGCTGTCGCTCCGGCATGACTTCCACACGCGTCCTACTGACTGCGGCAGCCGGGCGCTGCGGCAGGTTAAGCGGCGAGAGGGAGGGGGCGGGATTCAGCGTGTGTGAGCTGTGATTGACACTCCATCAGACGCTCCTCTGGCTGTGATTGGTTGTTTTGACTCTTCCCGAATTATTCTTTCCAGATTGAAATACAGGCAGTAGGCGGTACCAATTGAAGCAGTTTTTTTCACAGGTTACATATCACATGTACTGCTGTCTGGGCATAGGGACAGTTTTAGCCAATAATACAAAAAAGTGATTTTTAAAAACTTACAGACTGCAGCTTTAAGCTCAAATTGCGACCGCTTCATTTTTCCATTATTGTAAAGAAAAAAAACTTTAAAAAATAAAAAAAAAAATGTCCAAGGGACCCATCAACAGTTTCTATACCATTACATGTGATAATTTATTTATCATAAATTTATTTCGTAATATGTCTTTACCACAGGGGCCACAACAGGGTCTAGAACCACCTAAGGTAGCGGTAAAGTAAAGCAAGGTACATTTTTCCTAAAGGTTTTTTAACATGACCCTAGTTTATGAAAAGGCCATTCAAAAAAATGTTTTTTATCCAAAGCTACATTAATGTGAGGGGGAGGTTCATGTCCATTCCACGCTCAATTTCTGTGACAGCTTGGTTGTTATTTTTTAAATATCCTCAAATGTTTCTGTTTTCCTTTAGGTTGAACATGGTGATTATGAGCGAACTGGTGTTTCCTCTCCTTCTGGCTCCCCTCACTCTAAATCGCAGCTAATTCTTCTGCAAGCCTTGGAGCGCTTCTACCCAAAACGCTACAAGCAGGACTGCACCACGGAGCAGCTGAGGTCAAACAAACATCATCCCTTCAGTGGACATGATGCTTTGCTTTTATTAGGTTTATGGTGCAATGAAACAAAATGATGAGATTCATTACACTGGAAAAACAATCTAGAAATTAGTAAAATGTCTTAAATTAAGTGTATTTACCATTACTTTTAGTAGGTAAATGAGGTAGTTTGCGAATGGAATGAGTATTTGTACTCTTAAAATAAGATAATTAGATAACATGCACTTCAAATAGGACAATGCATTTGTGTTTTCTTATTTTAAGTGTAAATTGTCTTCTTCTATTGGCAAAATGTCTTTTTTACCTCCTTAATCCAAGAACAAATGTAAAATTTTTTTCCAGTGTAGGTGATGTTTGTTCTTTTCTTCTTTCAGGGATCTTACTGAGCGTCTGGCCTCCAAGTGGTCGATGCTTCGTGGCTGCAGTGCATCTGAATGTGTGAGAATATATTTGACCGTGGCGAGAAAATGGCCTCTGTTTGGGGCCAAACTCTTCAGCGCCAAGGTATGGTTTTCAGTCTCTTCCTTTCTATCGCTGTTGTTGGGATGAAATCTTTTTTGTCAAGCAAGTAGGTGTTATATCTGACAGGTATATATTTCTATCAACAGCCTGTGCCTCCTTCTCCTGTTGACCAGAGACAGGTGTGGCTGGCAGTTAGTGAGGATGGACTGTGTGTGCTGGATGCTACGATGGTGAGCTTGAAGCTTTGTGGGGAAAAAAACGATATCTAGCTCATTTAACACTCGAGGAATTCTCCCTTAGGTGACATCTGAAGGCTTTTTACTCTAAAGCTCAAAAACGGATATTGGTTGTTAAAGCTATGCTGCACAACTGGTTCAGCCACAACTGCAGAGCTGCCTTGACCCTTTGGCCTGAGATTTTTATTTTTGTCAAGAGCCAGAAGTCCAAAGGAAAATAAAATGGTCTGCCTCAGATTTGACAAACTTAATCCTGACAGACGGCAGTTCCCAACATGTAAGCTCTCGTAATGCAAGCTCTGTAATTTTCTACAGCCTGTGTTGATGTGTTTCATTCCTCGGTCTGGCTCACTGTGCGGCTAGTCGTTTCAGAAGAGCAGAGACACAGAAATGTAGTGAAAACTGTTTCACACCGTTATGCTATGTTAAGCCCACAAAAAAGCCAAAATTGAAGGGATTTTCCGTGGGAAACCCAAACATACACTATGGTTATGGTTTTCTACTGTTTTTATTTTATTATGTTGCAGCACACCTTGTTCACATACCCCTACCATTCAGTAATCACATTTGGTGGGTGCCAGGAGGATTTTATGGTGGTCACCAGCCAGCAGAGAGAGTCTGGAGCTGGAAAGAAGAATGTAGAAAAGCTGGTTTTCGCAATGGATAAACCAAAGGTACGTTTTCTGTGTGCATCAGAGAAAAGTTCAAGAGAAATTATTAAATGAAATGTTTTTGTTAATATCTTAAAAACATCTTCTCAGCTGGTAGTTTTTTTTTTTCTTTTTTAAATGTAAAGAAACTTGAGTGATATATATTTAACAGTTTATTAGAAAGTGCCTTAAATCTTCAAGATTAAAGTTGTTTTCTGCTAAATTGATATCGTATCACATTTGAAATGTTTGTATAGTAACAACCCTAGTACCAAGATGTGAAGAGAAAAAATGTACCAAAAACTTTCAAAATAACAGAATGTATGAACAGGATGCAGTGCTGCATTCAGACTGTTGTTCTGCAGGTGAAATCATATCATTCAGAAAGACGGAAAGCTTTTAAATGATGCAGTTAAACAGTTTGCAGTGTATTTTCTGCAACACAGCCTCTGGTAATGCAGACTATGGAAGGGAGGGTGCAATCAGAACTGACAAAACACTGGATGGCTGCACTTGTCAAAATGTTCCTCTATGTTTTAGCTCATTTTTTGCTTCTTCCTAATAGCGTTGTTGTCAAGACCAAACCAACCAAGACTATGGGCTGGATCTATCAAAGGTTTGCATGTATAAAAACGTGAGCTATTTCACTGCGCACGCTAAAAAATGTACAAACTGATCTATCAACAGCGTGCTAAAAGGATTTGGTCTTTAAAACATGCTAAATAGCGCCTCTTATCCATTTAGTACTTTTTCTGCAATGAATATGCAATATGGGGCGTTTACACGCAAAAGTGCGTCTTGTGGGAGGAGAACATGTAAATATATTAATTTAGCACTTATTTTTTTGGAGGGGGTGGGGGTGTCACTGTAAGATTAAAATTTCTTAATGCACTAGTTTGCACAAACTACAAACTACTTTGCCGCAAACCACAAAACGCGCAAAACCATCATTTAAATAGGGCGTCTCCAACAGTTTTGCACCTGCCACCAGTTACGCAATCGCTCTTGTTAAATCACCCGCAAACCATGGTTCAGCCCCTTGTGCAAAATTCCAGTTTGCGAGCGCAAATTACTGCACACAAAATTGGATCTTGATAAATCTGGCCCTATATAGTACCGGGACAAGGCCTCTATAGGTCTTAGCATTGTCTCTGTACTCCTTGGTCTCGGTTGGTGTGGTCTTAACTACAACACTACTTCCTAAGGAGGTTTGATGGTTTCTTGTTCAGCTCTGTACACCAGGAATGTAGAAACCAGCAATAGCACATTGTAATTCAATTCTACAAACTGATCCGACAAAAACTAAAAGTTATGTTCTATTTATTGTTGATCAGATTCACTTAAGCTGATTAGTGGGTCATAACTTCCACCTGTGGGGCCAAATGAATAACGGGATGTAATGTATGAAAGAACAGAAAAGGTGGTTGAAAAAAAGGACATTTAAGATAATTTGCTTAAAAATTGAGTGACAAAATGTTTAAATATTAGTTGAAATATTGTCTGTTTAAGGTGAGGAACGGGTTTTTAAAAGAAAGGATAGAGAAAAAAACAGGCTTAGATCTGATTTTATACCTCTCTTTGTAAATGTAGAGGATAGATTTCCTTCTTTTAGTGTGGAGAATGTCAGTAGAGCTTAAAGACAGGGTCATGTTACCCCTCAAAAATTTGTGAAAACAATTTTTTTTGTTTTTGTTTATTTTAATATGGTGGGCAGGAGGTCAAACAAACATTCATTATGCTCCAATGCTGTAAACTTTAGTATAATAAATAAATGTAAACATTTCTTTCAAGGAAAATTTGGATCATGGCCAGAGAGATAATTGGTCATAGCCTGCAACGCATGTTTCAGCGTGGTGCGGTGCCTGGCAAACAAAGCAGCAGGTGTTTCTCAGGCCATGGATCCCAAACGGGAAAAAAAGGCAGATAGCTGATAAGAAAACAGGATTCAAAGAAGAATGTACTGCATCATTTGCTTTCATTATCAATGCAGAAAGATTGCCTGTATTTTTGCTTTGTAATGAGAGTTTGTCAAAAAATAAAAAGAGTAATTTGGAAAGGCATTTTCAGTGCAGACATGCTAAATAAGCAGCCGATCACCAAGTTGGGAGTGAGAGGAAAAAGTGTGATTGTAGAACTTCTGGATAAATTAGAGAAGAGCAAAGAGAGATTTAAGAAGTGGATTGCATCTCCAAACTCCACTTCTGCTGCTATTTTTTTTTGCAAGCATAGAAAACCATCCAGAGAACAAACAGGTAGCGCTCTGATGCATATATGTGAAATTTCTTCCATTTTTCCCCCCAAATCATAAAAATAAAAATAACACTAAGGAACGCTGATATAAAGGATGTGTGATTCCGGGGGTTAGAGAGCACTGCCTAGATGGATGTCAGTTACTGCTTGGATCCTCATAAACTCCTCCCAACAGAAACATGCTCACCAACAAAAGATTCCTTAATCATGTTTCTATAATTTAATCAACGCAACAAAACCTAACACCTAAACTGTGCGGTGTAGGAAGCGGTGCCCTGTGAATTCCATGCTGTGAGAGTGTTCACTTCTCGTCCATCACCTCGTGCTACTATGTGACATTTGCTCCAGGATAAACATTTAATCATAAATGCTTAGTTTATATTTCAGCCCACATAGTCCTTTTTTATAGTGGGCTAATACACATATAAGACTTTTACATTTTTGCGGCTGCAGACAAATTTGTTTGTTTTGTTTTGTTTTTTTTTTTGGTCTAATATGGCTCTTTGAGCAGTTTGGGTCGCCGACCCCTGCTCTAGGCAGGAGTAAGAGAGTTTCTCAAGTTTTTATAGTCTCAGAAAAAAAGTGACATGCCACCTCCCTGGACTCAAATAAAAAGCTTTTGTGTCATAATCTTAAAGTGATTAGATCAACTGTGATCCATCTAATTTTTTCTACTGTGATTTTGTCTCAGATATTGGAGCTGACTCTGCTGATGGCTAGCTACATAAACCACTGGAACCCAACTGTCCCATCAGCTCCCCAACAGCCCCTCGCCCACTGGGATGTGGACAGCCGGCACTTTCCTGCCATGAACTACACCACTAAGGGCCCAACCCTACTGTAGGAGAGGCTTCACGGCTCCACTTACCATCGGAGTACACTGGGCTGCACCACATCCTGGTTTTATGTTTTTATTATCCAACAGAGACTGTCTTTTTTTGGTTCTGAGATTAAAAGTAGCTGGATTAGTCCTACTAAACCATCAAGCTCAGCTTTTATTTGTTTTATTTATTTTGGACATTTGAGGTACTATTAGATAACCTGGCATAACCCAGATTGTGTTGAATTCAAATTGAACTACATCAATCAATCTGGGAAGCAATTCTTTGAGCTCAGAGGTTACCTGCTTCTCATGTCGAGCTTTTAGCCAATCAAAGCTGCAGTAGCAGCTGAGAAGTTTCAAATTCTGAAATAGTTTTACGGAGTTAACTGATGAGTCAAACTTATACCAAATCCAGTCGGTAAGAACATCCAGCCAGCCATCTTCTCCCGCTTAGTCCTGTCAGGGTTGCGGTGGGCCGGCGCCTATCTCCGTCAGTCAATGTGCGAGAGCCGGGGTGAACCCTTGAACGGCCGGCGCTCTGTTGAAGATTCTTTCCATCCACAAAAGGCACAAATCGTCTCCTTTTGCTTGTTTTTATAGAGAAGGTATTCCAGTTGAAACTGGTGCAGCCATGTTTGTTTTGCTTCAGAATTATGCCGCTGGGTGACGTGTTGACGTCATACATGTCAGTGCTTTTTATTGGCCTGAGACATTTCTGCATGGAGGCCAAACACATCTGTTGGCTTCTGGCAAGATGCATTTTCAGGAGTTTGTGAGTTTACAAATCTTGCAACAGTTGATCTTGCTTGCAAGGTAAACTGTTAGTCACAGACCTCTAATATTTCTGTCCTTGTAGATATTTACCATGAAAAACATGGATGTGACCAACAAAATTTGATTTGATTTATTTCAGGTACTGCTTGAACATATAGGCCAAGTGGCATGTGCTTGTAATAGTTAAAGGCATTTATGTTTCTTTAACTTTTCCAGATTTCTTCATGTGGCAACTTCAAGCTATGTGATTTTTTTTTTTTCTATAGAGCAACACAAATGGATTTATAATTGTGAATCATCTAAGCTTTGAGCCCAAACCAAGCAGGCAAACAGCAGTGCTTTAACCATGACTAATAGAACCAGATAGACGAGGGTGTTTGTTGCTGTGCAGCTGATAGAAAAAACAGATTTGTTTTTCAATGATCTGATGCAACTTATGCAGTATTTTAAAGCTACAGTGTGTAATTTTCAGCGACATCTAGCGGTCAGACTGCAGACTGCAGCAACATGAACGTCTCCCCCCCCCACCGCTTCTCCCCCCCAACAGTACGGCGAGCGTTACGGGACAAAATGTCTTCCACGACGTCCGCATCACCTACCTTCTCAAGTGATGAGGTTTGTTTACATAGATAATTTTACAGATAGTATTTCATTAGTCTGTGTAGGGTATAGATTTCATGTAGACTTTAGATAATAAATATACCCGTTGTTTTTTCTACGTCGTTGTGACGTTTTGGTGAGCTGCTTTGCATGGTGATATAAACAAACGAAGTAATTGTAGTCATTAGTTTAACAGCGAGATTGTGTTCGCTGGAAGAATATATATTCCCCGTTTACAGAGTCCAAGTCTTGTTTGTGGCACGGGGGTTACAAGGCGAGGAAGAGGGCGAGGGCGTGCAGCTAGGGCCAGGCGAGAGAGGGGAGCCAGCGGGGTGACTAGAGCAGAGGAGGAAAGGCTTGAAGATCTCCAAAGGAGCCGGAGAGAAGTAACCGAGGTATATATCCAGAAAATTATTTTACAGAAAATTACTGAATCATTACCTGTGAAACGTCAGGGACGTTGCTGAATAAGTATACTGGAGAGTAACAGCATCATCACGCAGCATGTTATTGTTTTAGACAGGTCTGAGCATCCTGTACTCCAAAAACTGCAGTGATATTAGACAATTGTGTGTGTAGGATTAATTACCTGTCCAAGAGAAAACTGGCAACTTGAGCGTCACTTTGAAAACCTTTTTCCTCCATCAGTGACTTCCATCGTGGAAATGCCGTGCCAATGTTGATCCGTGTTTTTTGTCGTTTCTTGTCACGCTTGCGTTTATTCTCGTCGTGTTTCCGCTTCTTAGATGACGGGGGTTCGGTGTCCGCCGCTTTTCGTTGTGATACAGAGTAGGCATGATCCTCCATTCGTCTGATGTTTGGCCAAACAGTTTGCAAAGTCACTCACGCCTGCCGCCTTGTTGACCTTTCTTGTTACTGAAGCGCAGTATACCTGCTTCTTCTTCTTCTTTGGTTTCAGGCAGACTAAACGCTTCTCAGGCATAATACTGCCATCTACTGTTCAGTACCGTCTCAGTTCATCTCTCTCAACTTGCCGTAGTTATTTTCGAGCGTAATGGGAGATCTCGCAATCGCTAGTTTGTTGCCTCTGCGCTTGCCGTAGCGCAAAGATGTCTGCCTCCATGGCTGCGAGACCCGCTCCTATGTAATTATAAATAAAAGGCAACGCAAATATTAAGGCTAAGAGGCTGAGCTCGTAGATGATGATAAATAACATAGTTATGTATAATATATTAAATTTCTGACTTTATATGCCTGTAATTATTACACACTGTAGCTTTAAATGCAGTTTCCATAGTTCCATTTTTTGTGTAGAAGAATTGTCTTTTTCCAATTTCTTCATTTTTTATTTACTTCATTTTTTATTTTCTGTTTACTTGCTATTTAAATGCTTCCAGGTAATATTAACTGCAAGGTGAAACAGCACTGATTTTTTTAGATATTTAAAGTTCACTTCCGCTTACTGGTTTTTCAGGCTAACAAAAACACCTTTTAAAAATGGTTTACCAATCCAGAAATAATGTTAACGTTTTGATTGGTGAAATATCTTATTTAAGACTTAAAATTAATATTTTAGGGCTAGAATTTGAGTCTGCCATGTTCTATTTTTAGTTGAGGCTTCATTCAAAACTTGGTTGGAAAGACTTGAGACTTGGGAAAAAAAATCACTCATTCCACCCCTGCTTTAAACCCATATTTGATTACACCTATTAACAATGTTTCCTAAACTTCTGTATTATTATTATTTTTTTTATGTCAGAGTAAAGGAGTCCTTGCAATTCACGCTATAAGATGCTTATTTTGAATTTTTTTTTGTGAAAACCACACATCGATTTCCCTCTGCAACACAATATACATCACTTTGTGTTCATCTAGCATGAAAAATCTCAATAAAACATGCAGGTTTGTGGATGTAGTGTGACAAAATGTGGAAATGTTTAACAAGCAGCAATACCTTATGAAAGGTACTTTGATTATGTGTCCTATACACATTGAAGTGGTTTTATTTTGTTACTGTAATAAAAGTCACACTTAGGTTATTGTAGATGGAGGTAATCAGAACAATTTTTAAGCTTTTATGAACTGTCTGTATTTTACAAATTATCAACAGGAGCAGATTTAGCTTTGTTAGTTATTTTCTTTTCTCTTAAGAATCTATGTTTAAATAAAAGTTTCCTTAGTTGTCAGATCTTGCAAAATTAAATGGACTGATGATTAAAGGTTATAGACCCTGGATGAGAACTATTTGCCAGCTACTTGCTATACAGAGCATAACCTGTGAAGTGTTCCTGTGCTGCAGTGACCAATACTCTCCGTTATAATCCCGGTTTGTACAAAGAGCTGTCAAACATTTGGAAGACTTGAACTGCTTTGGGTAAACCACTTTTTTCACTTTTGTTACTGTTTTGTTAATTTATTTGATCAGTGATGATTTGGGACTCTTGAAAATTTACCTTTTCTGTTGGTTTGTATTGTTTTTTTTTTGTTATGCTGATTGTGCACATGTGAGGTAATAAACTAAACGGTACGATCCCTTAACTTTGACTTGATATCTTTTTTATGTTTTTCAAAAATAAATTCTGCTCTCTTATTGATCTTTCTTTTATTTACTTTATTTATTGACATTTCTGTGTAACAAAATTAGAAAATTATACATTATTCAGGGTTCGTACACCTTTTCCAAAGTCAAAATCAAGCACTTTTCAAGCACTTTCAAGATCCATTTTAAAACTTTTTCCAGCACCTTACACCACCGTAAATTACATACCAATACATAGTCAAAATTATTACTCTCATGATCAAAGAAAATTACTCCTCTCCCATGGCGTAGTAATATAACCAACCAGAGGGTGTCGCAATTCAGTATTATCAGCCGTAGAGTTATCATTGCTGTTTTATACAGAGCCCCCTAGGGGACATGGGGAGTTTTTTTTTCTTTTGCGTTACCTCGCAAAACCTTTTGCGAAAGTTTTGCGTTCCCACGAAAAACTTCTTGCATGAGAACGCAAAACCTTACTTCGGCCAAGTTAGAAAGATATTCACAGATTCAGACTTCCAGGATCAATAATTCTCGTTGTTGAAACCCAAATGGCGCCTCTTTCATGTCCTGATAGCACAGACCATGTATTAAAAGAATCAAAAAGCTTTATTTTCAAGAAAAACGAGCCGTTCTCCGAGCTGGATGTATTACATTGATCTCTAGTGCGATCACCAAGAGCCCATTGGTGTGTGTGGTGATTTTGGAGTCTCTGCACTTTATGGCAGTGGAGTTATTGATTTTTATTTGCAACGTTTTGCTGTTGTTTTACCATTTGCAGACGGTCCCTAACCATTCGCCTGGCCGCTGCCTGTGCATAGAGATCAATGTAATGCATCCAGCTCGGGCGAGGTAACGCAATACTTTTGCGAGGGAATGCAAAAGAAAAAAAAATTCCCCATGTCCCCTAGGGGGCTCCGTAGTTTTAAGGTCTGGGCCTGGCAATGAATTAAAACTTCGGCTTTTTTTTTTTTTTTTTGGAACGTTGGCGAGGCGGTAGAGTGAGTTTGGCGAGGCGGCCGCCTCGCCAAGATAGTGCTGTGGGAAACGCTGCAATACTAACATTACATTATCACACCGTACTCTCAGTCACTCAGTAACTTAGCCTGTGAATTCCTAGCTAGCAGTTACTAGCGTAAACAAATAGGCGCTAACGTTAAAGTGTACCAGGCTACTTCAGTTGGCTTACTTTAAAGTCTATGACTTACCCTTCATGTGACTCAAGAGCGACTTTACAAAAGGCAACTCGTGGGGTTTGTCCCCGTTTAATCCATAATTTGTATTTTTCATCTTCCAGCCAACGTTCATTGAAACGACAACCTCCCGGCATGGTGCAGTAGTGGTTTCATGGGGGCGGAGTCACACATGGAAATAGACTGGCAGATCGCAGTCACACATAAGCGAGCAAGTTTCATTTTTGGGCTCTCCAACATTTTATTTCTCCATTTAATAAACACACGATTCAGTTAGATAGGTATTTGTTGCGACAGAAATAGTTACAATTTCAAGCATTTTCAAGCATTTCATCCAAAATATAAGCATTTTTCAAACCTTGAAAACACAATGTCAAAATTCAAGCATTTTCAAGGATTTCCAGCACCCGTACGAACCCTGATTATTAATTGCAGTAACATAATATTTTGAAGAATGTATAAAAACAGAAACTTTTGTTTTAACCCCTGTTAGGAGATAATTGTTTTCATATAAGTCATAGATGACACAATAGTTGGAACATCTGAAAATCTTTATTTTTTACTTTTTAAGCTTACCAGATTTCCTTGGACAATATAATGTGTTAGTAAAATAAACCCATAAAGATACAGATGCCCATTTCTGTTACACACAGATCACTAGGCCAAATAGTGAACATCTCACCATGGAGGGGTGAAAGGTACAGAGAAAATCCCCAAAGCTCTTTTTTTTTGTTGTTGAAAAGTTGCAATGAAGTCCAAAGGTAATCCATCTTATGAATAATGCTAGAATACAAGCTTTTCTGCTATACAATAAAAAATGTAAAAACATTAAATTTGCAACATCTATGGAGAAACCGAAGCAAGGTTTTTATTAGATAATCCCCAAGGTGAGGTTTTCTGCTGGATTTGGCACCTCATACATTGTCAGATACAGTGACTGACTGTGATGCTGTGGGTCTGTTTCTCTTTCAAAGGCACCAGAAACATCACAAAAAGAGTTTCTAGACTTATTCCTACTGAAAAGCCAAGGAAAAGAGCTCCACAATAAGTCCAGGACTTTGGAAGTTTGCTTCTCAAACTGTAGTACAGTACAAGTTACACTCGAGGTACTTAAGGCATCCTATGTTTTACTAAAGAGTTTTGATATGAATTGTTTGCAACGTACTATAATCACCAAAATGTATGAAGGTTACTAAAAATATAAGCTCATTATGTTAGCTCTTTCACACATTGTAGCATGTTGATGAGGCAGACTGTTCTTGTGAGATAGATTTGAAGCACAGCTGTCAGTATAAATTACATTCAAAGTGGCCATGTTGGATATTTTGAGGTCAGGTTGTTAAGGAATCTTTTTATTTTCCTGATTAATTTCCAACTTCTACAGCGATTTCGGTAATTTATCAAACTCGGAAATTAAAAAAACCAGCATAGGACACACCATTCAATGTCTTAAACTGGTAATAGATAAAAAAAAAAAAAAAAAATCTCCTTTCTTAAGGGTCTAAATCATAAATGTCTCACATATTTTTAGTACTATTTTAAGGAATCATTTGTCAAGATTGTAGTACTTGGGAAATGTATTCAACATCTGAGATCCACTGGTCTAGATATATTGTTTACCTGAGGAGTCAAATATCATGTTACAGGATCACAATGAAGCGTGTTGATGATGTGTGAGTAATAAAATAAATTCCTTTTTAATAGGGATGCACGATATAATCTGCCCCCTATCGGTATCGGCCTTAAAACTGAATATCGGACATCGGCCACCCCACCGATATTTAACCCGATATTTGATCAGCTTCTGAGTTTCTAAAGTCTAAAAAAATAAAAATAAAATACTACTTCTTCTTCTTCCTCAAAAACTTCTTTTTTACAGACTTAAAAACTTCTAAAGACGAGGGAAAAAATATTGATACATTAAAATATCACAATATCTTCATATGCTGATATATTGCCATTTAAAAACACCATATCAATCTCTTTTACTAATGAAATATTGCTATATGTCATCGTTATGCTACGAAATCCCCTGAAAATTCACCAAATGTTGCCATATTTTTATATGTTGATATATTGACGCGGTATCGATCTATTTTACTAACAAAATCTCACAAGAATTTGCAAAATATCACGAGAGTTTGTAACGGAACGATGAAATTTCACAAGATTTTGAAAGTAAAATAGATCGATACCGCGTTTTTAAAAATCTATTTGATATCAGCATATGAAAATATATTTGAGTATATTATTTTTCAAAGTGTCAGAAATGGAGAACAAAACTGCTATTTTCAATGACTACTTATTTTTGTCCAGCTTTAACATCAGTATCGATATCGGTTATTGGCTACATGAGTTTTAAAATATCGGCATATCGGATATCGGCCAAAATCCCAATATCGTGCATCCCTACTTTTTAACCTTTTAACCCTTTTTGTAAGTGGCTGAAACTTAACGGGATCTCTTACAGGTGTCATATTGAACAATCATCTCTTCATGCAAAAACTTTTTCAACAATATATTTAAAACCTCAGCTACTTTATTAACTGTATTTATTTATAAATAACTAGAGTTTGTAATGATTTAAACCCATTATAAATGTACTTTTGATCATGGAAGAATTGTGTAACATTTTCTTAGTTTAAAAAGCGGCACTTTTTTTCCCCTTTGTCTGTAAACACTAAAAAAATCAAGAAATGTAATGATCCTTATAGGGAACAAAATGTCTTAAACTGATGATTCTCATTCTTTTATTTCATTAACTGAATAATTACCCTGTGTGCTAGTAATGCAGAATTTTTATTCACGTTTAAATGGAACCAAGGCTGGACTCAGCAATGTTCCGCTATTTCATATTCAAGGTCAACATGGTAATGGCATTTTCCTGCCAGATTTAAGCTGTAAATGCCAGATTTTTATAGCTTGTCTGAAACTCTTGTTGTTCATGAGTTGCTGACTTATATAAAGGGAAAAACTCATCATAGGGCTCACTGCTGAATTTGTGCTGCATTCATCCCTCACCAACAAAGAGAAAGTTTCTCCATTCTTCCAGGCTCAAATGAAGCAGTTCAGACCACATGCTTTACAAGCATTTAAATACATTTTTCATATATTATAAAAGATACTGTATTATAGATGGGCTTTTGATTTTTATTGTAAACTTTTATTGCATTTTTCTGGTTCTTTGGCATTATTGTCCTGTATGAGTAATGGGAACTGAGAGTCTATTTTTAGCCACCGTGGCTTATTTAAAATATTTAAAACCACTAAGGAAAAAGACTGAGAAAAGTATGGGTGCTTACAGTGGACTGTTAAGCATGATAGTTTACTCATACTCATACTCAACAGACCAGCATCATGCCTATTATGTTACTCAAAATGAGTAATTAAGTTAATTTGTATATTCCTGCCACATATCCTTCTTTGTTGTTAAGATGCACTTAATTTAAAAGAAAAACTATGAAAAAATCCAAATATCTAAAGCTACAGTGTGTAATAATTACAGGGATATACAGTCAGAAATGTAATATATTATACATAACTATGTTATTTATCATCATCTACGAGCTCAGCCTCTTAACCCTAATATTTGCGTTGCCTTAGAATTCGTTATTTATAATTACATAGGAGCGGGTCTCGCAGCCATGGAGGCAGACATCTTTGAGCTACGGCAGCGCAGAGCCAACAAACTAGCGATTGCGAGATCGCCAAAACGTCACAACGATGTAGAAAAAATAACGGGTATATTTATTATCTTAAGTCTACATGAAATCTATACCCTACACAGACTAATGAAATACTATCTGTAAAATTATCTATGTAAACAAACCTCATCACTTGAGAAGGTAGGTGATGCGGACGTCGTGGAAGACATTTTGTCCCGTAACACTCGCCGTACTGTTGGGGGGGGAGAAGCGGTGGGGGGGAGATGTTCGTGTTGCTGCAGTCTGCCCGCTAGATGTCGCTAAAAGTTACACACTGTAGCTTTAACCTAATCAAGTATTTTAAGTTGAAAATAAGGCCTATGAATACACAAACTAGTCAAACCAGAAAATAAATTGGTCGGCTACCCGTTTGTGTAAAATTGCACGTTAAGCTTTTTTTCAGGCAACAAAACTATTTTCTCAGTTTTACTTTTTTCATTATTTTTATTCCACTAACATAACTCTGCCACCCAAACAATGTATTCTACTAGTTTCATGTATTTGTAAGTAATTTGAAGAAAAGTTTGTTAAACTGAGGAATTTTTTCACGTGGGCCTAATTTTGTTTGTAATGTTGGTCACCAGATTGGTGGCACACTGCTATGGGTTAGCAGCTGATTCTTTGTATTCACTAGTAGTTGTGTTGGCGATAACAGCACTACAAAGCTGATCTCACAAGTGCTTTGGTGAAGACCACAGCGAGGCCTTTCTGACCTCTCTAATCCCAGAATTTAAAGGTTGTCCCTGGTCAACCCTGCTCTGTGGGGACAAGGGTTGTTTCATCTTTAAGGACAATGCTTAGTTTGAAGAGAAATGGGATTGACACTGGTGGTTCATTCTGATCTTAATATTCAATCAAGTTGCCCCCAGCAATGACATCACTTTTTTGCAAGTGGCATTTGGCGAGTTTTTCAGTATGATCCATGAATGAATTTACTCAGAAAAGTATAGAGGCTTTATTTCCACAGAGAATTCTAACAACCCAACATTTTAACCAAACAAAAATGTTATGTTTTTACATTTGAGAGCCTCACTGGTGAAGATTTTAGCCATCATTCAACTTTTTCATTGCTGATAAATTAACCTTTAATAGCTTTAAATGCCACCTTTCCCTAAATAACTTTCTGAATCGGGATAACATGATTGAGACGACTTGACTGGAAAATCCAATAGAAGCTTCCCTACAGCGGCAAAGATTATGAACAGGAAATTGGTAAAATGAATTATCTTATTTAGTAAAGGATCCACACATGTAGTTATATTAGGTAAAGAAGCGAGAATGTATAATTTAGTCCAGCTGCGCAGCTGCTTTCTAAATTCAAAATAAAAACTTATTTTTAACCTAGTGAAATTTGATGCAGGTAAGCCGGCAGATTTAGAAACAGCTTCTTCCCCACCGCCATCAGACGACTGAACTGTTGAGAAAACTCTAAATCAAGTCACAGACTCTGCATGACTGATAACACCAAACCGAAACACTACATCAATGCACCATATATATTAATGCTCTGAACTTCCATATCAATGCAGTTATTTTTTTGATCACTGCTGCACTTAAAGAAATGGAAATGTCATGAAAGCTGTAAAAAGAAAAAATTTGTTTGTATACACTCTGTGTACAATGAGTCATACTATTTGAAATACAACCAAGTGCATCTGTTACGTTCCATAAATGTAATTTAAAGTTAATAAAATAATTTAAGAGCTCATTGTGGTTATTTTTTATTTATTTTTTGTCTCTAGAACAGGGTCTGCAAGACAGTTTTATCTTATGGAAACTTCTTTGCATTTTAATGAGGGCTCATGAAGGCGAGAATGCAGCACAGGTTCAGCAGTGTATCTGTTTCCATGTTAGCTTAGCTGATTTAGCCAGTGGCGCGCGAGGGGAGCTCAGCGCGTGCAGAGGAGGACAAACTTTCAGCAGCGACACCTGAACAGCCGAGTCGCAGCAGCAGGAAACAAGCAGGTTTGTAAAACTGAAAAGCAACATTACACCCCTAAAGCTCAAGAGCTTGAATTCAGACAGGGTTAACTGCACTGTTCCTAACAGCTTTCCTCTATGCTCCCAAAGTTAGGACCTGACTAAAGAGCAAAACATGACAACCAACAGGCCAAGGAGCGCGCTCCGGGAAGCTTCCCATCAGATAATCGCCGGTGGATCCGCTGGTGAGTTTATTATCCACAGCCATTAAATTTGACGCCGTTGCTCCGATTACGCAACAGTACCCCCGCTTTACGGTAACGCATGAAGCGCTTGAGGAAGCGGTGGAGGCACCTCTCTTCCAGTTTTTCCTTTCTCAAATAATCCCAGAAGTGCTCCATGTATATTCACCTGAGCCTAAATATGAATATATCATCTACAATGGATGTTTGACTTGTAATAGTTTTTCACCAAGATAGTTCCCTCCCATTTTACGCACCATTTTACGTTTTACGCATGCGTAACCGCCTCTTAGAAAGGCAACATTGTAGTTCCTGCGATGCAGAGACTCTTTCATGTGGTTCAAAATGACATGAGACAAAATAGCGAGGAAGGATATTCAGACTTAGAGACTTGGAATAATAATCAACAAGCAACTATTTGACTAAAGGCTGTTACTCAGTGGCAGTTCTAGACCATGTTTAAGTGGCACAGGGCGGGGCCAGCGTGTTTTCATCGGGACAAAGAAAAACAAGAAACAAAACACAGGCAAATAGTTTATCTTTTAAAATAGATCGAGGGAACTGCAGACCCAAAAAGCCACTTGTGGCTCTGCACTGATTAAAGAAACATTTCTAAGTCATTTTAGATTAATCTAAATGTTATGCTGTTCCGGATGAAAGTTTCTATTTTTACTTTAAACCTGTTGATTTTATTTACCTTATAAAAAAAAAAGTCACTATGGAGAAAAAGCAAGTTAAATAATAATTAGTCACTAAATGCATATCTACTAAAAGATAAAATGCAAATATTTTTTGGAATATTAGGTCAATGTACTCAGGAATAGAGACTTAGACAAACTTTATTCTCATTTTGTATTCAAATACACACATTTCAATAATACATATTTTTGACTTATTTAAATGAAAATGACAAGTTTAAAATATTTTCATAACTTTTGTGATTATATGTTGACTTAGACCTAGTTGAATGACACTGCTGGTATGGCCCGTGGGGGTCTGTATTGCTTTCACTTGCACTAAGCAACTTTGAGGAGGGTTGGCTCCCCCCAAACACCAGGCATCATTTAGACTTTGGTTTTTAGGCTAAGTCTGGTCGGTCCATCATAGTCTTGATTTAGTCCAGAAATAGTTGTTGAAAATTGGTTTGGTTGGGCTGATTTTGTCCCACTTTAGTCCAATAATAGATGTTGAAAAGATGTCTATTCTGCAGGAATATGGTAAAAAAAAACCCACAGTTAAACTTTTTTTTTTTATTTAACTTTTTGTCATATCACTTTGTTTCACCACAATTATATTAATGATCTCATTGCTATTCATCTTTCACACTGCCACCAAAAACGGAAATGTAGTTCAATCCAACTGGAGGCACGTTGGTCCTCGTGGAAAATGCTGTCTTCCATCAGGCAAA
Source organism: Cyprinodon tularosa (assembly GCF_016077235.1). Classification (NCBI taxonomy): domain Eukaryota; kingdom Metazoa; phylum Chordata; class Actinopteri; order Cyprinodontiformes; family Cyprinodontidae; genus Cyprinodon; species Cyprinodon tularosa. The sequence goes on along the minus strand of NW_024039036.1, from coordinate 408,366 downwards.
ATATTACAGCTTTTGCCCACTGGGGGGAGCCAAAATCAACCAAACTGGTAGTTCTGTAGAGCTGATTTAAAGGTCCCATGTAATGCTAAATTTGAAAATAAAACATTTTAACAATGAGAATGTTTTTGCTGTTTGTGCAGGGAAATTCCTCTAAGATTAGGCAGATAGCATCCACCAAAAAACTCCTTATCTAGCCATTTTCTAAACAAGTTGTCTTGGCATTCCACACTATCCTCTTGAAGGCCGTGCCCCCTCAACCCGCAACCATGACAAGCAGTCAGAATTCATAAAGATAGCCTGAGAGCACAGAATAACATATTAGATGAAGGCTGTAGCTTGACCTATGGGCAGATACAGACCTCTTTGGACTGTTTACTACCCCTTATGACATCATATGGGGGTGATGTTCAAATGGAGCAGTTTGGGCATACTTTAGCTAAGAGGTGGAGAAAGGCAGTAAGAGAGGAGAAATGTTTTTTTTTTCATCTGTGACCCTCATACCCAGGCTTCAGGACAGGACTGTTAAACTGATAAACTGATAAATTAAGCTGTAACAAATTAAGAGTTTTTTCCCTTTAATTTGTTCAAAATAACATTTAGCAGATGAAAACATATCAGGTTTATCAATTCAATTCAATTCAGTTTATTTATATAGCGCCAAATTCACAACACATGTCATCTCAAGGCACTTTACAGTTCAACCAGATCATACAGTCAAATACGACTAACACTATCACCTTCATTTTAAAATAATAATTAAAACAGAACTGTAAAGAAAACAACTTAAATGGATCTAAAGGAACCATGAGTCTTCCAGTCTTTTCCAGTGCATATTATCATTAGAATTTTGTTTAATATGGAATCTTCAGTACAGGGGACCTGTTATGACCCCTGGTGTCCCTTATCTAGAACGCCCATGCTGCTACTTGCTAAACTATGTACATAAAAGGTTTTTGTGCGTAAAATGGCTTCCAGCTCAGACTCAAACAGGAATCATTGTATTCTGCTATTTATCACTTGCCTAAGGTTTGCGTAAAGTTCGCTTATATGTTATAAAACTTCAAATATATATATATTTTACTTACTTACTATATAAGAGAAGAGTATCACTTTAAATGTTTTAAATCACAAAATTCGACTTTCCTAGCAACAGACCAGGGTAGCTTGTCTCCATGCTCCTGTCTAATAATTGGCAATGTTTGAATAAATGAATAACGCCTCATTATCGAAACCACTGCGACGATTACAACATCAAAGGCATGTAGGGAAGGGATAAATAAGAAAAGGGAAGTAAAGGCCAGTGTATTTGAATAGCAAAATTCAGTACAAGGAAAATCCAAAGTTCTTTACATGAATTAAGCAATAAAACAGAAGAAAGATAAAAGCAAATAAAGATAAAAAAAAAACATGACAAAAGCAGGTAGTAAAACAAAGGAAACAATACAACCACAAACCTAATGCCTCAGTTAACAGTCAGAGGCAGTTCAAAACAAATGGGTTTTTAATTTGGACTTAATAGAACTAAGGCTTTCAGCGCTTTTACAGTCTTCTAGAGGTTTGCTTCAGATAGTCCTGTGTGTACAGATTAGGGTTGAACTAGAAGACCCGAGTGGTCTGGGAGGCTGATAGACTGACAGCAAATCTGTTATGCATGGAGGTGCTGATCCATTCAGTGATTTATAGACTAACAGAAGGATTTTAAAGTCATGACACCAAGATTTCGGCCATAATCGGTGGTTTCTAGCTGTAGTAGCTGAAGCTGTGAGCTAACTCCTTTAGTCTGAAGATTGTTATCTCTGTTTTGTTTTTATTCAGTTGGAGAATATGATGGAGCATCCACACACTGATCTGTTCTAAATATCAAGCCAACTAATTGTTATAATCTGAGCTAAGGGGAGCATGTAATGTTGAATAGGAGGGGTCCCAGAATGGATCCTTGAGGAACCGCATGTGATTTGTCTGGTCTCTGATTTAGAATTCCCCACTAAGACAAAAATCTCTGTCCTTCAAGTTAAATTTCAACCAGTGAACCAGAAAGGCCGACACATTCTTTCAGACGTTCTGATAAAATCAAGTGATCAGCAGTGTCAATGCTGCACTGAGGTCCAATAATACCAGCACAGTGGTTCTTTCTCAGTCTGAATTTATACAGATTTCATTGAATATCTTAATCAGGGCGATCTCTGTACTGTGGTTTGATCAAAAACCTTGCTAGAAGACATCGAAGCAGCTGGACGTTAACAAGGCATTTGACTGTTGAAACCCAACTTTCTCAATGATTTTCCTGATGATGGGGAGGTTTGTGATTTGTCATGGCGATTCGATTCAGTATCGATTTCTTGACCGAACGATTCGATTATTTTCGATACTCAAGAATACACCACGATACGATACGATTCGATTATATATATATACTTATTGTTTTTTTTAATCTTTGAGTTTGTCCTGTGTTGTGGTGATAATTGTGTTTTATAATCTGCTCAAATGACCTGTACAGCGCTTTGATTTTAGCTTTGGCTGACTGGAAGCGCTTTATAAATACAGTTGAGTTGAGTTGAGTTGAGATTAATTGGTTCTTTTTTTTTTTTTACACCTTACAGGCTAGACAATGTTTCAAATTGGAAATAAATGAATGAAAGCTGTAATATCGTTATGCATTTTTTTTTAGAAACAACAGCAAATAACAGAAGTAGAAAAGTTGTACTCCACCTATTCCTATTAAAACCTCATTCACTGAAAAATAATAAAGCCCCTGCGTTATAGATTCTGAAGGCCTTGCATCCGTGCAATGAGTGCAATGCAATACCTCGGCTCCAGACGTCCCGCCCCCTCCACAGACGCTCCGCTCCACCTCTCCCAAATGTAGGTGACCGTAAACAGTGCGCAGACAGTAGGCCGGCTTGTTCTGTTTTTAATGACCGAAATTACGGAAAAAACAACTCCTGAAGTTTGACCTGCTAGAAGGCGCGAATGCTGGGACCCTTTTTCCACCTGGATCTCCGCTCTTTTTGGCCCTCATGTCCCTCCATCGTCGGACTAAACTCGCCCCCACTTCCTCACCGCCTCAGCCGTATCTACACCCACAGCGTGTAGCACACGCTTCAATACTGAGCATAAATCACAAAAGTCTGTGTCAAGCTCACTGCAACACACTGCTGTAAGAGTATAACCAGGAAGCGAGGTAGGAGGGCGAAATAGATTTAGCGCCACCGCAGCACGGGAGGGAGAATTACGCCCAGGAGCAAATGGATAAAAATAGACCGGAGGGAAAAAAAACATGAATCGATTCTCTTGCGGACGTATCGATGCATCGGATCGTCGGCTGTTGGATCGATGCATTGATACAAAACGATTATTATTTACACCCCTAGTGATGGTCATGTAGTTCTGCAGAGTAAATTTTTTTTTTTTTCAAGCTTCTCTGTTTCAACAATGTTTTATAATTGCTGTTTCTAAGGCCTGGGGAAAAAAAATACACGACAGAAGGGATGCGTTTATGTTTTGAATCAAATCAGACTCTAAAACTGGTAAAAACTTCTTAATACAACCTGTGGGTAAAACGTCAAGGCAGCAGGAAAAAGAGGTTCTAAACTTTTTGCAGATTTGGGGCATTTGTACAGAGTTAATTCTAATAGGAGATAGTATCAGTACTACAGTTGACATTGATGTACAGACTGTTTTTCTTATACCTTGAATTTTCTCAGTGAAGAACTTTGCAAAGTCCTTGCAGGCCTTTTTAGATTAGAGTTCATCTCCCATAACCTGTTGACTCTGGCAAATAAGTCAGGGGCATTGTTAATCTTTTTCTTTATGATAATCTCAGAGAAGAAACATTGTAGTTGTAGTTACAAAGTGCAGACACTAAAGGGAGACAGAGTGAGATAAGTGCAGAGGGAGGAACAGAGGGAAATAAAGCGTGTTCAAAGTGTAGAGAAGAAGCTACAGATTTTTATTAAACAATATTAGATAACACAATACTTCTGCAGATCATGAAACAGAATAATGTAAAGAAGGAGTTCCTAAGATCAATGCAACTTTTAGATGAACACTTTCTCCAACATATCTGGATGTAATGGCTTTATTCCCTCAGCAGGCCATTCAGCTCAGAGGCCTGGTAACGAGCAACTCATAAGATTCAGGTTTGTTGGAGACGAAATAAAAGATGAAGGATTGTCTAAAGGTTGTGATTTTTTAAAATATGTAATAATGTTGCCTTAAAAATAGTTAATGATTTGTGTTAGGGAGAGAAGTGTGGTAGAACCCTACAGGTTTTTAACTTTTTTCTACTCCATATGAGCAGTTGTGCTGTGTTTGGTATTTAAGTTTGTATACTTGTATCATATATTTTCTTCTTTTGTATGCAGTACTTTTATATTTTTTATTATTATTTTTTATTAGCTTAAATAACTGAAATGAAAGAAAATACCAAAACTAACCTTTAATCAATACAAATTATTTTAAGTCCTTTAACTGTTTAACTTGAGTAGGACTGGTTAGGTATGCTTTTTGTATTTTAGGTATTTTTGAACTGAATCTGTGGCAGAAAATATTTCTTTATAAAGCAACTTTAATGCACAAGGTCTCCTAATGTGTTTTACAGAAAAATAAATACACTCTTCTGTGTTAAATTGAAACAAAACACATGAAATACACATCTTGTAAAAATAATTTTTGTTTTTATTCATATTCATGGTAAATTATAAGCAAATAACTAATAAATAAGCACTGAAGCACTGCAAACAATCTGCTATAAACAGTCATGTTTTTTAGTGCAGATAAAAAGTAGCTGGCTCTGTTCATTTTTGTCCTAAAAAAAAGAAAACAAGCTCTCTCACTGGTGTTTTAAATGAGCTACAGCTGCATATTAACCTTATCATTTTCTTTATTATTATTTACTTTCACGTGTCAGTTCCCAATAATAGCTACTACAACATTCCAAAAAAAAACAAAAAAAAAAAAAAACAATCGACTTGACTTTGTAACCAAGTTTGAAGATGTTTCTTTATTAAATTAAAAACGCTTCCTGGATGGGAAGCGAAATGTCTTCAAACTTGGAAACAAAAACCAGTGGATTGTTTTTTTATTTTTTTACTTTTTTGGAATGACTATGACCTGGATGAGGTCATGAGAATTTTTACCAGCAGCTATTACAACAATTTAACCTAAAGGAAATTGAAAGACGCTCCGCTTTTTTCTGTCCTGTTTTGACCTGAATCCATTCATTAAATAGAAGTTTTTTTCCGGTTTGTTTTTGATATAAGTTTGCTGTTTTGATTGTGCACCATGTGGCTGTTAATATATATCGCTTTTCTCCATGAGGACCTGACCAAGGTATCTGTCATGCTCTGCAGTTTCTCTTTGCACTACTAAGTAGTTCATGTGTTTTTAGATCAGTATGTCACAGATGATCTTTAAACATTAAGAAGGACTTCAGTTTTAATGTTTGCTTTGTGTAGTAATGTAACTGATATTTGCAACTCATTTAAGCTGAATTGAAAATACTCTGATCACAAATCTATTCTGCCTGACGTCGCAGATGTTACACTCTTATTTTTTCACGTTGTACCTTTATGGTTTTGGCATTTCAGCCATTGTTTGTCGTTGTTTTATTCAGCCGGTAATGCTCTGTCTTAACCAGGACGTTTAAAAGGAGTAAATTTTTAAGTATATTTGCTAATCTTTTCCAATATAAACTTTCAACTCTTTCTTATTCACTCTCAGTAGGGGCTTAATAACGTTCAACTTGACATGTTTACACTTTGACAAGTAGCATTTGCTGGGTTGAAGTGAAACAGTAATGACACACGGCAGACATTAGCTCATGAGATGGCAGTTAAAATATTTGTACAGCTTTCCTCTGCCTCCAGATGAAAAAGCTTTCCAGACTCACTAAATGCCCTAGAATTTGCATGTTAAAATAGAAGAGAAGATGTATAACAAATATTTATAAACCAATTATTTCTTCTTAAACTTCTGCCTCCCATATTGATTTAATTTTCCTACACTGCAAAAACAATCCAGAAATAAGTAAAAAATGGCTTAAATTAAGTATATTTAGCCTTAATTTGAGCAGGTAAATAAGATGATTTGCCAATGGAATGAGTATTTTCACTCTTAAAATAAGATAGTTAGATAATATTTACTTGAAATAAGACGATAAAATAGTTTTTTCTTATTTTAAAAGGAAATTGTCTTGTTCCATTGGCAAAGTGTCTTACTTACCTCCTCAAATCAAGGAAAAACACACTTATTTTAAGAAAAAATAACTTATTGAGATTTATATTTTTTGCAGTGTACCAACTATAAAAAAAACAACCCCAGATTGTTTTAATTTTAGACAGCTTGGAAATATAACTGTCCTAACAAAATTATACGTAATGAAAAATGTAAACATAGAATTTCTGAGAACCAGCCCAAAGTTACAGAACTGACTTATTCTGCATCAGTTTAATCTATAAATCCTACATATTTCCGGTTTTGAGAGAGAGGTTTCTGCAAAAACAAAACCCTTCTTACACTTAACAGCATAAACTTCTTATCTGCTCCTTTAAAAGACAGATTATAGCCCACATGAATGTATCTTTTTTTCATTTTTATTATTTACATGTCTGAAATTGTACGCTTCAGCATGATCAATATGCATTTCCCTTTGTACAGTTCCACCATAGTTCAACATATAACCCATATGTTTGGAAGATGCTTCTTCATTCATTTGGCAGATATCTGTTTATATTTTCTTCCATAATAATTCTACGTGTGTTTAAATTCTCTCTTTCTTACATATGGGAACTGTGCAGCAGAGAGCTCGGCAGAGCTGGCTTAAGATATTTTTTTTCTGTAACACCATTAATAAAACAGTGAAGACAGTTTTTAAAAGCAAAGCACCAGCCTTAAGCTAATATTTGCAAAGACTACAACAGTAGATCACGGAGGAGATGCTACTGATAAGGACCCGCATAGATCTGTCAAAAAAACCCAGAAAAGCTGGGAGCCCACAGCTTGGTGCGCCAATTCAATACAAACGTGTCAGTAATTCTCTCATATTTCCTTAATTAAGCTAAACTCTTCATGCTTGTTGTATTTATGTGTCGTGTCAACTTGGGTCATTTCCCTCATTGAACCTTCAGTTTATTCACCCCATTTAATCTGTCTGCCTGCTTTGAATCACAGGACAGTTTCTCTGATTTGGAAGTTGGGAGTCGTCTGGCTTATTGTCCTTCCAATCAGTGTGCTAACTTATAGAAGACATGTACATAACCAGCAGCCCACCGCAGTGGGTATTAAGCATGTGCAGTCTGTGAAGATGTGCCTAAGTTTTTGGACAGCTTGTCCCTTCCTGCTTCCTGCTTTCATTTGTTAAATCAAATTGACCAAAGCATGCTTTGACTTACATGGAGCCACAAAGTAAAGCTGTATTTGTTGGTCAAGGGCCTCTGGTAACAGATTAGCAGTTTACAAACTAAAGGCTTTATCACAAACTATAATGTTATGCAGATTGTTTAAATCTGAATAAAACTACCGGTATATATGTAACTACAAGGACAGAATTGGTTCTGGAAAAGCGATATATTTTTTTATATATATAATACAAACACATATATATTCAAACTGGAAGACTCATCCCAGCGTTACCTGCATTCAATAATCATGCGCCATTGCTCCAGGCAATCACTCATTCCTCATCAGTCAACGATCCTGTAAGGTTCTGCTTAAAGCTCTCCATTCACAGACTCTCCTGGTCTTCAGCTGGGCTTCGACCCGCTTTCACTCCATCTCCGCCATCATGCTCTCAAGCTTGCGCTGGCTTCCTTCTCCTCTGGCCTTCACTCCACCACCAGACATATCTGATGCTGATCTCACCTTGATCATCCAAGCTCATCGTCATTCGCAGCTTTCATGTCTTCTATTGGAATCCGAGCCCCAAGAACTGTGAAATCTTCTGATGGCTAATTTTCTTCGTGTGTTTGTGACTTTCTTCCAAAATAGATGTGAATTAGTGTTTGCAAGAAATTTTAGAAGACCAAAGAGCAATCATGGCTGCTTGCTTAAAGCCTAATATTTTCTAAAATTTTCTACATGATATTAATTTGTTAAACTTGAAGCTGTTTTGTTGTCATTACAGTTTAACTGACTTACAGCTTTTTCAAATTTGTGCACGAAACAACTTGACGATGTTATTTTCAGTTTAGTTTTCTGTAAATGTTTCAGTGAAATCGTGTTTTTTGTTTGGTTTTCTGGCTTCTTTTTATTTGTGCTCTCAGAAAACAGTTGAGAGATCTCACAGAATGAGGAAAAAGGAGCCGGATGTGTCATTTGATCTGGCATACGGATTAGGAACCAGGAACAAGTGCAGATTGTTTCTATACTATGTTGGTTTTTCAAGGTGTACAAACTGACTTCTGTTGACAATACAGGAACATGAAACTGTTTCCTTATTCTTTTAATGCTGGCTGATGTTTCAGTGTTTTTCTTTTCCTAGTCAACCAGTGAGGTCTCCCTTCTTATGACAGATGGCTGTAAATCATATGCAAGAAAGTTGGCCTCTTTGGAAGCTTCCAATTTAGATTTTATTATACTTCAAAAGTTGAGTCAACCTTATTATTATATTTATATAGTAAAATTAGATTATAATTTAAGTCAAATATAGTTGTTGAAATGTGTTTACTGTATTTTCAGTAGGTTATGGACAATACTGTGTCGGAATATATCCAATACCGCAGTGTAGGGATTAAGATGTGAAAATCCGCCCCAGGGTTTACCTTTCCAGTGTTTTTCCAATAAATAATGATATGATTATGCTTTTATGAAACATGTGGTTTAACATAAAATACATTAGTGTTCCTTGCATTATAGCCTATAGCCCAGCTCTGTTATCACCTCACAGGTCTCCTGGGTCTACTAACTGACTGACTTGAACTCCTATCCTGTAGCTGATGGGCGCTCAGCTGTCCTCACTGATGGGGGCAAACAGGGGACAGAAGTTTTTATGTGAGGAAATGTCTTCACACTTTCACCTCCCCACTAGGATGACTTTTTTCTGGCTTAGTTTGGTGTTAACACAGACAGAGTGACCATGTATCTGTACCCCTGTCACATGGCTGCTTTTTAAAGGAAAAGTCTGTTCACCAGGGAATAATCAATGAATCATTATCTATACCTAAAACAAATACATTTGCGGTGACTTAATGAATTTAGCCTTAAAGGTACACTATGCAACCGGTGTTGATTTTCCAGCGAGGCTCCCCCCAGAGGGCGAAAGTAAAAGTGCACTGTCGTAAATATGCACAGCTGTTCTCCTGGTTTCTCCGTCAAGCCAGGCGCGGTTGTTTTGAGCTTAGCAGACAGGCGAACGCAACGAATGACTAATGCTGCGTTCACACCGCAGCTGGCGCGACAGAAGCAGCGAGTTTACATGCAAAGTCAATGGTTGACGCGCGTCAAGGCGCAGCAAAAGGTCCCGCGGCGCATTTTGAGCAGCAGGCCCAGCGCGTCTGAGCAGCTGAAGCAGCGCGTTTAATCATCTGACGCAGGGAGAGAGACACAGCGCTGATGATCAGAGGCTATGATCACTCCTCTTAAACAGTTTATTGACGCCTAAATTAACTTAAAATGCAGAAATCTGCCAGCAGAATATGCAGTTTGGATTATTTAGATGAAAAACACCTACCAGCTGCCGCGGTGAACCGCGAGGAGGCGACCTGGCCAGAGGCTGCTGATGAAGGGATTCCTACGCGTACCGCTGGTATGTGGGGGTCTGAGCGGCTCCGACAGAAAAAATATTGAAGGCAGGATGATAATCTGAATGAACTGACTGCACTGATTACGTTTTTAGGTGTATTTTCTCACTTAAACACATATTAAAACTACTTTATTCCCACTGATCACAGCAAATATAGCTGCAAGGCAGAGAAAGGATAGTGAAGCTCCACCCAACGTGAGTCAGACCCACTTTTGCACCGCGCAGCCAGAGCAGCAAAGCTGCTTCAGCCGCGCGTCAGAACTAACTGGTACAAGCAGCAAAAATGAAGCAGCAGAGGCGATTTTGCTGCTTTTGCTGCGTGAACGTAGCATAACTGCACAAAGATCGCCACTGTGCTAGCAACGAGCATGCTTTTAACTGGGGGGTGTAGCAGTTCTTGCCGTAAAGCAAGACCGACTCCCGCGAGACTTCTGAGCCTGTGGGTGCGGGTCGGTGCTCCTGCAGTTGCAAGTGCAGTATTTCCCCCACAGACCACCAGGGCGGCCGAGAATACCTTTGTTCAACCTGAAATGACTCATTTAATCATCCATAACGTTATGGAACACATTAATTAACTGAAAAATGTTGCATAGTGTGCCTTTAATCAGTAAAAAAAACTAAAAACAATAATTTTTGTTTTAGACCACTGAGTCTGGAAGCGGCCATTTTTGCCCAAATATAGTAACACTTCACTCCTGCCATCTTCAGGCAGTGACGTCACGGTGCGGTAAGCCTAGCGCCATTCTCCCCGCTTTACAAGCAAAATCAATGGGAACTACTAGACACATCTGCAATCAACAACAATTATTGAAGATTTCCAGAGGACTTCACCATTGAAATTCACCAGAGCTATAGTGAAACTGACAATGCCCACGTGCATGGCAGTTGGATGTTGGAATACATCGGTAAAAGTGAAAAAAAAATTTTTTATTTCACATTTCCGATTCATGATCCTCCATGGATTCGTTGTTGGATTGCCAACTTGAAAAGGGAGATTTGCCATCGAACTTCTGGCCAGAGAATAAAAAAAAAAAAATAAATGTAGCCAACATTTGGAAGAAGAATGTTATTTTTTAAGATGACTTGGATGATAGCGCGTTGTGACAAACACCAGATACAGCACTGGGACTTGATCAACAGCCGATACCGCACTGTGACGTCACAAACCAGTAGGTGGCAGTAGTGTTCTTTGAAACACATGAATGCCTCCAGTAAAGCAGATTCAAATGAAAATTACTCTCAATTACAAACACTTATCATTTATTAAACATTATGTAATAATTTCATATTTAAAGTACTTTTAGAAATTTGAATTCTGAATATGACTGGACTTTTCCTTCAAACGCAGCAGAGAACAAAACCTGCATTTGTGATGTATTTGGCTTTTTTATGTGAGTTTAACGATAGACAAACTCACAGGGGTCAAAGAAATACCTGGAACATGGTAAATTAATAATGAATGAAAAAAAAAATATAAAAGTGAACAAAGGAAGGTCAGACATTGCTTTTCAATGATTTTTTAACTACTTTCTACTCATGAAACAGGTGGTTAAAATGATGATACCCTTAACTTAATATTTTGTTGCACAACCTTATGAGGCAATCGATCGATTCCTGTAACTGCTAGTGAGACTTCTGCTCCTCTCAGCAGGTATCTTGCTCCAACTGCTTCAGTTGTCTCTAAGCTGAAGGATACATGTTCCAGATGGCATGTTTCTGTTCCTTCCAAAGTTGCTCAATAAGATTTAGGTCGGGGCTTATGGAAGGCCACCTGAGAATAGTCCAGTCTATTTCCTCTTAGCAATTCCTGATGTTTTTGACTGTATTCTTTGGGTCATTATCCTATTAAATTCCAATGAGCTTCGACCGAGACCAAACTTTTGGACACTGGGCAGCACGTTCTTCTCTAGAATCTCTCTATAGTCTTCAGATTTCATTGTACCCCGCAGAGATTCAAGACACCCTGTGCCAAATGAAGCAAAGCAACTGCAGATCATAGCAGAGCCTCCTCAGTGTTTCACACCAGGACAGTGTTGTTTTCTTGATATGCTTCATTTTTCCATCTGTAAACATAGAGCATATGTGCCTCAGCAAAAAGTTCATTTTTTGTCCCATAGGACTTTCTTCCAGAAGTTTAGTTGCCTGTCAGCATGTAGTTTGGCAAAGTCCGGTCTGACTTTTGCATACTTTGCTTTTGACAGTAGTGTCCTCCTTGTCAACTTTTTAATATGTAAACTACTCAAAGAATGATGAGGCCTAGGATAGATCCATGGATTCTACTTCAACCTGTGTATTAATGAACCACATCAAAAAGCCCTTCACCAGAAAACCCTTCTAAAAAAGAGATGTTTTTATATACATATAGCCCATAGAGCATGGTCGGTCTCACTTGAAATGAGAGACTCACAACTTTAGTGCTTCGTCTGATTTGGGGGTTGATTTTGAACTGAGGAAACTGATATCAATCCAAAATAATATTTCTCTGACACAGCTTTGTTATCATTGAACTAAAGAATAATTTACATAAATGGTCAATTCTATGTCTAAATTATTGATAAAGCAATAGAATTATAGTTTTGGTCATTTCTGATTGATACCAATCCAATGAAAGTAGAGCGAAGCCTTTCATTTAGAATTAGGGTTAATAATTTCAGAAAAAATGTTATTCAATTGAAAAATCCTTGATTGATCCAAAAGGGAAATGAAATGTTTTGAAATTTAACTCAGTTAAAAAAAAAGAAGTTGTAGATTATATGAGCTGGAAAGATCCTCTTTATTGTTCTGCCTTTCTCTGGAACTGGAGAAGCTTTTAGGTGAAGACCTTCTTGTTTTATGACAACCTCCTGAAGGGGATGCTCATTGTTGTCCATAATGTTCTTCAATTTAAGAGAAATTCTTCATTGTGAAAAATTCTGCAGAGCTTCTAGAGGAGTTTTCAGAACAGAGCCGACCTTCTTTATTAGCAAGTTGAGCCGCCGCTCTTACCCTAGCAGATGATGGAAGAAATACACTACACAACAGAGGTATTAAAGATATGCAGCATCTTAATGTCAACACTGAAGGACCTAAGCTTTCCTAAGAGGAGCAGCCTGCTTCACAGTTGTATTTCCAGTCAGGATAGTTATCCAGGTGAATTACAAGGTATTTATACTCCTCATCCACCGCTACTTCTCCCATTATGTTATAAGAACTTCCCGTTTCTTCTAAAATCAACAATCATCTCCCTTGTTTTTGTTTACATTAACGACCAGATGATTCTTCCCATACTATGCCACCAACTGCAGTTTCTTTGTCAGGTAGTCTTCGATCTAGGTGAATGTTGATTCCTCCAACTTTTCACGTTGCTGATGAATCAAATCAGACAGAATAATGTGAAATTGACGGGATAAATTAAAGAACATGATCCTCAGTGATGCCTGCCTTGTCTAAATGATAGTGTGTTTGTATGATGGCATCTTCAGCCCCACAGGTCATAGCCTGCCGCCTCGGTGGACCAACAGGATTGCTTTTAGGAGTTTATCAAGTGGGATGTAAAGACAACATTCATTGATGACTGTTGGCAAATAGCAAGAAATAATAAGGGCCTTTAAATAACACATTGTAAAGAGTGGTTTACAAACTATCAAAAGTAAAATATGTTCATTATTCTTCTGATAGAAGAAATTTTTACCAAAGAATAGACATAAATGACAAATAGTTCAACATATTTTTCTGATGCATTTAGACTCAATCTAGCAGGCTGTATTTTACATTTAAAAAGTAGAGTTTAAGGTTTTACATTTGGAATATCTTAGGGAATAGAGAACATCAAACTTAATGTCCACTTGCCTAGATTGAGCTTTTTAAAGCTAGGGAATATTTATTTATTTATTTATTTTTGCTGTAAATGATTCTAACATCAGTGCAGCATTTAATTTGTCTGAGAATTTGAACCATTCTAGCAAGAAATCCCAAAAAGCTCATGCGATTTGCTATGTTTTGGTGCTAAACACTATTAGAAATAAAGATACAACAATTCTTACAGGAAGAAAAACAACATTATGCCTGAAAAATGCTCTTTCTTTGCTATGAACTTTTCTAAACACCACAAACATGATCATAGTTGTACGAAAGGAGGATTAGGGCCACTGGAAAAAAAAAAAGTTTACCGATTTTAAAATTTTATTTCAATTTAGTTTAATTCTGACTTTTTTCTCAGAATTCTGACTTTAATTTTAGAATTTTGGATTTTAATATAGATGAGCACTATGAAGGGAGAGATGTGGGAGCACTCAAGTTCACTGACAAAGATGTGAGTTGTTTGAGAGGGCCAGTAACACATTGGTGGAAAATGACGGAGTTAGGCAACTTTTTACGTGCCCGATGGGGTCCCCTCATTAATAGAGGTGCAGAAGGTCATTAAAACAAGAGAACTAGTCTCTAAAACAGACATGACTATGGCTTGATGCTAACATGTTTATCTGTCAGAATTCTGAGAAAAAAAGTCAGAATTCTGAGATTAAAGTCAGAATTCTGACTTTTTTCCATACTAAACTAAAATAAAATTAAAAAATCTGTTAACTTTTTTTTTTCAGTGGCCCTAATCCTTTTCCGTATAGTTTTGTTTAAATATCTCATGCAACCTAAAAATTTAAAGGAAATTAAACCAAACATTGAGTCAAATTTGGAGTCGACAGTTTAGCTTTTTTATTGATTGGGTAGGCGTTAATATTGATATCCAGTAATTAGTTATATGAATGTCATCTGCATTTTGCCCACAAGGGGGTAGTAGCTCTCTGCTGGGAAAATGTGAGGCTTTATTTAGTTGTCTCTAAGGTAAAGGGAGATTGATGGATGAGTGTTCCGCAACTAATCTTATGGTCTAAAATGAAATAACAAGACACAGACTCAACCTGTAAAAAATGGAATTAGAAGCTGAAATCTTAAAGAAAATAGCGCAGAAATAACGAGTGAAGTAAATGTATAAATGGCTAATCTATCTGATTACATGATGTTTGCTGTAATGTTTTCACTCGGTCCTTTGTTATTTCCTCCCTGGAAGTTTTTTTTTTTTTTCGTAACTCCATGAGTAAATCGATCCGTCTCTAGCAAATGGACTGTGACGACATGAGACAGATGTGATTGCCGCAGCTCTCCCTCCAGACTGTCAGAGCCTCGCTCCGACTGCACCGCAACCCTTTTGATTTAATTGGTTTAAAACAGGGGGGGTTGAAATCAGATGGGGAAGAACAAATAAGGCCCACCACCTAAAATGAAAGAGAGGAAAAAAAGAGAAGAGAGGAGGGAAATAAAACAAATAATGTCTTAAGAAAATGCGCGTCTGTGCGCGCGCGCCTCATGCCTGTTCGTGCGCGTGGATGCGCTTGGTGACGGATGTTTTTTTTTCTTTTTTTCCTTCCTCCGCAATTCCCGAGTGGCAGCAACCAATCACATTCCAATTAGGACTAATATTTATTTCCACAAACAATTGTTGCATGTTTTAGGGGGGGGCTTTGATTGAACTCCTGGCGGACATGTTGGAGACAGATGTTAAGATGACCTCATGTTTGAAGTAATGTTGGTTCTGGATGGGACTGAGAACCCCCCCCCCCCTCATCTTTTTTGTCTGCAGTCTTTATATGCAGAGGCTCATATTTAATGTGTGCTTTGACTCGCATTAAATGCCCCCACATTTTGCATTTTTTGTTCCACCGCTGACAGATAGATGCTCATGCATACGGAGACGGCTAAAACAGGCCATGATAGTGGTGAAGAACGGCTGCTTAACGGGACACATGTGTCCTTTGTTGTAGACACGTCTGTCCTGCAGAAAGATCAGGATTTATCATCAGCGCAGCTCTTCTGTCATCCTCGTAAACACGAGAGGAATTACTATACTGTACCTCCTGAGAGACCTACCAGTTCCTTCATTGTGACCGATACGAAGTCCTAAAATAAAGTGATCCCTGTTTAAGAAAAATAAGAAGCTGATCAATTTCTAATAAGAATATTAATTATTTGTTGCTATCCTCTCATTATAAATGTTAATAAAAATTAACCGTGAATAAGACACGTGATAGATGCAAAAAACCTCTTGTGCCGGAGGAAAATGTTAATTGTTAATTGTAAATAATTAATAAAATGAGCTCACTGATTTGTGCATATATTTATGTTTGCTATTGGGTGCAAAGCCGCTGATAAACCCAATGCAGAAATCGACAAAAACGCACACACAACTTGTTTCTATATGTTCTTATATAGGTTATCTATCATATATAGCTATATGCAGATATATTCTTATATGATATTACATTAATTTATGTATGTTTTAAAACAACTGGTAGGCCTATATAAGTTGTATATATGCTGCATAGCAAGACTGTGAATATTTTTTTATCCTTATTTTTTCTTTTACTCAATATACATGCAGAAATCTTAATAGAATTATTCTAATGTCATGTAAAATGTGTTTCATTTAAGTTCTTAGTCAATTTGAAATTAATTAACCTCCCTCAGAATTAACATTCGTTATATGGCAAAAGTTTCCAACCTAAGTGCGCATTTAAAAATGTTCAACGAAGAAATAAACAGAAGTTTTATTTTTTTAAGTCGAGTTTCCTCCAGATGTTTTAATTCAACTGTACCTGAGTTAAAAAGCTTTGCTGATCTATGCGCATCTGCCGGGTTTGCGAGGTTATCTTTTTGATTAATGAGAAGCCTAGACTGAGCGCGTGACTCACCGTGTTCTGATGGAGCGCAGACAGGAGGCCACGCGCCGACAGGCCATCATTGCTACCTGGAACGGTTCACGCGCACCGCATCACTCACCAAACTGCACCGTAGTTCTGTCGTTGCAGGCAAGCAGAATATTTCTTGCATTAATACCGATGGCATTATTACATGCAGTGGTGCATTATTTCAGCGTGACAACGTACTTAAAAACAAAAAACAAAAACAGAAATGTTCGAAGATTAATTAATTTTATTAGGCCTATTTTCTGTTAAATAATAATAAAAAAATCTCTCAAATGAAAAAATGCATTTAAAAGCTGTATTATCGCCAAATTAAACCCGTTTAAATGAAATTATGGAAGTAGATGAATAGCAGTTCTTTTATTAATCCCAACGGACAACATGGATTTCAGGCATTGCAGCATATGAGCTAAGATCTGCCCACATATTTTGCTCACAATAATAAAAAAATAATAATACTTAAAAAATGGCTATTATTATTATTGTTTATTGATTGTTATTCAGCATAACAATCAAACCCCAAAAAAACGTCAATGTGATGTTGTTATCTTTATTATATTCTCAACAGTAAAATAATAAAATTAAGATTTTTATTAAAATTGCATGAAAAAGAAGCTGCTTGTAATTTTCAAGACAGTGTAAAACTAAATTGATTTTAAGAAAACATTACCGAATAAAAAAAACTTTAATCATAAAAACAATTATTCTATCCTTTGCACTTAAAGCCCAGTCAGCCACTACTTTGCTGTCTTGAATGGCAAAGCTATGAATGGTGTCAGTACAGCAATGCAGAGAAGAGAGGAGAATACAGTCAAGAGCAGAAATAATGTTATGTTTTTTTGTTCCATTACTGGTACTATTTTGAATGGCTAAAGATAACAGAGGGAGCTAATAGTGCATTAAAAACTACAGCAGTACTCTCAGCCAATTATATCACTTAATAAGTTTTGTTAAACAAATCTCAGTTAATAGTTTTTCTTTTAAAAGATTACGTACTGCAGTTAGTGCCCCTTAAATAGTGAGTAAGAAGTGATCAAGTAACACTGATCTTTTCTCAGACTGTTTATTTAAATGATTTGTTATGATAAAATTGTTGTCATAGAAACAGTAGATTTATGAGGTTTATTATACTGCATTGCTTTCTCTTTATTATCAGCTCCTATGTCACCACATAATTTAGCTTTCTGAGAGCACAAGTTCTTCTATTATTAGCATAAGATTGCTCAGGAAAGACATAAATAAAAGTTGACATTCCCACAAAAATTCCTGAGCACCTGAAACCTTAATAGAAACGTTGCACAACACAATAAAGTTAGAGGGAAATCAACAAGTACCAAATGCTTAATTAAGCTCCAACTCTAAGGAACAGAAAAAACGAGACCAGGTGCGCAGTTGTGAGAATTTATTATTTTTGTGTGTGTGGTGTTTGGGGAGATGGGGACAGTTTGTGTGCTGGCATGCATCTGGAATATGTATTTTTGCAAAAAAGAAAAAAAAAAAACTATTCTGTGTTGTTATGAGATGGTAGAGTCAGGTTTATGTTATGTCTGTTTCTGCATGCCGTTCATCTGACTGACATACATTTGCAGATATAATTGGATGGGTTTGTGGGTTGAAATCTGTATCAAAGCAGGAGTATATGCTCGAGTTTGTTGCGTTTGCTTGTGTTTGGATTCTGTCATAATATGTGTGTTTATTTTGCAGTTGTCAACTTTGGTATTTTTAGTAAAAAAAAAAAAAGCAGTCTTTACCTTTTAAAGCAGAGACAGGGCTGTTTATGTCCTTGAAGTCTGAGCGCAGATTTTTCTGTTTTTATGTTATACTGTAGCACATCAGAGATGACACAAATCCAAGAGCATTACATTTTTAAATATCTCAATTTTAGCTTCTCAATAGCCACAAAATGGCGTCTGTTTATTCTCCAACACTTTGTTCCTTATGAACTTTGACGTGTGTTGAAAAGTCTTGAATTGGGCATTTAACCTCCTGCCCTGCAACTCGTAGCCACGGTTGGTGGCAGGTCAGACGTATGGGGGGTTTTCTTTTGCGGTAGAGGTTGCCACTAGACGGATTGCTAATCTTGTTCCCACCCTCTTTTGGCTTTTGATCTCTTCTTTAATAGTTTTTCTATTGTTTCAGAAAATTTTCATAAACAAAAGCGGAAAAAGGTCAGGGTCATGTCAAACTTTTCTTTTTCTTTTTTTTTGTTCTTAGTAGTCTGAATGTGACTGCAGAGTTCAAATCCAATAATTACAAGCCCTTCATGCTCTTGCTCCAAGCACTGATATATAAATAAACATAATAAGTACTGTCAAAAAACAAAAACAAAACCGGACAGACTAAAACCCCTGAATTACATGCCTGTTTGGTGTGTGTGTGTGTTCACGTTTGATGTGTTGATTCTCTGGATGAACTGGAGATTTACAGCACAGGTTTGTAGGAAAAGCCTCAGCCAGAATCTGTCATTCTTTCTACCCTTTTTAGTCCTGCAGTTGGGAGGCCGGCTTAGCCGCTTTTGGGTTAATTCTATCAAGAAGAGCAGCGCTTTGGGCCAGTGCAGTAATTATAATGCAATTTGTTGGGCTCAGGGGCCAATTTATGCCATTTCAGGGGATAAAGTCTATCCTCTGCCCGGTGGCCATGCTGGGAGATGTCTCAGGGCAAGGCTTTAATTAAAGAAGCTCCCATTTTGAGTCACTTTGTATTATTTCTGACCTCCTGTGGTTGGACAATGACATACTTATGGGAACGATGCTGGCAAAGGATGAGGAGGAAAAAGTCTAATGATTTAATGAGAAACAAAGCTGAATGAAAGGTCGTGTTTGGGATTTGTTCACCATTATCATTTTGAAATCAAAGTCGTAGAGTGAAATCAAAGCAGACATAAAAAAAGACGTCACAGTCTGGAAATAGTCTCTGAATAGATGTGAGAGGAATCCAACAGTTATACTCAATTTGTTGGAAAAAAGAGCAAGTAATGGAGATTTTTGAAAAAGCTGCCAGCTTGCTGAAAGGATGAGTGTGTTAGTGTCTTAATGTTAATCTGCTGTAACCCTGAGGACACTGTTTTGTTTTTGAAATTAGTCTAGTTTTCAGTTCTGATTAAAGGGCAAAGTTTAACATCTGTTTAAATTAGGAAGAATGGGAAAAAACGGTTCTTAATTTGTTGCACAGCTGGCCGATAAGCCCTTTATCCAAATATTTAAAACATTTTAAAGTTAGAGGTATAGAGGGCAGAAGAGAGCCATAATACTGATGATTTTTGGTTCTTAGCCCAAAAGGAACAGAAAGTAAAAAATAGTTTTTATCTTAGTAGTACTTTAAGCGTAAAAGTCTGGCCATGATCACCATCTTTAGGCTAATGTCAGTATATATTTGCTAATTCTTTTCCCTGTAACTGTAAGTAAATTCGGCTAACCAAGATGTCCTACTGTCAGAATATAAGCTGATCCAATCACATCTAGGCTTAAACTGTCACAGGTACCATTGGAAAGATTCATGTTTCCAACAGATGTCTTTATTTACGCTGACACTTCTCCAAGCCTTCATTCAGCACTTGAAAACCTTTTTGTCTGCTTTGAGATCCAATTCATGACTCAGGGATGACACAAAAAGTTTTTCCTGCAGTCTGCGTGAGTTTTACAACGAGGTCCCACTGAGATGGGTTGGATGGAACAGAGAAGCCACATTCTGAAAATATATGAAGTGGGGTCGGGGATGAAGCGATGGCAGTAGCATGGTGGATGGACTGTCAGAGGTCAACAATGGAAGGAAAGAAATGTGCACAGCTCCAAAACGGAAAAATGGTGGAATAGATGCAAATATTCTGGAGAAAATAACATTCTAAGGTTCCTCACTAACTTAGTTAGGGTGAGTACAGGTTTCAGCCACATGGCATCATCTCCTCATCCTGATCTGACAACGGTAAATAGTTGAAACATGTACTTATCATTATTGAATATATGATTTATCTTGGAGGGGGGGGCTTCATCAACTGTGAGAGTTAGCATTTCCTGTGGACCAATTTCAGGTTCTCCTTTTCCTAACCTTGAGTAAAGAATACCAAAGATTATTATTATATATGTATGATTCTGATTGTGATGTGTATATATATATATATATATATATATATATATATATATATATATATATATATATATATATATATATATATATATATATTGCTCAAAGAATGCAGGAAACACTCACATAACACATCCTAGATCTGAATGAGTGAAATATTCGCATTGAATACTTTGTTCTGTTTGTGCTGACAGCAAAAGTCACACAAAAATCATCAATGGAAATCAAATTTATTAACTAACTGAGGCTTGGGTTTGAAGGAGTCACACACAAAGTGGAAAAGCACACAACAGGCTGACCCAACTTTGATGTAATGTCCTTAAAACGTGTCCAAATGAGTCTCGGTATTGTGTGTTGCCTCCACGTTCCTGTATGATCTTCCTACAATGCCTGGGCATACTCATGATGACGTGGCAGATGGTCTCCTGGGGGATCAGGAGCAACATAACATTGGTGGAGTAAATGAGACACGATTTTCCGGATGTGCTGAATCAGATTCAGGTCTTTGGAACGAGCGGGCTAGTCCATAGCTTCAGTGCCTTCCTCTTGCAGGAACTGCTGACACACTCCAGCCACATGATTGTCTTGCATTAGGAGGAACCCAGGACCAACCGCACCAGTATATGATCTCACAAAGGGTCTGAGGATCTCATCTCGGTACCTAATGGCAGTCTTGCTACCTCTGGCGAGCACATGGAGGGCTGTGCGGCCCTCCAAAGAAATGCCACCCTACACCATCAATGACCCACTGCTGATGTTTCAGGCATCAGATTATTCTCTACAGTGTCTTGAGTGTCACATCTGTCACATGTGCTCAGTGTGAACATGCTTTCATCTGTGAAAAGCATAGAGTGTCAATGGTGAATTTGTCAATCCTGGTGTTCAGCGGCAAATGCCAAGCTTCCTGCACAGTGTTGAGCTGTGAGTACAACCCTCATCTGTGGACATTGGGCCTTCATGCCACCCCGGTTTTGCAGACGCATGCAAATTTTTGGCCTACTGGAGGTCATTTTGCAAGGCTCTGGCAGTACTCCTCCTGTTCCTCCTCACACTAATGTGGAGGTAATGGTCCTGTTATTTGGTTGTTGCCCTCCTACGGCCTCCTCAACATCTCCTGGTGTAAAGGCCTATCTCCTGATTGTGCCTTCAGCCTCTGGACACTACGCTGACAAACACAACAAACCTTCTTGCCAGAGCTCACATTGATGTGCCATCTTGGATGAGCTGCAATACATGAGCCACTTGTGTGGGTTGTAGAGTCTGTTTCATGCTATCATGAGTGTGAAAGTACCACCAACATTCAAAAGTCACCAAAACATCAGCCAGAAAGCATCGGTACTGAGAAGTAGTCAGTGTTCAACATTAATATAGATGGTCGATTCGTATTGCTTTCTAAGTCGACAGTTTGATTTCATAGGAGTTATTGTTTTGTTTACACGTTTACTGTATTCTTTTGAGCAGTGTGTGTGTATATATATATATATATATATATATATATGTATATATGTGTGTATGTGTATATATATATATATACATGTGTGTATATATACATATATATGTATATATATATATATGTATATATACATATATATATGTACGTATATATGTATGTGTATGTTACGCTGTATTCGAGCAGGTAAGACAATATGCAAATAGAATAACATAATTTACATTTCGTATAAGTAAAAACAACAACCCCTTTATCTAATTTCAAGTGCAACATATATAGTTTTTTCCATTTATCTAGATATTTTCATTGGTAGAACATCATGTATACCTGCTTAAATTCAGGGAAAATACACTTATGTTTAGATCAGTTTTTGCAGTGAAACCAGTTCAGAGTTAGTGTACAGAAAAAATGAAACAAACAAGCACAACTTCCTTATTTTTTAAATATTTTTTTGAAGAGAGACTAAATATTTTTGAAGCTGTTATTCGTCACTTCAGTTACGTAGAAAACCCATAAAAGACACATTATTTTGCCTTCTTCTGCATTATAGACAAAAAATTCTGATAAGAGAATTGTGTTTTTTGTCTTTAATGTCAGTTTATCGAAACAAATTATTAAATACGTCATCTTTGTTATCTGTTTATGATTAATGTATTCAAAAAATGCCAAATGAAAAAAACCCTTTAAGGACTTGTTTTGGCATACTTCCACCATTCTTTTAATGGAATGAAGGTCTCATGTCACCTCATGTTACATCAACTGCACCACCTTTTACATGTGATGAAAGCCAGTTACAACCAGGAAGACCTGCTTTAGGATCTTCTTAGTTTATAAACATCTATCTAAAATAGATCTGAACCATTTGTAAAATTTCCACAGTTTTCTTTTTTTCTTGAAATCAAGGTGAAAATAATTTGCCCTGCTTCTGCTGGCGGAATAGCAGTGCTCGGCAGCAGGTGAGGGAAGGTCAGGGTTACATTCCTTTGAGCTTAGAAGAACTGAAAAACAGTTCAGTTCAGCAGTCTCTCTGGTTATCTTTTTAAACAAACTTTAAACCGTGGCATAGGAATCGTATGTCAGAAATCTCAGTGCTTTCTGACGCCTTGCTCTATTTTGACACAATTAACTGACCATTTACTAAACTGTTTTCCGGATTTTTATGTTTGTGTTTCCAGATTTGTACTTGCTCTGTAAGAGTTAGAGGAAAAATACTTAAAAATGCCCCCCGCCATCCCTTTTTCTATACCACACATGAAGAAATCTTTCCAACGCTCCATTGGTGTTCTGCTCTTTCCTGAATTGCGGTACTCTCGGGTGTGTTTCATAATGGTACTTGGACCGTTGCAGGCTGATGTATCGCACCCCAGGGAGAAACTGTGCTCTGCACCAATCTATCAGTCCCCAGTTTGAGGAAGACAAAATGACATGCTCATACGTCTACGATTACAGCCCCCCGTCATGTCCAAAATTTGCTTTAAATTTGCAACTATATGCACCCCCCACCTTTGAGGCCACATTGCATGCGAGTAAGGTCGGTTGACAAATTAAAATTTTATTGTGATTACTTTTAAAATGTTATGTAGGTTACAAATCTTTTCCTGAATAATTTTATTACTGTCTGTTTTACTCTGCGATATGATTGTAATGATCTACATACGCCCATATTAGACCACCAGTTGTCAGTATGCTTTATTTTAGTTTTTCATTTGTATTCATAACACTCGCTTTTTTAGTTTAGTGCATTTATTATTCTAGCTGTAATAATGATTATACAAATATTACTAATTCTCCTAAATTCAATTTCTACTTTATACAATAACACTCTGCCTTTTGGTTTTCCTTAAGTGGGAAGGAGACAAGGTAATTACCCTTGGGGCAATTAGAGAAAGGGGCTGAGGGAGTAGCAAGTCATTTTCTAACCCAAACATCCTGGTCCGAGGGGCCGGAGTGGCTGGACAGCCTCCCGGAGGCCGCTGGCTGGCTCAATGGGAGCCGTTCGCAGGGAGGCAGATCAGGGTTTGTTTTCTTTCTCCGGAGGCAGGCCCCTGAAACTTCTGCCAGATGAACTGCACCTGAAATCCAGCCGCTCCACTACAGTCAGAAGGGGGAGCAATTCACTGTACTATGCCGAGTGCCCCCATGTGCATGCAATCCTTCAGACAGCTTCATCGGATTAACCAACACTGGAGATCAGAGAGAAAGTATGTTGCTGGGTGTTGTTTTCTTTCAGCCTCTGTTGGGCGTTCTGACAGTGTTTGTGCGGATCTCTAAACAGAAACAACCACCGTTGCATTGTTGGGCCTTTACTTTCAACTTTTAGGGCGGTAACAACAAAGAATCCCGCTAATCCCTTTGGAAAAGTGAACTTTAGAAGCAAACATGGTGCAGTGTTGCAATGCATTTATTTTGATGCATTTCTAACACTTTTTCCTCTCAAGTAAATTATTCAAGACAAGTTCATGGGTAATTGCAATGTGCAATTGATCATTTGTCAGGCTGTGTATTTTTCATATTCCAATGATTTAGAGAATATAAATATACAACTAGTACCAGTTCATAGACATGTATAAATCTAACCATGATCTCACAAATCTTACCTTCTTAAAATGTGTTTTTAACTAAATCTTTACAGCTCTGCATAATTAACAGGGTTTCCTTCTTTTCATTGATTAAAAATGAAGACAAAATGACTGAAAGATCAACATCTTGAGCTGGGTAAGCAATTAAAAAGCAGTCAGTTAGCATTTTCTGTAGATTTGACAGAGCTTTAATGTAACTTTTTGATTTCTAAATTTCCACCAACTTCTTCAGGTCCTGCATGTGTCAGAATTGGACTCTTCATTTCAACTTTGTATCAATATGCACAGGAGTTATCTGCTGAAGCCACCATGTTGTAGCAGTAAAATAAACAGCCAATGGGGGTATTAGAAAGTACAGTTTCTTACTTGAAGCCTACCTTTTGTTTTTTCACTTTCTTTATTTCAAAATATCTAAATAATATCGAAGACTACCTAAACAGGGCTCGATGTTGACCATCACCCGATCTCCCAGGGCAAGTAGCTTTTATTGTCGGGAGAGTACAAATTTCATTGCATTTGCCCGCTGGGCAAGTGCAATGATCACAAAAAAAAAATATTTATCACTCAAAATGACTTTAAAATCACCGACATTCGATGAAAATGACCCAGAAGTGTTGCCGCCGCCATTTTTGTTGTTTTGTACACATTCTCGCTTGATTTGAAAAAGCCTGGCGATTTTACGCCATAGGCCGTGATTTTTGTCCACCTAGCGGTAATTTTAATGTAGTTACCAAAACGACAAACAGCTGCATTTATTTTGTCAGGGAAAACTAATCCTGAGTCAGTTAAAAGTCAGGGAATTCTGAAATTATGTAACTGTGGAAACCCTGAATAAAATAACTATGTATAATGATTCTCTAGAAAAGTCACATTATATTAATAGTATTATCTTGTATAAACATACCGTGACTCTAAAATAAAAGTTATTAATTTGTCACATTGACTTCTGTCTTGTCATTTATCTTAAGTTTTTAACCTGTCAAGTTTTTTTTTAGATTTTTAACATTACAATTTATATTTTTCCAAGCACACAACAGTTTAAAGCAAAGTTTAGTTTGAAAAGAATGTGCAGGAAGGATTGAAAAGCATGTTAACACGGTAATGTAGGCTTGAGTTCATTATCTGACGCATGCAGATACACACCAGGAACCTGGAAACTTTAAAAATACTGAATTACAAAAAAAATTAAAAAAAACAAACATTAGGAACTGTATTTATCAAACATTATACTGGGCAAGTAAAAATTGTTTCTGGGCAAATTAAATGTGAAAGTCACTTGCCCTTTGGGCAAGTGGTAAAAATCCTTAACGTCAACCCCTGCTAAAGCTCTTCAATCACTAACAACTTTCACAAAGGGTTAGTGTTGTTGGTGCTCAGATGATGATGTGTTTGCTGATGGAGGATTAAGATAGGAATTTTGGTTTCTGACCATCTGATCACAGATCAGGAATGTTCAAGAGTAAAATCACAGAGTTTAGGTTACCTGACAAGTTTCTCTGTGCATCTCTTGATGAAGCTATTTTTAACTGAAATATCCAGTTTATCTAAATTCACTTTTAGGCTCAATCCCTTCCCATTTTGCCCATCAGCCATCAGAACACCTCTAACATCTCTTTAAACAGTCTATGCTTACCTCATACATTTCTTAAGTAAATACAGAAGAAGCAGTGAATTCTTTAAACCGATGGGATGATAGATATTTGCTGGTCCAATAGCCGCATTTGTTCAGTGAATGATACTTGGGAAATTTGATAAGTTTATTTCTTGTCAGTTGCTCCAGCTGCTGTGTTCAGAATATAGCTTTATATTACAGACCAGGTGCAAATGACCCCTGCATAGAAAAATAGCCACTGGTAGGAATAGCTTCATTGTTAAACTTTTACTTTTAAAAACCTTTTTGACTTTCATCATTTTTTAACTTTCTTAGATCAATAAAGAATTGGAAAACTTGCCATTTCTCTCATCCTAGCTAATTTATAATATAGGTCAGGTCTAAAGCTACCTTCTCATGACCCGTATTTGTTATTATTATTATTTTTTTAATCCAATGGTTTCCTAAAAAGTGCCTTTAACAGACTTTAATTACTATTTTTCCACAAGTAAACTTATCATATTCACGGGAAAGAGAAAAGGGAAGCCAAGCTGAATAGATGTGAAAAGAAAGAAGAGCTCAGAGAGATAAAGGAATGGAAGCAAAATAAGGATAGATGGTTTAGGCTGGTACTGACCTGCTCCTCTCTGCTTCAGACATGATTTCTGTTTCAGAATCACTCCACAAGCCGAGTCAGAGCACTGACAGTAAGGACTAAAGAGCCCTTCAGAAGCTTAATGACCTGCGAGTGATACACATCAGAGAAGAAACAGGCCAGAAAGTTCTCCAAGAAACTCCTGCTTGAAAGATTGAGCTCTGTGTGGATGAAAGGGGGTGAAATACTTGTTCAATGTAGGTGACTCAAGCTTTGGAAAAGTGATCTGACTTAATGATCGATGTCACTCTTCATGTGTCACTCTAGTGAATCCAACCTCCTGTTCTTTGTTTTATTACACACACTAAATCTCCATCAGAGCTGCCAAGAGAAAGGTCGAAGTGTCCATGTTTGTATTTACAACAGATTGAGAATAAAAGGCTTTGCTTCTTGACTAGAGTTTATAGGCTGGATGACATAATTTGGAAAATTTCAGCAGATTATCTTGATTAGAATAGCGCTCCATCACTATCAGATGTCTGAGTCTTTAACATGCCACATCTTTGGTTAAAACTTTTGAATACCTGGCCTGGTTAATATATAATTCAGGATTTGCAGTTTTCTTCCTCTTGATGAGCGAGCCCTACCAAAGACTCTCTAAAAACAATGAGCCACGACTGCCAAACTTTTAGCATAATTAGTGAAGCATTTCACACTTTGCGCAACATCAATAAGGAAAATGCGAAGTGAGTAAATTAAGTATGGTCTGTGTAAAATGGGAGGGTCTTTCTACAATGAAGTCATGGCTGAGCACCAGTGCAGCATATGGTCATTTTTAAAACGGCATGCTGTATAAAGAGAATATACACAACACAGCCTCTTGTACGGCTGGATGCATTTTTACAAGAATTTTTTTCCACTGAATGAATTGCAGTTCATTTGTTTATATTTATTTATCATATATCCCTTTTTTTTTTCTTTTTTTTTCTCTTATTTATTTATTTTTTTACAGGCACCTAATTACCTGTTAGAAGAATGTGCTAAACTCTGCTTTAATGAGCCACAGAGCGCCTCGAATGAGATTTCTAAACAGAAGGAATGTTATTGCACTTCCTGGGCAGGTCGGGTAGAATTTAAAACACAATCAAATGCAGAGCCTTAAATAGGATCAAAATGTGTTTGGTTTTGGGTGTAATTTGTGTAAACTTCTCATTTGTGTTGTCTGCCCCTGTAAAAAAAATAAAAAAAGCTTTCTGGTTCGGAATCAGATCAAGCTCTTTATGTAGACTTTTTTTTAAACATATTCTTACATTACATCTATGTGATATGATATAAAAAGAAAAAGATGCATGAAAATTGTTAGCATGTAAAATGTTAAAAGGAGGGGTGTCCATTCATATTAAGCTCATTTTATTCAGATACTCCGTAATAAAACCCATCGACACCAGCTGCCTTCAGAAGTTGCAAACAAATACTTAACCTATGGTAAATTGATGATTAATGGCTGTTAGTTTAAAGTTCGTTTAGTCCGATTATGCCAGGCGGGTGTCCTGCAAAGAGTCACTATCTGCTGCAGCTCTGGCTGCAGAAACGATGTTTGAGAGAAAAGAAGTTTATGTGGTTTCACACTTTTTCAGGAGATGATTGGCAAAAGTTTTTATCCGTCCACATGAATGTCCCTTTTCATTACCACCTCTTTTCCTGCTTTTCCTTTTTCACCATTCAAGTTAGGGAAGGTCAGTAGGTTGAGTTAGTGTGAAATCTACTGACAACTTTTTTGTGTTAGGCTTGTTAAATTTAGGAGCTTGATATAAGGACCCTCCCAGATTCTGGCACTTCCTTCTTGCAGAATCCCTTGCTCTTTCGTACTGCATCAGTAACTCCACCACCACTGCATTTTGGTTGATGTGAGTCTACACATTGATTTAAATGATCTTGGTACCTTGCGATAGAGTCCTGCACAGGTCGAGTTTTACCAACCCGCACCCGCCCGAACCCGTTGATATTTAACCCGCAACCCGACCCGTTAACACATCAAGTAATAGGCTATAGTACGCTGCACTGCAGAACAGCACCATTAACACTGCAGCAGACGTGTATGCCCTGACTGTGGCCTTTTTGGAGGGAAGCCCACACTGCCGGCAGGGCTTTAAGCTACAACAAGGGTGACCCCAGTGCCTGATTAACATAACATTTCTGATGTCCATAACAACACACACGCATAAAAAATATCACCAACTACCCGCCCGCAATAAAAAAATATCCGCCCTACCCCGGGTACTAGGGCTGCAACTAACGATTATTTTAAAAATCGATGAATCTGCCGATTATTTTTTCGATTAATCGATGAATCAGACAAAAAATTTTTTTTATATTAACCTCTTTATTCCAAAATAAACATTTTAGACAGAACAAACAAGCACACAAGTACAGGTTGCTCATTAACTGTACTGGTGCAATTTGAAAAATAAATGTTTTTGTTAAAACTACGCAAACTTACATGAGAAATGTAGCTGTACATCCACAAAATATAGGCTACTTTGTTTCATAAAGCGCAAAAAAAGACATTTTTGTTTTTTAAAGCCCCTAAGGGGTTCAAACAATACTTGAGAAAATACTGAACCATAGAGATAAAAATAGCCCTGTGATTCAAATTATAAATTGTATTTGGAATAAAAATGAGAGAACTGGGGGTGCTAAAAAACACATCCTCCAAAGACAGATATTTACATGGGAATGTGGCAGATAATTAATTGACATATTACTGATCCTGCTGGATTTTATTCTGCTTTACTTCCATAAATTGCAGGATCTTCTTTACTTTATCTTTGCCTGAAGATTTAAACTTTAAAAGCCTTGCCCTCATAATTTGCAAGTTAATTTATTTATAAAGAAAATATAAACGCTGCTTAAGCTAATTCAAATGAAATTAAAAGTAAAATAAGTAGCCAACCTTATCACTGTCTGTAACCTACTAACACGGTAAGGAAAGCATCAGATGAGCTACCTGAGAAACTAACGTTACGTTTCCCCACTTTAAAACCAAACAAACATGGTCGCTCACCCTGCTGATCAGCTCTCTTCTCTACCATCGAGGGCTCCAACGTGTTTCCTTTTCAGGTGCTGCATCATAACAGCGGTGCTTCCGCGCCATGTTAATTTGTTTTTACAAAAGTTGCATGTTACGACTTTTTTCGCTTTACAAAGTGCAGGCTATTTTAATTATTGTGATCAATTTGCGCCGTCAATCCCGGCGCATGCGCGCTTCATTTGCAGTCTGGACGCTGAGGGTAAACATCCTCTGACTGCAGCGCTGAGAGGGACTCCTGCGAGAGCGGGGTTGGGATAGGGAAGGCGCCCCACGGCAATGACGACGGCGGCGGATGACGCATTAATCGCGCAACAAAACTAATCGATGATGAAATTCGTTGCCAACGCTTTTAAAAGTTGATTTTTATCAATTTTATCGATTCGTTGTTGCAGCCCTACCGGGTACCTGTTCATTTTTTTTATGTATTTTTCACCCGCAAAAGAGCATTTTAGCGGGTGACCCGTCGGGGACCCGCGGGGACCCGACCCGTTGCAGGACTCTACCTTGGGATGCCCTCACCAGCCGCACCATATGCAGTGTGACACCAGCCATAAGCCGGGGTCACACCACTTGCGTCTGACTTTTGAATCTCTGCTCCAATTTTTTGTTTGTTTTTTCCATGTGTCATTTTGGCTGCAATAGGAATTGAGAGGCTCCTCTTATGCATAGGGTAGCCTATCCTGATATTAGCAGATTTTTTTCACAATCTATCTCTTTACCCTATGAGTTGAAACAATGTCCCACATATTAAAAGTTAAAAAGGAACAAGAAAACTAAGAAAATATCTTTGAATCTACAAAGCCTTACTTCATGACCAGTCTGCACAGCATGGTCATAAACAAAATCTAGTATAAACTATGCTTAAAAGCAACGAATGCTTTGGGACGGTTTATATAGTCTAGGTACCACGTTTAGGCCATGAGGTGTTTATCAGTGAGCGGTCTGTGAAGTTTGCCAGAGTTTTTGTTTTACTTTTTTTCATGAAGAGGGGAGAGTGATAAGCAGTGCATTTCTGTACTTTCCCTCTTGTTTTGTCTTTGTGAGTTTTAAAGAAGATCCCTATTCTACTTCAGTTGTTTTCTGTCCTCTGAACTCCTCTCATGGCTAAAATAGAACAGCATATTTGTCTATAAATATTTTTTCTGCAAAGACGGACTGCTTTAAGAAGGTTCTGGGTTCGATTCCTGGATTTGCATATTCTCCCTGAGCATGCATGGGTTCTCTCTGGGTATTCAGTCCTCCCACAGTCCAAAAACATGACTGTTAGGTTAACTGGCTTCTCTAAATTCTCCTCAGGTGTGAGTGTGTGTGTGAATGGTGTTGCCCTGCGATGGACTGGCGCCCTGTCCAGGGTGGACCCCGCCTCTCGCCCATTGTTCTCTCTGGGTATTCAGTCCTCCCACAGTCCAAAAACATGACTGTTAGGTTAACTGGCTTCTCTAAATTCTCCTCAGGTGTGAGTGTGTGTGTGAATGGTGTTGCCCTGCGATGGACTGGCGCCCTGTCCAGGGTGGACCCCGCCTCTCGCCCATTGACAGCTGGAGATAGGCACCAGCACCTCTTGCGACCCCACTTGGGATTAAGGGTGTAAAGAAATGGATGAGCCTTTTCTTTCACATTCCCCACTACATGCTAAGCAATAAAAGTATGGATAATTCATGTTGATATGGTATAGTCTGAATATTAGTAGCTATATATTAGTTGTTATGAACACTCAAAAAGGATTAGGGAGAAAAATAGACTGTAGCTGTAAATGCAACAGAAAGTTGTTCCATTGACTCATTGACGCGTGTATTTTTGGAGTTTAACCAAAAATACACGCAATACTTCAAATAAGGTCTTCAATCACAAAAGTTAATGTAATCGATACCATACTTTGAAGTTGCAGTTATTACATGGCAAAATGTAAAAACACAAAGCCACGTGTTGACTACCATTGACTTCAAAGGTATAGTGGATGATGTTCTTTTTCCGGGAGGATCATCAAATTAAGGGGTCCTACTAATTGTCAATCATTCTAGTGATGTTTACGTAAGGCTGTCCTACGTGCTCGTCCCCATTTTCAAATCTAAGATAATGCTTTAGACGCCGTGCATAAGAGCTTGTGAGATAGAAAGTATGCTACAACCGGACCTTAAAGCCAATAAAATATAAAAAATGGTTCTCACTGAAATGGCCAAACAGGAAGAGAGACACATACACCTACTCCTGCCGCCCTGAGATATCAGTGCCAAAAGAACAGAGGGAACTGTCACCATGTCCACTTTTGCACTCTGGAGAGTTGAACTTGACTGAAACATATGTCTTCAATTTTAATAGACCCCCACCACCACCACCACCACACACACACAGATGGCCTGAGGGGGGAGGGGTTGCCTGAGAAGCTGCTTTTCATGTAAGAATAATTTGTGCTAAGTAGCTGGGCGATCTGTTTGTTACGCTAGAGCTGACAGTTTGTTTATGTTTCTTGAGGAGTATGATGGATTGCGCAGGAGTTGATGCTAATTAGACTAAATTGTTGCGAAAAATGCTGAGGGTCTGCACTGCACCACTAAGGGCAGCTTCCATTGTTCCTGCATCTTTGCATTCTAGGTGTAATTGAACAGAGCTTGGGCCCATTCATCATGGCAGAGACAATCTTGCACAGGAAGCAAATGGCTTGAGGGATGTGACAAATGGGGAAATAAGACCACTGAAAAGATGTCACTTTCTTTCCTCTTGTCCAGTTAAAACAGACACAACCTGAATCCAACCAGCCATGAAATTATGTTTACTCATGATGAAGCCGAATTAACAGCTCTTAGGATTTACCCTTTCAGCTTGACACATGTGGTCAGGGTAAAAATGGCCATTAGGAAAATTGTTGTTATATTTCCATTTATAATGATGATATCAGGGTCTCCTGAGGTTCATGAGACCCTTGTGCTGCATTTTGTGCCCAATACCAGATAAGCAAAGAGAAAAATAGACATTTGAATTCGCTATACTAAGAAAACATTGCTAGTCTTTAAACAATTTAGTCTATTTGAATGATGCAACTTTGCTATGCAACAAGTGAGTTCTGTTTATTGAGATGTTCCGCCAATATCTCCTCTTAATGCTCTTTCATCGTGATTCCATTGACTTTGTGAAAACCACATTTGGAAAAGCACCTATTCAACTATAAAACTTCCACCCCTGTGCTTTACAGGTGGGATGGAGTTTTCAGGCTTAATGTCTCCTTTCATTTCATTCAAACTCAAAAATAGTCATTGTATCCTATCACTTGAATTTGAGTTTATCAGAACACAGAACATGTAATCAATGGTCAAGGTCCTTTTTTTTTTTATCCATTTCCAAAATTTAATCTAGCTTTCATGATGCTTTGGTGTTAATGGTTTCTTGATTGGGGAGAACCTTTGAAATGTTTTGCTCCCCAGATAAAGAACCCGGTTCAAACCATGTTCTTGAATATTTTCAATTTTTTTCACCTTCTCTCTGTAATATGTGTTGCTTATCACTGTTTAATTATTATGGGAGACTTCAACATTCACACTGACAACACTTGAGACAGAGGTGTAAAAGAACTATGATACTCATAAATTTTGGTTGGGCTCAACATATAGAGCAAAAATGCAACAAGAGGGACACATTTTGGACTTATCATCACCAAGGGTCTAAACTTTTCCAAGGTCTCTGTAATAGATGTTGCCCTATCGGGAAACACTTATATTAAATAATTTTTAAAGAGAGGCTTGTTTTTGGAAAGAAATATACTAAGTGCTCAGCCGCTCAAAAGAGGAAAAAAGGAAAGTTGAGTTCACCTGGTAAAAGGCTGGAGTTCAGGTCCACACTAGCGTTGTTTCCATCCAACAGAAATGCACATTTTAAGCAAACTAGTGAAAGATTGCAAAAAGTAAATGCGAATTTGCATTGTCTCCATTTGGGTTGAAGCGAATTAACCAAGCACCACTATGCGTAATGGAGTGATACGTCGTTGTCGTCCACATTCGTCATCACACATGGCGTGCAATATACAGGAAGTAGAGGCTGTAATCTAGCACTGACCACACATCATTAAGAAAGTCTCAATGAATGTATCGCTATCGGGCAAATTGTACTTATATTAACATGTTGGCTAGTAATGGTAAGCAACAGGTTAATAAAACCTCTTGTGACTGTGGCATCTGAACTAAACTGTATTAGGTCCTGAAACAAATGTTTTACCTTCTTTTTTTTTTTAAGGGCCAGTCTGTGCATAGTTTTACACAATAAACAATACAAATCTGCAAGAAATGCTTGACCGACTAAGGTTTTAATTCTGCTGTCTTGACGTGTTACCTAGGGCTTTCTTTGTGAAGGCTCTGCCTGTCATAATCCTTTTCCCTAGGTCCTAAAAACCTTGATTATCACACAGATGATGAAAACGAAAAAACTTGAAAAAGTTGCTACTGCAGGCCCATGTCAACTGTGCCCTTAACCAGGAAGATTATAGAAAAAGGTGAAAAGCACCTCCCTAAGAATGACAAGCCACTTTAATGCCTTACCTTCAGGCTTCTGTGCTTACCACAACACAGAGATTGCCCTTGTCCACAAGTCCATTAAGGTGTTCAATGGCATTAAGGTGTTCAGTAGCATTAAGTTGTTCAATGGCATCAAGGTTTTCAATTCAACAAGGTGTTCAATGGGATTAAAGTGATCCATGGAATTAAGGTGTTCAGTGGCATCAAGGTGTTCAATTCAACGCGGTGTTAAATGGCATTAAAGTGATCAATGGCATCAAGGTGTCCAATGGCATTAACGTGTTCAGTGGCATCAAGGTGTTCAATGGCATCAAGGTGTCCAATGGCATTAACGTGTTCAGTGCCATGAAGGTTTCCAATGCTATCAAGGTCTTCAATGGAATTAAGTTTAATGATATCAAAGTGTTCAATGTTATCGGGATTATATCAAGGAACAAAGACAACTTTTTAGACGTTGTGATTGATATTACATCCTTTATGATTAACTTTTGTTATTTTATCTCCTTTTTTATTTTTTGCTTTTGCTTGTAGCACTTTGAGATAGTTGTGTAAAGTGCACTATGAATAATATTTATCATTTTAATCATTTTATTATTTTGTATATAACTGGTTTAATTATCAACTCTATTTCAATGGCCTAGAACATCTCTTTTACAGTCACTGTCAAACTCCCAGTAGAACAATGCAATCGCTAATTTAATGGCCATCAACATGGACGGGAGCCAGAGCGTAGTCGGTATTCTTTATTATTTTGCTGTTGTATCTGTCTGAATCCGTCTTACCAGCGCCGCTCTATGTTTATCGAATGCAAACCGAGTTGTTTCAGCTTGTTAGATCGGAAACGACTGGCATGGTGCGTTGATGTCCGACGTTGCATTCAATGGTGTCATGTAATTTAGTGGGTCAACCAGGTCTTGTGTTCCAACTGCATGCCGATCAGAGCCGAGGTGATTTCAACAATGGTCGCTTGCCGAGTTGTTTGACCAGAGTAGACGAGCGTCAATGAGCCGTTCCCTCTGCCACTAAAAACCGAGTGTTCCCAAGTTTAAATAGGTTTTTCAACCATTGTGAACGTGGTGTTTGAGTCTTGCTGGCAATCTACCACAGATTGTACACTGACAACCAATGACGTAGAGCCTGACGATTCAGACACCAGGACTGAGCTCTGACATTGGGGGTCAGAGTAGGACATTTTCTTTACCAAGATCTTGTACTGAGGACAGCATGTCTGAGCTGCCATGGCTAAGCCATGAATAGAAAATGTTGCATGGTAATTTAACTACTTTCTCACAGTTTGGCGCATTCATTTATAACGTGATCCATTTTTACCATCAGTCATTTAATAAAATAAAAAGCGTTCTTAGTAAGCAAGTTAGCATAAAGTTTTTATCATTTTTAGTGTTCATGTAGTGCTCTACTGTAGATATCTTTTTAAGCGGTTGCCTTTGGGAGAATATTTTTTGAATAAAGAGTGAAGGAACTGATAAAATTAGATTACTAAACAGTTAAACCTGTAAATCCTACTAGCTACCCTTCAGACATGCCTTAGCCGTTGTAGGTGCCATGTGCTCAATAACTTAGTTGTATACACTTGACACAACACATTTAACCCATTTAGTTTGGGAAAAAAGTTCAATTTTTGACATTGGAGCCAAGTAAACATATGTGTTGGAGTTCATACAGATTGCCAGACCTGGTGAGACATTGACAATACAACACTCCTGTGATCTCTCAACACCTTCACTGTTTTACACCCTTTTACTTCCTCCTTTTAGAAACAGATCTGATGTTTCATCTGCAAGTCATCAACTACTAAAACAAAGCAATGCTGCAAACAGCATGGCATTGTCATGGTTGGATCTAACACAGAACAGAGCTGAGCTGGACAGACTGGGCCCTCCACATGTTTTACCTTTCCGTGTTCAGCTGGTCTTGAATTTAAAAACTCATTTGAATTTAGAAAGTTCCTCTTTGAAAACAATAATAATCTAATTTAAATATCAAAAGTCTTCCATGACAATACAATTACTGTGATTCATGCTTTATTTTCTTAATGAGAGATATAACCACTGTAAGACTTCAGAAGAGATAATTTACTGGATCTGAATTTAAGTATTTACAGAAGCAACACAGAGATAATCTCTATAACAGATATAATTTGAAGAAACGGGAGATGAAGTGAAGGATTACATTCCTGATTGGCCGCTATTAAATTGTTAAAATCAGAGTTGTCAAAAATGTCCTCTCGATTGCTTATGAAGTCTTTCTCCCTGTTTATCTTTTTAAGTATTATTTGTTAAATATTTCCTCAAAATGTCAAAAAAAAAATCTACCAGTTTTCTTTCTCTTTAAGGTAAGACTGATATAATTCTGCTCTCAGTTCATTCTAGTTTTTCTTTAAAATTTCTCCATAAAAAAGATTTGTCAAATATAAAAGTCTTGATCTTTTTTTCGAAAACGCTAAGCCTTTTACGTCAGATCCAGTACAGCTTAGTTGCGGAAGACAGAGCTTTTTTCCAACAGGGAAGGGCTTCTTGACAGCTGCAACTATTGTAAACTTAAAGTGTTTTTATAATGTTATCTTTTTCCAATATAGATGTGGTATTAGTTCGGCGTATCGGGTGGTTTTACAAGTATGATTGCTTGACACGGATATTGGGCCTGATATCAGTCTGGGTATCTGTGCTTCCCTAACAGTGATGTCATGGTGTCTAATAAAAGTCATGTCTTTCTCAGCAGCATCATTTTCTGTGCAAGATTTTGAAATCTAATGAATGAAATTGCGGAGAAATGTCAAAAGTTAGTCATTTTTTCTCTGGCTTGATGGATCATGGAGCCATGTAGCAAACTCACTTGTTGCTGCACATTGCTAGGGTGCTAACCTTAGCTGGCCTTTAAACTATAGTTTGTCTCAATGGTAAATATTAACATGTTTTAAACTTGGGATATTTTAACTTGAGCTAAACACTTTAGCCAAATTCACATTTTTTAAACAATATTGCACTTGCGTTGATTTTTTATTTCTTTTACACTAACCATTGTAGAAAGTTTTTTTTGTTTTGTTCATTTATATATATATGAGGGTATATGTGTATAAATATTTATGTACCGGTATGTATATGTGTAGGTGGGTGTGTATATATATATATATATATATATATATATATATATATATATATATATATATATATATATATATATATATATATATATATATATATATATATGTATATGTATATGGATATATATGGATATATATAGCAATATAATTACAAATATTGTAAATTGAAGAAATACAAGAATTAAAGGGGTAGGAGTACATAAGTTTTACTTCTTCCTACTCCTTTTCGCACATGTAATAGAGGTATATTAACTCAGGAAAGAAAGGTACCTTGTTTGTTGTTTCTCTCTAAAATGTTTTTAAACATTTTTTTTTTTTTTTTTTTTTTCTCTTGCATGTTCGAAATAAAGATACAAATCATTAAACCATTAGCAGGTTAATGTTTTTACAGAAGGTTTCTTCTTTTTTATGATCTTGAAAGAAGGCTTGTGTGTTGTGGCAGGACTTTACTGTTTGTTTATTGTTGTATGCATGCTAGCTGAATCTGTCTTCCCGTCCTTTTAAGTGTATTTCCTCCACCCAAAGGCCTGGAGTGAGAAAGTCAGTGTCTGACACCTTTGAATGTAATGTTTTGTTAAAAGGCTCCAAGCAAAATTAATGTTTTTCAGCTTTTAACTATGTTATCAATGCTATTCCCTGATCAATATTAAGCACAAAGTGGTATTTAGCTCTATTGATGCATGTCTGAGTAATCTTCATGAGTTCTTCTGTCTCAGCAGCACCCCAACCTGTGTCATTTTTAATTTAGCGATTGGAGAATATCTACATATTGTCCCCTTCAGGAAGCAGTTAAGCTGCACAATGCAGCAACTTTTCCAGCTAAACTTTTAGCTAAAGTCTAAAAGATGGAAAATGAGAAGGTTTGAAATGTTTATGATCTGTATATCACCCAATGTGGCCTTGCCAACCTCGCATCAAACATATATCAAGCTTTTTATAAAAGGCAATTGTTTTCCTTGAGAGGTTTCAGAATGTGTTCAGCTTTTACACGTTACAGCAACACCTTAAATGGGCGACACCCAGACCGGGAGAGTTGCTTTTACCTGAATGTAAGTGTTTTTTGGGGCTGGAACAAAATAACTAGGGCTGCAACTAACGATTATTTTAAAAATCGATTATTCGGCCGATTATTTTTTCGATTAATCGATGAATCGGACAAAAAATATTTTTTATATTAACCTCTTTATTCCAAAATAAACATTTTAGACAGAACAAACAAGCACACAAGTACAGGTTGCTCATTAACTGTACTGGTGCAATATGAAAAATAAATGTTTGTGTTAAAACTACGCAAACTTACATGAGAAATGTAGTTGTACATCCACAAAATATAGGGTACTTTGTTTCATAAAGCCCAAAAAAAGACATTTTTGTTTTTAAAAGCCCCTAAGGGGTTCAAACAATAGGCCCCCCCATTTCAACAAATGAGGTTTTTTAGACTAGAAGAGTTCTGCCTTTTAAGACAGGAAAGTATAGCAGTTAAAGTTGCTACTTGAGAAAATACTGAACCATAGAGATAAAAATAGCCCTGTGATTCAAATTATAAATTGTATTTGGAATAAAAATGAGAGAACTAGGGGTGCTAAAAAACACATCCTCCAAAGACAGATATTTACATGGGAAAGTGGCAGATAATTAATATTACTGATCTTGCTGGATTTTATTCTGCTTTACTTCCATAAATTGCAGGATCTTCTTTACTTTATCTTTGCTAGAAGATTTAAACTTTAAAAGCCTTGCCCTCATAATTTGCAAGTTAATTTATTTATAAAGTAAATATAAACGCTGCTTAAGCTAATTCAAATGAAATTAAAAGTAAAATAAGTAGCCAACCTTATCACTGTCTGTAACCTACTAACAAGGTAAGGAAAGCATCAGATGAGCTACCTGAGAAACTAACGTAACGTTTCCCCACTTTAAAACCAAACAAACATGGTCGCTCATCCTGCTGATCAGCTCTCTTCACTGCCATCAAAGGCTCCAACGTGTTTTCTTTTCAGGTGCTGCATCATAACAGCGGTGCTTCCGCGCCATGTTAATTTGTTTTTACAAAAGTTGCATGTTACGACTTTTTTCGCTTTACAAAGCGCAGGCTGTCTGCGAATTGCGACGCAGCTTGCGTTTGCGGTATCAGTCATTAGAACAGTTGACGTAACTGCCTTTTGAAAACAGCCTTTGCTCACCTGCGGCGCTGGCTCGCTCTGCTGTATTTTTTTTTCTTCCCCCGTTTCATCAAGTGGCAGTGATGACGACGGCGGCGGATGACGCATTAATCGCGTGACACAACTAATAGATGATGAAATTCATTGCCAACGCTTTTAAAATTCGATTTTTATCGATTTTATCAATTTGTTGTTGCAGCCCTAAAAATAACTAATATTTCATACAAATTAATACTCGTAGTGATAGGGGCATACTTTTATATTATATTTGCCTATAGGGGGCTTATACTACAAATGCTGTGAATTGCCCTTAGCGCTATTTTTCACCATGATTACTTTAATCAGAAAGCTCATGCTGCAGCCTACAGTTGTTCTCTAAAGTAGGAAGTTGGATTTGGTAGTAATGTCCATGTTTAGGCTGTCTTAGTTGGAATTTTGACAGCCAGGGCATGTTGCTATTTAATATATATTGCACATGCAAAATGAGATAGGTTTATAAACAGAGACTGCACATCATATGTCCACCTGATTTAATGGAACACAGAACTATAAGGCTGCAAAAATAAATGTTTTGTTTACTTTTATATTTGCCACAGTTATAGCTCAGATTGAGCTCAGAACGACTAGGAAAATGTACGTTTTTGTTTAGGTTGCTTTAATGTTTAAATTTCAGAATATGAAGTTTAATATAGAAATGATCAGCTGCAGTGAGAGGTGAATAAAAATATAAATGAGGTAAAAACGTCTCCTAAAAGGCTGCTGCAAATTTAGGCAAGAGTGCCTGTCAGAGCATCATACAAATATTATCTGGGTCATAATCTATTTACCTAAACAAAATAAAATAATATATATATATATATATATAATTGTATTTGTTTGATGTCTTAGTTGTCACAGAAATTATTTTTTTTATTAATTAAAAAAAACACTGCAATTATTTTTTGCAATGTTGTTTCTGTCCCTTAACTTTGCAAACAGGCTGTTCTTCCAAAAGCAAATATGACAATTATCCATTAAAATTCTGCTCCAACTTGTTGTAAAAGGCAGTCAGTCACATGTAAAGATGGGACCATGGAAACTTTTCCAACTCATTAAGAATAAGTGACAGCTGCGGGTTTAGTATAAACAAAACAAAATCTCATTCTGGAATGGGGCATAAAAAGGCCA
Source organism: Cyprinodon tularosa (assembly GCF_016077235.1). Lineage (NCBI taxonomy): Eukaryota > Metazoa > Chordata > Actinopteri > Cyprinodontiformes > Cyprinodontidae > Cyprinodon > Cyprinodon tularosa. Next base: position 367,555 of record NW_024039036.1, on the reverse strand, counting down.
GCCCATCTGATGGAAGTTCTGCTCAGTGAGAAGAAAATGTTCTGTCCCAAAATGTCAGATCAGGGAGCCCAGTTTCCTGGCTCGTTAAGAAGACATGTCTGTAGTTCTTTGTGAGAGACTATATTTTAGCGAGGGTTGTTTAATTGTGGATACGGTATAACTATCTCTTCATACTTTTCCTCCATTATTTGGTCACATGATGGAGGGAAACAAGACCGAAGACAGATTGGAACTGAACCCTGATGTTTACTTTGAAATGAAGGAGAAACCATGTTAGACATCTTTTTACCTGTACAAAAATAAACATATGTCTATTTCTTTTTCTTTTTCTTTTTTATATTTATTACTTTATGAGCAATGTGGAGAAGATGCAAACAAAAATATAAAGAAGTGCAAAGTGCATTACCAGTGAAAAGTTTTTTGTTTTTTTTTAGCAATGACAGACTGATTTAAGGATTGTTTTTTTTCATCTGGAGCTTTCCGTTTGATAAATATGTAGGGCTTTCTGGATGCATGGTGCATTCATTATATAAATGATTTAAATCGACTCTTTTCTGCAAAATATCCCATCCAATCCCCAACCTTTTAAATGCCTTTACTGTATTATGACCAAAAAAAAGGGTTAAACTGTATGGGTGGGATGTGAGTTAAAGATTAGGAGCATCGGGGGGGACAAAATGAGGGGGATAGAGAGAGGAAGCGAGTTAGCCTCGGATGGGCGAGAGTGAAACCTGAGCATGATTGAGTTAGGGGAAAGGAGACAGGAGCCCCGAGGCTGCCAGTCAGATGCTGTGTGTGTATATACGCTGCTCTTGTCATGCTGCCCTGTTAGCATGGGGAGATTGTGATGGAGTTATCTGGCTTGGCCCTAAAAACTGCTTGTCATCTTGTGTATACACAAGGAGGTAGCGTTAGTCTGTGTGTATGCTTGTACGGTGCCAGCAACATTACTCACCGGCCTTTTGGGACACCAGGAACGCCTCGCCTGGTTCCTTTCCCTTTCAGTGGAAATGTACTCATTGCATCCTCTTAACTCTCAGAAGATGAAGGTTATACAAACAGTCATGGAAATGAGGTCTTAGAGGGTTAAACTATTACCTTTCTTGTGGGATTCATCTTCACCTGCTTTTTAAATGTTCTGTGACACGACTGGAAATGTTGTCGCGCATAAAAACAAGCAGCCTTACCAAAGCGTAATTAATGTCATTCTTGCACCCATTAAGATTACACTTTATATGCTTCTGACATACCTTTTCCATCTTATACACTGTGCGAGATATTGTATATACTGTGGGGGGAAAAAAAGAGTCCCAAAGTGAATGCAGCATGGAGCCCCTGCTTCACACTGCAGCGGCACTAAGCAAAAGCAGATGTTATAAAGTTTACAGAAATCAGAACATTATTTTCCTGTTTCCATTGCATTCTTCTAAACACTTAGTGAACAAGCTTTGAAGTCACCCAAGAAATCTCGTCTGAGGGAGAAATGATAGGATCTCCTGGAGCAATGGAACCTATTGCAGGCGGGGCAGGGGGGCAAGAAGTGGGGGATTTGTTGGAGCCTTAAAAGGGCGGCGGGCTGATTAAGAATAAGAGGCGCTTCTATTGTGTTGATTCTACTTTCTCATATGATTTAAGCTTCTGAATGCTGCTGGTCTGCACATCTTGATCTTCTTGTCAAGATTTATTTCACAGATGTGATTTGATCTTGGATGTAGGCGGGAGATAAGTTGTGTTTAGGCAGGTCTGCTGTGGGTCTGATCATAACATCAGATAAATCCTGACTGTTAGATAGCCTCGCTGCAGGCTGTGTACAGAGCCACCATGAGCTGACATAAGGTCTTTGTAATCTGTTGGAAACGACCAACTAGCGAACTGCAGGGCCTTAAAAAAAGTGTTAAACCCATTGAGTTTTTCTCTAGGTTTTTAAACATTTCAACCAAAAGCCTCCAATATTGAGGCTTTATATATCAACACAAAGCAAAATTGGTAGCGTAGTTGGAAATATGAGTTTATTTTTTGTTTCCAAATAAAAATCAAAAGGTTGGTGATCAGATGCGTTAAACTCAATTGAGTTGACACCTTTTAAAAAGTGACGACTATTTAGCTTTTATTTTGCAAAATATTCTTAGCTTAATCAGACGGGAATCCTTACTGTAATGTCCTAATCATAGCAGAGCTTCTTAATTAAGTTTAGGTCTGGACTTTGACTGGACCACTGTGACACACAATATGCTTTGTTTTTGCTGTATGTTGTTGTGATGTTGGAAGGTGCACCCTGGCCAGTCTGGTTTTCTTTCTGGATCAGCTGATGTTTAGCTTTGTCCCCTTTTTCTTTAATTCTGACCAACGTCCCAGTCCCTCATTAAGAAAAGAATCTACTTAGTATCATAGAGCCACCATTGGATTCTGCCTTGGATAAGATGCATTAAGCATAACTTAAACTTTGATTAGATTACACATGAGGCATTTTTCCAACAAATGTCCTGGGAGTTAAAGCCACAACATCTCTTTTACCTGGGTAATGTGAATGTCAACTTAATTTCTATAACACATTTAAAAACAGCATGTACCCAAACTGCTGTACAACAAACATTAGTGGTAGCGGAATTGTAGTTATACGTAAAGGGGTATGGGGACAAATGTGAACAGTTTTTTTCATGTTTTTATCATACATGTCCATCCGTCGCCAGCCTATTGCAGGGCAACACAGAGACACACAAAGACACACAACCATGCACACACACACACTTACATCTAAGGACAATTTAGAGAAGCCAATTAATCTAACTGTCATGTTTTTGGACTATGGGAGGAAGCCGGAGTACTCGGAGAGAATCCATGCATGCTCAGGGAGAACATGCAAACTCCACACAGAAAGACCCTGGGCTGGGAAACAAACCCAGAACCTTCTTGGTGCAAGGCAGCAGTGCTACAAACCTGGCCACTGTGCATCCTGCCATACATGATCCTACCATACATGATTGCTAGATGCTATTAAAAGCAACTCCACTGGATGATACTCCCAGTTCCAGGTTTTTCATAGTGATGGTGTTGTCCAGTGTTCTTCCATAAATAGAGTTTTAAATGTAAGCAAAATGTCTTTTTTGGTCTGATATGGGGAGTGGGGGCCTAGTGGTTAGAACATGTTAAATGAGGAAGTTATGTCCCCTTGAAGGCAGTTGCGCCTCGGGACTTCCCTTCTGGTTCTTTTCCTGGGAGCAAGTTCTTTACTACTCTTAACTCAAACTGGGTAAAACCATGTAAAAAGATTGAGCCCCGAACAAGGTCCTCTCCTGCTTGTCGCATCAAGTGGATGCTTGGCTGTCCGTATCAGAAACTGACACGCCATTAATGCCCTGACCTATATGCGTCTTGCCTCTATGCCTCGGGGTTACAGATAGCTCTCCTCTATCAGTCTGGCTCTAAGATGTGCCCATATCCTGTGTATCTTTAAAAGACAAGAAGGCTGTCCTAATAAGATTACCTCCTTACACACAATGACATCCACAATGTGAAGGGAGGCCTTCTACTCTCTCTAATCTGGCTAACAAAGTAACAATACACATGATGTATAAAAGAATAAACCTGAATCCTGAGATTGTGATTTCGAAACCCACTCCCACAGACTGCCACACTGGGTCCCTGAGCAAAAGAACACTGCTCCCTGGGTACCGCAAATGGCAGCCCACTGCTCCCCAAGGCGATGGGTTACATGCAGAGAGTTAATTTCGTTGAGCTGTACTTTTGACAGTAAACTGACAACAGTAATGCTGGGGGGGGAAATGACCATAGCACATTTTGTAGCATGCTTTCTGGCTCATACTGTTTAGTTCTGTCAACAACAGAGTTCTTCCTGACCTTCTTCCATGAAGCCAGGATTTTGGGAATGCATCACCAATAGTTATCCTGTCAACACTTTTTCCACCTGTGTTTGGTCATTTCTGCCTCTCCTCCAGAAATACTGTGGTTTATTTGATTAATGCTCATCTGATTAATAATTTGGGCAGCCATGTCATCGTAGGCTTGCTCTGCTTTTTCTATTTTAGAAAAATGGATCGAGCAATAATCTGTTGAAGATACTTGGCATTGAATAATTTTTATATAAGTAATATGCTCTAAATCTGCCCGTAACTCCATCCCTGACCTGTCGGTGATGTGCCTCGGGTTTCATGATGGTTTTTGTTTCCTCAACCAACCTTTGTGACCTTAGCATAGCTGTTATTCTGAGGTCACATTACTTGAAGGTGGAATTATCACTTCAAATTTTATACAACTAATTAGGTGGCTTTTAAACGCATTACTCCTTCAGAATTGAGAATTTGAGTTCAGAAAAGTTAGAAGGAGCTACGACAAAGGCATGCTGTGTCTTCAGAATTTTAAAAAAGCTTTTAAAACTCTGGATCCCAATAAACAAAATTATCCACCACTGTACATTTGTGTTTTGCATGATATTATTTAAGGTACATTTTTTGGGTCATGAATACTTTAGGAATGCATTTAAAAATATTGTAAATTTCAGCTCTCCATAGAGGTTCTTCATTTTCCATTAGCTGTGCACCTATCAGTCATTAGTACATCTTTAGTGCTTTGAACCTGTTTTTCGTTAAATGTTCTCAAATAAGTGAACACTTATGTTGTTGTTAATGCAAAACGTGTGACCCCATCAAAGTGGTTGCAACTTTGTTCCTTACGCCGCCATCTAACTAGATGCAATTCTCCAAAACTCTAAAGGGAGAAGCAATGAAGCAGTAATGCAGCAAGCTTTCAATAAAAAGTGTGACTCGTAAGACGGCTACATCTGCAGTGCATTAGAGTTCAAGCACGCTCTCACAGGTTATCTAATTCTTTATGTTACCTCGACTGACTGAATCTCCTGAGAAGCAAATGTGCTCTGATTCAAAGCACAATGAAGAGCTTTATCACTTTAAGATGCACTGGACTTCAATGTCACCATCACTTGGTTTTGATTAAACTGTGCAAATCACCCTTGTTACCATGTATTATGAGCACAGGAGAATACAAATGCCTTGTCCCTCTCCCGTACTGTTCCGAGCAACTCTGCCTTCTTTCAGCCCTTGTTGTGCTCTAATACAATGTGGCATATGAATCACGCACACAATGCATGTCTTCATCCATGCTTCGTAGAGACAGGACCTCACAGGGAAGGCACTTTAGCATTTCCTGTGTTCTCATCTTCAAGGCTTTGCAATGAAGTGCATTCCTTCTCTCTTCACATAATTCAATAGAGAGTTTGACAATCACAATTAAGCTAAAGGCAAAGTACCCTGGCAGCTTTCCTTTGGTAATATGGAATTACAAAACTATGTCCCATTTTGCCCATCCACATGCGGTGGGTCTACGCAGTGATGCATCTGTGTTGGGTTTGACCCATAAGACCCCCACCTTCTGCTAAACTTAGTGCCTGTAGAGAACCCTGGAAGATGGCCAGATTAGATTGCCACTGAGGACCCTTGAGAACTTTGGGTTTGGAGGGTTTCAAAATGTCTTCAAGAGTATGAGGAGGTAATGGATCTCCTTTAGTGTGCAATGGGAAAAAAAAACAATGTATATGCAGAAAGTCAACCTACAGGTATTTCTATCTGTGAGGCCTTTTTTCCCGTTTGTTTGCCCCGTTTCTTCTCTACACACTTCATTGTTTTCATTGGCTGCACAGTCGATGATGCTGCAGCTTTGGAAAAAGACTGGTGTGATTTTTACAGGAGGATAGGGAACATGGGTCATAAAACTCGCCTCCTTTATTTTCGACAACCAAAAGAAAAATGCTCCCTCCCCTTCACCATCCCTGTCAAAGCAGAAGCTGTCTGTGGGAAGCCTCTAACATACAAGAAGCAGAGATGTGAACTACCACACTCATCAAGGAGGTCTCACTTCGGACTGAGAAAAACTCGCCGGCCGGTGGTTTGTGATGTGATGTCACAATCAGAATATTCCTGTGATGTTTTTCCCTCTTTTTTAAAGTCATTTTAGAGATTCACTGGCAGTGAAGTGAATCCTGTGGGACTTTGTAAAAACAAGCAGCCATCCTGGTCTGAGGACTCCTGGGAGCAGGAGAACCCACAGCATTCCTTCTCTCAATGCAAATTGCCTCACCCAGACAGAAAGAAAGTTTGTCTATGTTTTTCCCCTCAAAAACTCTATTTCTAAATGCAAATAGGCTTTATGGGTGAATACTGTCAAAGCTAAACAAACTAGACCGTTCTTTTTTTCCCCTGACGACTACTTTAATAAAAACTTCTACTCCCCCTGTGTAAAATCACACATAGTAGACATTCCCAATGTGCTGACCTTCCTCACAGGTCAAACTGACCATTGGGGATTGCAAATGTGTGTGCATGTGTAGGTTAAATAGTTGCAGCAGGAAATGTCTTCTGTTGCGTGCTTTTTCGGGGTGTGAAGGCGAAGAAAAACACAGGGTGAAAGATAGTCCTACAAGACCTGAGTCAAGTCTTGAAAGTTTAAGTAAATATGAAAAGAAGGGGTATAACACTGGTGGTCTGGGGTCCCCCCCTCCCTCTAATTTCTCAGCTGATGTTTTCCTTTTCCTCTGCCCTTGTTTGGACAACAGTGTTTGGTGCCTTGTGGTGCCCCTGAGTCTTCAGCTTTGCTTTTCTTTAGTGCATACTACTGTATTTTGGTAGTGGGTAGCGGATTTAGATTTTATGTTGTCACTGGTGTTTAAATTTAGATGGATGCACATAAAGACCAGTCAGGAAATGGCACACTAATCTGCAAATCATAAGCAAATTAAGGCTTTTTATCTTTATTTCAAACTCTTCAAACCAGCTTCACTTTTTTATGTGTAAAGTGTTAACAATGTAGTAATAGTAGTATATTAATTTATCCAGAACCAGCATAATTTAACAACTTAAATTTACTGTTTTCAAATGTTCTCACAACTCATGCATTTTTATTATTTGAGATGAGTTTTCACTGCATGTGCATCACCATTCATATATCTTTTTTTGTTTAATTCAAGCAGACTTATTTGCATCTAAAAGAGCGAAGGGGAATGCTGTGCATTAGGTTTAAGAGTAAACACGTCCCTTGAATCTTTTCACCAAGCTTTACTAGAGGGGATGGAGTGGTCGGGGAGATTAATACTGAGGATAAATAACACGGGTCATTTCTGTTTACTTATTAGGTGATTTCCATTTTTAACTGTTACATTAGGTCTTAATGAGAGGTATCAGAGTAAATAGGTCTCAATAAAAATTAGAGCCTGAACAATATGGGATTTTGAAGATCGATATCGGGGGCTTTAAAAATCAATATCCAATATATTGGCAGATTTCCCATATATATATTGGCCTGAATATAAAAAAAAACTGATCATACAGGGGGGATATGCATTGTCCAACTTCTCGTAATAACTAAAAATATGATTCAAGACAAAGAAACAGAGACTAGAATTATAGAATTAAGATATTTTTCGTTAAAGCTACAGTGTGTAATAATTACAGGGATATACAGTCAGAAATGTAATATATTATACATAACTATGTTATTTATCATCATCTACGAGCTCCGCCTCTTAACCTTAATATTTGCGTTGCCTTAAAATTCGTTATTTATAATTACATAGGAGCGGGTCTCGCAGCCATGGAGGCAGACATCTTTGCGCTACGGCAGCGCAGAGCCAACAAACTAGCGATTGCGAGATCGCCCATTACGCTCGAAAGTAACTACGGCAAGTTGAGAGAGATGAACTGAGACGGTACTGAACAATAGATAGCATACCATACCAACTTTATTTATGAAGCACTTTATACACCGAACAGGACCAAAGTGCTGTACACAATCATAAAATACAATAAAATTATAAAATAGAGAAAAAACGAGTGTAAAATACATATTAGTATACAAAAAGAATAAAACAAAGTAAAACGTCTCAAATTGTGCCAAAAGCCAAGGAAAAAAGATGAGTCTTAAGAAGGGACTTAAAAACAGCAAGAGAAGAGGCCTGTCTTATGCTCAGAGGCAGATCATTCCACAGCTTAGGAGCTGCCACAGAAAAAGCACGGTCTACTCTGAGCTTGCATTTTGTCTTTGGGAATAGATGGCAGTATTATGCCTGAGAATACTATCTGTAAAATTATCTATGTAAACAAACCTCATCACTTGAGAAGGTAGGTGATGCGGACGTCGTGGAAGACATTTTGTCCCATAAAGCTCGCCATACTGTTGGGGGGGAGAAGCGGTGGGGGGGAGATGTTCATGTTGCTGCGGTCTGCAGTCTGGACGTTAGATGTCGCTGAAAATTACACACTGTAGCTTTAATCTGAGCAGTGTCAAGATAAGACTATAAATACAATACATTTCTGTGGTAATGATTTAGATATTGTGGTGTATTTTGCCTTGCTGGAGCCCTGACTAACATCAACGCTGCATCAAACATCTGTTACATCCTTCCTGTAGTTGATCCACACCTGATTGCTCCCCTCTGCCTGTGAAATGAACAGATATAGATTTAATATATTTTGCTAATTAGATTACACTTAAATTCTCCTTAGGTGTGAGTGGTTGTTTATCCTGTTTGTTTCTGTGTTGCCCTGCGATGGACTGGCGACCTGTCCAGGGTGGACCCCGCCTCTCACCCAGTGACAGCTGGATTAGAAGATGGATGGATAAATTACACTTCTACAGATAAGCATTGACAATGAAAATAACTGGCTGCACCCAGCCTGAAGTGAAAACACACAGGATAATGAGAGGTATTCTGTATCTGATTCATTTTTAGGATGCAGTCACAAAAACACCTCAGAAGTATACTGTTGTCATATCTACAAGCAACTGAAATGTTCCATTCTCCACTGAACACAGCTAAATACATAAGTTGGAGCCCTAATAATAAATATATATATATATATATATATATATATATATATATATATATATATATATATATATATATATATACACTATATTGCCAAAAGTATTTGCTCACCTGCCTTGACTCACATATGAGCTTAAGTGACATCCCGTTCCTAATCCATAGGGTTCAATATGACGTCGGTCCACCCTTTGCAGCTAGAACAGCTTCAACTCTTCTGGGAAGGCTGTCCACAAGGTTTAGGAGTGTGTTTATGGGAATTTTTGACCATTCTTCCAGAAGCGCATTTGTGAGGTTGCACACTGATGTTGGACGAGAAGGCCTGGCTCTCAGTCTCCGCTCTAATTCATCCCAAAGGTGTTCTATCGGGTTGAGGTCAGGACTCTGTGCAGGCCAGTCAAGTTCATCCACACCAGACTCTGTCATCCATGTCTTTATGGACCTTGCTTTGTGCACTGGTGCACAGTCATGTTGGAAGAGGAAGGAGCCAGCTCCAAACTGTTCCCACAAAGTTGGGAGCATGGAATTGTCCAAAATGTCTTGGGATGCTGAAGCATTCAGAGTTCCTTTCACTGGAACTAAGGGGCCAAGCCCAGCTCCTGAAAAACAACCCCACACCATAATCCCCCCTCCAACAAACTTTACACTTGGCACAATGCAGTCAGACAAGTACCGTTCTCCTGGCAACCGCCAAACCCAGACCCGTCCATCAGATTGCCAGATGGAGAAGCGCGATTCGTCACTCCAGAGAACGCGTCTCCACTGCTCTAAAGTCCAGTGGCGGCGTGCTTTACACCACCGCATCCGACGCTTTGCATTGCACTTGGTGATGTATGGCTTGGATGCAGCTGCTCGACCATGGAAACCCATTCCATGAAGCTCTCTGCGCACTGTTCTTGAGCTAATCTGAAGGCCACATGAAGTTTGGAGGTCTGTAGTGATTGACTCTGCAGAAAGTTGGCGACCTCTTCGCACTATGCGCGTCAGCATCCGCTGACCCCGCTCCGTCAGTTTACGTGGCCTACCACTTCGTGGCTGAGTTGCTGTCGTTCCCAAACACTTCCATTTTCTTATAATACAGCTGACAGTTGACTGTGGAATATTTAGGAGCGAGGAAATTTCACGACTGGATTTGTTGCACAGGTGGCATCCTATCACAGTTCCACGCTGGAATTCACTGAGCTCCTGAGAGCGACCCATTCTTTCACAAATGTTTGTAAAAACAGTCTGCATGCCTAGGTGCTTGAATTTATACACCTGTGGCCATGGAAGTGATTGGAACACCTGATTCCAATAATTTGGATGGGTGAGCAAATACTTTTGGCAATATAGTGTATATATATATATATATATATATATATATATATATATATATATATATATATATTACACTATGATATTTGAAATTGAATAACGCCGTCTGTTAGACCGTTCAGTTTTTATTAGGATGCTTGTGGTAATTCATAGATCTTTCCAGAGATGAAGCTATTTGGCTCAGTCAGTTGCTTTGCATTCTGTCAGCTGCAGCCCCAATATTAAAATTCATCACAGGACTTGAGAAACTTGCTGTCCATATGGAATTTCTCTGTTTAGCAGGTGTTCATGCCTTGTTGAATCTTTCCCACCATGATTAAATTAGTATGTTTTCAATTATGTTGTGTTTTTTGGCTCCTCACGGCTTAGAGTTTATGTTCGTATTCGTCTCTGTTTCTCTTTTCATGTGCTCCTGGGTAGATTATCTGAGCTGGCCCTGAAATGGGCTTTAATGAAGGTGGGCTGCAGCTGTTCAATTACCGTCTTTGCTATGTAGCCAGACCTTCAACATTTCAATTGATAGTGATGTTTGATAAGATGAGTAAACTAAAGGAAAATTGTGATTTTTTTCAGCAAGATTTTTCACCTACAAACCTTTAAATATTTGTATGTTCAGAGATCATATACTTTAATGGGCTGTACTCATAAAGCGCCTTTCAAATCAGAGGATTCCAAAGTGCAATAAAATGCATTGTGTAATTCATGCACACATTAATATAGGGATTGTGGCAATCTATCTAGATAGATAGATAGATAGATAGATAGATAGATAGATAGATAGATAGATAGATAGATAGATAGATAGATAGATAGATAGAGTCATTCAAAGCTTGAACACATTTTAAAGGTGGAATAAAGGCTCATAAAGCAGATGTAACATTTTTTTCTTAGCCGCAAATCAAAACATTCGGCCATAGGGCCCAAAAATCTGTCAGAATGCAGCATGTTGGCAGAAATTCAAATGGAAATTTGGGTAAATGCAAATGTGCTGCCTGTCCACAAGTTACAAATCAGAAAGGAATCAAATCTGCCCGGTTCTGAACCCACCCAAGTGTAAGAGTGTTTCCCCGAATATAGCTAAGATTCTCTACAGTGGAGATCCTGAAACCTCAGCTTTAAATCTGAAGGCTGGATGTAAGAAGAGATGCACAGCAGAAAAACAGAAAATGCATTTGTTCTGCCCCAGGCTGCAGTAAAAAATCTCAGAATTACAGAGTGACTGACAGTTTAACTCATAGTCATAAATATGTCTGGAACATTCTCTCTTTTCCCTTCCTCTACACTTCTCCTGTGACATCTATTTCACTCTGCTACACTGATCTTTTGGAGTGTAACTGGGTATATCCTAACTCAATGTTTTATGACATGTATGTGTAACATTTAGCTAATTTCCTTAGTTTCTTGTTGGGATTTTACATGAAAATTTATACCATTCTGTCAAAACATCTTTCGATCTTGGTTGAAATGGAAGGAAGGAAAAAAATATGTGCCAGATCAGCCAAATAGTGACTGAAGCAGATGTTACAGAATAATCAGGGAATGAACTTAGTGACTGTCAGTAATGGAAAATGACATTATCTACTATATTTATCATTATTCTGCATCATTTTCGTTAACTGTTAACTTGTTAATGTCTAGTATTGTGCTCCATCGGTTAGTTTTAAAAGGCTCTGTGATATTAGCAGTATTCTTCTTTGGGGAAGTTTCTATTTATACATTTTCTTCTCATACCCCTAAAAGTTCTTCTTTGCTTTTCATCACATTTCAGCCACCAATTAAATTAGATTTTATTTGTGCTTTGTCAAAAAGACTGTGTTTAATGCATTATTCTAGAGTTAATATAATGTTATGTCTGTGCTTATGTCTTTGTTCTACTGGAGGGTTAAGATGCTTCAATAGATTTTCCTGTCCTGCATTTAGCTCCATTATTGCTTATTATGAGCCAATCAGAATAGGCATAAAGTATATACCAGTTGTTACTAAACTGTTTTTGGTGGGAACCTCCGTGGTTGTGGTGGTTTAAACTGCAAAAAAAAAAAATTAAAGAAATCTCCAGTCAAGAACACATTGCAATAGATTTAAATAGAATCCCCTCTTAAATGATAAAAGTATCAAGGTTAAAGGGTACTTATTGAGAGTTTGTTTATTTAACTTTGTAAGATAATCAGATGGCTATAAATAACTTTAAAGAGAATACATCCCTCAAAATGTGTGATTTGTTAAATTCATTTCTGACACACAATCATGTAATTACACTTTCCCTCCCCTAGGGGGCGAACCCTCCACTTTGGGAACCACTGGTATGTTTGTAGTTATTATTTAACCTTGTTTTAACCAGGAAAGTCACCATTGAGATTAATAATCTATTTTTCAAAGAAGACCTGGCAAAAATAATATAATGATTAAATAAAATATGAAAAGAATTAGCAAAAACTATTACAAGAAATTTGTAGATATTTAGAATTAACATCACTGACAATTTAAAAAAGCAATTCTAAGACCATTAAGAAAAATTAAAATTACGTTGGGTGATCAAGCTTTCAAGGTGTTTTCTATGTTGTGGGCCTTTTTCCAAGTTTTTATTTATAGCCGACATTCAGAACAGAGACCAAGCACCGTTCACTGGAATGTAAAGAATATTGCTTGGTGCTTTTCGTGATATACAGAGACTGAGACAATCTGTGACTGCAGGAACTCCTGCTTTAGTAGCCAGCTTCCCAACCCATGTTAAAGAAAAGCTTCACACAAATATGATACCAAAACCACCATGTTTATTCTAGGGTTGGGAGGTTCAAGGTTATGTGCACTTTTTTTATGACATATAGCAGTTCTAATGAAGGCCGATCAGATCAGAGACAGTCTATAATCAGAACACCTTTTTCCACATATTTGAAAATTCAGACTGTGATTACTTATCACCAATTAAAAGCCATCTTCCATATTCCCACTTGGAGGACTGCACACCTAATATTAGTAGTTTCAACAGATTCTTCCTTGTCCTGCCTAGGTTGGTACTTAAGCTGCAAACTTGTCCACAACTTCTGCTCTTTCCTCTTCATGATACTGTTTGTTTGCTAATATTCTCTAAGAATTTATAAGTAACAGTGTAATGATATGAACATTTAGTATCACACTTGTACATACATGAAAATCCTCAATGCAATCATGTTTAAAATACCGTAATTTTCGGACTATAAGCTGCAACTTTTCCCCCATTTTTCGACCTTGCGGCTTATATAACAATGCGGCTTATCTATGGACTTTTACAGCTAATGCCCACTAGAGTAATACGGTACCCTAGTGGCAGACTCCGAGAAAGACGGACATTGCGAGCGCAAGACAGTTTGTGTGACACCCTTATTATGGAAAACAAACGTTGAAATGCATATGATGCAGCTTTTAAGTTAAAGGCAGTCAATTTGGCAGTAAACGAAGGAAACAGAACCGCTGCACGTTACCTTGGAATCAACGAGTCAATGGTGAGACGTTGGAGACGCCAGCAGGAAGAATTGTCTCAATTCAATTGTGTTGAAATGTTAGTAAATAGGAGCTCCCCCAAAAAGTTGCCTCTTTCCCGACAATCCTCTCTGTGCACGAACCGTATGGTAATTAAACATAAAAAACCTGCGGCTTATAGTCAACTTATAGTTAAGTTGATTCACTCACAGAAAAGCCAACACTGGATTTAATTTTCAAATACGTTTTTGACCAATCAGTCTGCAGATTAAACTCACATTGCACACAGAATCCAGAACTGTTAAAGGAAAATTCCGGTTTTTAACACTTTTAGCCCATTTTCTGTAGTGTCCAGGATGAAATCGAATGATCGACACCAAAATTTTGACAATTGCTCCTGTCTCTGCTTTTTGGCTCATGCAGAATCCCCCCTGGCTGCTTCAGAATGGCTTCCATAGTGCATGTCCGATAATGTCCTTAAAACAACCTTAAACGTTCTTTTTTTTAAATATGCTACTCACCAGGTCGTCAGCGCTGTTCAATGACGTTCCAAAAAAAGTTTCGTAAAGAAAAACCGTTCCTGTAGTGTTTTATTTAGCATTTTGTAAATCCCATTGAGTTCTGTTGGAATAGTCAATATCCCTCCGCCACCGGAAACGGAAATGGGGCCTGTTTACGCTTAGTTGTAGTCTTTTCGCAAGGCCCAAGTGTTTCTGCTTCACTCTGTGTACTCCGACGTTGAGGTGCTAACGTCTCTGTTAAACACTTTAAAAAACTCTGAAAATGGAATACGAAAGGTGGATTCTTGAGGAGGACATATTGGACTTTGAGTTTGACGGTAGAGGATACCGTCGCCAACTAGTGGTCTGGAGTGTGCAACGCTTCAGATTCGAACGGGAAGCGGAAGTTTATAAGCGGTTGTGATGTATCGGAAAAAATAGTTCTGGGATTTACAAAATGCTAAATAAAACAAGACAGGAACGGTTTTTCTTCACGAAACTTTTTTTGGAACGTCATTGAACAGCGCTGACGACCCGGTGAGTAGCATATTTTAAAAAAAGAACGTTTAAAGTTGTTTTAAGGACATTATCGGACATGCACAATGGAAGCCATTCTGAAGCAGCCAGGGGGGGATTCTGCATGAGCCAAATAGCAGAGACAGGACCAATCGTCAAAATTTTGGTGTCGATCATTCGATTTCATCCTGGACACTACAGAAAATGGGCTAAAAGTGTTAAAAACCGGAATTTTCCTTTAAGGAGATGATAAAAGTCATTTTATTGTCTTACAAAAACGCTTTTGGATTTTTGTAAGCCATTTTTCAGCATATGTATACGTAAGGTGATGCTTCAGGTGATACATAAGGAGATGCTTTGTCTTGTATTAAGAAAGTAAAATCTTGACAAAGTGTGTCAGTCCAAAGTAAAAAATAAAAAATTCAAAGCCAGTAGTGCAAGAAATCTTTAAAATTAGAAATAAGTTAAAGAGAAACTGGACAATTCTAAACATTGAGATCCTGTTGATAAAAGTCATCATATGTACCATTAGCCAATGGTGGCAAGTTGCAAGTTGCAGTTTGTGGTTTCTTTTGCTCCACTAGGAAAACATCTTCAGGAAACATTGTGTGTGCAGTTGAACGGTTGAAAAACCAGCAACTATATACCCTTGGGGCTCTTTAAGAAATCCGTGCTTTACTGAGTGCCTTGGACCTCATCATCCAAAAATCTCAGTTTTTACTGTTTACTGTGGTTATGAATGAGCTGAACAATAAATTATTTTACATTATCATTAACCATAGAAAAATGTTATCATGACAGTGATGGTAATCTGTAAGGCATTTATAATTAGATTTAAAGGCATATGTTTTGCAACTGTTGGTACTTGGTTTCACTACATTCAGGTTATCAGGACTTTTAGGGCTGATATAAAGGCCTCATTTTTCAAAAAGGTCCTGCTTAGTGTAAAATCCCATAAAATACATAAAGGTTTATGGCTGTGAAAGAGTATTTAGCGTGTGTGAAAACTTTAGCAAGGTTCTGCATATACATATACAATATAAAGGATATGTGTGTGAGAGAGAGAGAGCCAGAGAGGTAGGTCCCCCTCCTTTCATTTCCAGCCTGTGGGAGAGTCCCTATCCAAACCGCAGCAGGGTAATAATCACTTAACCCAAATCAAGCGCAATCAGGACGAGCTGGGCTGCAGCTGGGAGGCCCTCAACCTATTGGGCTGAGGGGTGGCAGTTAGTGACTAAGTTAGTCAGAGTCTGGAGGGGAGGTAGGGTAGGGTGGGGTTAGCCTGCATTATGATGTGGACACTGATGACCAGGCAGAAGATCAAGAGCACCAGCCTTTGTTGTGCCATCCTCGTCCTCATCTGGCTCCAGCAGAGAGAGAACCAGTGGGGGGAAATGGGGAAAATCAGAGATGAGAATCCTCCTACTGAGTGAAGGTTAAATGGAGCTCTGGTTTCCTGTGTATCTCCTTTGTGTATTTTGTCTACATGTGATTGTTGCCTTTCATCTCTCGAGGCTCCTGCTGAGTCACTAAATCTGATCCTGTGCGATCCAGTTATTGTGATCAGGATTGCTTGCCGATGTTTGTGTTGTGATGTAGTTCCTGTCACATTTCCAGGATCCACAAGAGGCAAAGAGAGACATTCTGTTAACGCATTCATAGCCTTCGAGGTTTCTCACATCTTAGGTCACGGCTGAAATATTTATTTTATGATATTTTCTTTTTTTTTTGCCTGTTTTTGGATGGGGGGGTGACAAATATGAATCTGTTTACTTTTACTGGGTTATTCTATGTAATTAATACAAGTTATTTCTTAAGTCATCCTACTGTATTATCTTATAAAGTCTTTTGATTTTAAAGGAGAAGTCTGGTCATACCCAGAAATCAAACTTTTGAAAGTACTTTAAATATGAAATTATTACATACTTTTCAATAAATTATAAGGGTTTTTAATTAAGAGTAAATGTCATTTTATTTGCTTTACTGGAGGCATCCATGTTTATCAAAGAACACTACTGCCACCTACTGGTTTGTGACGTCACGGTGCGGTATCGGCTGTTGATCAAGTCCCAGTGCTGTATCTGGTGTTGATCAAGTCCCAGTGCTGCATCTGGTGTTTGTCACAACGCGCTATTATCCAAGTCGTCTTGAAAACATTCTTCTTCCAAATGTTGGCTAAATATTTAATGTTTTATTCTCTGGCCAGATGTTCAATGGCATATCCTCCCTCTTCAAGTTAGCAATCCAACGATGAACCCATGGTGGATCATCATTACAACATCCAACTGCCATTAACGTGGGCATTGTCAGTTTCACTATAGCTCTGGTGAATTTCAATGGTGAGGTCCTCTGAAAATCTTAAATAATAGTTGTTGATTGCAGATGTGTCTAGTAGCTCCCATTGATTGAAGCGGGGGAGAATGGCGCTAGGCTTATCGCACTGTGACGTCACTGCCGGAAGATGTCAGGAGTGAGGTGTTACTATATTTGGGCAAAAATGGCCGCTCCCAGACTCAGTGATCTCAACGAAAATTATTTTTTCTTTTTCTGATCAATGCTAAATTCATAAAATCACTGCAAACGTATTAGTTTTAGGTATAAACGATGACCCATTGGTTATTCCATGCTGACCAGACTTTTCTTTAACCCAGGCACGTTAGCTTCCATGTCTATCCTGTGCAAAATAATCCCCACAGCATGATACTGAGCCTACTCTGTTTCAGCATGAGGATGATGCCTTTACCTCAATTTATACAAATATTAGATTCCACACAAAATTTAAAAATGTCTTATCTGACTTTAATTCATTGTTTTGAATTAAAGGACGCTGAATACAAATGTACAGCATATTCTTCAGATTTTTATTCAGAAAAATATTTTAAATCATACTTTTTTTTTAATAATGCATGAAATATTTATAAAATAACTAGAATAAAAGATCTGGTTGTAAAATAACACAATATGCAAAATATTAATAGATGTTTAAGCAATGTGCTTATGAGTGGTAGAGTTTGAAATGGAGGTGATTTATTGCTCTGCCCTCCAGGTTAAACCTACAGTATGTCAGAGCTGTTTCATTTCCCCATTTATCTTCTTCACAATGATTATCTCTTTGCAACTTGTCCTCTGTGAATCAGGCTTTCCTCTAATCAGAAAGATTACAACTAAACTTTACATGCTGATCAATCCAAGCTGAGTATGTGAATAAGCGACTCTGTTTGTGTGCTCACTTTATTGTGTGTTTTGTAGGTTCCCTGCTGATTTTCAGTTACCCACCTTGTAGCATCTGTCATTCATTTGAAGTAAAAGACAAACAGGCTGATGAAAATGACTCAGACCACAAGAGCATTTCTTTCTGGATTCGTCTCTTTGACTTCACCTCTCTGTCTCTGCTCCTTTCCTTTTTGCAGCCTTCCCTGGTTTTTGGGGAGGTTCCAGACATATTAAACATGCAGACCCTTCAGCTTTGTATATATCTGCATTTCCACAGCCTTTTAAACACACACTTGCATAACACATGGACCACATTTTAAACTCCGGCTTAATCTCCACAATTGAATTTTACTTTGTTTAAAGACTCTCTGGTCGAAGACCTGATATGTCTTAGAGGATGTTATGTGAATCTGCGTTTGATTTTTTTTTTTACATTTAACATGTGCATACTCAAAGAGCTAGAAAAGGAAAATCATAATGTAATTTTGAGCCCTTAATGACTTTCTTGGGCTATTTGTTCCAGTTGATGTTTGATTTTCCATACATTTGAGACGAGACAGGGTGGCCTGGGACTTTTGCCATCAAGTAAGGTCTTTTGACATGAAGCCTCACATCAATTGAAAGTGAAGGTTTAATCGCTTGTATCTTCATTTGACAGTCGTAGACATTACAGTGCTAGTATTCCAGGAGATAAGAAAAAATAAATAAAGATACTCTCATTAGGAAAAAGGGGACTGGACTGCTAGATTTTCTGCAGAAATAGTAATGATTTATTTGGGGATTCACAGAAGTGTTTGACAGGTTTAATAAAAAGTGTTGCTGCTACAGAGCAACAGGGTGGACACCTGCAAGTGACCCAAAACTTTCTAAATCCGTCTTCCTGAAATGGGGAGGTATATATATATATATATATATAACAGTTCAGTAACAAACATGCAGATTCAGGCTGAATTCTTATAATGTCACTGTGAGGTTAAAAGACTTGGAAGTTTGTCAGGAATTCAGAAATTTCCCCCAGTAGTTTTAAATTTGGGTTGGGCATTACAGTATTTGTTCAGTTTTTTATGTAGTGTAGAAATAAAAAGGATAAATCAAGCTTTTGAGATGAGGTAATGCATAGTCCCTTTCTGAAACATAATTTCTTTTCTAAATTTGAAATAAATGCACTATTTAGTTAAGAGTTGACCTAAAGGCACAAAGCATTTTTTTTTATTTTTATTTTTTACTGTTAATAGCCTCTTGTGGAATAATCGCAGTGCTCTTAGTTTAACCTGTGCTAAATTGTGGTTGTTTTCAACAGGCGACAATTTTCCAACTGAAGTTTCGCTCAAATATCATCTTGTTGTCGCCTGCATTAGGGTTCTGGTTAAGAGAGTGCCTCATGCTGGCATTTTTTTGTGTTTTTGGTTCTTCTGCAGCTGATAGCTGCTTCTAAATTTGATATTTACTATTCACCTAATAAAGAAAAATGAATCTCCTGTCAAATAACAGGTAAAAAGATATGACAGACTTGTGCATTGGTGACTTTTATGGTTGGTTTTTTTTTTAAGTAAGATTTGCAAAGTTAGAAAAAAAACGGCAGGACTGTCTGAACTGACTTAAGTCTGAATTGTGATTACATTAGTCTAAGCTTGGGTGACAGTGAGGCACCTCAAGTTTGGTATCCATTATGATGGCACAAGAAAACTAAAGGTATTAGCTATTTGTAGGAACTTCTCATGGTTTCATCACTAAATCAATAGAGCGCGATTTTGTAATAATTATGTACACCAGTTCCTTTAGTGTTAAAATCTTTAATTTGTAACTTCTACTTATCAAAATAATTTAAGAAATACTTTGATCTGATAATTTGATCCTGTTATAAGATGTAAAGTAAGTGATCTGTCATTATTACTATTTTATTTTAGTTCCTCCCCTGGCAGGCTACCAATTAACAAATCTAAGGCCCATGCAAATATGAATATTTCTCTAGAGAGGGCTGTACATCAAAGAGTATGAGCGTTAATGCTTGAGGACAGATCATGAATCAGCTGGAGAGAGTAATACAGGGTTTAAAACCCAAATCGAGACCCAAACACATGGGGAGCAAGGACTAATCTTTTTCTCATGAATTAAATAACTTCTTTGGCGCACGGACCCCGGCAGAAGACATGACGATGTGAGTTGATATGAACTTAGATGAATACCTTAAGAAGAGGATTAGAGTAGTCTTCACTCCAGGGCCAGACACTGGTGGTGGAGTAAGTCGGAGGATCAGAGGCTCTAAGAAGAGCCTAAAAGTGAGGGAGGAGATGGGGCGGTGGTGGGTGAAAGTGAGACTGATGCGCTTAATGGGGAAGCCGGGGCTTTTTTTTTCTATAAACATGTCACAATATGGAAGTGACTAATCTTTTTAGTGCAAATGTTTTTTTTTTGCACTGATATTATTCTACTGGTTTTTTTTTCTGACAGTCCAAATATGTTCACATGCACACTGACATCGAGCAGTCGTTGTAGCAACGCCTTTTTTCTGGCCTCAATTTTGGACATTCAAAGATCCTAAGAAATGGTGCTAAAACTTTGCTCATAACGTCAAGTTTGATCAATTGATTTGCAGGTGGCAATTCCATTATCATATCCTCCACCCATAAATGTGCCTGTTTGTGTCAGCAGCATATGACTGGATATTCATGACACGTTAAACAGTATGCGCCTGCATTTTAGCTAATTTCACAGATGCAGTTTGTTTTGCAGCTGGTTAGTAGATCACCTTTGTACCACTATCAGGTTTGGACATGTTTGCATGCAAACCTTTTGAGTATTAGGACTTAAGAGTGCACACTTTCTTTTTTCTTTCTTCATTTCTTAGCACCTCGGTGCAGTCTTTGATAAATGTAATAGGAGGAGTTGGACAGGGAATGCGTTCTGAAGCACCTGACCCTTAAATCGGTGCTCAGAGTATGTCTGAGGCTGGTCTGTCGAGACGTGCTCAGGCTCTGTTTACTTAAGCATTGAGACGGAGCCATCAATCATCCGAGTGTGACGGCTCTGCCCCTGAACCCCAGCCTACTATATCTGCCAGCAAAGCCTGTCTGCACAGAACATACATGTAACAACCAGCCCTGATGTGAAAGAAGCTAATCGCTATGTTGTTGTTGCTGTTATCACTTCCCGACTCCACTCCTTTTTTTTTTTATTCAGGTTTTCTTACAAGCTCATGCGCACCTAATTTCCCTTTAATTTTTCCCAAACTTCAAGGAAATAGTTTTAAATTCTCCCTTCCTAGTTTTTGTAAACCACCAGTATTTTAAAAAGAGGGTTATTTGCAATCATATTTAATCGTAAGCGGCCATCCCAATCAAGGCTGATTCTGGTGATCACATTTGCATTGGTTTCAGGTTTTCAGCCTCTGGGGAAAAGACCACCTTGATGATCCACTGGTACTTTTCTCTTTCCTCCTCCTCTGTTTTTACTCAAGTTTTTACTTGACTTGTATTTTTTTAAGGGTATTTTATTTATCTCTCTTATATATTTGTTTCCACTCTGATGCGCTCAGTTTGTCAGGATAAATCCGAATGAAGGTGTCAAAATCCTACATATAAGTTCTGAATCTTTTGCATAAAGCGTTTGAGCAGAATTCCCCAGTGAGCTTCCTCATCCAAGTCCAGCTGACCAGCCCACCCAGCCTGTGAGAGAATGGACGCCCATTTTTCTTTCCTCTCTGGACGTAGAGGTCAGCAAAACTTTATGTGTGTGGGTGTGTGTGTGTGTTGGGTTATCAGGCAGTTTTGTTTCCGCAGAGCATGTGTGTTCATGTATATGCGCCTGTATGCATCACAGGAAAGCAGCTTCTGTCCTCTAGACACACCTCTTCTTGTTTTTATCTTGGTGAAAAGCAACCGTATAGTTTATTTCTATAATCTCAAGCTGGGGCATTCACTCCTTTAGAGGCTTGTGCGGGTGTATATGAGTGTGTATATATAAATATATACATATAATATTTGTGTGTAACTGCTTTCCATGACCTCCAGCCAGGACCCTCCTCTGCGGCCTGCCTCGAAGCGGTTGTTTAGACAACAGTGGTGCACATGTTGGCTGAAATATGGCCACTGTGCTCGGGTGAATTAAGCTATGGCATGTGTGCTTAAACCCAGACGGGTCGCTGATTTATCCATATATTTAGATGATTGATTTAGGAGTCATCCAGCCAACACTTGTTGAAGCCGCGAATAGAGGCCGGCTTGAGGAGATGAGAGAGAGGAAGGGACCGAATTTTAAGCAGAAAATACACAGCCCCCCTCTTACGCAGGTAGTGATATTTACGCCATCCATCCTGCAGCTGAGGGACATTATTCACAGAGCCCAAATGAATAATTCAAAAGTAAAGCTTTACTTTACACAAGATGGATACTACTAACGATGTACTGATTGCTTTTTAACATACTCCATTTTTAAATGAGCTATAAAATTTTGTTTATTATGGTTCTGAACATGACATAGGCCATCTATTTTAATGTCAGGAGGGCCTGGAAGAGAGCGAATGAAAACACGTTCTCCCATTTGTGGTTGTGTGTGTGTGTGGGGGGTGTGTGTGTATATTGGAGCGTGCATGCAGTGCCAGTGTGTTTTATTACCTGTCTCATTATTAAATGTGTTAGAGGCCGGCTAAGCAGGGACAAAACATTCCAGCTCCTTTAATGTCTCCCTCTCGTCTCCCCCATCCCACTCATTCCTCTCTTTGATAAAACCTTTCCTTATGACTCCATTAAACCAGATGCTTTCAGAGAGAGAAACTTTTTTTTTTTTTACGTCTGAACAATCAAGATGTTATAGAATGTACAGATTAACACATAATCTGATTATTTCAAAGAATTCAGCATTTTCAGAAATTTTTTCTTTTTTGCTTTATGATGTAGATATATATGTGTGTATATATATATATGCGTTGCTATGTACACTTAAAACATCCTTTACATCAGGGGTTGACGGTAAGGATTTTTACCTTCGGGCAAGTGACTTTCACATTTCATTTGCCCAGAAACAATTTTTACTTGCCCAGTATAATGTTTGATAAATATAGTTCCTAATATTCATTTTTGTATATATATAAATGAAACATGTTTGTTTTTAAATGTTTTTTGTAATTCAGTATTTTTTAAGTTTCCAGGTTCCTGGTGTGTATATGCATGCGTCAGATAATGAACTCAAGCCTACATTACCGTGTTAACATGCTTTTCAATCCTTCCTGCACATTCTTTTCAAACTAAACTTTGCTTTAAACTGTTGTGTGCTTGGAAAAATATAAATTGTAATGTTAAAAATAAAAAAAAAACCTGACAGGTTAAAAACTGAAGATAAATCACAAGACAGAAGTCAATGTCACAAATGAATAACTTTTATTTTAGAGTACAAGATATTACTATTAATATAATGTGACTTTTCTAGAGAATCATTATACATAGTTATTTTATACAGTCTTACATCATTTCAGAATTCCCTGACTTTTAACTGACTATGTATTAGTTTTCCCTGACAAAATAAATGCAACCGTTTGTCGTTTTGGTAACTACATTAAAATTACCGCTAGGTGGACAAAAATCACGCTATCTGGCGGAAAATCACCCGGCTTTTTCAAATCACGCGAGAATGTGTAGAAAACAACAAAAATGGCTGGCAACACTTTTGGGTCGTTTTCATCGAATGTCTGTGATTTTCTGCAAAGTGAAAGGTGAGTAAAGCTCAAGAACAATACTTTTAAAAAAAGGAAGAAGCTCTTTGATAGATGGACTAGTTTTAAATTTGATGAGATTATTTTCATGTGAAGACAGAAAATAACCCATTTACTGCTTTTCCCCCCTAATATCTTATATTGAGTTCTTCCAAGTAATTATTGTTTTTTTTTTTTTGTTTGTTTTTTTTTTTAAGCTACAGTGTGTAATAATTATAGGGATATACAGTCAGAAATGTAATATATTATACATAACTATGTTATTTATCATCATCTACGAGCTCAGCCTCTTAACCTTAATATTTGCGTTGCCTTAGAATTCGTTATTTATAATTACATAGAAGCGGGTCTCGCAGGCATGGAGGCAGACATCTTTGCGCTACGGCAGCGCAGAGCCAACAAACTAGCGATTGCGAGATCGCCAAAACGTCACAACGATGTAGAAAAAATAACGGGTATATTTATTATCTTAAGTCTACATGAAATCTATACCCTACACAGACTAATGAAATACTATCTGTAAAATTATCTATGTAAACAAACCTCATCATGAGAAGGTAGGTGATGTGGACGTCGTGGAAGACATTTTGTCCCGTAAAGCTCGCCGTACTGTTGGGGGGGAGATGTTCATGTTGCTGCAGTCTGCAGTCGGACCGCTAGATGTCGCTAAAAGTTACACACTGTAGCTTTAAGTAATTTTGAGTGATAATTTTTTTTTTTTTTGCAATCATTGTACTTGCCCGGCGGGCAAATGCAATGAAATTTGTACTCTCCCAACAATAAAAACTACTTGCCCCAGGAGATCGGGCGATGGTTAACATCGAGCCATGTTTACATCGCCCGTAGGTTTATGACATTTTGTTATGTGACAGAACAGGGCTGACAACATTTTAGGAGCAGTAGCAGAATAAATAATGGTCTTCCAATTTTTTCAACAAAAGTAAAAATATGAAAAGTATTTTTTTTTTTAAGCCCTTCTAAGACAGAACTCTGCAAATAATTTTGGAAATGCTGCTGACCAGTTGGGTTTACAGTTAGTCACTTCCGTTTAAATAAAATTTAAGTTTGTGGTTAAATTATGAAAAGGTTTTTGTGATGTGGCTCCTATTGAGAGACCCCTCTTGTAAATAGCTTTCTTTTTGACATTACTTTTTTCTCAATGCTCTCAACATACCTAAACATAAAGAAAAATGCTCCCACTAATTTGTTCCTGTATTTTCCCTTGTGTCCTTTTTCCACTCATTTGTTTTACTGCTTTTACTCACAATATTCCTGTTCCTCTCCTTCGTTTCACCTCCTCCTCTCTCCCCTCTTTCCATCCCTCTCCCCTTTCCCCAGCTCTCAGTTTCTCTCTGCAGGGCCGAGTTAGGCATAAGCGAATAATTAGGTAATTGCACCCTTGATTGAGCTCAATAGGAAACATTTCAATTAGGCTAAAACTGCGCAAGGAGGAAGTAGGCTTTTACAAAGGGAAACATTCCTTGTCATGCAACTGTCAGCCCCTTAGCCCACACCAAGAGCCAGGATTAACTGGATACTAGAAGAGGAAATGCTCGGGAAGATGGAGGTTGTTCTAAGAAAAAAATCCAGGGAAAAAAGCGAATAGGGAACGTTGGGGGCCTGCTGGGGAGAAAGAAAGTTAGGGGAACAGAGGGTGGGACTCTTAAAGTGGGAGGTGGGGGCCAAAGAGACAGCAAGAAATGATGGCCGTAATTACGGCTGTGTTTAAACACGCCTTCGCTCTGATATGATTTTCGTGGTGATCCCCTGTCCAGATAACAAGGAGACCCCTCTACTAGGCCTGCTGCCTGTAACAAATTACTCCCTCCCAGCCATGGAAGGGACACAGTTCCTGAGCGGGGAGGAGGGGGTCTGCTGAGAAACAGGAGAGAGCGGAAAGAGCTAAATAGGTTGGAGTAGGTTTAAAGAAAAAAAACACTAATGAGCATCTCCCTTGTCAAAACCACACAAAGAAATCAATCTCCTGGTGTTTATATCATAGATGTTTGAATCCTGTCTGCCACCTGTGTGTTTGTGTTGGTATCAGCAAAGAAGCGATTTCAGCTGCAGCTCACATGCCTTTCTGTCATCATAGTCACCTCTGGTGCCCTCATACATGGGCCATGAAATTGAGGAGCTGGGTGCTGACCTCTAATAGAATACGGGTGCCTGTATGTGTTTTATGTAGGTGTTAATGGATAGTGTGTGCACGTCTGTGCAGTCAGGTGCTAGGCCGCCGAGGCTGAGAAACCAGTCCCTCCTGTCCGTCAGTGAGAGCATCTGTGCCGAGTGAAAGGTGCACGACGCTGACGTTGGTTATAATTTCTTCTACTTATTGTGTTTTTGAATTTCTACTCACACTACCATGTGTTTACTTCTGCAACTGATACAGAAATGTTTCCTTTTGATTTACTAACCTTTAACCTACACAAAAACTAACATGTTTAGGTTTGTTTATTTGCATGTGCGTAAAGAGAGACTTTGACCTGAGCTGTCTAATCCCCCGTCCCTGTGGGACGCAGTGTGGTCAGGAAAGCAAACGGTGGTCTGTGTTAATTTATTTCCTGTATCTTGGCCACCATACCTGTGTGGTTCACCTCGAAACAAACTCACCTCATAACTGGGCAAACCAGATGCAAACCTATACTTCCTCTGGCAACACTGATGATTGTGCTTTCAAGCTTCCTATACAGTTTGGAAGACTAAGAAATCTGATTTCTGTATTTCAAACCTGGTTAAGTGGAGAAAAGAGAAAGGGGATTTGAAAAAAGTATTTCCAGACTGGATTCGCTCTTTTATTTTCTTAATGTTGTCTTACATTTTATTGTTTTTTTTTCTTCAGTCCTCTCTTGTAAAATGTCTGCATGCCACCTTCTCTCTCCCTTTATTCTACTAATCTTCTCTGTTTTCTAATTTCTAGTTATTGATTTTTTTCCTTTATTTTATGCTTGAAGCATCACCGCTGTAGGTATATAGTGAAGTCCCTTTCTTTTCATACCCTTTTGGAAGAAGATAACAATCAGGGTGATGGTAAAGGGTTCATTATGCTTGAAACTTGTACAATCCACCGGGAAAATAAGCTGCCAGTCACAGAATTTGCAGCTTTCCCCCCCGCGTGGAAGCGAAGCACATACAGCAAGCTGAATACACCACACTACCAGAGGAAGTAGAAAACACAGCTTTCACTTCTTTTTCCCAGCCTTTTCATGCCCTCCAAGAGTGTCGGTCATTTCTTTCTAGGAGTTTGTCCACAATGTGTTATAGTGGTGCTGTTTAGGAACTAAATCACAGGATGTTTCTAGATGTTTACATTTACAGGATCTGCTGCTCATTCGCCATGTTTTGCTGCATGGATCTGTCTGCGTCATTACAAAAACAAATTCTGTCACGGACACCACACAGAGGGGCTTGGAAGCCAAAAATGTGTAATTTGCCACGCGGACCTCGTGGACACATCAGTTATAAACCAAGTTAAAGGAGGCCTTTTACCCTCAGAGACTTAGAAATTATATGATTGTTGTACTATCCAACGCTATATCTAGTTGACATTATAAGGTAAGCAACACTTGCCTGATTACAGTTAGGGTTGGGAATTGATTAAGATTTTCACTCATCGTTTCTCTTATCGATTCTGTGAAACAATGAACTTGGTGAGTGCACGGTGACATTCGTCTACCTTCGCCTGAGACGTTCTGTATCTGCCTGCCTTGGTGAAAACAGAATGCAGTGAACGGTAGCTACCAGCCTCTGAGCCAGCCAGGCTACCCGTCTCGTCACATCATCTAAATCTAATGGAGAAGGCATCCGTTTATTGAAAAAGCATTACTGTACAATTTCGGGAACTAAACTTATCTCCAACTGATTTAAATAATCACCTTTCTCTCGCTCCCTGAACTGCTGAGCAACTTCGTAGCTTGTTTAATAACCCCAACGGGAGGTAGGAAATTGGTTTATTTCCAGAAATGTTATATGATTTACTAGGAACCACATTAAGCTCAGCCAGTGATACAAAACTAGCTACTTACCACCAGAGTTGCCTTCAATGCTGGTCGTAACTTTAGCTTCTGTCCGGAAGCATCAAAAACACGGCATTCGTTAAAATGTATGGCATGTTGTGTGCGCGGGTGTTTCTGCATGTTGGATTAATTTCCTGCCCCGGAAATAATTGCCACTTTGCAATGATTGCAAAGAGCCTTGTTGCCATCTTTCTCTTCCTTAAAATGAAGCCAAACTTTCGATTCCTTTGAGCGCTTTTTGTTTTGATTTTCTAGACTTACACCTGGTCAAGTCGTACTTGCTTACTGAATGCGTTGTGCGTAGCTTGCGTAAAAACGTGACGTAAGTAGTGCCGCCCAGCGCCAGGCTCTGGTGCTGCCTGGAGTCGTTAAGAGAATCGTCAAGCGATTTTCTTGCCAAACGGTGCCATGGAATTGGAACACACAGAACCAGTTATGAACAGGAACCGGTTTTCGATTCCCATCCCTAATTCCAGTACTTTTTTTTGTTTGTTTTAATGTTTCTCAAAGATATAAAATTCAACCAACATAAAGCTTATGAAGGGTGATGGTTTTGGGTTACACAGCTGAAATCATCCAAAGCCCTATTTATGAAGCACTTAAAAAGACTGATACCAAGACTTTCGCCAATGGATTATTGAAAATTCAATGATTACAAAGAATGCAAATACTGCTAAAAGAAAAACTCTCTAAAACACAAGTAGTGTGAACGGGAAATTTGTTTTTGCATTGTATAAAACAACGAGTGACATTTTTTGTTATTTATGTTCATGCAGTGAATGCGTTCCCTCTCAGCCTTTATGCCAAAAATCAACTGAAATGTTAAAAAACGATCTAGAAATAAGTAAAAATTTCTCAAATTGAGTGAATTTACCCTTAATTTGAGTAGGTAAATGACATGATTTGCCAATTGAATGAGTATTTTTACTCTTAAAATAAGATATTTAGATAAAATGCACTTGAAATAAGACAATGTAATTGTATTTTCTTATTTTAAATGTAAATTGTCTTGTTTCATTGGCAAAATATGTATGTTACCTTCTAAATTCAAGAACAAATGCACTTATTTTAAGAAATAATGACTTATCTAGATTTAGATTTTTTCCAGTGTATCTTTGTAATTTCCCAGTTTTTTGTATATGCTTTTAAATCAAAATTAATTCCCATTCACTCACATAGTGATGGAAAGTATTTTATTTTTCAGTATGTGGTGGTTTGTCCTGTAAATGACTTTATTTAGCAGTATTTCCAGCAATTCTATCCTGTTGACCAAAAATTGTGTCTTTCTGTATATTTTGGTCAGGAAACGAGGGGACTGGTGTATGATTGCAGCTTGTTTCTATGATTTGTTTACTCCAGTTTTACCATTAACTCACAGCAAAGGAGAGACTGATGTTCTAGGATTACGTAATGGTACCTATTCATCACATGGAGTTTCTCTACCTTACATGTTTTGTTTTTCTCCTCTGTGCTCTATCAGCTATTCAAGCTATTTCCTTACGGTTCCCACTAACATCCATAACACGAATCCCATAAACTGACCACCTCTGCCTTCTCGTGTTATGACAGCTTCAAGCTCTTGACTTGATTTAGTCAAGGCAGGACATACACATCCGCAAGTATAATTCAGTAATTTGTGTTTGCGCATTTGGTGACAATTGTGACAAATGAGCGGCCTGGAGTCAAATACCTACCTGCCTCCCCCCCTCGTTTCCTGCTGCGGCAGACGCTTGCTTACTCTACTCAGGTGTATGGTCAGAAGGCTCGCGTGCCAAGCATGAATGGGCCACCTGAAGAGGTAATGATTGCAAAGATCCCAGTTTGTTTTGAATTAGATTCAATCTTTGAATCCTATCAGCTCAGCTGGGCTCTGGTGATCTCATCCCAACTAGTTTTGTCCTGTTTTTGAAGCACGAGAAATCCTTAAAGGGCTTCACATAATTTGTACCTTCGCTTGGCAACATGCTCCGCTTGAGCGAACACTCATCCAGAGAGATCGCCACATCCAACCATCCCATTCATTTACATTTTCCGGGGCATTTTTCATCGTAAGTACTTTCTGTCGTCAATGTTAAGCAGGGAGCTAGAGGGTTCGCATCACAGCAGACGTTCAGCTCGAGACAGAACGTTTATGAAAGCCAGGCAGAAAACAGGAGGATCCTGCTCCAAAATGAGTTCCATTCTCCTGGAAGTCCTGCACAGAATTAAGACATGTAATACTCATATGGAGCAGTTTATGAGGATTAAGAGGTTTTATGTTGTCTGTGGAGCCAGGAGGAATACTTATTGCAACCTTCTTCTCTTGCACCGAAACCTCTCACTGTTGCAGAAAAGTACATTTTTGGTGAGAACCAATGTTTGACATCACCGTAATAAAGCTTGAACATTTGTAGCTGGCGGATATTTAATGTGAAAAACTGAAAAATGTTGGCCTGCTTTTTGGGTTCTGGTGACGTATTTGATTTTATATCTTTTTTTTTCTTTCCTTAAAGTGATTTTCAGATTGTGCTGAGACAAATTTGTAAACATGTATGCTTGTAGTGTGCACGTGTGTGGCATTCTCCATATTTCTCCCTAAAGGAAAAGGCTCATGTTCACTCTCTAACTCGTCCGGGTAGAGGGTCAATTGCAACCAGTTGGCCGCCAGTCTAGTCCAAAGTAAACATTTGCAGAGAGGCGACTGTACAGGCAGGTACTTGGGCGCTCTGTGTATTGCTCAATTTTGCTTTTCCCCTTCCATTTAGACTCCCTCCCTTCTTCCACCCAGTACTTCTCCATGTGCGCCGGTGGGCCACGCTTTCCTAAGGGCTGGATATTGCCAGGGGAGCTGCTCTTTGAATCACGGCAGCTGATCGTCTGGGGCCTGCAGGAGTGTTGGCTTTCAGTGTGCTGTCCCGGCCTGCGTGTTGTGGCATCAGTAGTTTAAGTGTGCTGGAAGATCGTATCCATCAAGACAAAACAAGTCAGCTTAGTTATTTTTCAACAAAGGGCTTTAATTTAGTGCTTTAAGTGCCGGTGAGCCAGCAAAAGATCCCAACATGCCCCTCTTTTGTTCTAGCATAGAAGGAGAGTTCTTCTGCAGATTTGCAGGAAAGCCTCGGGAGGACTGCAGCTCAGAGCACTCAGCGTTTTGAGCCTGATGGTCGATGACTGCTTTAACTGGGACTGGGGTGCTGTCTGCACAGCTCAATTTTGCCCACATTAATCAAACTCACATTTCCTCGCATCAGCCAGTGTGCCTATCAGCAGGACTGGCTTGTTAGCATAATGAATGCAGGTGATTTTACACAGAGGGACCCAGTCTTCAGCTGGCAAACTCATTCTATTGGAAGAAGAATAAAATACAGATTACATTTCTTATGCATATTCATTTCTTTAAACTAAAAGACTAGACTACTTAATACAAAGCTATACATCATGAAGTTTTCCCAGTTATGTCTTTTTTTAAATGTTATTTCACTGTTTGAAATTATCCTTTAATATTAGCTTTGGCGTTTAGTGAATACAGCTCTAAAATATAACAGAGGGAATCGGTTTACAGCACTTAGTTTTAGACTATTGTATTTATAACAATTTAGCAAGAAAACACTTATGGAAAGAGGACCATGGTGGACTCTAATGTTCTACTTAATCCTTACAACTTTCAAAACAGATGTTCAGCTGCATCAGTAGTATCAGGGCTGCAAGCTTACAATGATCCAAATATTGTTATTGGTGAGAGCAAAAAAAGAAAGGGTTACTACAATGTCTATGTTAGCAAAAAAAAGGCGCCACTCATTCAACTCTGCACGAGTCCCAATCTTGAATCATCCAAATGGTTTGCACCTTTTAGCTGCTTAATGTATAACAAATATATTACTGTTGTGCCTGCAGATCACATTACTCACCGAGGAGGTTTCACCAGAAAACAGTGTTTATGAATCACAAGGATTCATTGAGGTGTAGAAAATGAAAATGTTAATGCACAGCTATTGCAAATGGTTGACGGTTGTGCTAACACAGGTTACTGTAACATCAATGTGGCCTGCTTACTTTCAATTGGGTACATCTAGGCCACCATCTGCTCTGAATGGTATCCCTTAAACACCACGACAGAATGTGCAAACAAGAAAATAAAATAAAAGTCTTTACTGTTTTTTATTGGGTTTGAAGTAGGGTTGTCACAATACTAAAATTTTCAACTAGATACCGATACTAAGGAAAATACTCGATACTCGATACCATTTTTGATACCACAAGGATCAAAACAAAGACTCCAAAATTCTACAGAAATATTTTCATTAATAAATAAAATACAATAAATAAATACAATAAACAATAAGAACAATATTTTGAGGTTGTTTGCTGTGCACAATATTAAGCAAGCTTGATATAAAACTTTAACCCAGGAAGTGTTCCTTCCTGGGTTAAACTCAGGCTAAACTCCTGTTCCTCTGACATGTTTTCTGTAGGAACAGTAAAGCTATATTGGTTTAAAAAACATTATTATTTACAAAAACCCTGAAATAAATTAGCATCAGTAACCGAACCATGTCTGAAAACTGAAACTATTTTGTAAAATAGTGTACAATTGTAAAAATTGTAAAATTTGAAAATGTGAAGTTTTTTGTTTTTATTTCCATCATTTTACACCTACTGAAAACTAAATACACTTTTATATATTTAAAAACCTTTTTTTATGATCTATTTTCTATAAAATTGTGGGAGTTTGATCAATTGTGATTAATTGACTCTTGAAATAATTACTAATTAAGTAGTTGATTAATTGTTAACTGAAGAATAAATATATGTGTATATAAATTTTGCATTCAAAATGGAAAAAAACAACTTTGCGCTCTGTCTAGAGCTCCTCAAGTGGCAATAGTTTTAGCTTCTCCTGGTTTAAATTCTGTATAAAATCTTCTTTAAGCAGCTATCTAATTCTAAAAAGATTAATCGTGGAAATATTAAACAGATTTAACATTTAGCAGAACAATTACCTGCAGTCCAATATGAGTCATTCATTATGTTGCTACCTTACTTCATTATCAGCTGAGATATTAAAATCTCTCCCTCCTAAGAGGTTTACGTTTGCTCTGCATGTCGGCCTCTTTCACACACCCTTAGGGTCACCTCTGCATTAAACATCAAAATCTGTTATTTCATGCTGACTTTAAGTCAAAATGGCCGTTTGTGTACGTGCTGAGTTATTTCTTTTCGAGCAGACTTCCTTTTGGTTCAAGTGAAAGGAGGGCGCTGAAGGTCAGGGAAGAGGGAAGGGGGCTGGGGGGGCTGTCTGAGAGTGAAAGCATGCAGTCAGACAGTGAGAGAGACCTTTTGCTTTACCATTCATTCATACAGGTGCTTATAATTTGCAGCGTGTGATTAATCATTGTTGTTTTTGCGGATGACATCTTGTTTAATGGATCTGTCCATCTCCCTTCTTTCCCTGGACGGTTGAAAAAAAAAGAGCTAAGTAGCATGACCGGTTTTACATATTTGTCTTAGATGTGCATGCATAGCACTAGCGCAGGTTTGGTTTCGTATCAAAATGGACTAAATTGTAATTTCAAGGCTGTCTTTTATTGCAGCAACACTGCCTTGTTGTTAAATCTGCAGACTCTGTCCAAAGTATGAGGTAGCCAAATGCAACATGTGTGCAAGCCCACCAGCTGCCACCGCACAGAGGCGGTGGTGTTTTCTGTGGCTGTTTGCTTTGGGTGGAGGGCAAACTAGCTGGTCAGCATGGCTGTAAATCAGAGTCTTCCTGATGGAACCCTGATGGACAGGAACCTAATCTGTCCCCGGTGTGTCATTATGTCCAACCTCCCAGATAGCTGCAGATCCTGCTGCTCCTCTCATCTCTTCCAGGCTTCACTACACACACACACACACATAGGCCCACACATACCTCGCATCCAGTCAGGGCAGTCTCCTGGAAACCAGAGACAGTAACACAGACACACATGTTGAACATAAACCGGTTGAGCCAGTGTCAAGAGTTCATCATCAGCATCTGTCATAGCAAAGCCGATGCCCAAAAAACCACTGGCTTCTCTTGCACCACAGCTTGGTGTTCCTACCTTAAATGTTTACAGGCCATGCAACTGCAGTCGCCAAACTGGCTTGGGTGATGGTTAAACATAAGCAAACAGGACATGTTAGGATCTGTCCCATGACCCAACTGGCTCCTGCACAAAATGGCCCTCACACATTGGGGAGAGTCTGACTCAGGGTGTCATCTGTTTCTTTTATGAGCTTTTCGGTTGCCAAATCCAGAAGAAATCTTTGTATCTGTATGTGCCGCCAAAAAAAAAAAAAATCTTTAAATTTTGAAAAATTAACCTTTCAATCGTTTCTTTTTATCAGTTGTATTTTTGGTAATATTTGTTTTCCTTCCTAAAGAAACTAATTCATAACTCTGCTGAGACTTTGGGCTTATTTTGTCTTTTCTGATGACTAGGAGGATGAAAGCAAACCTCTTAGTACAGTTAGGCTGGAGTTTGTCCAAGTAGAAGCCCTTGACCTCTCAATTACAAGATGTCGGAGCTATTTCTTCTTCTGCGTGTTGCTGAATTTCATTAGCAAACAGGAATTCACACGTTTGTGCAGCATGGAATTTTTTTGTTCTCCTTTGCTTTCATTTTTAAGATTCTTGACATGCAGCACTGAGAATGGGCCTGTGGCACACTAAGAACTAAGAACTGTGTGGTTTCCAAGTATCAAATTATTATTATTTATATAGAAATATAGAAGGAAACAATAAATCATCTATTTTCTTTTATTTCTAAAAGAAAGAAACCGTTACCTCCGATGTTCCATAATTATTGGTCAATTCTTTTCAAAAATACATCTTTTGTATTGCCAATTGTAATATTCAATATAATACTTTTCTTTGATATTTATTTAAATACATAAAAAAGGTTCTTAACAGCCATGCTCTTCATGCTATATGGCGAAGGTCCTCTTGGCATGCAGTTACTCCCCAAATGATTCATAATTTCACTCTGAGCTGAGTTGAACCTTGGAAATGAATATTAGTCTTTTCCAACTTTAAAAACCTGGAAGTGTTGAGCAAAGGTAAACCTACAACATGTAGAGGGTAAACAATCAGGAAACTGTGCAGCAGGGTTCCTGTTATACTGTTAAAGATTTCTACCAAGGGCATAGGTTTAATTTCAACTTTGGTAGGGACACTATTGGTCTGATGTCATTGGTCCTATTGCAAAATTATGCATGCTCTGTTTTTTATGCTTGACGTGAAAATCAGGGTGTATTTTGTTTAAAGAGAAAAGCTGCATTTCTTGCTACATTTGTACAACTTTTATAAGCGCTACACACACTAGATGCTGTTTATCAATGTTTGAAGCATCATCGGCTCTAATAATAATAATTTTCCACTTTGAAAAGGTTTGCATTTCAAATTACCAGCAACTAAGACAGAAAGTAAATCTGTGCCTATTTAACAAAATATAGTCTAAATATGTCTGTTATATGTGGATTTATCCTGTTTTTTTCTTTTGAAGATTTACAATTGTACATTGGTAAAACCCAAACTTATCTTTTAAATATTCTCTCTGTATCAAGCAAAATAATAGATTCAAGGGACACCAAATAAATTTATTGTATAGTAACTCTATTTAACCCATATCATGTATTTTTATCTTGGGCTGAAACAATTCATCAGAATAATCCATTATTGAAATTTCAACAAAAATTAGTAATCAATTAATCGTTAACTGTATAGAGACTCTAAAACATGATTTAGCTCACAGAGCGACCCACTTAGAGCAGGAATTATACCAAAATTGTCAAAAAAAATATATAAACCAAAATGTTTTCGTCTGTCAATATTCTGCATCCCCTCTACAGCTGCAACAAAGCTGTATTGTAAATTATAAACATGATATTCACATCTAATTTTTGGTAGGTCGGTCCAAAACTTTGGTAGGTACATGTCCCTATGGTCCTATGCAAACCTACGCCCATGATTTCTACATTTGGTTTGGTTTATTTTTGAACATGTAAAGAATGGAAAATACACTAAATTAATTCTTCAATCAATACCTGTGAAAACACAGACAAAAAAACAGCCCCAAAAAACAACAGCAAGAAAAAATACTACTATAATTTACATATTTACAAAGAAGTGGGAGAAGGTACAACATATTTACATAGATTAATCAGAAGGACATTAATACACTTTAGTTTAAAAAAAAAATAATAATAATTACTTGGAAGAACTCAATATAAGATATTAGGGGAAAAAAGCAGTAAATGGGTTATTTTCTGTCTTCACGTGAAAATAATCTCATCAAATTTAAAACTAGTCCACCTATCAAAGAGCTTCTTCCTATTTTTTAAAGTATTGTTCTTGAGCTTTACCCACCTTTCACTTTGCAGAATGTGAGAAAGCATGTGGCTTCTGCATTTAACCTCAACTACCATACACTCTATAAAGCCCCACATACAAATGTTTTGCTGTAAACATGGTAAAAAAAGATGCACATTTAGAAAAACCCTAAAATCACAATGAGTCTAAGTACAGATCAGATGCTATTTGGGTCTAGATGTTGACAGTGTAGAACCGTTTGGGGACCTTTCTCATAAATTGACAACTTTTTTAACAAGCAGTACATTAGATGGTCAGTGAGCCTCAGGTAGGATCATCAGGCAGCTGCCTTAAAGACAAGCTGCTAACAGTTTATAAAAAAAAAATTTTTTTTTTAAAAATTGCCTCTAATAGTCTGACCCTTTAGTTTCTATACTGCAACTTTCCGTTTGAATTGACAGGGTTTTATCCAAATTACCTTTAATGTAATGTAGGGGAATATTTTGTGGCCTTCTTACACCCAGCTGCAACTCAAATCTATTTTTACAAATCAAGAGAAGAATTGTAAAACTGCAATTGTTTTCTAAACCTCAGTATCATGACAGCTGTAACCAGAACTTTTATTCAAAGTAACACAGGTTTGAAGATGCTTTCAAGGTTTTTTGGAATATCTCATTTTAAAACCTGCTCACATGTGTTTCTTTACTTTGTCCAAATGCTTCAAGCTTCTTACTAAGCCAGGAAACTAAGCAAGCATTAATATAATCTGATGCCATCAGGAGACAAAACACTGATTTGCTCCATCAGCAGTGAATGCAAGACTTATGCACTCAAAGAATGTTTGCTTGACCTTTCTCAGCAGCACCTCAGACACCAAATCACCTCCTAAAGTCAGCCTCTCATTCAGCGGCAGTGGAGCGGCTCCAAGTTTTGTCCCTCTAATGTCCAGAGAGCCTGAAGTCTCATTTCCAGCACTGATGACAAGCGATCGTTTAAACACGACCATCTTTTTTCTACATTCTGTACTAACCCAATGCAGGAGAGATCCGGTTGTTACCGTGAATCGTGAATTTTGTGCTATCTCTTCATCTTCTGTGTCTTTGTATAATCCAGGAAGCAATGAAAGGCACGAATTGTGATTAAACTCAAGGGCTGTTTGACTAGTGCAGGGCGAGCAACATGGCACAGAGCCACCTGCCAAAACAAAAGCCATCAGAGATGCCCTTTCACACAGAAAGCCAATAAGCCTGCCTCATCACCCGGCTGTGAAAATGAATTAGCCTAATTCAAATAATGGAGACGAATCATAGACACAACACAGAGCTCAGCTGCTGATTACATAATTATTGCATCCAACCGCTGTCTTATGGAGCATAATCACTGTCTCTCATCAGGAGCAAACTGCCATTGTGCATCTGGATCGGTGTTATGCAATATTTGGAAAGACTCAGTGCAAACTTGTTAACAATGAGTGTGAAGCCGGTATGTTGTGTAGGTAGTATGAATATGAAAACACTTTTTGTTTGAACAAGACCAACCCTCTTGTAATTCCTGCTACTTTTTTAAGTGCTGGAGCATATTGTGACTGTGTTTAACCAGTAATGGGTGAGTGCCTTTAGCTCTTTGGTAATCACTTCCTGACTTGAGATCCTACAGTTGAGGATAAGAAAGAAGGATGCAGGTTTCCCTTTCTTCTAACACAGACCTTTACAACTTCTCTTTATTTTATTCCTCTTATGTCTAAAATCCTGAGCCAAATGAGACAGACCACCCCGTGAGCTTATTCAACACCGCCACGTCTGTATCACTCCTACCATGAATAGTTTGTAAATCACACAGAAGATCATATCACCCCACAGGAATGTCTGCTGGTTTTTCAGTCCCTGCATCATTTGCATTTATCTACCTTGCAGCCTTTTTCTGTGCCCGCCATGACTGTGTGTTTGGAGAACATCTCTTCGGTGGTGGATCCCGAAACATCTGCCAGTAAAGGGGGTTTCTTCCCCTGTATATTTTTTTCCACTTCTAAGCACCCCATAGCTGCAAAGCTTCAAGCTCTCAGTGGCTTTTTTTGTCTTTAATTGTCTCCCAGCAGTTTGCATGTCCTGGTAACAGTTAAAGGGAAGGCCTTTCTTTTAAAGACAAGTCTCTGGCCTTCTGCCGGAGTGTCCATCCAGTCTGCACTAGACAGCAGGCTCTAATGGGATTGTGAGGGGAGGGGGGGGGGGCTTCTACCTATCCTATAGACATAGGGTGTTAACAACTAATTAAAGAATTTACTGCCTCACTAAAACACTATTATTGCTGTTCCCTCCCAATTATTGCCTCTATTATCAGCTTTTATGGACACAGGTGAGCTTCCACAGAACTTTCTGCATGTTTTGGCCAAGCGGTCAGTTATGACGTATAAAAACACCACCGCAGCTGTGAAACCGAGAGGGTAGAGTTAGAGGGGGTAGATACTGAGTCAGTTCACTCATTTGCAATTCTATTTGCTGCATGAAATGGAAATATGCTTTTTCAGCTGCCTTCTTTCTCAAGTAAAGAGCCATCTTTTGTGTGGTTCCCACATGTGCTTTACATCACCTCAATTAATCTCTGTCTCCCCTCTGTCCACTAGGTGACAGTAATGACACAGGTCTCCCCTTTAGGGGTTGGGGATGGGATGCAGTGTAATCTTTGTTTACACAAGGTAAAATACTTAGGCCTATAGGGTATGGGCAGGGTAGGAGTGATGTTATAGTGATGTGGTAAAGGGAATAATTTCAATGCCTATAGAGGAAGGTCCACGTATTTCCTGCACTGCTCCACATCACTCAGCAGAATATAAAGTCTCGCCATGATGGTCTTCTGTACACTTTCAAAGTATCAGATTTAGACTCATTTACTATTTTTTTTTCTAGTTTTGGTTTCAATTTTTCTTAAAGGGTGTCAGGATTTTTTTATCAGCACAGTGTTGCTGCTTTAAATCAAATAATGTCCTTCCCTGCCAGACGATTAATGAAGCTAGAATACTGTAAACTATTTTGGCTCTACTAAAAAAAATGCAAACAAAAACTTATTTTTTTTACTTAACAATGTTAGTATGTGCAAGTTAAAGACCTGAACTTGTGAGCATAATAAATTTAATGAGGATTTAAGCTCTTTTTGGGAAAGCAACTTTTAAAGCGCGTCCATCTGTTCATTGACAGAATTATCAAGATCT
Source organism: Cyprinodon tularosa (assembly GCF_016077235.1). Lineage (NCBI taxonomy): Eukaryota > Metazoa > Chordata > Actinopteri > Cyprinodontiformes > Cyprinodontidae > Cyprinodon > Cyprinodon tularosa. The sequence goes on along the minus strand of NW_024039036.1, from coordinate 328,466 downwards.
ATCGATGTCTAATGTTAAAAATGTCCAAAAAATAAGAATATGTTATTATGAATAAGGCATAATTTTTTTATGTTTTAAAAGCTGCATTTGAAAGCCTAGGTGTTAAGTGTTTGCATCCTAGAGATTCTAAAATCATAATTTTAGACATCAGATTCTCACTCTGGTCCCTCAGCGAGACCCTTAATCCTCCAGTGCTTTTCCAAGGTGCTCACTGCTGCCTGAAGGATACGTTGTTAAAAGAAAAGGAAAAGTTTTGTTGTTGACAATTCCTACAACAAATAAAAGTGATTTTAAAGACGAAAATTACTCCCAGCATAAGATTTAAAATCATTTTCATTTAACCAAGAAGGTTAGTTTGAATAGAAATTGGGATCACCATCTCTGTAAATAAAGTAAAATGAGTTAAATATCTACAGATCTTTAATGTTTCAAAGCTTCTTTCACCTTTATTACCTTCCATCAGCCCAATCTTTCGCTCCCGCCATCAGATGCACACACTGACTCTACCCCTGAAACAGAAACTTTCTCTGCAAAAAGTCTTATGACAGATCTTGACTTTGGCTAAGACATATACATTCACAATACAACCCATCTAAACATACCGATTCCCCGTTGGATACTACAGACGACAAATTAGAATAACAGCTGACTGGACCACATGTTCTATTTAATTCAAATGTAGACATTTAGGTGAGATATATTTTTATTAAGATATTGCAATTAACTTATTTAAAATTAAACCAGAGCTAAACATCATAAATGATTAAACATGCATTTCAATTTCGAATATTTCGATTACTTGTATTTAATGCCCAACATATTTTTTTGGTTTTCTTCTATTTAAACAACATTTGCAACATTCCCATTATATCTAGAACTATAGTTGAGCATATAATATTTCAGCAAAAAAGGAAACAATCATTTTCTTAGTGTACAAACTTTGTGAGATAAATGTGGATGTTTTTTTCCAAACACAAAAAGGTGTCATGTTTACTAAAGATTGAGCATCTCTAGGATTTTTGTCTGTTCTCATTATAAAGGTTTGAAGCAGCTTGTGGTCAAATGTAAAAATCTAGAATTCCTGCCTTTGTTCGGGGATGCTACTGTTTGTTTAGCTGGAAGCAGGTCTCGTGCAGAGGGATGGAGATAGTTTGTTTAAAAAGCAAATCTTATAAAAGAAAGGAGTCTGAGACAACAGTTCCTCTCCAAAACAGCAGTTACTGCAGGTTTTGCATCCATTTTGTGCCTTTTTCTTTTTACTCTGTCCCACACATCCGTCACTTAGGTATCCCTATTTGCATTGATCATGATGTATTTCCAAATACCCCCCACCCCTCCCACACACACACACATGCACACACACACACTAGCGTGCACATGTGCACATACACACACACATACTAACGCACACAACAAGCCACAACAGAGACAGTAATGAAGAAAAAAAAAAGGTTCTGACACCGACTTCTGACAGCTGACATTTATCATAAGCACGTCCGCCCAGGCAGGCCTGGTTGACCCAGTCAGCCGCTCACACCTTTACACATCCATCAACATCACAGAGTTCAGTTCAAGTTTGACAGATGCGGACATACCATGCCAGCGCCTATCTCTGTGCTTAGTCACAGGGTGATTGTGACATCACTTTCAGGAGCAGACTTTACTGCTCAAACCACAATCAGGAACAAAGCGCACACTAGTGTAGTATAGAATCAAATATTTGTCTTTTTTTGCATGAATTTGTAAAGGTGTATATCATACATATTAAAGGGAGGGTGCATTTTTTTTATTGTTTTCTGTATTTGTTTGTGTGCATCATTTGACTTCCACCTTTCTACAAAAAAGGAGTCAGGTGAGGTCAGAGTTCCCGTTTTCTCACACTATCAACTTTCTTCAAAAACAAACAAGAATTATCAAAACTATTAATTATATATTTTAAAAGCACTAATTATTAGAACAATTTAAATGCTATAATGTTATTTGCAACATTTTCTTTATCGATTGTAACACATACTTCAGCAAAACATCAGAACAACTTTGCCCAGTTTGCCAGTGCTTAAATCTTATTTTGATCTATTAAAAGAAGAATGACCAAAAGCTTTAAGGCTAAATTAGTCAGATGATGACTTCTGAGACCGGTGGCTCACATCTTGTTGTAGTTTAGTTACTGTAGCTTTACAACAGCTTTATGTTAATAGGTGGGGTGGGTTTAATTACCACTTCATGGCCTTCTGTTTTTGTTGCAACCAGAACCATTACCAAACCAAAATGTTTTTCTTTTGTGTTGGTATAATAAGGTTGAGTTAGCCTTTTTTCAGTCAGCTGACCAGCAGTGCACAACAGAAGAATGTAAGTATCGCTACTTAATGGATCAAAAAGCTGGTAAAAAGTACAGGGACTGGATCACTGATCTCTCAACGAAAAGGAACTTAAACAATCAGAACAGTATGAGAGGAAAATATTAGCGGCTTTAAAATAATCTTCATATAATAGTAAAACTATTAATTTGATATTTACCTGATTAAGTAAGGTTACTTCATTTATTTGATGATAATCAAATCATTATAATGAAATCAAATAATTTCATTTAATAATCTGAATTAAAAAAGGTACATATTCTGTAATTACTTTGGTTAAATTTTAATTGGATGTTTCTTTTTGTTAACTGTTGTTAAGCATATATCTTTCAGTGGATTCATCTCCTGAGACAAAAATAAAGCCCACATAATTCAAGCTTTTCTGATTTTGGTTTGCAAGAAGTTATTTTTGATTTTGAAAATGTTGTAATACGCTGCAGAATTTAGCTTTGTTTGTTTTAGCCAAATATTTTTCAAAATAAATCAATTTCTAAAAGAGCTTCACTCATTTCTTTAGTAAAGAGGTTTATGCAGGTAAAGGCTCTTACTGCAGCAAAAAAAGATCCTATATCTAGTCTTTATTATTCATGTATTAGTCTTAATAATTCTTATGATTTAGTATATTCTTTTGAGTGAAAAAGGCCAAAGCATGAGATGGAAACAAGCAAACTTTGTTCCATCAATTGGTTCTTTAACATTCAGGAAAAAGTGAAATAATTACAGATGACGACTTGACATGAGATCAACACCTAAATATCCTAATTAACATCTTTATGGGAAATAAGTAATAAATTGACTCATTTAAACAGGCATTTATTAGGAACTCTGCTTATCGAAATTAAATTGCTGCTCATTCCAAATAAAGCGTAATCTGACAGTTTAAAGCAACATGCAACCCTTTTTTTGTTAATGTTACTGATAGTGAATTATTTAAAAGGCCTGAAACACATTATTAGATAATAGTTTAATGGATTTTTTTACCATAGCATCTTTGCTCTTCTTTTTTAAATTTATGGGTTTTTTTGTTTGCTGTTTTATAAGTTTAATCTCCGCAGTCGGACGAGGTTCTATCAATGAACATAGAAAATGGATCCATGTTAATATTTATTAGCATCTGCTTTTTAGGAGAAACATTTTTATGTTAATTTTGATCCAAAGAAGCACACAGTTTTGGTGTAATTGTGTGTGTTTTCTCACCACTGGATACTAAATTTTGCAATGAAGGTTGGAAATCATGCAAAAACCATCATGTGGAGGATCTGTGGATCCCTTATTAGTGCCTCATAAAGACTAATGCAACAAATAAGCAGACAAACAGAAGATGTTAGAAGTTGCTGCTTGTTGGGAAATTATCTCTTGTATTCAGACAGCGCTTAGCATGTTTTTCTGAACATGCTTTTGTGGAACACACATGCTGAGGATGTCCAACAAACATACATATTTACATGTAACTTTTCAAACAATGTTTAGAAATTCACAGTACTCAAATAAATGTGTCAAAACAACCGTAGAGGCTGTGATCCAGCAGCAAGCAAAGGCCCATAAATGTCTGCTGTTATCATGGGAGATGGTTCCACTTGTTTTCTTTTTTTTATGCTTTTAGTTTCTTTTATGGAGGATCAGCTCTACCACATTTAAAAATAAATACAGAAATAAATGCTCAATAAATAGATAAGCATGCAATTAATTTCCCCCAAAATATAAAAAGCAATTAATGTAGGTAGAAACTAAATTATACAGTGAGACATAAATTTATATATCTCTTAATTAGCCTCTTTATTTATTCACCTTTGTAATAAGTGCCTTATTTATTTATGTGCATGTTATAAGATTTATTTTTAGATATGGTTGAGCTGGTGTAGATCATCATTTGACTTTTCTATGCTCCGGAATCAGGAAACCTGAGATCTGTAATTTCTAGATTTCTGTCCTGTTGTATATTCTCCCAGATATTCTAAGCTTTAATCTATTTTTTTTATTTTTTATTTTTTATTTATCAACACTCAAATATGAGTAAATTTATCTTTAACTACTTGAGCAGAATCTTACATTGAAAAAGGAAAGTTAATTGATTTATTTGGGCACTAAACGAGACAAATACCTTTTTTTATGAAATAATGGGTATACCCTTAACAATCTCTTTAAAATAAAAATAACTACTATTTTATACTCTATATATTTACGGTTGAGTCTCTGACTATTAAATGCATCATTTCTTTTTCCCTGGGGTATAAATAGGAGGCAAAGTATAGGCCTATTTGTCATTGCTATTAATCTCATTGGCTAGATTGGGACCCATGTTATTTCACCATTTACAATGAGGAGGATGCATTGAGGGCAAACAGATTAAATGCAATTCTTAATTAACAAATTTAGCTTAATAGCTGTTTGCTGCTGTTGTAGTTCTTTTCATAGGAAATTTAAAAACACCCTTTTCTGAATAACATTCCTGTTGAGATGTTTTCCAATTGTTCTGATCACCTTATCAAGGTGCAAATTGCAAATACTGCAGATCAGCATATGGAGGTTCTGTAGGATATGATAAAATAAAAACACTGACAAAGGAAAAACATAACCAAAAAATGCTTTACCCGACACAAATACAACCTTTTTGATATCTTCATCTTGGTCCACAGAAGTAAATCCTGTAGATAACCTGAGAGGTTAGCCCAATAACCGTGTTTAGAGAGAGGGCTCAGAGAAGAATGGTTACAGATTGTTATACCTGTACACACCTGGCTTGTATATATTGTTACAGGACAAGACTGCGTGCTGTCTAAGCACAAAAAGAAACATTTATTTATTTATTTATTCGTTTATTTGATAGGGACAAGTATGTTGCATCATGTCACACACTACAACATTTTACTGTAGCTAAGGCTAATTCTCAATGTCTGTCCCCAGTTAGGCTTTTACACAAAACACAGTGACTGTACACAAGAACAACATAGCAAATTACACATTAAAACATCACAGAAATAAAATCAGGTCAGTTAGATTATTAATGTTCACATGACTGACCTCTCAATAAAAAGTCTTTAAGTTTATGTTTAAAAAGGACCCAGTTTGCCTCTCCCTTCAGTTCTGCAGGTAATGTGTTCCATGTTTTGGTGCCTTGTACAATGAAAGCTGATTGACCGAAAGAGGTTTTGCGTCTGGGTACTTGACAGTTTCCACTGTGGGCTCCTCTTCTGACTGAGCCCACAGCTCTGAGAGGAACTACACAGTCACTCAAAACCTTAAAACACTGCTTATCTGTCTTTTATTTCCTTTCTTTCCATATATATTAATAATAAATGCTTTGGCACAGTTCAGTGTTAAATCAGGCTAAAGGGATATACGATAAGCTAGCTTTAAGACTTTTTGTTGCCAATCTTTACCTGATAAATGGACTTCAGCTGTCAGTCAGAGATCTTATTAAAAGTTTAGGATTGTAACACTGGCTCTAAATTGGCTTTGTGCATCTTTACTCACTTCACTTGGTTCTAACTACAGTTTATTGGCAAAGACTTAATGCTTAATGTTACATTTAAGCTCTACATCCTGGATTTACCTTGTTAAAGTGTAAATTTACTGTCATCTGTTACAGTTGATAGGCCCCATTTATATAAAACAATTGAATATTAGCTCCAAATTGCTTTTTAAATGAACAATTATCTTTGCAGTGTTTACAGCGAAATGGTGGCCTTTGATTTTAACTATTTTTGCTAAATATTAGTCTGCTTTCGATAAAAAAAAACATGATGGCGCCAACTCTTCTTGTGTATGTTATTTTTTGCTGAAGGCTTTGACTCTTTTGTTCTCTCACCCCTCCATCTGCCTGAAAACTAAAAGAACCTGAAATTAATCAAGTTCAAGTTGTCTGAGACAGAGTACCTCAGACTTGCTTCTAATGCATGTCATGTTGTCTTTGTTAACTGTAGCAGACAAATTACAGGGGAGCATCCCCTTGCAGGCTTTGTTTAGCATTCCAGGTTCGCCATGTTTTGAAAAGTATTAATGGAGGAAATGCAGGAATGAGATATTACCTGCAGGTTGAGTCAGGACATGCTGTCAAAACCAAAGCGGGCCTGTGAGGGTCAGCCCTGTCATCACTCCACTACTGTCACACCTTCAAACCACAAGGCAAGCTGCATTTTTCTACCTTGGCTCTCAATGAACCAAGAAAAGCACCATGTTTGTAAAACAATTAGGTCAGTTCTAAATTTCAAGTTGAACACATTTTTGTATTTCTTATTTCTTTTGTTTTAAAAAACTGATAAAAACACTTCTGCCTTACTCAACACATACCACATTTATTTTCTGAGTATTCAGTGAAACTAAGGAGTAAGGCGTAGGCAAGCTGCTGTATCTTCCTAGACTTAAATGGGCATGTGCAATGATGGGCCTCTATTTCTTTCATGAATGGAGAACATAGCCTCTCTTCCAGCTGCAGTGACCTTCTCCCAACGGCTGCTGGAAATTACAGTCATTCATTGAGTGTCTCGGCATGATGAATGACACCTGCACCCGTTGAGCAATCACTCCCTGGTGTTATATTGTTTTTGTTTCTCACTTTTGCGTGGGAGCTAACTGTGTGCATTCCCCAAGCCAAAACCAACCCAGATAATCATCTCATCTGCTTGATGTATGATCTGCTCTCTTTGGAGGACAAGTTATCAGGAGACGTGGAATGTCTTGCCAGTAGGGCAGTCGTGATTCTCGCGCTACCAGTGAAGCTACCTGTTGGCTCAGCCTCTCAGACCTGTACATTGTGTGCAAATGTTAATAAAGCATGATGCAGCACTTTTGAAACCTGTCTCCTGTTTCTGAAATAAAAAAGTCCTTATATAAAATAATATAAAATAAACTCTAAATCATCTTCGTCTCTTTAAATGTAGTACTTAGGCTGTTCGTTTGTAGTATATTTTGTGCCGCTTAGATCACAAACCTCACTGCATAATATTGAGATTTTATTTGATAGTTTAATACAGATAAGAACAGAATCGTAAAGGCAAAAAAGGATGCATGAATTCAACTTATTTTTGCAAATAAAAATCAGAGAAATGCTAACAATGCTCTCTAAATTCATCAGAACACACTGGATGAAACTGGATGGAATTTTTGTTATATTTTATATCAAGATTTCATTGTGCTTTGTTATGTTATAAAATAATATTCTGAACTTTAAACATGATATGTGCACTTATCACTGCAAACAGTCCTTAACACAAAAAGTCCACTTCGAAACACAGTAGTGATGGCATCATGGTGTCAGGATCTATTTTCTGCAGCAATGAAGCGTGAGGTGGACTGTTAATAGAAAGATGGATGGAGAAATGAATATGGAGCAGTGATAATAGGAAAACCTTTTGAATGCTGCAAAGGATTTGTAAACGTTTGTTTTGATATGATCAAATATGAGGTACAGTGCCTTGCGAAAGTATTGAACATTTTGGCCTTTTGCCAGATTTCAGGCTTCAGACGAATCAACAAGTGGGACATTATGAAGTCAAAAGAGATTTATAGGACATTTTAAACTTTAAGAAATAAAAAACAGAAAAATGGTGTTTGTAAGTTAATAAAAAGTTAATACTTTGTCTCTTTCAGTTTTGCACATCAAGAGACTGAAATTTTTGCCCTTGATTTTTGATCTTGTCTTTGATTTGGCCATTCTAACACCTGGATACATTTATTTGTGAACCATTCCATGGTACATTTGCTTTATGTTTAGGGTCATTGTCTTATTGAAAGATAAATCTCCGTCCCAGTCTCAGGTCTTTTTCAGACTCCGACAGGTTTTCTTCCAGAATTATACTGTATTTGGCTCCATCCATCTTCCCATCAATTTTAACCACCTTCGCTGTCCCTGCCAAAGAAAAGCAGACCTAAACCATGATGCTGCCACCACCATGTTTGACATTGGGGATGATGTGTTCAGGGTGAGGAGCTGTGTTGCTTTTATGCCAAACGTAATGTTACGGTATGTATTTCCAAAAAAACATTAGATTTTAGTTTCATCTGACCAGATCACCCTTTTCCACAGGTTTGCTGTGTCTCAAAGGTGGCTTGTCGCAAACTTTAAACAAGACTTTTTATGGGTAAAAAATGGCTTTCTTCCATAAAGGCCAGCTTTTTGCAGTATACAACTGATTGTTGTCCTGTGGACAGAGTCTCCCACCTCAGCTCTAGATCTCTTCAGTTCATCCAGAGTTATCATGGGCCTCTTGCTGCATCTGTGATCAGTCTTCTCCTTGTTTGAGCAGAAAGTTTAGAGGGACGGCCTGGTATTTGTAAATTTTCAGTGGTCTGATACTCCTTTCTTTTCAATATTATCACTTGCACAGCGATCCTTGGAATGTTTAATGCTTGGGAAATCTTTTTGTATCCAAATCCAGCTTCCAACTTCTCCGCAACAGTATTTCAGAATTGCCTGGTGTGTATCTTGTTCTTCATGATGCTCTCTGCTCTTTAAACAGACGATCACAGAGCAGGTGCATTTATACGGAGACATGATTACATACACGTGGATTCTATTTATCATCATCAATCATTAATGTCAACATTGGATCATTCAGAGATCCTCACTGACCTTCTGGAGACAGTTCATTGCATTGATAGTAAAGGGGCTGATTAATTTTGCACGTCCCACTCTTCAGTTTTTATTTATTAAGAAATTATTAAAATGTCCAATAAGTTTTGTTCTACTTCATGATTTTTCCCACTATTCACAAAAATATATATTTTTTTATCTTCATGTTTGAAGCCTGGCAAAAGGTAAAAAAGTTTAAGGGGGCGAATACTTTTGCAAGGCACTGTATATATACTTTTGCCATGAGTCATTGTCTATTCATAGTTATACATATAAGCTCCTCACTAGACATTCCTTTGCTATTAAGACATTTGCATCGGAGTAAATGTCCTAATGAATGATGAGCCCTTTCAGTTGCATTGTAGCGCAGAAACAAAAGACTCTTAAAATAACAAAATATCCCTGAATGTTGTCATTGGTGTAAAGCAAAGGCATAAACCTCAACCAGATGGGCAAATGTTGACATATTATGATGTGACCCACAGTTGGGGTTTGGTGGGTGCTTGCAAGACAAGTCTGAGCCCGACAGAAAGAGAAGTGAATGAAAGTAACTCGGTGGCATTGTCTTTTAAGCGGGGCCATCAGCCTTCTAAGTTACTGCATCAGAGGGAGGCTTTAGAGGCGGGTGAAGTGCTCTGGAGTGTGTGGGTTCAGTACTGCTGAGCTCTATGATTAAACAGTAGCATGTGCTGACAGCTGGAATTGAAGGGCGGTGATCCACTGGGTCACTGCGGAGAGAGGAAGGCAGTCTTGACGCTGCATAACCTTACAGACACATCCAACCCATGTATGATTTCAGTCTTCCTTTTTTCTTTCATTTATGAAGTCCTTAGAAATCATGTATCTTTAAAGTTTTGTGCTACCTTTTTTTGATTTGAAGAGATATCAAAGGATAAATTATGGATAATTTCTCTGGATCTGATTAGGTTTAATCAGTTATCTTTGAGTCTGAAAATAATTTTTGCACCGGGAGTAATCTGCGCCCATAAACATAAAATATGCCTGTAGCTTATATTACCACATTAGAATCTTCAAAAAGCGTGAATATTGTGCACATTACGTACTGTATAAACCTTTCAGTATATATTACTATGAAGCTCATAATAGCAGTAATATCACAAGTAGGGTGCATTGGTGATACAGGGGTTAAACGCGCAACCATGTTCAGAGGCTTTGGTCCTCGTCATAGGATCAACGCCAGGCCAGGTGACCTTTACTGTATGTCTTCCCTCTCTTTCTAACCCCTTTTCTTTTCTGCCAAGTGCCTAAAATAAATAGATATATAAAGGCTACTAGTGGCTAAAATAAAATAAAAACTATATCGTGGAGTTTTCTCCAGGGGAGGCTACAAATTCAAAATAGACGTAAACCAAAAAGCATTCAAACATAGTTATCACACCAGTATATTTATATGAATGCAAACAACAAAAAACGTTATAAAAACCCTTTATAAAAACAAAAACATAATTTGTACATATATTTTGCCCTTCTGAGGCTTTGTGGAGGCAAATCTGTCTTTTGCATGATCCAATATGGTGTCACAAACACCATATTGGACATGGACCAGTTTAATAATGGAAAAGCTATTAGTCAGCTTGATATTTTCTTTATATATAAAAACCATTTATTTTCAGAGAATTTGTTTATTTAAGAGTAACTGTGCAAATTAACAAACACCTAGAAAGAGTACACTATATTATATTATTTTCCTTATGAATCCCAGATTGTTCATGCCTCTTTGCCTTTATTACGGGTGTATGTGTAAGTATGCATGTGTGTATATATATGTATAGGTATCTGTGAGTATGTGTATGTATATGTATATATGTATGGGTGAGTGTGTGTGTATATATGGATATGTATGTATGCTTAAACATAGGTAGATGTTAATATAGAACAGGGGTAGGATTTAATAAGTTTTATTACTTCTTCCTACTCCTTTTCGAACATGATGGGATGTACATATGTTATTTTTTCTTTTTCTTCTTTTTTGTTTGTTTTGTTTTGTATGACTTTAATAATTTACTTATATTTGCTTTTTATTAAGTGTTCGAAATAAATGATCAAATAAATAAATAAATAAATAAATAATTAAAAAGTGCTTTAAATAAGTTTCTACCTGTCTTTTCAGGGTCATGCTGGGTCAGATCCTGACCTTCGAAAAAGGAGGCAGGGAAAGAAGAATAAAGTGTTGGCCTCGCTCCATGCAGTTAGCCTAGCCTTGTAGCTAAACCAGGTCCTGGAAAAAGACAGTCTGATGGAGAACCGTCTCCATCTGTCTCTTGACTGCTGATTAATTTTTATGTTTGGCTCAACAGGTCCAAACAGTGTCATCTCTTTGTAAGTTTGCTTTAAGGGACTTAACTTAATTACATTTTTCTTGCATCATTTCTCTCTCTCTCTCCACTGGTCGTCCTCATCTTCCACGACTCGACCTTTCAATCAGCCGCACTACAACTGTGACGACACCTCAGCTCTCCTATCCTTTTGTGTTGCAGAGGAGCTACAGCGCATGTACAACTTTTAACGAGAGTCTACGGCCAAAGATTTTTGCACCCCAGGGTGGAAATACGTCACCAATCTGATGATATACGAAACAATTAATTTTTCAACTCGTCTTTTAAGATTAGATATTTATCTTGTGCACCTAAAAAATATAATAATGTATTTAGAAATATTTGATTAATATAATTACATTTTAATTTTTATTTGTTTTTTTTTATGTCTTAATCAAGCTCATTGGATGGGTGGGGCGGCACCCTAGCGCCCTCTAGTGACCAGCTGCCACTGACCATTATTTTTGCTCCTTTGCAAACTTGATCTCAAACTTGAGCCTTGCTAATTCTGTATGATCTGGTTGAACTGTAAAGTGCCTTGAGATGACATGTGTTGTGAATTTGGCGCTATATAAATAAACTGAATTGAATTGAATTAATTCGCTGTGCTCAATTCCATAGGGCTCCAGCAGTTATCATTTGGAGCATGTGCAACATCATACCTCCGGTCTTGTTATGGAGGATATACACATAAATATTTTGTATGTTAACAGGAAAAAAATTAAGTGTAAAACTTACAAAGAAAGACATAATAAGCCAACAGGGTGTAATTATTTATTACTTATCAATATCAACTAGAGAGAACTACTCATGGAAATTTGTGATATCATGTACAATGCGTGACTAGGCCTCTATTAGGGTTGAGGTCTTCCTTATCAGGTGTAATCTTATCTTTTCCAAAACAAAAACAGCAGGAAGGAGTAGAAAAAACATAACCCACAATCTGCATGAGGAAAATTCCCATGGTGTTTTTTTTTTTTTTCTGTTAAGCTGGGGTTTTTTGAATTTGCTTTTTTGACTTGACAAGACAGTGTAGCATTGTGTGTTATGTTTTTCTTTCATTTTAACCTAACCGGAATGAAGTTGATGATGAATCATTTCATAGTTACTGTTAATAACCTGATACTGCTGCGCCAGCTGTTCCACAGAGGTCAGGTTAGGGTCAATTGTTTTGCCACTTAAGATATCTTTTACCCAAAGCTTCACAGGTTGTCATCTCATCTGCCATCAGCTTACATGGAGAGAAAAATGCTTGGATTTCTGCTAGTCACCACCCAATAATGTCCTTGAATTGTAGGTCACAGGTTCATAGGGAGGAATGGGGGATGTTAGTATTACAACATGGCTTATTGTCGGCATCTCGGCTATTTTCATTTCCAATCGTCTCTATGGCTCAGTTAGGGATATACAATCTGCATGATTTTTTTTTTCTTCTATGTCACAGATTTAGTTAAAAAAAAGGATCTGGCCTGGTTTCGACTGCTCTGTGGAAGCTGTTGGAGTTTTGTTATTTTTTCACTCAGACTCCCCATCATTAGCTCAACCTAAACGTGTTCGGTCACCTCCCAGCTTCTTTTTGTTTGCAGAAACCGATGGCGCTGGCTGACAGGTTTAGTTTCGTCATGTAATCTGATTAGCTACTGAAAGATTTGACGCTCCCCTGTGCAAGGCTATTCATAGAAGAGACAGAAAATGATCATTCCAGCAAGGTGATGCATTTACTACCCTTTCAACATAGTATCATTAACAACCACAACCAGGTCAAAGGAGTGGATTTTGTTTGACTTTTCGCCCCCTACCACCCTGGTTCATTAGTTCTTGCTTTTCCCATTCATACATTAATTTGCAACTGTAGACAAAGTCATTTAATCTGTGGAATTTTGCTTGATAATTACTTCCCTAGAAAACTCCCAGAAGACCCACTCTTCTATAGACAATATGTGTAATTGGGCAAATTAGAAAGAGTCCACACTGCAGGGCAGCTGTGTACACACACATTCCCATGTGGAATCTGGAAAAAAAAGCCCTCTTAACAGCAGAGAAGTGATGCAGAGAGAATCAGGGGTTTGAAATAACTAGTGGTTCAAGGTTTCTTTATTCCTAGTAAATTTGTTGTGAAAGCAGGAATGGAAACAGCAATGTCAGTATAAAGTGACAGCAAAAAAACGCTGTGTAGCATATTCACTCATTAAAAGTGCAATCATTGAAAAAGTACATCAGCATCAATAGTTCCATTCAAACAAGGCTGATCACCTCTCAGCCTTACTGGCCAGCATTACAGTTTCAGTTTGTCCAAAGTACTTTCTGTACTATTTTGTCCTTCTCTTGGGGACCAAGATGGCCAGAGGAGCTGTAACACACCAAATAAAAGGGTGTGAGCCATCTTTGAGAATGCAATTAGCTTTATGTTGTAACCGTGTGTCATAATGAGAAGACTAGCTGAAATGAGCGGGTCGACACAGGGTTTTAAATCTGGGTCTACCCGCTCTGACACCCCTATGTCCAACCACTTGTTTAGCGTTGATTATGTCACCAATGCGACAAAAATTAGTAAACAATGTAAACAATTAGTAAAGTAAACAATGGAGAGCAACATGGAACGAAGCCAAGGCGTAGACGTGCTGTTTTGTTTCGCTCTTTTGTATGTCCAAATCTCTCTCCCCAGTCCTGTGCTATGTTTATGAATACAAGCAGAGTTGTTTTGACTTGTTATGTCCGGTGCGACTTGGTCTACCCAGGTCTGGTTTGTGACTCTATTCCGATCTGAGCTGTTTCAACGTGATCTTAACCCACGTTGCTTGCCAAGTCGTTTGACGTGGGTGGGCACGGGTCAATAAGCTGTTCATACTCCCACTAAAACCCAATTGTTTGCGGGTTATATGGGTTTTTTGGCCAGTGGGAAAGGGGCAATGTGAGTTGAGCTTTCCAATTAGCCCCACGAGCACATATAGTGATTTGGTTCAAGGTACCGTAATTCTAACCAGCACTGATAGATTCAATCTAATTCAGTTTATTTCTATAGCGCCAATTCACAACACATGTCATCTCAAGGCACTTTACAGTTCAACCACATCATACAGCCAAATTGAAGTTTTCTATCTAAGGGAAACCAGTTGATTGCATCAACTCATTGACTCAAATGCCATCCCTTAGACTAAATATGCTTGTAGCGACAATGGAGAGGAAAAACTCCCTTTGAACAGGAAGAAACCTCCAGCAGAACCAGGCTCAGTGTGAGCGGCCATCTGCTGAGGCCCACTGGGGTTCAAGGAGACAGAAGCAGAGATACAAAAAGCAGCTGTAAAAGGCGGCCCCGTCCAGGAAACACACAGCCAGGCAGACGAGCTCCGAGCCAGCTCCCATGTCAGAGGACGAAGAGAGCACATTCAGTTAGTCACGGTCAGAGAAACAGGACCACACTGGAAAACAGGCCGATCTCCAACATCTATAAACAACAGTGTTGATGGCAGCAGCACAGCAGATATTTCTCTCCAGGATGGAGTCACAGCCAAACAGGAACAGACCAGATGAAGCTACTATGAGGAAAAGCAGAGAGAGCAGAACGTTAGAGATTGAACTAACAGATTCTGCAGAGTGGGAGAATAGAGATAGAATGAAGCAAAATGATGAAATGGGGGTCCCTATGTCCTCCAGAACTCTAAGCCTATAGCAGCATAACTATAGAGATAGCTCAGGATAACCTGAGCCACTCTAACTATAAGCTTTATCAAAAAGGAAAGTTTTAAGCCTAGCCTTAAAAGTAGACAGGGTGTCTGCCTCACGGACTAAAACTGGTAGTTGGTTCCACAGGAGAGGAGCCTGATAACTAAAAGATCTGCCTCCCATTCTACTTTTAGAAATTCTAGGAACCACTAAACCGAAACACTAAGGCAAACGATAAGCTTCAAAAAGGCATTATAAGTTGTAAATACGATTAGTATAGTTATGTCAATGTTATAGCATCACTGATGTCTCGTCTTCCAAACTGCATCACAGGTCTTGTTAAGTCAGTTTGCCATGCATCCCAACATACATCCCAACATACATGCAGTAGTCTGCAGATTGGCCATCAATAGCTGTGGGATAATGGCTTGCAGCCTGCATTCTAAAATTGATGATCATGTCCTTTGTTTTGGATGTTATATCAGGTGCGTCTGGTTAGATTGAAAGATTGCACCAAATGATAAAATCCTCCAAAGTGGACCATGGCTGGATTCACTGTTATGCAATAAACTTGCAATTATTTTAATGTCTGCTAATTTTAGAATGTGTTTGTTTTCATAGAAACTCTTGCAAATATCGGTTTAAAGGATAAAAAGTAACAGAGAGAAAACATCCCTGAGGTAACTCAGTAGAGCAACATAGAGATTCAAATGAAATGCTAAAGCCCAGCAGATTTTGGTTTAGCTAGAAGGGCTCATTAAGCCTCATGGCTGGAATGTGAGGTCAGCTGGAGTTGAAAGCTGATAAAAAATCAATAAAATTCAATCTCCCGTTCCAGATTTTTAAATAAAAATGTTGCCAGGGTAAGTGTTGCATCTTCAACATCTCCAAGGAGCTTTTAAGCAAATTGCATAAGGTGAAGTGAAAATGCATTCCCCCCTAGAAGTAATTTTCTCCAATGATTTCATCAAAAGAGACGTGAGGGTGACTGGTCAAAAATCATTTGGCGCTTTAGGCCTGCTGACTTTAGGAACAGGGATTGTCTCTGCTTGTCACAGACTGGGACCTCCTGCCTAGTCAGTGACACAATATTTTATTTGTTTGGGTCTTTGAATCTTTTAACTTCGTGTTTATCCAGGCTTATGACCAGATTGGGGCAGAAATCTTTCACCAGAATCAAAGGCTAAATTATATCTGTGCTAATTTCAGTATCTAGACATACCGTAAATCCTAGAACAGTGGAGTGGAATAGAAGACACCACGAGACACCCTGGATTATCTAGAGCAGAGGTACCCAAGTCTAGCCTACAAGAGCTACCATCATTCAACTTCTAGATGCATATTTTCTCCAACACACCTAAATCAAATGGGTGACTTATTACCAGGCTGTGCTAAGCTAAATTACATGCTGAGATTTAAGTGGGCCTGAGAAGAAACAAAAGTTGAAGAATGGTAGCTCTTAAGGACTGGACTTGGGCAACCCTGATCCAGAGAGATGGTGCAAACAGTCAGAAATGATCATACTGTAAATATACAAGATTTTAATCTGGCTTAAGCTTTTTACTCCTGTTTATCAGTTAAAGGAATAGTACACCCAAAACATGATTAGCCTTCATTTTCTACTCACCCCCATGCTGAACAACACTCTGGAGTACTTTTTTGATATCTCAAATGCATCTGGAGATCTGGGAGGCTTCTTGCTGTCTGCTGACATTCACATAATGGAGGTCCATAGCGCCCGAGGCAGAAAGGTCCATAAAAGTCCACAAAAAACGTGTCAATATTCCTCCATACTGCTCGTCCAATGTCATTTAGAATGTTTTTAGAGCATAAACAGTAGTGTATAGGATTTCCTGAAAGCGCGTTCACGAGTCTACGGAAACCGCGGCAGACCAAACCAGATGAAAGTGCGCATTCAGCTCGGCAAAGAACTCATGCTCTTCCTCAACACTGAAGTCCTCAGACATTTTTCTTTCGTCGTTTCTTTCTTTGCACAGGTAAACAGCACATTTCTTCTTCTACACTTGCATTATCGGCAGAGCAGACGCTGAATGCGCACTTTCATCTGGTTTGGTCTGCCGCGGTTTCCGTAGACTAGTGAACGCGCTTACAGGAAATCCTATACACTACTGTTTATGCTCTAAAAACATTCTAAAGGACTTCGTTTCGAGTAAATTTTGGATGCTACCCACTCAGGACACTTGGAATACATTGGACGAGCAGTATGGAGGAATATTGAAACGTTTTTTGTGGACTTTTATGGACCTTTCTGTCTCTGGCGCTATGGACCTCCATTATTTGAATGTCAGCAGACAGCAAGAAGCCTCCCAGATCTCCAGATGCATTTGAGATATCAAAAAAGTACTCCAGAGTGTTGTTCAGCATGGGGGTGAGTAGAAAATGAAGGCTAATCATGTTTTGGGTGTACTATTCCTTTAAGTATTGGACACATCATTTTGAAGCAATTGTCAAATAAAGTCTGTAAAAGTCTTGAAACAGAAGAAATGAACAGATAGCTATCTACTGCCTGTCTGTTCTGAATAACCCTGGTTGGATTTCTTATCTTAGGTTTACACACTGACAAGACATATGCTGTGATTGTGAGGAAGCTTTCAAGCCCTAAAGCAGTGTTCTAAATGAGATGATTTGAAAACTGAAAGCTAATCATCTCTTTTTTTTCTTCATCAGGTCTGGTAGAGATTTGTTTGATGCATCCACTTGATGTTGTTAAGACAAGGTAAGCCATGAACATTAAAATCATACTCTGCTTTATTGTTTCCTTAAGATTAAAGAAAAAACTAATTTAGCTGACGTCTGCCTCAGAAATTCTTCTGATGAGGGTTTCCGCTGCTAAGAGTATGCAGGGTTTTAAATCTTAAGATTAGTAGGCCCCTCGATTCTGGACTCATTCCCCACAACAGTAGGTGCCAATGTTGTAACCTACTCCCATTTTCTTGCAAATGAAATGCTCCATTTCACAGTTCATACCTCACAAAAATGTCCAAGTGCGCTGCTTAAAATAATGTCTCCTATGTAATCAAAAAATCAAAATAAGTTTTTTGTTTTTTTCAAATCCCGCTAAACCAGTCACATCCGAATGAAAGCACCTTATGATTTCATCGGCTGCCTTTCCGTTACCATCTCAAGAACCGCATCGGCCGAGTTGGGCTCCTTTTCTCTGTGGTGTTAGGAGCCTAACACCACAGTGTCTCAGTCAGTCATAAACAGATCGTGGGCCACTACTAAAGCTTTATAGTCTTCCACAAGACCAGCCAAGACCTCTGCCTTCACAAACCACCTACCCCCACCCCCCTTTTTGTCATTTACGGCAGCAGTTTCTTCGTAAATGAATTGCTTGGCGTGCCTTTTAAAAAACTGAGACGCTTTCACTTTGAAGGCCGCGCCACTGTTAGAGCACAGAGAGCTAGACGCAGGGATAAAAGCCAAGGGTGAGTAGTGCTGTATTGGTCGATATTTGATACTTTGAAGGCACACACTGTGATTTATGGTCACGTGTGGAAACTGCTAGCTTTATTACAGGTAAGTCTTGAGCTCTGGCTGTCCGTCCACACATGAGGTCAGGGTTAAAAGTGCGCTTGCTATTTTCTTTGTAATGATCTTCCCTTAGAAGTGATAAAAGATGCCTTAGAACTGGAACGCTATATCTTTGTTTTTCTGTTTGTGTCTCTGATGAGACTTTTGTTATTCTAGGTTAGGTCTTAGTGAATTGGTTCCTTTTTTAAAAATTAGTTTAATTGTTTCCATATATGCATGCAGGAGACCCAATAACTTGTCTAAAGTTGTGAATAGCATAGAAATAAATATGTCTGGCTAATCAACAGGAAGCTTTCTACTGTATTTTATGAAATGGAAGCCAAAGGAAGTCATGTGAAAATATGTTCATGTTCACACTCCCAACATCTAGAGATGAATTTATAAAGCGCGGATAAATACTGGCTAATTGGGACACTTGGGGAGCTGAAATCTATTAGCAGGAACCTTGGAGCCGAGACTCAGACACACCTCGGCTGGGTTTCTCTCCCCAGCTTTGTGTGTGTTTCTTTCTCAGGCATGGCTCTTATTAGGGACTGGCTCCTGCTTTAATGTCCACCAGTCCAAATTGAAAAGCAACTGGAGTGAATTTACCTCTTTTTTTCCACAACCAAAAAAAAAAATCAAAGGTTTTTGGAGGTTTGTTACCCCTTTTCCTTTTTTGGAAAGGTAATCTTGGCAATAAAGGTACCCGATTGTATTCACACCAGGCTTTATCTGTCCTATTTATGTATGAAAGGAATTAGCAAAAGTTGGAAACAAATAGCTAAAATCCTTCTGTTTTAAATTAAAAACAGAACAAAGATTGCCATTTGGGAAAACGGAACCACATTTTGATCTATTTTTAAGTAACACTCATGATGAGGAACACAATGACAGAAAAAACACTTTGTAGATATTTTTGGAGCTTCTCCCCTAAACATTGCATTAAATTAAATTTATTTTTTTCTTTTCGTGTTTTCTTTTTACTTCTCTGGTGCACTCGATGATCAGTAAAGCCATATCCCCTCTTCCAAACAAGTACATATTTCTTACATCTCAGGGACTTCCTCGTTCAATTGGTTGAATTTAAAAACTCTGTTTTTGTTGAGATAGAGTGGGAGAAAATTTCTGATAGATGTGCAAGAGCAAATTCTGTAAAATTACTAATTGATGCATAGATAATCTGTATTGTGCCAAACAGATCTCATACTATAAATCAATTGCCATTTTTTTAGATTTAATGCTTGTGCTCATTGCTGCTTCTAACTTTTAATAAATAATTGATAAATTTTATAAATATAAATGAGAAAATAATCTGTCCTTTAAAGAATTAATTATTGGAATGAAGGGACTCCTCTAGCATAATAAATACAATAAATCAACTATTTATTTTATTTCTTGATTAAAAAACACAAATATTTAGCATTTTGTAAATGCTAAATATTTTAAAGTGGAATTGGAAATAAAAGATGTGGATTTAAGTTCTCCTAAGAGAGCATCTGCTAAGATGCTCAGGCCCAGTGGTAAACAACCATACTGAGTATTTCTTTAAATATTTCTGTAAAGTTGCAGATAAAAAAAAATCTGTGCTTTTAGAGTGTAATCAGCAGCTTAAAGAAACACAGTTTCTTTGTCTTTTCTTTCAACTCCTTAGTTGAGCCAAAGTATGATCTCTTTCTAGATGCTCATCATGCATCGTGCAGAGCTTCCAACGTTCTTCATTTAACAGCTTTAACCAGCATGTTTGCTTTGAACCCTGCAGGTCAGATGGAGCCGACCAATGACCGTTGTTAAACTGCTGACATACTGTAAGCAAAGGAGACAGAAGCAGACACAGAGCTGTTCTGCAATTTTAATAAAAAGGGATTTTCTTTATGTGCAGACATATGAAGAACATCTGTTGAAACCTTAAAAATGTGAAAAAAAAAATCAAAATCTTGTCAATGGATCATTTTAGTATGTCACAAATCTAGTACCACAAAGTGTCTGTCGCTGGAAATTAAACAAAAGTAATAATTTCACATTTTGCCTCATTACAGCCATATTCTCTGATGTTTTTAATAGGATTTAATGTGAAAATTGTTGAAATCGGTTTATCTAAATCTGAAATGTGCTGTTTATATTTGTATTTAACCTCCTTTACTCTGAAAACCCTGAAAAAAATCAGTTCTGAACCTTTACGTCAGAAAAACACCAGCTTTTCTAAAGGCCTCAGAGGTTTGTTAGAAAACATACCTGCACAAACAGCATCATCAAAACCATAGAGCAATGCGCCTAGAAGTGTCTGCTGTGGCACAGCTTTTCTAAATTCAGTTTGCATCTTTTTCACTTATTATTGTGTATAACTATCGTCTCTGCATTTTGAATATGAAAGTGAAATCAGACCTTCAAAATATTAAGCACATCTTGACCATAATCATGCCAAAATGTAAATGTAGCATAGCTCACACAAAGTAAACAGTTAATTAGCCTTGACCCTGTTACCGTGTTCATAGATGGAGGTGGGAATGTGTTGGTGAAGACAGAGGGGTGGCGCGGTACGTGAAAGGCCTTCGTCGGGGACAGTGGGACCAGAGTTACAGCTTTTCATTAACCTGGAAACCACCAAGTTACATGGTTCATGGGCTGGTCTCAGCTCACTTGGAGGTAACAAAGGGTGCCAGGCGGCTCTTTCTGTCGGGGGGGGGGGGCTGTGTGCTTGAGGCACCCCATCTGACTCTGATCAGGGTCTACTTCTCATTAGAGAGTTGCTGTGAGCCTGGATTTCCCTTCATGTCAAGATCCTGTTACGTTGGACTCTGCCCTCAAAAAACATGCATGTGCAAACAGTACTTACCAATCTAGAAGCAGCTTCTCACCATTCTTCTTTTGCATGCTTTCAGAGCAGAAGGACCACGCCTTTCTTGTGTTTGAGTCTCTGTGAATGTTTTACACCATGATCTAATTTGTGTTGGACAGACCCCAGAAGTGTATTTCTTAAAGTAAGTCTCCAGCCCCTTCTCCACGCCCCCCTCCTTCTCTCTCACTCCCCTCTCTATTTCAATTCCTATTTTCCCAACTTTCTGCAGCTTCAACTCCTCCCCCAATATGAACTATGATTTTTCTGTGGTTTCAGTTTTTCATCAGCTACCTCAGTTAACTCGTGGTTGAATAAGCTCCTCTGCTTGTTGTTAACAGCAAACCGTATTACAAAACTTCCTCATAAATAAGATGTAGAATCTATTGTTTAGCTTCCTGTGGTTTTCTGGTGAATTTGTATTTTTTTTAAAAACAATTATGTAATGTTTTGTTTGTGTCCTCAGCTTCAGAAAAATGGGCCTGCATGAAGGAGTCTGTATTGACTTGTGCAATACTGTAAATTGTGTTGTATGACATGGCTGTCAGTGTTAACCACTAAGCCTGCCAGTAGCCTGTTTCAGGTCTGATTAGAAAAAGCTGCTTACTGTAGTGTTTGAAACAGAACTACCTGAAGATATAATTCTCTTATAGGGCCTGAGAGTGATTTTTGAGAAAGGCATTTACTATTGACAACCAGTCTTTAGTTATGCAGCATCAAAGATGTCTGAAAGTCTTCACCTCCTCCTCCATCTGCCCCAGTTTACCCCCAACTGCTTGGTGAACCCCTTTGCACTTAAAGAGGAATCCCTTATACCACCCTCAAACAGCAGGGCACAAAGCAGCAACAGGCCTGATAGCTGATCTTTCATTGTAAAGGAGCATGCAGGTCAGCGGTAGTCAAACTGGCTTCCAATCCCTTCTGGCAATGTGAGACTTCAGGGCAAGACTTTACTCGCAGCGTTAAGACAAACGCATGCTGTGTGTATCCACAATAAACTGATGAACTTAGTGTCGCTTATCGGAAGGAGCAATTCAAGAGTTCCTGTCATGGGATGTAGAGCAGATAGTTTCCAAGCATCACAGCAGTATCGTAGAATATTCAGTAGGATTAACTTTGATTCATTGCTTTCTGAGTAATCTTTACAGTAACCCTACTGCATCTAAATCATCTAACCATTTAGGTTTCTAAAATACATGAATAGTGACTGACTTGTGAAATAAATGTGAAATCTCCACAGGGTACCATCTTATCTGTAGGTGAAGAAAAGCACAATCTGTAAATATAAAAATGTAAGGTCAAATGTAACGTGGTTTGTATGTGTTCAGTTCCTGGTGGAAAAACACACCTTAAAGGAATAGTACACCCAAAACATGATTAGCCTTCATTTTCTACTCACCCCCATGCTGAACAACACTCTGGAGTACTTTTTTGATATCTCAAATGCATCTGGAGATCTGGGAGGCTTCTTGCTGTCTGCTGACATTCAAATAATGGAGGTCTATGGCGCCCGAGGCAGAAAGGTCCATAAAAGTCCACAAAAAACGTGTCAATATTCCTCCATACTGCTCGTCCAATGTATTCCAAGTGTCCTGAGTGGGTAGCGTCCATAATTTACTCGAAACGAAGTCATTTAGAATGTTTTTAGAGCCTAAACAGTGATGTATAGGATTTCCTAAAAGCGCGCGCCTGCGAGTTCACGACTCTATGGAAACCGCGGCAGACCAAACCAGATGAAAGTGCGCATTCTGCATCTTCTCTGCCGATAATGCAAACGTAGAAGAAGAAATATGCTGTTTACCTGTGCAAAGAAAGAAACAACGAAAGAAAAATGTCTGAGGACTTCAGTGTTGAGGAAGAGTTGCAGGCGCGCGCTTTTAGGAAATCCTATACACTACTGTTTAGGCTCTAAAACATTCTAAATGACTTTGTTTCGAGTAAATTATGGACGCTACCCACTCAAGACACTTGGAATACATTGGGCGAGCAGTATGGAGGAATATTGACACGTTTTTTGTAGACTTTTATGGACCTTTCTGCCTCGGGCGCCATAGACCTCCATTATTTGAATGTCAGCAGACAGCAAGAAGCCTCCCAGATCTTCAGATGCATTTGAGATATCAAAAAAGTACTCCAGAGTGTTGTTCAGCATGGGGGTGAGTAGAAAATGAAGGCTAATCATGTTTTGGGTGTACTATTCCTTTAAAAGAGTCACAGCTGTAAATGCAACAAATGATGGTGGTACAAGATTAATACAGCTGAATGCTTCATTTTTTGTCTTTTTTAAGCAAATTATATTGGCCTAACTCTATTAATCACCTTATTTTTATGGTTGTAATTTAAAAAAAATGAATAAAAGGCTGTTGATTCTTCTTCAACGGAGCAAATAAATGCGCTCTTGTTACTAGCCGCTGTCAGTGTTTCCTGTCAGTAAGCCATTCTATTACTTGCCACAGTTTTAACTTCACCTGATCCATTAAAACCGCATCTCACCTCAAGGTGTCTTATTAAAGTTGGTAGCCTCTTGAGTTTTTTCCCAAACAGACCCTGGCAGTGGAGCTGTTAGGCACCCGGTGTGTCATTACTGGATGTCATGAACAAATACTCTGATGTAATTCTGTTTTTTTGGGAGGAAAAGAGCAATTTTATGGAACAAATGTGTGGAGTAAGGCTTAGCTATAGGCAACCAATACTGGTAAGATGAAAACAAATCTGGTTTGAGTAGGTATAGATTTAGTAAGATTTAATATGTAACTTTGGGGTAATCTGAAAACGTAGATATACAAGCTAAGTTTATTTATGTTTAAAGGGTCTTGTCAAGGATACTATGTAACTACATTATCCATTTTTCTTCACATTTTATAGTTATCTCATAAAGGCGAATGACAAAAAAATAAACTTTAGGTCTCAGACGCATAACTTTTAATGTGGTGACAGATGTTGCTGTAGTTACTCACAGATGTTGGGGATTTGGCTAACAGCCGCAAATGGTTTACTATAGAAAACTTAGATATAGATAAAGATTTACATGAAGAGCAGATGTTCATTTTAAAGTAATTATCTTTCATCATTATCATGGAAGGGCTTTACATTCCGGTATGCTGATTACAGAGAACAAGTTTTTGATTTTTCTAAATACTGGTTGAGAAACAACCACAGTGTTGGTCTCCTGCTGCTCTAACTCAAAAAGTGGCTCCTTGTCTCATGGTCTAGTTCTATCATGTCTAGAAACTTTAAAACAAAAGAGAGACTTATTACTAATAGTCTATTTCTTCGGCTGTTCGTGTTCTAGCTGGAATAGCAGCAGCACAACCAGTTGCTCAGTGAACCCATCTGTTCTTCCTTAATTAAACAAAGCTTTGTTTTAAATATAGCGCCTTTAGCTCAATTTAGGTGACCTCCCTCTTTGTGAATGCTTTTGTGAAATTGTGTTCATAAAGTAATAGGCAGAGTTTAGCAGCAAAACCACACATAAAAGGAATCCAACCTTATCATGCAAGTGATGGGAAAAATTACCAAAACCAAAGTACTCCGTCTGCAGCACATCTTCCACCACAGCTCACCACTTTTGCCATGTTCAAGGCCCACCGTGTGCCTTCCAAGTCTTTTTAAAAAAGGCTTCTGTGGTTGCAGCTTGAAAAGGACAGAATCTCCTTCTGGATCTATGTTTCAGCAGAGGTTTTTTTTTTTTTTTTTTTTCTTTAGGATCGTCATCCAAAAAAATTAAAATCATAACTTGGCCAAGGAAAATAATTTTCTCCGTCTTACTTAATTAGAACTTTTTCAAATCTGTTCATGTTGTAAACAGATGGATAAATCAAGACAAAATAGCAAATAAATTTGGAATAAAAGAGTTTTTTGGTATAGATCCGTTTTTTTTGTTTGAATACTAATAATTTGTTTAAATACTAATAATTAATTAATTAAATAAAAACTGTCATTTAAATCAAAGTTTAAATCCAACTGCCTTAGTTTTGCTGGAGAGCTTCAATAAACAAATGTCATCATATAAAACTAAGTAACTCTTGAGATAAATTGTGAAGGAGATAGTAGGCTGGTGACATGGTAGGCTTTAAACCTTTATCCTAATTTATGAGCATCTTATAGAGCAATTTATATTTCATCATTCAATAACAATACAATTAGGGCACAACTGCCAACCTACAGTACAGACAATAAATAAATGAAACACAACAGTAAGAGCTTCAATCAGATGAGAGAAGATTGGCAGATTAACTGCTACAAGTTCATCCTGCAAGTCCAACTTTTATGTAACAGTGGTAAACCCTTATTTGATAAAAACATAAGAAGTTCAATTTGCTGCTAAATGCCTTCTAACAGACACAGCAGGTGTGTGGAGAACTTGCTCTGTTTGCACAAGAAACTTTTTAGTTCCCATGAAAATGTATAAGTATGGGGGCTGTATGTTTTCTTGTACACACATCGTCATGGTGTAGCTCAGTGATGGTGGCAGAATAATAATGTATTTGAGTGTTAAAAGAAAAGCGTCAACATTTCTAGGAAGATAGATGGGCTTAAGTAGAGGGAAATCTTCATAAAGTTGTCTGTTATGGGAATCCTCACTAGTCCTGTTAAAATCAAAATCTGGTGCAGATCAAAGAAACAAACTCTGGCCCACCTAAACGCATACATAGGTCTCTGTTCACTTCAAGGGAACCAAATGCAGGAAGCAGGCTGCAACACAGGGAACTGTGGTCAAAAACAATCTAAACAAACAAATTTGTAGGAAATATGCTTGAAGAAAATGGCTCATGGTCAGAGAGGAAGGGTGGGCGAATTAAAAGCTTTTGATAGGATGTGACATATAAGTATAATACAGCTGTGGCTAAGTGATCACAAGAACAACTAGGTATAAAGTTAAAAATGAACATCAAACAAAATATAAAGGTCTACTTAGGTCTCCAGGTTTAACTAAAATGTGAAATCAAAGGAAAATAATCATAATCACTCAAAAGTCGGTGCAGTACTTCCATGTTAACTGTTCCACTGTTTTTTGTTTTTATTTTTTTATTTTTGAACAAGGCCAAATAAACACTTTAGCAAATGAAAAAAAAAACTGAAAGTGTAACCAAAAGATTTAGTACAGAAGACTACATACTACATCTAACCGCTATTTTTCTTTTGGAGGCATGCAGTTAATTCTCTCTAGGGTGCACAGTGATGTCCTGCTTTCAAAATAGCCTTCAGATTCCTACAGCATTTCCTCACATCAGAGTGGCACCCTCTATACCTTCCATCTTCATCGATAGCAACAGTAGTTGACCTAATCACATTACCTTTACCACATCTACACTATATACATCAAAAGTTCCCACACAGATTTGTCTTTTTCCTAATAAAAGGTTATTAGGTTTAGATGGAAAGCATTTGATGTCACCTTTGATGTGTTGTTTCAGGACCGCAGGAAAAGAAAACAAGTATTTTTGTTAATTTTTTTATCACTTAGACCAAATTTTATTTGGTTGCATTAGGTGTAACCTTATCACTGGAGAGGAGGTCTTGTTATACTGATACGTTGGACACGATGCTGAAATTGCTTGTTTTACCACCTGAGCCATGTTTTTAAGATTTCCAAAAGTCTGCTTTGACATAACAGTCCTTTACCATTGAACTAGTTTTAAGGTTTAAATAGTCTCCCTGTGCTGTTTTATCTCCTGCGTCTCTCCAGTAACACTTTGCGATCTCAAGACACAGGGGTCGTAGTACATAAGCAAACATCTGGACGAACAAACTGGTCCCAACATAGCTATTTAGGAAATGAGAGGAATCAGTTTTATGGATGTGAAAAAGAGTCCAAAATGGACATAAAGATGTTGTTGCTTTTGAACAACTAGAGTAAATCATCCTTCCTTATCCACAGTCAGTACAACAGCAAGTGCTTAAAAAATCAAGATGCAGCTAAAATCCAAGCTGCTCTCAGGAAGGTTTGGCGGCTGGTGATAAAAAAATTGTCCCTTCTCAGTTTCCCACACAACTAAAACACAACAAACCCATATATTCAATAACATTTAGAATTTGAGTTTGCTTAAATACATTAAAAACTAAGAGATTTTAAAGTAAGAAAATATTCATTCATAAGCAAACGGGATGGTTGCAGATAGGACTGCTATTTTCGTTAATACAGACAGACAATGGGCTAGTATTAAAATTGGCCACCTCTTTGTTAAACAAATATGTTGATCTCTTATTGAGCTTCCTTTTGGATCATAGACTGGATTGGACTTTAAACTGTTTTGTAGACTGTCACATAAAAAGTGTAAAACAAAGATTCTGGCTTTAGCAATGCTTCTGTAACCGGACGTTGTTGCCAGTTTGATGATGTCCTTATTAACCAAATCCATTAGTACAACATGATAGCAACTCACATAGCTCAGGACGCCAATCTTGTGAGAATACTTAAGCAAATAAGTAATCTTTCAAATGGTTTTCTGTTGTGTTTAGGATTTTCACCCCATTGTATTTGTATTTGTGTTTAATAAATACAATAGTAAAAGCTGGATATATTCAATACTCAGAAAATAGAATTTATATGATAAATTGCTTCCTTTACTTTGGAATCTAGACTCCATTTAACCATTCAAAAAATATGAATACATCAAATATGAACTGCATTGCTCTAAAATGACGGTTCAGGAAAACATCCCTGACCCCACTTGTTGACGACTTGTGTTTTTAACCAAATCAAGTCTTTAATCTTTATAACAAAGTACTGATTTTTTTTAATGTTTAGCCTTACTTTGTAATCCTTTTTCTTTCTTTTTTTAATAAAATCCTCATATACTAGTCAAACATGAGCTTAATTATTGATAATTGTTCATTGTTCAACAAATAAAATGAAACTATGAAAACATGAGGATCTCATAGGCTGTTTTCATTAAAAAAATAAATAAATAAAAATACAAGTTCCACACAATGTTGCAAGGTGCTAAACCTAAAGCACTTGTGCCATGTTTCTATCATAACAACTTATGTTAATTTAGCTATCAAAGGCACAACAACAACTGGAGGGCGCTATGTGAAAGAGATTTTCCTTTGACCAGAAGCATCGTATCTTACGCCACAATACCATGTTACAACCCTACAGATGATAGGGCTAAATTATCTGGTAAAAATGAGGATGAACTTCTGCAATTAGAATATTAAACCACTTCTTTTTTAAATGTTTATAAGATTTTTTTGTAACCTTATTAGAAGTTATAAATGTATAAACAATTGTTCTCCTTTTAGTTTCCCAGGTCTTTCAGTTTACCAGTCTGGCACCTCTGAAATTCCACAAACTCTTCGCTGATGTTCATAAAAAGCAAAGACTGGGGCTCTGGTGCGCCTTTTTAATGTAATTTACCTTTTTGACTCCTTGTGAATGCATACCTTTTGTACTTTTACAGGCAGTAGGGTCAGATGGACTCAATCTTTTTTTTTATGCCAGTGCTTGTCTTGTTAATGGAGCCGCCAACCTGCCCTCACCTTCAACCTCACCTGGGCACCTCTGGGCCCGTAAACCTCAAATACAGGAAAGGTGGAATGTGGGTGAAGAGGTCCCGGGAGAGCGTCTTGATAGACTCGCACATCTCATCACTTCTGAGTTTGCTGTATATTTATCTTTCAGTGACGATTTAAAAGGATGCTCCAAACTGTATGTCTGGAAAAAGCCTCAAGGTTTTCAAGGGCTCCTATTTAGAGTTTATGATCTACAAGCCCAAAAGAATTTGCCAGAGTCATATAGATGTTTGCGTCTCTTTAAAGGACATGTAAATCAATTTACTTGACATTGCTGAGTCATTGTAACTAAAACCAGATTTTTTTTTTCCTGTGCAAATCACAAAAACAGGAAATCCATCTCGGATTCACAAAATATAAAAATCTTATTTTTTTAAAACATATTTGCTGTTAAAAGTAACATGAGAAGCTCCCTGATAGTTCCCCTGCTGCCAAAAGTACTTCAACTTCACCCTATTATCTCCCACTCTTCTGGCCCCCTGTTTGGTCCCTGGCTTTTATAGGAGGGTAGAAGAGGGCCATGAGGAAATGAGTTGACCCCTGTGTCACAAGTGGAGTCAAGGGGCTGGAACTGGACCAAGGCCCTAACAACCCCTCTTTTTTAGGGCTGGTTTAGGTCGAAGCGTGAAGAGTAAGGCAAACTGTGGACCGTTGACACGGAGTCTTCTAAACCCTTCAGAACCCTACCTTGACTTCAACTAAGCCAGATTTAACTTTTTTTACAAGCCACAGTGGTCTTAAATCATCGAGGTCTCTTCTCTCTCTCCCATCCCTCTGGTTTCACCACCTCTCATACCTTGAGTCCCTCTCCTCTTCTTCATTTTTAATACGGTGTCAGACATCTATTTATTATGCTGTTTTTACTGGTTTTCAGGAATGGTTACAAGCTCTTGGGATTCCATCATATAGGATATTAGGAACGCCCCTCCAAGATGTCAATTTGTTAGCGATATGAAAGGCCTCTAACCTCACTAAACTTCCCCCATGGCTGAAACCCAGAGCTCTTTATGCTTCCATCAGGCACCCACATGGAGGACGTACTGCTAACCTTGTGACCTGGCAGTTGAAGCCATATAAAGAGGGAATCTTTCTCTTGTACCATTACATCTGACATCTCTCTGGGTCCTTGCAGACTTGCTGTCGTCTGTTATATGTATATGATCCTAAGCTAATTTTTCAATTTTTCTTGCATTTCATCCAATAATTTCGATGATCTGTTTGGTGATGTTTTTGTTATGCCAAAGGTCCAAACATCATAATAATCCACAATCTATTTGGCAATCATTTAAAGAGCATGGTTTAGGATTTGCATATATTTTTCTTTAGTATTTTACAATTTTACACAGATAAGATCATCCTTTAGTAATTAGCTACCTGCATATTTGGCATGCAACAAAAACTCCCACAACCATGTCAACCACATCAATAGTGTACATGTTAAAATAGGCTTACTGGCATTTTAGCTGTTGGCAAGCTTTCCGTGAACGCTCAGTGTTGGGGTGTAGGGTTACTAATTGGATCAGTTGGGTTAAATAAATGTTTGAGTATTCCCCCGTACTAACACAACCTAGGATTTGGAGCCTCTCATCTTTGCAGGAGAGGGGAGGGGTCACATGAAGGCGAGAGGGGAGAAAAATAAAGTGGGAAATGAGCTCATTAATGATAGCATCAAATTTGTTCAGTGTGTTTTACGCTCGTGTGAAACTGCTTCCAGGAAACACAAACATAGGTGAAATTCCAGTTTGAACAAAAACTACTTGTTGGAATATCACAGTTTGAGTAAAAAAAAATGTTTTTGTAGGTTTCAAATCCAGCGTGGAGCGAGTGACCCAACCAGCTACAAGAGTTTGGGAGACTGCTTCCGGACAATTTTCCAGAGAGAAGGGTATGTATTTCACAACCAGGTTTGACATTAGAATGCACAGAAAATGCATATATATGTATATACAGATAAATGTCTATGATGAATTCCCTTTATAGTGCCTTACACTACTTCAATAGTCAGAATCAAAGCTGCATGCTTCTTTTGGGCTTCCTGAAGACTTTTTTGTTTATTGTTCTTATAAAAATATTTTTTGGGGTCAGTTTGGATGAAAAAAACATTTCATTTCTTGTCAAAGGTTCACAGGTAGCTTAAATCCCCATTTACAATACACTATTGAAACCGTGCAGAGAAAGGTCCGAGCACAGTAACTAACTGTTTAGTGTAAAGTGAACTTAACTGAACTGGACAGCAGTGATAGGACTAACGGCGTTCAAAGTAACGCCGTTACCTTGTTTTAGTAACGAGTAATCTAACTAATTACCTTGACTGTAACTATAACGCAATTACCATTGCAGACACCCCGTTACTGCGCGTTACTCAGGTCGCACAATTAACCTTTTTTTCATGATAGGACTCGTGCACGCCTTGTCATGAGAGAGCGGAGGATGAGATTGGCTGATGTATAGTGAGATTCCGTCTGTCAGTTGGGTAGGTGGGTGTTTCTGCTGGCGGGTGTTAACGTACAGCACACACAGAGAGATGGAGAGTGAGGAGGATCCAGCAGCAAAACAGCGTTTTCCACATGGAAATACCAGTGTTATGTCGAGCTGCGTTTCCCCTTCACATACGGTTTCCCCTGCATCTCCGCACAGCGCAGGCGGCACGATTCACCGCGCAAGCGACAGGAAACGCACATGCTCGCTAAAGGCGCGCAAAAGTCGCCCTGTGCTCGCGCCACAGGAGAACTATGGAGAGCGTGAACGATCAAATGATAGCCTATATAAAGAAAGGGAGAAAGATGGATGGATGGATGGATGGATGGATGGATGGATGGATGGATGGATGGATGGATGGATGGATACTCTGCCTTTTCAACCTACTGTATTTTTTATTTTAAACATTATTTGATGGCCTTTGTGGCAGAGATGGAGATCCATATTTTATGTCACACACAGAGTATACATCTAGATAGATAGATAGATAGATAGATAGATGAATAGATAGATGTTGCAGTATCTATAACAACCCAAACACACAGGATTTCAGAATTAGACATCCCCAGTTATTAATTTCGTTAACTCACCAGATCTGAATGCCCTGTTAAAAAACTTCACATAGCGTTCCCCCCTGATGTCATTTACGTTGAGTTGCAATAAATGCAAAACTCTCTGCAGGTTCTTGTCTTTGTCATCCATTCTATTCAGCTGGCTTTAGAAACACACGGCGAGAAGGTGGGGGCTGGGTGGTGAGGGTTACGGGGGCGAGAAACGCAAAAGTAACGCAATAGTTACTTTTACTAGTAACTAGTTACTTTTATTGTGAAGTAACTCAGTTAGTAACTCAGTTACTTTTTGGGAGAAGTAACTAGTAACTATAACTAATTACTTTTTCAAAGTAACGTGCCCAACACTGCTGGACAGTGCCAGACACAACAGAGCCGTGCTAAAACTAGTACTAGTTCAACAGTAGGGCTCAGCACGGTTCAGTTGTGGTTCAGTTCTCTGATAACAAAAGCTCTATTTACACTACCCTCTGAAACCGTTTCGTGCCGACTTCAGTCCAAGCTTGGATCAGTTAACCGTGCCGAGCTTGGTTCCTTACGACCGTTTAAACATCACGCTAGCACGGTTCCTCGCCTCCTAGTGACAATCTGTAGTACCACTGCTCTCTAGGATTGAAGGAGGGATTCAAGCAAATCAAAATGGCGGTGCCCATAACATTTAGGAAGTTATATTTCTTTATAATTGTGATATTTCGTTATTTGCGGAGAGTCAGGCAAAAATGGCAGCCTTAAGTGAATTTACTTGACAGAGTCGGCTTTTGGGAAGTTGATACAATAAATTATAGTTTAATCAGGGCTTACAGACACAGGAAACAATGACAAACGTTGAGGTTCATCACACAGCTAAGCAAAATCATCACTGGAAATTGTGTGGCTTGGTAGGAAAGCTAGTATTTTTATGATTATTTGACTCTAAGGAGACATTAGTCTGCTCGTGAGCTCCTTGAGAACCGAGCCTGAACTGAGTAACGTCCAGCTCTACTTATGAAATAGTACTAAATTTAGCATGGTTCAGTTGTGTCTGGCATGGTTTGGCTCAGTTTGCGTACCATTTACACTCAACAGTTATCTTTGTTATGGAGCTCTGACCGCTCTTGGCACGGTTTCAAAAGGGTAGTGTAAATGGGGCAAAAGAGCACATGAGCAGACCGTGTCATCTCCTTTTTAGAGTTTTCTGGCGTTTCCAGCTTTGTAATTCACAGATCTCTTCATCTGTTCACAACACCAACTAGTTCTCAGCTTATAACAATAATTGACATCAAAACAATGTGGTGTGACCTGGGATGATGCAGAGATTGAGGCTCTGATTTAAATTTGGGAGCAGGACGTTATGTTTCTGAATGTTATGAGCGTCGCCATTTTTGTTTGCGTAGTTCCCACCTTGATAGCTGTAGTATTGTGGACCGTAGGTATGAGGCGGGGAACCGTGCTAGCATGACGTGGAAATAGTCGTAAAAACCAAGCTCGGTATGGTTACCTGATCCAAGCTCAGTCCCAGCTCGGCACGGATCAGTTTCAGAGGGGTAATGTAAATGGGGCATAAGTCTTTTACTGTGCTACACTTAGTGCCCAAATCCAAAGCAACTATATTGCCAGTGTTAGACGAATCCCTTATCCAACACCCCTAAATCTGCAGAGCTGAAGAACTGGACTCTGGCACAACTGGTGTTTATTATTCCATTGAAGCTCTGGTTGTGTGTTTTAGACCATTGTCCTGCTCAAAGTCAAACTTTGGCCATATATTGTCATGTTAAGGCTGAAATCACAAGCTAGTGGGCCCTTTAAGTTTGATTACAAAATTTTTTTCAAAGGTTAAAACCTTTTTGTCTGTTCTTTCCCTTTAATTGGTTCTCGACTCTTAAACATGGTCCTATGCTAGTACCTAAACATTCAGTGGTTTGCGCCAGAGGAGAGAAAACTAACTACTGACAGAGATCCCGCTGTGCTCCGTCCTGCTCTGCCTGCCTCATGACAGCTCTGTGAGACAGTGCAGGTGTAAGAGAGAGTGTTTGCCACTTGCTCTGTTTACGGCGAGTCGACAGCTTTACTGCGGATATAAAGTTGATCTGCAGAGAGGTGTAAGCAGACATGCGGTGAAAGGGCGGTTAGTGACAGTTGATAATCTTCAGTTGGCTGGGGTTCATCAAACATGGCTACCCTGCTGGAGTAGTCGCTATCAGTTTGATATTTAATATATTTGCTACTGAATCTTTTTTAAATTGGCTACTGGGGAAGCTGGCCCATGTGAATTTCCAGAGCTCTGTGACGCCATAAAACACATGCCGAACTAAGCCATATCCGTAAGATGAGCTAGGAAAGTAACCTGACTTAAGGTTTACCCAGCAAACTACTGGCATGTGTTGAAGGAGTTAAAAGACAGTAGATCCTCTTTCCTTTCTGGTAAATCCTCATTTGCATTATATTTTAGTTCAGTCTGCTTTCCAGTAGCACCTTGTGGATCACCTCCAGGCCAAACCACTTAGTTATAATTATACAAATGGTATGATAGGCCCCACTATTGTAGGGTTATTATTAAAAATAAACATTTCAGGCCAGCTTATGGCAGCACTCAGCTAACACCAGACCCCCCTCTCTCTCTGAGTTGATGAAATAGGAAATCTGAGCTTTTAGCTTAAGCTATGCATTTAAATTGAACAAAGCCTGAAAGATTAAACACGAAAAGCAGGCATATAAAAGTTGGTTTTCTAAATTGTAAAACATATTAGAAACTCAAATCTGGGAGTGAAAGGAGAACAAACATATTCTCTAGGATGTATTTTTATTTCCTTATTCATGAAATTCCCTAATGTTTACTTAAAGTTACTGCAGAATAAGTATAATAAAAAAAAAACAATTAATGGAGCAGGTTATTATTTTATTTTATTTGTTTTGATATTTTTATTATGTAGTAGCTGTCAGAAGTGCATTGGCAATAGAAGTAGGCATGCCCAGTGTGGCATTCCAATGGTATAATAACGGTTAGAAAATAAAACTGATTCACAGGAGTAACAGAAAGATTTTTAAGTACAACCAAAAGCCTCCTCTACTTGCTGCTGCTGCTTTAAGCTGGGTAATGCATAATATGTCCACAATGTCAGTTCAGCCATGTGGCAAAATAACACCATTTCAGCAGCCAGCCGTCTCATTGGGACTTCTGCACAACTCACATCTTACCTTGGAGGATTAGCAAAGTCCTAGACAGTTCCATTGAAGAACATTACCAACAAGCAAGAGCTCCTACTTGCAAAGGTTCACAAATACGAACGTCTTTAGAGACCTTAGGAGGTAACCTATACTGTAAATATAACTGTGACCAACAGATTGTGATCAACATTTGTAAAAAAATGACTGACTTTTGGATGACATTAGGCATCAAATATATTGGATTTTTTTGTTTCTATATGCAGTATGGTGTCCTATGCTTGCTGTCTCTGCCATAAACTTCCCCCTAAAGACTGTCAGAGTATTAGGTACAGTGGAGAAAAGCCACAAAGAGTAAAAATGCTGCAGATTTAAATTTCTGTGCAGAACATATAAGCATAAACACAAGTAGCACAAAGAATCCCCAAAAGAACTGCAGCATAACTTTGTGAAATAACTTAAATAATAATACCATCTATGGTAGTCAATGGTTGGTGTTAAATAGACGTTAATTTCTTTATTTCCTTTATTTTCCTTTAAGTTTAAATCCAGATTTAGATTACTTAATTGGCAAATATTACACTTTTATAAATTTTTCACATTTATTAAAGCAACTTATGGTGTTTTTCTCATTTATTTACTGTCTGATTTATAAAAAAGGGATTTAGCATGAGTCATATAAAATTATGTTTCAAAGTTCCTAAACACTTTCAACAGGCTAGACGATGTAAGGGCAGTTTGAAATATTACTTCATTTATTCGAGACTTGACTGTATCTTGGAAAAAAAGGCTTTTTAAACATTTCTAAAAAGGCACATTTATTGATGAAGCATATTTAGGTAGCCCAAAAATTCAGAGTGCTGTTCATAAAAAAATGAAAAGAAAATCGCAATAGCATAAATGCAACACAAATATTAAAGAGAATGAAAATGATAAAAAAAAAAATAAAAGGACACAATGGGCTGGAAATGTAAGTAATAATGTTGAAATAGTGCAGTCAAATATCACTCTGACAAAAAAGCATTTTAATCTCAATTTAAAGCAACTTGGTGTTTCAGCACTTTTTCAGTGTTCTGCGAGTTTATTCCAGATTAGTGGAGCGCAAGAACTAAAGGCTGATTCTGTTTTATGCCACATCTGCTGTAAAGTTGTGAGCTTATTTTGGTTTATTAAAAGCATTAGATTGGTTAACATGAAGCTGAGCTTTGTTTCCTTTTGCAAATAGAGGTAAAAAGTGGTTAGGCTTGCCATATAGACCATGACCACTACATTTGGAAGACGATTATTCTTTCTCACAGTTCTGGTCTTCTTAATTCAAGTTCTGTTCTGATGGTCTAACAAGCCCATTGCAACATGAATTGATAATTAATCTGCATGTTGGCTTAGGTAGCCAGTCTGCAGAAGGCTGTCTCAACAGACATGCTGTTCACCAACTTACTGTGCTTTTCAAATTGTTGCTATATTACCAGTCATGGATGGTTTTCCCTTTTTTTCACACTATGAAAGTCCTGCCAGTTTTTTTTTTTTTTGCTCATAATTTAGAAATTACATCTAGTCAACAACTGTCTTTAATATAACCCATAGAATATAACATTTGATAGAATAAAACAGGAGTACCCATATGACTTAAACCTGTGACCACCCTCAAAATAGAAATGCTTAGGCTCTCTCTAAGACTGAGAGGAAGGTTGTAGGTGCCACCAGAAGGCATTTAATTTTACTGAGACGTCGGTAATCTAGAGTGGGATTCCCCCCCCAGTTATCCAGGTTGGCACCATAGGATTGGTGTGTATCGGGCAGAGTTAAATTACCTGTAGATAATGGGAAAGGTTTTGCAGTTATATGGTAGTAGAACAAAAGGCAAGGTTCTGGGGAATTGTCAACTGCCCAAGGAGAAATTTTTGATCAAATGCTAACCCAACTGTTTTTAATATTCTTTTTTGTTTCTGCATTTTTTTTTTATTCATTTTCTATTTTTTCCTACTTGCTTTGATTCTGTTTTATCTTCCTGTATTTTAATCATGTAAAGCACTTTGCATTGTCTTTGTACTGAATTGTGCTATACAAATAAATTTGCCTTGCCTTGCCTTGCCTAGAGACTTAATCCCTTATTGGGAATCACGTAAACCCCTAAAGATTCATAGAATTATTCCGCTCTATGTTTAAGTATTGTCTTTAATAAATAAACATATTTCTAAATTAATTTGATCAAAAAGGACACTTAAGAATATGTTCAGTTTTATCCTTTCAGATATATGTCTATTAATTATTGGGATATTTAATCATTCAATTGTGTATTTCATAATAATTTTATTATATCTTTAATATTTATTTGAATAAAAAATATGAATGGCACATTTACTTAATTTACTTTAATTGTTGATAGAGAAATTGACATTTGTTAATTTATTAATTTTTTAAATCTAATTTTGTCCCTTTTGACCGTCCATACAGTCAGATTACAATGACCATAAAATTATCTTGTGGCCAATCCTCACTTTGGGAACACCAGGTCTAGCATAGAGGAGAGAGAGCAATGCCAAATCAAAGTAGGATCAAATCCATTTATGTTCAAAGAGTTAAAATATTTTAATTCTATATTAACATTTTGTGTGTCATGCTGGGTTGTTCCTCACTGACAAGGTCAAGGTGAAAGCAGACATAAGGAAATGGAAAATATTTGCAGATAAGGCAGACTCTTTGTTTATGTGGTAGAATGTTCCCCTTGTTGGTTCATATTTCCTGTGAATCTTCTTAAAGTCGTGGTGTCAAGCAGATTTTTTTTCTTAAGCAATAAAAAAACATCTGTTTGCACAGTATGCCTTTTCACATTCATGGATTTACTTGATTGTTCTCATCAGAGCAGTTCTGTCACTGGCACACTCCTGTCCAGATGGATGGAGGCTGTTAAAAAAGGAAAGGTTTATGAAAATGAAAGCCAAATTATACACACTAGAATAAACAAACACAAAGTTGCATCCATTTAGCTCTCCCCTCATGCCCAACTCTGTGTCATAAGGCCATTTGTTTAGGGAAGACAAAAAGGGACTTAGTGCGTATTTTACATTGACAATCAAATGAGGATTCAAATGACGGCCACTCACTGGAGTCCATATTTGTTCTGTAACAAATTTCACTCCTCCTTCATCACCCAGTGGCTCCCCAGTCTGACCACACCCGGGAAATCTGTGGCCACCATTTGCATGAACATAGAGAGCCGAGGGAAGGGCCTTCCGTCTGACTAAAATAACTTGTTAACACAGACAACTCAAGTGATTCCTTCTGTTTTCTATAAAATAAACATGCTAAGCAGAAATACCAAAACCAATTTCAGCTTTTGCTTAAAAATATTTGCAAAAACTCAGTTTTAAAGATTATTGTAATAAACTAGACCCAAGAAATCTAAATGCTTACAGCTGAACAGTAAGTTGTGAAATGAATCTTTTTCCTCACAAACATTAATTTAGTTGTTTTTTGTTATTTTGTGGTTACAGACAGACAAAGCTTTTTACAACAGCTATGAATTAGGGTTTATTGTGATAAAATTATTATGCAACTAATTACTGTTTAGTCTACATGGCCTAAAGCAGGGGTCACCAATGCGGTGCCCGTGGGCACCAGGGTGCCCTCAAGGACCACATGGGGGGCCCTCAGAGTCTTCTAAATAAAGAACAACCCACCAGTGGGCTAAGTTTGAAATTTTATTTTATTCTGTTGCTCTTCTTTTTAATAATTTATAGAGATTTCAAAATGACAATGTCTAAATGAACTTAGAAATTAACAGAAACAATAAAAATATGTTGATAATGAACAAAGTTTAGGCTAACGCTAACCCTTGCAGCTCATGGGTCAGTAATGGTCGCCCTTCCTACGTCTCTGTACCCTTGAAGTGGCCCTCAGCCTTAAAAAGGTTGGTGACCCCTGGCCTAAAGGATAACTTTTTATTTTATCATACTATTAGCAGTATCAAAATGTTTTATTGGGATATTAGGTTTGACACAGATCAACACAAAGCAGTGCGCATAATTCCAAAGGAAAGGACAATTATAGATCAACACTGATACCTTTAAATTGATCCAATGTAATCATTTTTATTCAAAGGTCCCTGATTTTGTAATTAGGGTGCTCCTGTGTGTGACTTATTCTATATAAAAGCCAACTATTACGTGAAGGTCTCTTGAGTTATTTCAAAGAACAAGTGGAATCATGGAAACCAGTATCCATAACAGACAGGTCAGTTAGGTTTTGGAGAAGTTTAATGGTCTGATAATATTATGATCAGACAATATTAAAAGATCTGAACGTCTCCTGGATCATAGTTCGATCCATTGTCTGAAAATGCAATATGTAAAAACCTACCAGAACATGGTCCACCAAAAGTTAAAGGGCAAGCTAGGTAAAGATTTACAGAGAAGCAGCCAAGGGGATGAGCTGTGGACATCCACGGCTCAGTTTAATACAGGACAAATCTTAGCTAGCCGCACCTGGAAAAGACAGAAGCAATTGGAAATCCTACTTGTACACAGTAACCCTTGTTAGTGGCTGAACAATGCTGAGACATTTCTTTTCTTCTGCAGGGAGAGACAAGCTTGTCAAGATAAAAGCAAAGATAAGAGCTAAAAAAAGGACTAACTTTAAAGAATTCCCTTACCTCTCATGCACACAGACTCCGTCATCCTTGCATCCTCCATCCCATTGCAAATTAAAGTAATTCAAGGCGATGGCTTTATTCCCGACATGAGAAATACAGATTTCTGTCAAATGTTGGCACTAAACTAAACAAAATTTGCTCTAAAAAACAAATGAGCCATAAAGGAGGTCAGGGATGGCAGTAGTAATGTATATATGATAAATATCATAACAAGAGGAGAGGCTTTTTTAGATGCCTGAAATTACATTTTCTAGAATTGCACTGCTTAATATCACTCTATGTTGGACATAGCTCTGGGTTTTTTAAAGTTTTAAAGAGTTTCTTTTTCTGATGTTCTTTTTTTTGCCTCTGGTATTGAATGCTGTAAAACTGGAAATATCTTTTTTTACATCTTGTACTTAATTTTTTTGGCACTTTTTGCAGTGTTGCCAACTCCTCAGTAAGGTAAGTAGCTCTTGGCTGTGCTATAAGTCGCTAGAAGTCGCTGAATGACGTCATTGTCTAATTTGCATAATTATTTTTTTCCAACTTTTTTTTTTACTTTTTCTTTTTTCCCTTGTGGTCAACTAAGGGGCTTAGAAAGCAGTGTAAAACATGAACATTTTCAACCATACAATTTTTTTTTACATTACATTAAC
Organism: Cyprinodon tularosa; assembly: GCF_016077235.1. NCBI lineage: Eukaryota > Metazoa > Chordata > Actinopteri > Cyprinodontiformes > Cyprinodontidae > Cyprinodon > Cyprinodon tularosa. The sequence goes on along the minus strand of NW_024039036.1, from coordinate 288,174 downwards.
ATTAACAATCTAAATGGAACAAAAATAAGACTAAAAAGAATAAATCACAGTGTGAGCAAATAATGGTAATTATTGTTTTGTTTTTTTAAACTAATAAGATTCCCCTCCACACACACAGGCTGTGCTTGCCTGCTCACAGAAAGGGTGTGTCATCGTCATGTTGGTCAAGGCTCTCTGTGGCAGGTTCAGCAACTGAGGGAGCTGAGTCCAGCGTGATCAACCTGCGCCGTCAATCCCGGCACATCTACGCAGCTCAATTGCAGTCTTGACGCTGTGGGTAAACATGCTGTGACTCTAACTGCAGAGCTGAGAGGGACTCCTGCAGAAGAGAGAGAACGGGGTTGGGACAGGTGAAGCTCCCCACGGCAGACACCAGAAAAGTCGCTAGATTTGTCGCTAGTCGCTTTGTTGAAAAAGAGTCGGTGGAGGGGTCTGAAAAGTCGCTAAATATAGCGACAAAGTCGCTGAGTTGGCAACACTGACTTTTGCATGGCCATGGCAACCATCGCAAGGAGATTTTTTTTAAACCGGGGATCTCCTCATTAGCATCTCTAGAGTTAAAGTAATACTTGAACTACTTTTGCAAGTACCAGCTGAGTTGAAAAGGCGAAGCCCGGGATGCAGAAGGAGAAAATTAAGCCATTTCTTCCGTCAATCATTTTAGGAAATGTGAGATATTTAAGAAAAAATTTGCAAGAACTAGCCAGAATGTCAGCAATGCAACATTGTTTTTTACTGAAATGTGGCTGCAGGATATGTAGGACTCTGGTGTCTCTCTGCCAGGCTTTCTGGCCGTACAAGCAGGCGGAGATTTAAAGAAGACTGAATAACTCATGGGAGGTGGGTTGGCAGATGGCATCATTCAGGGCATATAACTATGTCACTGTGGCACATTACCAGTGTTTTGTTGGCAACCGCTTACATTTCACCTTCTGCCATTGCAGACACTGCATTTGATGTAATCAGTTTAGTTGTAGCTAAGCTACAGACATGAAGGCCAAATACGTTTGTGGCAATAACTGATGATTTCAATTATACTACACTGCCAACTTTCCAACTGTTTCTAAGCTGTTGTACCAGAGAATACAAAACTTTTCACTTGTTTTATCCAAATGTCAAAAACTTATACATGTCTACAATAAGACCTCCTCTTGGGGAAAAAAATATCCCAATGTTTTTTTTCTTCGCTCTAAATATAAGCAGCTTTATGAGAGAAAACCTACGTTAAAAGGAACTGCAAGAATATGAAGAATATGTTCACAGGAAGCTGAAGAAGCCTGCAAGGTTTTTTTGAGGGTACACACTATGACAGCCACATGAAGAGGATTTTAATGCAATGATAGAGTGTGTGACTGACTACATAAATATCTGTGAAGATAAGACAATCGCCACCAGAACAGTGATATGCTTTCCAAGTAATAAACTTTGGATCACAAGTGATCTGAAGGAATTGCTTAACAACCATAAACAAGCCTTCAATAAGGGGGAGAGGGAATTAATGAGGAGTATTCAGAAGCATTTTAAAGTCAATTTGAGAGAAAGCATACAGGAAGAGGCTCAATCGCAAGCTTCAGTAGAAGAATATGAGAGACGTATGGTCACTGATGAGGAAAATCACAGGCTTCAAGCAGAAGGATGATCAGACAAATGGAAGTTTGAACAGCAAATTAAGTTAATACATTCTTCAACAGATTCAGTGCAGGAACAAGCTCAGCATCCTTCTCTGTTGCCCACAGACGTAGGGACATCCTGCCCTCCTTTGCATTTGACTCATCTGCTTCTATGAACTTTTCCAGCCAAATCAGAAGATTTGTCTCCCTCTGCGTTTCATCTATCTGTCTCCAGAAGTCAAGTGAAGATGCAACTGGAGAGACTGAATCGTAAAAAGTGCCAGGTCCTGAAGGTGTCAGCAAAAGAGTCCTGAAGCCCGGTGTAGAGCGGCTCTGTGTGATTCTACAGCACCTCGTCAACTTCAGTCTGACCCAGCAGACAGTTTCAATAACATTGAAGATATCCTGCCTTGTTATAGTACCAAGAAAAACTTAGCCAACTGTCGTCAATGACCATTGTCATGTTTTGCTGACATCCCGTATCATGAAGGTCCTAGAGAGACTTCTGTTGGTTGACATCAGGAAACAAACGGCTAGCAAGACCCCCTGCAGTTTGTTTATCACTGTAGATTAGGAGTTAAGATTCCACCATACACCCTCCTCAACAAACCCAATGTCATTTAGTCTACGTTCACACTGCAGCCTGAAGTGACCCAAATCAGATTTTTTTGCCCATATGCGACCTGGATCTGATCTTTTCATGGCTGTCTGAACAACACAGATACGATTTTTTCCAATCCGACCCAGGCCACTTGGCTATGTGGTCCTGAATCCGATACGAATCTGATCTTTTCAAATGCGACCTGTGTCCGACCTGGCCGTCATTAATAACCGACAAAGGTCATTATTCTGCGCCTTGCTACGCAGAAGTGGCAGTAAAAACAACAGCAATAGCAGATGATGATGCGGAGAGCAGTATTTATGTTTAAACAATTCAATTTCAATTCAATTCAGTTTATTTATATAGCGCCAAATTCACAACACATGTCATCTCAAGGCGCTTTACAGTTCAACATATTGCAAAGAATGAGTTTTTATGGTTGGAAAAGGCCGCTAGATGCGCGCTGGCACTACCATCCATGTTTACTTCCATAAACATGGAGCACGCTGGCCTGTGACGTCACTGCGTCCTCTACTGCGCATGCAGGACACTTGCGTTGTATGACTGCAGTTCACACAGGAGATCACATACAAGTCGCATTTGAAAAAAATCAGATTTCACAAAAAAAATCGGAATTTAACATCAAGGGCTGCAGTGTGAACATAGCCTTAGACAAGGCAACACTGTCAGGATCATGTTCTTTAATTCCTCCAGTGTATTTAACACTATTTAGCAAAACTTACTTTGTGAGAAACTCCAGAAGACTCAGGTGGAGGCATCAACAACTATATGGATCAAAGACAACCTAACAAACAGAACACAGTTTGTTAGACTGAAGGGTCAACTGTCCAATCAAGTAGTCAGCAGCACAAGGGACAGTACTCTCAATATTTCTTTTTACACTGTACACTTCTGATTTCTATTACCAGACAGAGTCCTGTCCTGCAGAAATGCACAGATGACTCTGCAGTCATCGGGTGCATCAGAGATAGGCTAGAAGCTGACTAGAGGAAGCTGTAGAGTTGCTTTGTGGCATGGAGTGGAAACAATCATCTGATTATGAATGTCAACAAAACAAGGGAGATTATTGTAGATTTCAGTAGAAACTGTAACAAATTGAAACCTTTCAACGTCAAGGAAGAGGGATTGGAGGTGGTGGAGTATAAATACAGTACCTTGGTGTTTACCTAGACAACAAACTCAACTGGAAACGCAGCTGTGAAGTGATTTACAAGAAAGGACGGAGCAGATTGTACTTCATAAGTACGCTTAGGTGCTTTGGCATTTGCAACAAGATTCTGCATATCTATGAGTCTGTTGTGGAGAATGTGATCTCTTCTACCATCATCTGCTGGGGTAACAGCATCAGAACAGACTTTACAAAATTCAACAAGCTAATAAAGAAGGCCGGCTCTGTTGTATGAAATCCTCTATAACCTCTGGGGATGATTTCACAAAGAATTCTTCTTAAATTGAAAACAGTATGGGCAACAGTTATCATCTTCAAAAGATCATGAAACAACCATAGAGCGACATTTGGTGCAAGACAGACCACTACAGAAGATCCATCCTGCCTACAGCTATAAACACCTCTAACATCTTATAAAAAACTGACCACGAGTTAATGTAACATTTAGTTTCCCTTTGGGATTAATAAAACATTTTTGAATAGAATTGAACAGATTCTATATGCATTCATTGTTAATTGCTAAACAGCATATTTTGCAACAGATAAGGAAGCATACTGGACGCCTCGTGTGAAGCTGGCCTTGGAGTCTGCAAAAGACTTCAGAAGTGTGCAATGAAAGCTACAGTTCAATAAAGAAAATCATAGCATTTCTACTGGGTTTGAATCTAGTGCAACTAAACTTGAACTATTTTGTTTATGACCAAAAATTTCTTTTTAGTTGTGGAGAGCTTACAGAGACTTTTAGCTAATTCCCACTAAAATTTCTTCTGAATACCACTTGTTTTTAGATATTTATTGGTCAAAGGTTATAAAACCATCATTTTGTTTCCACTTGACATCCATGGACTGTTTTGTGTTGATCTGTCTCTTAAAATTACTACAAAAAACAATGAAATTCATTGTTTTTATGTAGTAAAATGAGAAGACATTATGAACACTTACAATATACTGTTTGTCCCCAATCAACAAAATCCACAAGTAATTGCTTTCTCTGTTGGCTTTACTAATGGTACTTTTAAATCCTCGTAAACTTTCTTCGAATTAGACCAGTAAAATTAGTCATCCAGTCTGTGTGGGCTATCTGGGGACATAATCTGGACCCTTTACTGAATGGGAGTTTAGTTGATTTGCATGTGCAACACTATATGAGGAACTGATAAAATGAAAAGCTGGGTCTTGGCTGGGATTCAGCTTTGACCAACCACTGCGATTTGGCAGGCTGTGAGACTTGGCTGGGAGAGCAAGTTGTTACCACTGGTTTAATTAGCATGTAAACAGATCCCCATTCACTGAAAAGGGAAAGGGGAAGTTTTTTTGGTGGGTTCATTTTTTTTTTTCCATAATAGATGTCATCAAAATGAAATATAACTTTAAAAAACACACGAAGTTTTGTTGGGATCAACTGCTGGAATCTGAATTCAGTCACATATATCAAATGCTAATTTAATTTTATAGTTAAAATTCTGTTAAACTCTGTTTAAAATTGTTTGAATTTTGAAAATCAAGACATTAATTTTTCTAAAGTCTGATCTGAAATTGAAAAAAAGATATGTTATATTTTTAAACATACCCCGAGTTTTAAACCAGACATAAACTGATACATCAGCCAGCCGACATTTGTGTGTCTTTTTTGCTATTGACATCAGTTGATAAGTGCATGGATTCAGTGATTTTTTTTGCAGATTTATTAGCCTAGCAGAAATAACTTGAAGCACATGTGTTGCTTCTCGCTCCATCAGAATCAGAAATACTTTAATAATCCCAGAGGGAAATTACTTTTGTTACACGCTCCAGTTACAGTTTTATTTATATATATATATATATATATATATATATATATATATATATATATATATATATATATATATATATATATATATATATACACACACACATCCAACAACACAAGATTGTTAAAGATTAAAAAATATATAAAAATAGATAAAATATATACACATATAGCTCTCCTGTATATATATGTATGTATATATATTCATTAGTTATTCATTGTTAATGTTTTGTTTTATTTGTTCATGATTTTTTTGTTGTTGTCTAAATTAAGATGTGGTAACACTGGTAACACTGGCTTCAAAAATCAGAACGTCCCAAAAAGTTGGCAGTTCATCAGTTAAACCATGGACTTTCAAATATGTCCTCAGGACCCAATGTCCTGCATGTTTTAGATATGTATCTCCTTTAGCACACCTGCATTAAATGATTAAACTCCCTCCTCATCAGCCACAACGGGCAGCAGGGACCTGCTAATGACCCATTTATTTAAATCATGTGTGTGGAGGCAGGGAAATACTGAAAACTAGCTGAGGAGCGAGTATTAAAACCACTGAGTTGGACTGATCTGTATTGGCATCGGCCTTAAAAAAAATTTAAAAAAATAGTGTTGGTCCATTTCTTTTTTGAAGTCATAGGAATTTGTTCAACAGTCATCCAAAGATGGAAAATACCTGCCATAACAGCACACCTAGTTTCTGCAGAAGTTGAAATGACACCTGTGCACGTACCATGTGAAAGGAGGAAAAATAACATAGTGTGACACTGCCACTCTACAGCTATTTTTATCAGAGGCACAATGTCTCCTGAGGAAAAAAAGTTATAAATATTTAAATTTGGATTTAAGTTTGAGTTTTATTTGTTCCTTTTCAGCAATTTATTGTCTCACTCTTCTGTGTAGTATGTGATGGCTGTTTTCTCGCTGATGCTTCAATGGCTCAACAAAGTAGCCAGGTGAGGAAGTGTGCGCGGTGAGAGTAACACCCATGCACATCCAGAGAATCGGCTATTTATTTTTTCAAACATCAAATCTCTCGAGGGACTGTCCTCACCTGAATAATGGACAAACGCACCATAGGGTAACAGTAATTGTGTAGCTCTGTTTAAAAATATCGATTCAGATTATTAGTTACTTACAAAAGGAACCCTTGGACTAGATTGGACTTGTTTTATTTGAATAAATCAGAATTAGTTCATGTCCCGGATACAAGCGGCTGAAATGAGCTTTCTCCGCAGGGTGGCTGGGCTCTCCCTTAGAGATAGGGTGAGGAGCTCGGTCATTCGGGAGAGGCACAGTGCAGAGCCGGTTCTCCTCCACATCGAGAGGAGTCAGTTGAGGTGGCTCGGACATCTTCTGCCGATGCCCCCTGGACGCCTCCCTCGGGAGGTGTTCCAGGCACGCCCCACCGGGAGGAGGCCCAGGGGGCGACCCAGGACACGCTGGAGAGACTATGTCTCTTGGCTGGCCTGGGAGCGCCTAGGGCTTCCCCCAACAGAGCTGGAGAAGGTGTCAGCGGAGAGGAAAGTCTGGGAGTCTCTGCTTAGTCTGCTGCCCCCTCGACCCGGTTCCGGATAAAGCGGGAGACGACGAGAATTAGTTAATTTCAGTTTATTTACAAAGCTCCATTTCAAACAGGATTATGTACAGTAGCACCATTCTTTGCACTGTTGGTCATTCGCTAAATGTTACTAGAATGGGGCGTTTTATTGAAGATAATATGAGTGCTTTTTGCAATACGCATTAAATGCTGCTGATGGGAGTTACTATGTAGTCCTACGCTATACATATGTATCCTATATGGAGAAGGGGCAAGAAGAAAGTGAACAAATCAAACATTTTGAAGAAAGTTCTGTTCTGTAACAGTTCTGTAAAAAAACTTTTTTTCAAGTCTTGTTTTGCGTGACAGGAGATTTGTGGCTGAGAATTAAAACTGAACACATTATTTCTATTTTTAACAAGTTAGAGGCAGCATCATGTTGTAACACTTTTCTACTGAATGAATATCACGTGCAAGACTGGAAAGGGATAATGAGAGACCGGTAGAGAGATGCCTCAACAACCAGCAGGAAATACTTGAAGCTCAAGCTGGAAAATCAGAACGACCCTAAAAATGTAGCAAGAATTTCAATTTATGAGTTTAGATACCTTCCTGCTTTTCTGCGTTGTACGAACACAGTCTGCACGTGTTGCTTGTCCTGCTGCCTGATACCACTTGTTGCAAAGCATTGCGGAAGCCAAAACAAACCAGCTAGTTTTAAAGTGATATCTGGGAAAATTTGTGAATCCTCGGTAGAAAAACAAAGTGCAGAATTGCAGAATTTTGCACTTAAAGGTATATTGGAGGGCATTCTTTTTCCAGGTGGATCATCAAAATAAGTGGTCCCCTAAGTGTCAATCATTCTGGTGATATTTTATGTAAGGCCATCCTATGTGTGCACCTTTTACACTAACAGTCGGTGAGTCTGACATAGTGGAAAAATTGTAACTTTTCTTTTGGAAAGTAAGCTTGTATGAGTGATGCAAACAGCAACTTTTAAGCAGAGCGTGCACGAGGAGAAATGGGCTCTTGCACGCGTTTAATAGGCCTTCCCTCTCGCGAGCGTGTACAGGGTGGGCATGGTTTTTTTTTTTTTTTTTTGCGAAAATCCTCCACTACACCTTTAACAAAGGTTCCTTTTAAGCTTACATTAAAGCTTGTTCTATTTTTGAAAATGCAATAGGAAGCATGTCGGTACTTCTTGGGCATTGGGACAACATTGAAATTAGGCAAGCAGAAAACATTTTTGAACTAGTCAAAATACTCTACACTGATTAAGAATTCATGACACCACAGGGATGCGATGAAGCATTTATCTGTTTATATGAATAGAAAATTAGGATTCCTAGCTTCCTAAAAATATTGATAAAATTCCATAGTTCTAATGAACCAAATATCTTGTATCATTTCATATCAAGGACTGAACAAACACCACTGTTTTGTTTTTTTCTTAAATTAAAGCAAAGCTGTAAGTTTTTACCATAACTGGTAGCTGGACCTGTTACTACCAGGTCTAGTGCCCCTAAAAGCTATAGGTAACACTGCACTGTTTGTTTTGGAATCTGGTAGCAGACCACATTGGACTAGCAAATTAAGTTGTCATGGAGTTAATTGTAAAGAGGAGGTGACAATTACTCCGCTAGATTAATTCCTACATCAGAGAATTTTCTGTTTTATTGCGTAACAATATTTTACTTACTTGGCCCTCTTGTTTAAAGGGAGCGCAGACTGCCATAAAGTTGCGCTCTGGGTCACATGAATTCTTCAGCGACAGATCCGACCCTCTAAGTTACATAGTCAGGAGGGCACCCCATACAGAGCATCAATATGCACCATACTGACCTGTAAAGGAAATGTATATACAGGGTATCTCACAATAAGGTAATATTTGGGTAAAAAGTTATAGCGTGGTGCTTTAAAAGAAATTACAAATTGTTTATATATTTTCAATTGTCTTTTGTCTTGTTGATTAACCAAAGCTTAAAACACTGTTATTAAATTATTGAAGTTACTAAATGATTTTCCAATATATAAATTGCTAACCTTGTATTCTGATATTTTTGGTATAATCTTAAGTACTGTAAAGTGACGTGTTTTCCACCACCCTTATGGTGTGATCACTCCACTGAAGTCATATGTTGTTGCATTCGACTTTATGAACAATGTGTCACATTGTCTGTCTAAAAATATCCTGGTTGGCTCCACCTCCTTATGACAGGTGTTTTGATAATTTGCTGCGGTTCACTGCAGTTTATGGAAGATGGCGGGTGTTCTTTGGAACTGTAATGGCCTTCCGTTCTCAGGTTATATTGAGTGGAAATATGTGCCAGCAGCAAACATATTTACAGTTGTACTCAATCAGCCAAGATTATCTCTGGTGACACGCAGAGTGTGTTTCCACAACAGAGCTGGAGCAAACCTTCACAGGATGTAGTCGGTCACGCCACACTGTTCTTTTCTCCGCTGACCATGGTCTGTGCTCAAATGTTCTTCTTTGTCAGTTTACAGGAGAATCTTGCATATTCATTGCTATTGTCTGCTGAGTTAATATTCAAAGCCAGGGTTTTCAATTAAATTGATTTGGTGATTTTGGATAAAAGACTGCTTGCTAAATATTTCTATACCAACATTATTCCGTATTCATTCAGCGCTCAATATCAGGGCCTGTGGACCTTTTTAATCAAGACATAGTATGAGCTACATCTATAAGGTGTCTACCCAATAAATATATATTACGTTACATTCTAACTTCTACATATTGATAATGCCATAATGTTTAATACAGCTTGTTATCTCCACTAAATAATTTTCTCAAAAGGGGAAACTCTGCTGCAGGAGAAGACTGCCCTGCAGAGCAGGGGAACTGAGATAGCAGGGTTCTCCTCATTTCCATGTAATCTAGACATAGACTTAGACTTAGACTTAGACTTCTTTATTTGTCATTTTGTATGCACAGGGTGCATACAGAACGAAATTGCGTTACATACAGCTTATGAACGTTGCATTGATATTTCAAATGGCACGAGTTATAGAAAAATACAAAAAGTGCAGCAGTGGTCAAAGTGTGAACAGTGCAGAGGATAAGAGACAGTGTGCAAGTTGCAGTGGTTCAGTGCAAAATGGCATTTGTGCAAAAAATGCGTTATTGAAAAATACAATGAGATGAACAATTTAAAGGGCTAAAAGTTAAAAGTTCAGCAGCATTTGATGCCCGATAATGTGCAATAGGTGCAGAGTTCGGATTGTGGATCAAAGGTTCAACAGTCTGATGGCAGTGGGGAAGAAGCTGTTGCACAACCTGGTGGATCTGCAGCGGATGCTGCGGAACCTCTTTCCAGAGGGCAGCAGGGAGAACAGTCCATGGTGGGGGTGTGAGGGGTCTTTGATGATATTACGGGCTCGGGACACACAGCGCTGTGATGAAATGTCCTTAATGGAGGGAAGAGGAGCCCCAATGATTCCTTCCGCTGTCCTCACCACCCTCCTCACATTCTTCCAGTCAGAAGCTCTGCAGCCTCCACACCACAGAGAGAGACAGCTGGTCAGAACGCTCTCTATGGTGCTTCTGTAGAAGGTTGTGAGGATGGGCGGGGGCAGGCGGGCTCTCCTCATCCTCCGCAGAAAGTACAAGCGCTTCTGTGCCCTCTTCACTAGAGATGAAGTGTTTACAGTCCAGGTGAGGTTGTCCGTGATGTGCACCCCCAGGAACTTTGTGCTGCTGACCACCTCCACAGCTGAGCTGTTGATGAGCAGTGGAGCATGGTGGGGGCGGTTTTTCCTGAAGTCGACGATGATCTCCTTCGTCTTCTCCACGTTCAGGATCAGACTGTTTTCACTGCACCAGTCCACCAGCTGCTCCACCTCCTCTCTGTAGTCCCGGTCGTTGTCGTCCCTGATGAGGCCCACCACCGTGGTGTCGTCCGCAAACTTCACGATGTGATTGGTGGTGAACCTGGGGACGCAGTCATATGTCATCAGGGTGAACAGCAGGGGGCTCAGGACGCAGCCCTGAGGGGAGCCCGTGCTGAGGGTGATGACATCAGAGGTGTTCTGACCGACCCGGACTGACTGAGGTCTGTTGGTGAGGAAGTCCAGCAGCCAGTTTCGAAGGGGTGTGTTGAAGCCCAGATGTTCCAGCTTTCCCACCAGGTGCTGTGGGATGATGGTGTTAAACGCTGAACTGAAGTCCAGGAACAGCATCCGCACGTGGGTGTTCTTCTCCTCCAGGTGGGCCAGGCTCAGGTGAAGAGCAGAGGAGATGGCGTCCTCAGTGGAGCGGTTTCGCCGGTAGGCAAACTGGAACGGGTCGAGTGTTGGGGGGAGACTGGAGACTACTGTCACTTTGTTACATAAAAATTAGGCCATTATGCTAAATGTTAAGGAGCGTAATGCCACAGACACAGTTTTAAAAAAAGCTACCTATTTATTTGCACATACATGTCAGAAGCCTGTATGTTTGAAGACCTTGTCAGTGCTGCATGTAGGTGAACACATAAGCTCCCACCACTTGACAGAAAGCGCATTGAAGGCAGGTTTAGAGTGCTCATAGGGACGTATGAAAGGATTCCCAAACAACTTTTCTCCCATATTAATATGATTTATTTCAGCCTTGCTAGCTCTAATCAGGATATTCCAACCAACATTTTTATATGAATCGTTTTAGTCCGATCTGCCGTTTTATTCTAATTAATTATATCCATAAAAAACAAAAAAAAGTTAGTTTTTTTACTCTGAATACATTTCCAACCTATCGTGAAACTTTGTCCATGTAAACATAGCTACTAACCTTGAGGTGGTTGCCTTATGTATGTGTGGTGCTCAGATTTTCTTTTCTAAAACTTATATTAGCATCTTGCATTAAGATGGCAGGTGAATTTGCTTGGTCTGCTGTTTCTGAACATGGGGGAAGTTCTTTAGATTGTCCTCCTCTCGAAGACTTTTTTGCAAACAGTGAAATTGTTAATTGAAATTTTTAATTAAACGCCCTATTTGAACCTCTTGCCAGACTTATTAGCCACTAATGCCCTCTTTGCAAAGACCTCACATCTCTTTGATCTTACGTGAGATTCTGCTATAACATCAGTAGTCAGGAGCATAGAAAACTAAATGTTTTGGGTTTAAACAAGACAAACCTCCTAAAATACTTAGTGATTATGCACAGCTAATATTATATACTTTTGTTGGATTTAAGCTACTTTACATTGGAATAAATGTTTTCTTTTTCATCTCACTTTAAGAACATTTGAAACATATTGATGGGTGTAGGATGTACATTTCTGGAAGTTATAATGATCATAATTAATATAAAACAACAATGTTTTGAAGTTTTGAAATCTCTGAAGAATTATTCTTCTGAATCTACCGACACCATATTATATATATATATATATATATATATATATATATATATATATATATATATATATATATATATATATATATATATATATATATATATGTATATATATATATGTATATATATATATGTATATATATATATGTATATATATATATGTATATATATATATGTATATATATATGTATATATATATATATATATATATGTATATATATATATATATGTATATATATATATGTATATATATATATGTATATATATATATATATATATATATATATATATATATATGTATATATATATATGTGTGTGTGTGTGTGCATATAGCTTTTGTACAAAAAATTTGTGTTCTTTGGCCAGTACTGAAAATGAGTTGTCAAAGCACCTTTTTATTAAATCCATGGGGTATTTTTAACACAACCAGCAATGAGAGAATGTCTTTTCAGGGTAATATATATAGTAAATAACTCAGATACTCATGCAGTTTTAAAAAGCTGCAGCTCAAATACAGTTTCCATGAATGGAATATCTGTAATACCATGGAAAATGCTCCATTTACAAATATACAAGGAAGTATTAGGATATGAAAAGCTTTTGACAGCATGTTTCCATAGCAACAGACGTTTACTGTTTATGCACTGATTATTTCCCACAGGTTCAGTTTAGTTCACGTCAAAACAAATTCCTAATCTTCCTCAGAAATACTCTATATTTTTAAAACTGCAAAAGAATATCTTCGATTTGCTGATAGTCCTGTGAAATGTGTAAGGGCTGTTTTGGACCTGTTCTACCTGTTTTACTTTGAGACAATCCCTTTAAAAACAACATTTAGGCATGAGAGTAGGGCACAGGTAGCTGGCTGTTGCCAGCAACAGTTTTTTATCTACAAAAATACCAAAAACCTGCAAGAATCTGATCATTAATCTTTAGTGTGTTTTGAAACTATGGAGTTCAGGAAAAAAAAAAAAAAAGAGTTTTAATACATAATGTTAGTTAACCTAAATATCCAAGGATTAGATTTAAAGTTTCTCTAAGTGCCTGTATCATTTTGGCAAAACACTAATTAGGGTAGCCCATTAATTTAAACTTTACAAGCACGAACATATGAACAGTTTACCCATGTTTTCATTACATCTAAGACTGTGGGAAACGCATGCATGTGCAATTCCAAATGTGCACGAAACACCCTTTGTGCTCTCTTATCAAAACAAAGCACTGTAAAATCTCTTGCAATGTACACCAAAAAGATACAAATTTATCTCAATGCAGTACACAAAATACATACTAGTACATTATCAAAAATGATTTATACGCTTCTGAACATTAATCTAAGCAGCTGTCTGCTAATGCCTCAACTTCCACTGATTCATTTTAAAATACAGCCTGTGTTATATACAGGCATGCATCTTCATTTTCTGGCTCAAAGTATGCTTTAAATCAGTGCTGGCAAAGCTAAGCTGGAAATCTGACTCAAATTATACTGTTAACCACTTTTGAAATGTCCAGTATATCATATTCTGAAAGTACTGTTGAATCGTTTCCTCGTCATACACCTGAAGAACTTGTTTACTTAGGTTTGTGGTTTAGAAATATGTCTCAGTAGTCATGCTTCCAAACCACCATGATTTACTTACTGTTCCGGTCTTCTTAGCTGAAGTATACAAGAATTATAGTGTCCTCTGTGGCTCAACGCTGATGTACGGCGGTGGAGGCTGGAAAAGTAGGATGGTATAATCCAGGTCATGATATTTTTTTGTTGTTTTTTGTAATTTATAAAAGCCCTTCTTTGCATTTTTATTATTTGTAGATTTAGAATCTCTGAAAGAAGGCTCCAATATGACCTTAAAAGTGTGTGAATATTGGATTTTCTTGACAGCTAGTTGAAGTTACTGCAGAGTTGAGGTAGATACAGTGGAGGAAATGAGCAAAGGCTTTCTCTGGTTGAAACCAAATCCTTATTTTAAAATAATATTCCAGTTTGTCTTAACTGTAAGTTTAGACCATTTGCCATTTACACATCTGCGTTTTACATAGCTTATAATAAGAACATTTTTCTATTTACTGCACAAATGATGTAATTGCAATCAAATATCACTTCTGTTTTTAACAAACATTATTAAGATTATAGATTTTTTTCAAGCAGGATTTTTTATTTTAAAAGGTCATTGTAATTTTAATACAGAAAAAAAATGTTAGGTACTTAAATAACCATTTGGTGTTCCATATAAGATGACTGGTGAACGTGCATCAACTATTTAAATAACACCTCTCATTATTATTCAAAGCGGCTAACTTTTTAAGAGTACATAATTGTATTGGCTACATTTAATTATTTTCCTACCTAATAAAAGGTAATTTTACTTGGCGCCTAATCTTTAGTTAACAAGTTGAAATGTTTAACCACACATTTAGACCACTACTCATTTAGAAATGCTGTCCTGAATATGTTCCAGGTTTTCAGTTTTTTAGCCGTGCAGAACATCTTATTTCATCTGAACATGGTGCTCCTTTTGAGGAAATGTTTTTCTGCAACTCTATTACGACTATACCGTCTGTTTCGGTGGCTGAAAAGTCATATTTAGATCTTGAAGAGGAAAATGGTTGCATATTGCAATAAGAGGTACAAACTGCGTCCATATGTGGAACTTAATCAGCATTTTTCATCGCCATAGAATAAGTGCAATCAGCATTTTTGACAAAGTGTGACGGTGGAGCAGGTGATCAGCATAGAAAAGATCATCACTCAATGAAAATAATTTTTTTGTCTGGTTTATAGTGTCAACTATGGTCATCTTCCATCTGGTATTCTTATCAACTAAACGGACACTAAGGATTTCATAAGGCAGGTTAAACCTACACTTTGTAAACATGAGAAGGGGCATTTCCTACTGCAGATTTAGAAATGCCATTTGACCTAACCAGCAATTGATGTTCTGAGAGGGAGCAGCATAAAACTCTCAAAACAAGTTTAAACAGAGAAAGCTTTCTGCTTTTGTATTCAGTTCTCATAATGTCCACCAAGGTTCTGTTTAAATTGGGTCTATATATTAAACAAGCAATAATGAAATCTGATTAATCTGGATTTAAATTAGTCCTCCTCAAAGCCTGCTTGCTGATGTGAAATTTAAAGTAAATGTTGAAC
Organism: Cyprinodon tularosa; assembly: GCF_016077235.1. Classification (NCBI taxonomy): domain Eukaryota; kingdom Metazoa; phylum Chordata; class Actinopteri; order Cyprinodontiformes; family Cyprinodontidae; genus Cyprinodon; species Cyprinodon tularosa. Next base: position 272,947 of record NW_024039036.1, on the reverse strand, counting down.
TGACACTCTTGGTCATAAATCAAACTTTGTTTAAGGTTATTTGTGTGGTGATTAATTAAGAGACAAAGATTTGTTTTTTTTCTCTTCCTGCAGGATCTTTGGCTTCTACAAGGGAATCCTGCCTCCGATCCTGGCAGAGACCCCAAAGCGAGCAGTGAAGGTAGGACAAAGGATGTGTGTGTTTGCCTTTTGAAAGCTGAAAAGCCTCTCAGGATGTCACGCAAGGATCTGGATCTGGTTTCATTGTGCACAGCTCTACTGCCATATGAAAACACTCAAACTGCTCTTACATGATACGCACGTGTTGATTAAACACATAACGCCCTCAACCATGTCTGCCTCTGTAGACACTCCTGTTTGCTCTTTTTTCACCAACCAAATATTGACTTACAAGCATTTGCTGTAAGCCATCCTATAAGCATCATCTTTTAAGGGGCAGAATTACTCGTCCAAGGTTAAACTGGGGCACGGGGTGCAGGGGGAGAGCGCAATTTGGCACTACACCTCTCTGTAATGAGATGCTGGAGACAAAGTGAACTTTATAAATAAACGCTCACGCTGGGAGAAAGGAGTAATCGCTCACACTGCAAACAAAACCAGCTAATGGTGAAAATGTTAAAGCAAATGGCTGCTCTTTGGCACAGATGATCACAAATCAATAAAAATGCTTTCTAGTTCTGACTGTCTAAGATTTGAAGTTCCGTTTTTAAATGCATATGATCGTACTAATACTGGTCCTGTTTATCTTTTCAAATAATCATCCTCTGTTTCAAGTTAAACCCACTTCAAATCTCAAGTCTGACCAAATCACATGGTTCCAGTTTAGATCCAACTTGATTGTTAGTAACCTATTGCCCAGTTATATGTGAAGGACAGAAAATGGTTTGTTTCCAAACAACTCGTTTATTGCATTTGTATCAATCTGGTCCACTAAGATGTGGATATTTGCTGCAGTTATCTTACAGTGAATTGTTTTGAGAATATTTTTAACCCTTTAGATGAGAAGATGAGTATAGTTCCTCATCCAGCCCAGAGGGTGGCTGAGAGAAATGGGCCTCTATGCAACATCATATTCAAACCCCTTAGAAACAAACAGACATGACAAGATTTAAGATCAGTTTCTGTTCCTGGAATAAAGATGAATTAGATGCGTCTCTGTTCGTACTGTATGTAGATGGTGTTGCTTGCTAATCCTCATTTTTCCTTTGCAGTTTTTCACCTTTGAGCAGTACAAGAAGTTGCTGAGTCTGAGCCCTTTGTCTCCGGGTTTGGTGAGTCTGCCAAACAGCAGCACCTAAGTACACCGTTGCTTAAAAAAATAATAAACGTACACAGAGAACCAGGAAGAATAGTTCAGCTGAGCTCTGCTTACCTGCCAAACGTCTGTTTAAAGAACCATGAAGAATTTTAGCAGGAATAATACTTCATGTAAGTGCAAATATTCTTCTTAATATTCAGCCTTTAGTGGTGCTTCAAGAATAAGTAATGCATAACTGCATGACCATTTTGCTCATTCTAGATTATTACATTTCTTGGCATTATACATCTATTGACACAGCTCCTTGTAGACGCTTGGTAGTTTATTTTAAGTATATATATTTTTTTATATCCAATACAGCACTGCTTTTCTTTTATAAGGCATTGAGACATATTAGATGGCACTGGACAAACAGAAATATCTCTAAGTAGGGATCAACCAACAAAAGCCTTGAATACAACCTTTGTCAAATGTTAAGCACTAAGCATCCTTGATGACTGACAGACATTCAGAAATGCCAGGCCTAATAGTGTTATATTAATAACACTATAACATATTAATAAGTTGCTAAATCAAACCTGTGAGGTTGATTGTTGTTTAAAATTTATGGTTTTTGTTTTGTTTGTTTTTTTCCAAGCCAAAACTCAAGGAAGTCTTGGAAGAGAAATGGTAAACATGCAATCTGTTGGCCTGTTTTGGGGCTTATGGAGTTTTGTGTATAATTTGGCTTTAGTTAGTTACCTTCATGATAATCAACAGATTAGCAGTAAGAGCGTTTATCAGGGCTATTTTGGAAAAAAAAATATTCACAAGTAGAAAAAAGCGTAAATGGGTTTTTAAATATCTTTAAGAAAAATCCGACAAGTGTAAGATATTTTTGTGATCCTTTATTTAAGGGATCAATTTACATTAAAACTGCATCTGATTTGTAGGCAGTCCTCCTGTGTATACTTGAATCCAAACCCAAATCTGTCTTTTCTTTGAAAGCTTCAGAGTTTTGTTATAGACAATTAGGGAAAAAATGGCATCATGAAAACCGAGGTTCACAGCAGAGAAATGAAACGTAAAGTTACCTGAAGTTTAAAGCCAAGACATGACTGTACATTTAACAAAGCAAGTAAGGACAACATTACACATTCAAACTCGAGAGGAGCAGAAGGGACCTTAGTTAAACTTAAAATAATCAGTTGAAAGGACAGCTGTTGGTGAGGTACTTCAAAAGATTTTATTTTCCTTTTTTTATCACTCCGACCTAGTGTTGCACAAAGAAATGATTGAAAGAAAGACATATTTGATCCTGGCTTCAGATAACGCAGCAAACACATGGAAGAACGTGTTTATTTTGATGAGACCGAAATTCTCATTGGCCTACATGCAAATGACTATGTCTGATGGTAAACTAACACCCCAAACTGCCATCACTAATGTAAAACATGCATCAGGCCGATGGGGATGATTTGGTTTAAAAGGGACAAAGAAGAGGTGAGGGGAAGATTAGTGAAAGTAGAAAGGGCAGAAATGTCTGTCTTTTGTTCTGTGTTTTATCTCCTAAAACCCTTGCTGTTGTAATAACTGTGACAGAGAGTTCTGCAAAGTATTGACTCTCTAGGCTGGAATTTTCACCGCACTGTTCAGGATTCTATTCCTCAAAAAATCTTGAAAAACTGCCAGTTTCATTTGGCCTTATAGTTATGTTCTCCTTTGTGTTGGACTATCACATAAAATCCAATGAACTACATTAAAGTTACTATTTTTAATGTAACCAAACATACAAACATTTCAAGGGGAGACTCCTGCAGAACCTAATAAAAAACCTTAATTTTTTATGTCCTGGAAAAACTCTCAGATCTCTTGAAAGATCAGGCTTTGGCTTGTTCTGCGGATTCTGCCTCATGTTTTTATATACAGTGCATCCCAAAAGTATTCACAGTGCCTTATCTTTCTCCATCTTTATTTCCACTGTGGAAATGTAAAAAAAAAAAAGAGTTTTTTTTTTTTTTTTTTGCTGCAAATTTATAGAAAATGGAAAACTAAGTAATCAATTTTTTTTTAACTAATCTCAGTTTTTACTGTGACCGTCAGAATTGAGCTGAAGTGCATACTGTCTCCACTATTCATACTTTAGATCAGGCATCCTAAAAAGTCAGTCCTCGAGGGCCGCTGTCCTGCAGGTTTTAAAAGGTTTCTCTGATTTAGCACAGCTGATGCTGATGATTGCAGTTCAGAAACAGCCTGTTAATCAACTATTAATGCAAATCAGCTGTGCTGGAGCAGGGAAACCTCTAAAACCTGCAGGACAACTGCACTCAAGGACCGACTTTGGGGATGCCTGCTTTAGATGTTCATGGAGCCTAAAAAGAATACACCTGTAGCAAATTAACTTAACTGGACATGATTAGGAAAGACACAACTTTCTATATAAGGTCATTCATTTGACAGTGGATGTCAGAGAACAAACACTAACCATGGGGTTGGATAAATTGTCTGTAAACCTCTAGAGGCTGAATTGTCTCTTACTTTGAAGCTCCTAATGAGTACAGTGACCTTCATTATTTATAAGGGGAAGGAGTTTGAAACCTGGATTCTTCCTAGAATAGTTCAGCTATCTGACCTTAGTGATTGGGGGAGAGGGGGTTTATTCACGGCAGGGACCAAGAACCCTTATGGTTATTCTGTCAGAGTTCCAGTACTCTTGTGAGGAGAGAGCAAAGCCTTCATGACTGTCAACCACGGATAAAGACCTGCTCCAGGGACTAGGGCAGCGACCCATAGCACAAAGCCAACCACTGTGAATTTCATGAAGGCCAAACCACAGTCCAGACTTAAATCCAAATGAAAATAGATATGCACAGGTATCTCCTGTCCAACCTAATAGAGAAAAATGAAGCTATAATTGCTGCAAATGGTGGAATAACTAAATACAAGGGAATGGCTGTGAAAAGTTACTTAAATGTGGTTTCTTAGTTTTCTGTTTTTAATGAATTTACAACAACTAAGAATTTTTTTCCCCACATTTTGGATTGGAATGTTGTGTATACAATTTTGAGGAAATAGATTAATTTGAAACCAAGTAGAACAAGGCTGAGACATAACTTAATGTGGGAAAAAAAACTTTTTTGTATACACTGTATAATTGTTTTCCTTTTTAAACCAGACATAAAATGAGAAGTATTTTAACACCCTGCAGTTTTTGAAAGTTCTCCCACTAAGAAAACATGGAGGGGCCTGAAATTACCATCATAGATGCATGTCCACTGTGAGAGACATAATCTAAAAAAGGAAAAAAATCATGAAATCACAATGTATGATTTTTTTAACTATTTATTTGTATAATAAATCAACACATAAGTATTTAAACAGCAGAGAAATTCTGTCTTAATACTTGATACAGTCCTATTTGTTTGCAATTACAGAGGTCAAACGTTTCCTATAGTTTTTCACCAGTTTTGCACAGTCTGCAGGAGGGATTTTGGCCCATTCCTCCACACAGATCGTCTCTAGATCAGTCAGAATCCTGGGTTGTCCCTCCAAAGATTCTCTATTGGGTTTAGGTCTGGAGACTGGCTAGGCCATGTCAGAACTTGATGTGCTTCTTACAGAACCACTCCTTGGTTATCCTGACTGTGTGATTCAGGGCATTATCATGTTGGAAGACCCAGCCTCATCATCCAAATGGTCAATGACAAACTTTAGACGAGCCTTGATATTTGCTGGTTTAAGCAGGGGAACCTTCTGTGCCATGCATGATTTTTAACCATGACCTCTTAGTGTACGGTATTACCAACAGTAACCTTGGAAACGCTGGTTCCAGCTCTTTTCAGATCATTGTCCAGCTCCTCCCTCATAGTTCTGGTCTGATTTCTCACCTTTCCTAGGATCATTAAGACTCCACAAGGTGAGATCTTGCATGTAACCCAGTCTGAGGTAGATTGACAGTCATGTTTAGCTTCCTCCATTTTCTAATGATTGCTCCAACAGTGGACCTTTTTTTCTCCAAGCTGCTTGGCGATTTTCCGTTAGCCCTTTTCAGCTTTGTGGAGGTTTACAATTTAGTGTCTTTGGACAGCTCTTTGGTTCTGGCCATGTTGGTAGTTGGATTCTCACTGATTGTATGGGGTGGATAGATGTCCTTTTGTGGCTAATGACCTCAAACAGGTGCATCTAATTTAGGATAATAAATGGAGTGGAGATGGACAGTTTGAAGGCAGGCTAACAGGTCTTTGAGGGTCAGAATTCTAGCTGATAGAGGTGTTCAAATATGTATTTGCAGCTGTATCATACAAATATATACTTAAAAAAATCATATATTGTGATTTCTGGATTCTTTTTTTAGATTATGGGCAGTCGTGGGTGAGCGGTTAGGGTGTCAGACTTGGATCCCAAAGGTTACCGGTTCGACTCCCGACCCGCCAGGTTGGTGGGGGGAGTAATTAACTAGCGCTCTCCCCCATCCTCCTCCATGACTGAGGTACCCTGAGCATGGTACCGTCCCGCCACACTGCTCCCTTGGGGCGCCATTGAGGGCTGCCCCCTTGCACTAAATAAATAAATGCAATTTCATGGTGTGCAGTGTTCACTTGTGTGTGCTGTGTCACAATGACAATGGGAGTTGGAGGAGTTTCCCAAAGGGCTTTCACTTATGTGGACATGCACTTACTATGACAATTTCAGACCCATCCATGATTTCTAAGAGGGAGAACTTGCTAAATAGCAGGGTGTTCAAATACTTATTTTCTTCACTTTACCAAAGTGTAGATTTTCAGTTTGACCAAAATGGCTTTTAAAGCCTAAATCAATATTTATTTTTTTTAGTGTTGATGTTTTCTGCCATGAGGGCGGTTCTTATTACGAGATATTAAACTAAACTTCATGGTGGCTCAGTTTTGAATAATCTTAGATTTAACTTGCCACGGTGGGGTTATCAAATGCCACAATGTAGTTGCAATTTGCTTGCCGTAATGGATTCTTACCTGTAAGGCCAAATCAAAGCTACATCTGCACAGAGAACGCATTTGCTAGTTTTATATCCAATGGAGGAGAAATGTTTACCTACCTTATCCATGCTCTTGTTCCACTTCTCTTACACCTCTTCCTTCATTGGACCTGTCAACTAAAAAATTCCTCTGAGGTCTGTCCATATCAAGCATTGTAATCACTTCAGATCATTTATGCAATTTTATTACTGTAGATATTAGAACTCTTTCTCCATATCCTAGTTAGCATGGTACTGCTGAATGCCTTCACTCTGATTAATGAGGACACGCACAGTAATAATACAAATAGGCAATTAAAACATGGCCGCCTGGCTGTGTAAACATCACGAGGCATGTCTGAGAGGATGGGTCCTGCGGCTCTGACAGCAGGATAAAGAAGTAGGAAGAGTAATGAGCTACAGACACGTTCTCGACATGTTCCCATTACGCCTCTTGCTGAGCATGCATTGGTATACATTTGCACATGAAGACACACAAACACACAGAAATGCAAAGCCCAGTGTAAATTTCATTTTTCATCATATAACAGGTATATTAGATAATAAAAACTGTACAAGCCTTCTTAATTATAAATTACTTGAAACTGCAGCAGTCTTGCTTTCTTTCATTCTCCTTCCTTTCACCCAACAGATAACATCAAGCATATTGTCAACTAACACCCTCAGGTGTCTTGTGTGTTTTTGCAGCCATTTGTCTGACAATGACACTGACAACCATGACGCATACGCATTTGCATTTTTAAAAAGAAAAATGACACACACACAAAAAACAAAACAAAAAACAGAACGAGTTCTTGAAACAGCACTTCACCGTTGAGGTTTCGAAAGTCACCTGCAACAGTTCCTTTGATCTGCTACACCCATACCCAAATATTATCCTCTTATCCTTGGGTTTAAATAATGTCCATCTTCCCTCCAGGCATTGTCTGCAGCAGGCCTCGGCTCAGGCTTGACTGAGGCTGTTGTTGTCAATCCATTCGAAGTGGTGAAAGTCAGTCTGCAGGCCAACAGAGATTCCTTCAAAGAGGTAGAGTGGAACAAAATACGCATTTAATTTGTAAAAAGTGCTGCTACATGTTCACATTTTCCTTGTAGCTCTTTGACAAGACCCCTTTATTTTCTGTACTCTGCAGCAACCCTCTGCTTTTGCCCAAGCACGGTATATAATCAAGTCAGATGGTTTTGGACTGAGAGGTCTGAATAAAGGATTAACATCAACACTGGGACGCCATGGAGTTTTCAACATGATCTACTTTGGCTTCTACTTTAATGTCAAAGATGCTATTCCCACCAGCCCGGTAATATGCAAGTGAAAAATCTGTGCTGCTTTGAGTTTTTTTCCTGTGGTATACTCCTGCTGCTGCGCTTCAGTGCCTCCTAACCTTTCCTGACTCTGCCTACATTTGGCTAACCTCAGCCTCTGTGATCCTCACATGTCCTAGCCACATTGCTGCAGGAGAATAACAAGTGTTTAACAGTATGATTAGCTTGCACGGCACGGAGGAAGCAGAAATCAGAAAGGAGCTTCCAAGATCAGCTCTGCTAATACCTCGTCTGTTTGCTCTTCATAACATCCTCAAAGTTTCAGATTACACATCCGGCAGTGCCTGATGGCCCAAACAAAAGTTAATTTTGTTTAATGGAAACGTTACCATACGCCATTTCCACATGTACAAACCAGAGCATTAGATTAGAAGTCCAATGAACTAATTGGAAGCAGACAACCGTACTATTTTCGAGGGGTTACAGTGGGAGGCCCTGCTGTTATATTTTCAACATTTTTCCAAAACTGCATAATGTACGACGAAGTGGGCATTCTCTGTGAATAATAATTATGTGGCTGGGTGACTAGAATAACTTTCTTCTTAGGTTATGGCCATTTCTCATCCAATTGTATGTGTACTGCAGTTATTCAGGCCAATGAAAGTGCGAACTTTTAAAAATATCACTTTAAAATGAATTCATACCTCTTGAACTTTGATATTTTTTTTCAGATCAAATTTCTCTCTCTTTTCTAGAATATGATAAAGTCATGCATTATATGAAATATTAGGCATACATATTTTCCGTAGCTTTTTGGATGCATCTCTTTCAGTTTTTGCACATCTAGAGACGGAAATCTGTTTTTTTTTTTTTTTTTTTTTTTTGCTAACTCAGCTTAGGTGGAGATCATCTGTGAAGGTGACATTTCCTGTCTCTCTATTGTCTTCTAGATTTCAAACTGGACTTTTACTAAGCCACTCTATTATACAAATATCTTTTAAGCTAAAAGATTCACTTCTTTGCCCTGCATTTAGCATAATATCATTATCCCAAAGCAGGTAACCTGTCTTGACTAAACAAAAGTATTCCTTTAGATCCACGCTGCACACACCATGTTTCATTGTGTGTGATGTCGATGGTGATGTTCAGTTTTGCTCCTCTGCTTCACATTGTTTTTGTTTTCAGGTTTATATGTAAAACAGCATTTTGGTCTAATCTGACTGGAGCATCTTCCACATGTTTGCTCTTTCTCCTTCCTCAGTTATAGCTTTCATCTTTTTATCAGATGTGTGAAATGTAAATCTAAAAGCTGTCCTTTAAGGTCAATTTAGGTGGACAGCCATCTCTTGTTAGGTGTGGAGTTGTGTCCAACACTTTGCATTTTTGGATGTTGGATTAAATATTACTGAGTAAGATGTACAAAGCCTGGGATGTTTTTTTTTAATTAATCCCTTTTTAAGCTTAAACTGACTCGTCCGCTGCATTACTTTATCTTCTTTGAATCTGTTCTACTAAAGTCCTCTAAGAAAACTCTTAGACCAAGAACAGCTGGAATTATAATAGAGCTGTGTGAGCTTCCAAAAAATTTTCTTGTTGTTTTATTTTTGAATCAAAGTTGCGATTTTATAACAATTTTCCTCTGCATTACCACAAACACATACATGTTTGCCTTCTGTTCTGATGGCCAAAGTCTGTTGTCACAAGAGCTTTTACCGGGCATGAATCTGCACACTAGCTGCAGCACTTTCTTCCCTTCTGTGTGGCAGTAAACTCATTTTAAGCGTATCATCACTATCTAAAGTGTTGCAGTGAGAAATGGAGTGTTTTACTCTTGTTAAATGTAAAACGACTCAACATTGAGTGCATGTGCAGTTCGAAAATGACATTTCTCAAAACTGTGAATTGCACATGGAATTGATTGTTCAGCCCTAATTTATACTAAGATTAAGTTAATTAAAAAAGGATATTGTTTACTTATTAGGCAGCCCTGGTTGAATCTAAACATCCTGAGATATAAGAACAATACCTTTTCAGATTTTCTCTTTTAAAGCCCTTTTTTCTTTTGTACTCAACCTCACTTTTTTACACTAACATATTAAAGTTTGTGGTTATTATGTTTCAAAAGTAAAAATAGTTCACTTGTACTGTAAGTGTGCCTTGTGTGTATATTGGTGACCTGAACTGATGTGCCCATTGCTACAACATGTCAGCAACATGAGCAATGAGCTTTCAAGTCAATCGTGTTAATAGTCAAATTCAGATTACCGAGCCCAGGCTCCTGCTGTACGGACATTTGAATAGCACATAGGAGGCAGATAGCACACTGCCATCATTCACTAGAGGATGTGTGAGGAGATGTTTGCCTAAGGCTGTTAGGAAGTGGGTTGATGGGTGTACTTAGGCCGTGGCTATACCACCACCCACACCCACCCCTCACCCTATCCTTTACCCCTATCCCACTTGAAAAAAAGAGAAGAAGTGGGATTAGATGTTGATTTACCACAGCTCTTGGGGTGTCCAGCCGCTTGAGAAAGCCCTGGACCGGAGAGGCTGCTGTCATTTGTAAAAAATATCCTGGCCAATTAGCTGTCAGAGCTCTTCTAGTCTGGGCTTCTTTGGTACAGTAATACCCCTGTGCCGAGTCAAAGCCCAATTACCCAAATTGTCCCCATATGCCTCCCTAGTCTGCCTGCATGAACCCTGTTTATAAATCCTCCGTCTTGGCTATCCAAAGAACATGTGGTTCTGCTCAGCCAATCATAACGCTGCACCACAGTCAGGAAGCAAATATCTGCCCCTCCAACCACCCCCCTCTCCCTCCTTTACTACCATAAAATGATCAGGGCTTTCATGCCAGCTTTGCAATCATACGCTCCGGACCCATCAACTCTGTTTCACTTTCACTCTAGTGTAAAAATATACGCAGTGTCAAATTACTATGAGTGTCAACTAACTGTTGCTTTATTTTTTTAACACTGTCATCTTTGTCTTCTGTCAGCAATTATATATTTAAGTTTTAGATAAAGCTTTCCAAGCTCACTGTTAGATATGGAAAATTTTGCTTGTCAAGATAATAAGTTTCCACTTTATCTTCTAACAGGACCCCACATTAGAGTTCCTGAGGAAATTTACAATTGGCCTGATGTCGGGAACCATCTCCTCATGTGTGAATATTCCCTTCGACGTAGCAAAGAGCCGCATTCAAGGCCCCCAGGCAATACCAGGAGAGATCAAGTACCGCACCTGCTTCCAGACCATGGCGTTGGTGTCCCACGAAGAGGGGTACGAGCAGCATGTAAAACAAAGCTGATATTTCTTTATTCTTTTGTGATTAGCATTTTACACTCTACACTAAATTTCAGCTTCTTTTAAAAGATTAGTTTAGAACTTACCTGCAGCGTCTTCATTTAGAATACATTTTGAGTAGTCGGCACCAGAGAGTGAAAGTAATGGTAATTTCAAAAAGGGTTGAAACTGAAGTGGACTTCTATTGCATAAAAAAACCCTCCACTTTCCACAGCGTTAGAATAGTTTGTGCCAATCCTAACCTTTAAACCAGGGATGCCGAGCTCAAACCTTTAAGTCTCGGTTGTCCTGCAACGTTTGGAGCTGCTCCTTGCCCTATACACCTGAATCAAATGGTTAAACTGCCTCACTAGCATGCAGTTAAGCTATGCAAAGCTCTGCTAATGAGCTGATCTTGGAGTCAGGTGTGTTAGGGGTGCAGTCAGCTAAAAGTTGTTAAACACGGACCCTGAAGGACTGGAATTTCAGACGACTGCCTTAAATTCAACAATTTACTCATAAATACACCTTCCTCTTTCAAAGAATGGGAGAATATAAGCTTATTAATCTGCTTCTTAAACTGTTGTAATATAGATCGAGGCACTTTGAAATACCGAAAAAGCCCGGAAAAGGTTGGACACATTGCAGTGAGGAAGGTCAGGCAGTCCTGTAGCTAGGAAGAGCCTTAATGCCACTCTCTGCTTGGGTTTGTTGCGTATCTGTTGGGATACCAGGTCTGTCTTCCAGGCCTTTCAATTAGTGATAAGAGGATTTTAATTTGAAAGCGGTATCTTACATGTTTGTCATTTATAAGTTAACAAAGGAACTTACAAACACTGATCACAGGCATAATACCATTTATGTTTGATGCATGTTTAACATGCTTCTCCTGAAGCCACAAGTAAAGTGTCATCTCTCTATAGACCCATCTGCATACAGCATGATTACCAAGGCTTTGGATGATATGTTCATAGGTGTGTGCTTGATGGATTGTGTAAAAGAAAAAAAACTAAACCCTTTTGAAAACTAAAAGCTTTCTCCTTTTGATTTGCAATCAACATATATTTATTCACTCCAGTTGTTTTGCCAGAAGTTTCAGCCACAATCAATGTTTGAGCTGCAAAAAATATACTAGAAACATATTGATTGTTTATAAGCTTTTAACACCACCTTACGTTTCTGAACTATACATTTAATCCAAACCATAAGACAGAGATTTTAAATCCTGTAAACTCTGTTTCATCTGTTATTGCAGCAGTTTACCATTCCTGTAATAACTGTGAACATATATTCCAGCCTCAGAGAATGACAGCTCCAAATAGAGGCTTCAAGAAAAGATGTATGTTATGGTAGCAGTTGCCTCAGGCTTTCTGTTTTGCCCCCATGCCGCTCTGTGAGACAAGACCCCAAGAGATGTTTGTCGTTAGTGGATGTTGTTAGTTTATAGATGAGGTGGGGGTAGTGGCCTGAATGGCACTGCAACCTTGTGGCAGGCGTGCACAAACTGTGCCCCCTGCGCCACATCCAGTCCCCTTCCTTTAACACAACACAGTCTCAGCTAATTAGTGGTCCCTATGGGAGACGTCGTTAAGCAGACCCTAACGAGCCGCGCGGCGCTCCACGGGTCAATCTAATCAGACACAGGGCTAGGGAGGAAGTGGGTCGAGCCTTATTAACGCCATCAATGGCGGGGGCAGGGAACAGGACAGGGAGCACGAGGCAGAGGCAGGCAGCCACTGATCACCTTGAACGCATTAAGGTGCAGGTACTCTGCAAGGCTGCCGGTTAGTCGCCGATGGGGTGACAGATATGCCGGCAAGGAGACGGACGGAAAGCAAGGCGAGATCAATCAACATAAACATGAGAAACATGTTTCAGACTGGTTCTTCTCAGATTGATAAATCTTATAATGAAATAAAGGATTTTGTTGTTTTGATGTTTCATCTCTTAAGGATAAATCTGCTTTTGTTAGAATTAAACCAATTTAAATACCTAATAATCTAATTGCTGATTGTTTTATTTCCTGTTTGATATCAACAAATAAAGGATAGAGACATTTCTTGAAAAAAGGCAGAATTGGGAAAAAACTTTCTCATTTTTGTCTGTATGAATAACTGAACACATTGTACCTTTTTTATTGCAGTTACCTGGCTCTATACAAGGGGTTGGTTCCCAAGATTATGAGACTTGGACCAGGTAAAAACTTTCAGTGACAGTTTACACACACACACACACACACACAAAGCTGTATTTTCATGACATGTGGGGACATTCCATTGACTTTCATTCATTTTACATGGCCTAACCCAGACCCTTACCCTAACCCCAACTATTACCAACATATACCTAACCCTAACTAGGGGTGTAAATAATAATGGTTTTGTATCGATGCATCGATCCAAAAGCTGACGATCCGATGCATCGACACATCCGCAAGAGAATCGATTCATGTTTTTTTTTTTCCTCCGGTCTATTTTTATCCATTTGCTCCTGGGCGTAATTCTCCCTCCCGTGCTGCGGTGGCGCTAAACCTATTCTGCTCTCCTACCTCGCTTCCTGGTTATACTCCTGCAGCAGTGTGTTGCAGCAAGCTTGACACAGACATTTTTTAATTATGCTCATTATTAAAGCGTGGTCTGTGCTACACATTGTGGGTCTAGATACGGCCGAGGCGGCAAAGAAGTGGGAGCGAGTTTAGTCCGACGACGGAGGGACATGAGGAGAGAAAAGAGCGGACCTCGCTCTTCTAGCAGGTCAAACTTCACGACTTGTTTTCCGCAATTTCGGTCATAAAAACAAAACAAGCTGGTCTCTGCGGCACTGTTTGCGGTCAGCTACAATTTGGGAGAGGAGCAGCGGAGCGTCTCTCGGCCGTCGACACTCTGGAGCCGAGGTATTTCATTGAACTCATTGCACTGATTTTGTAGAGTATTTTTGCGGTATTTTTTGATGCAAATTTTCTACTTCTGCTATTTGCTGTTGTTTCTAAAAAAAAATGCATAACGATATTACAACTTTCATTGATTTATTCCAAACTTGAAACTTTGTTTAGCCTGTAAGGTGTAAAAAATATACTAATAATAAAAAAAATTTTAATCGATTAATCGAATCGAATCGAATCGTGGTGTATCCTTGAGTATCGAAAATAATTGAATCGTTGGGTCAGGAATTTGATACTGAATCGAATAGTCATGATGGATGTGATTTACACCCCTAACCCTAACTCACAGGACAGAACTATACCATATGGGGACCAGTTGAATGTCCCCATATGTACCTGTAAGTCCCCACATGTAGGATATTTTACAAAATATTGTCCCCACATTGCAGGTAAAACACATCCACACATACACTCCAACATCTTATTTGGGAATTTTCTTGCAGATTTCCAGCAACCCGTAGTCATAACAGGGATGTCTATCTCTCTTTTGTATACTAATCTGAATAATATTTCCTATACATTTCCCATACTTGTCTAATAGTTTCCTTCACAGTAACTTATTCTAACATGTCATCATTTTACAACTCCAAACTTCAGTGAATGCTCTTCAGAGTTTACTTCACAGTCTGACACAAGTTAATGCATAATTATGAAGAATAAAAGATTGTTATCGAAATTTCTACTTAGAAAACAATTGCAAGTGTTGAGCATTAGCATTCAGTCCCCTCTGAGCCAATGCTTTGTAGAATATCCTATTATCTTATGTTACTGTGATAGACTACAATTCAGAAATGAAATATGTGTGCATTCCTCCATGAGAAATAGTTCAAAAACAATTAGATTGGATGGAGTGTTTTTGAACATCAGCCAGGAACTTCAGTGGGATAATTAGGGTTGTTGTCCTGCTGGGAGGAGAACCTCCTCAGTGCTATCAAGTCTCCATCCATCTTCCTGTTGATGTTACTTTGTCTATAAAACAAAATATCCCCTCAATATGATGCTGCCATTGTCATGTTTCAAAATGATGGCCATACAGTGTTGCGGAAGGATGTCCTTTCCTCAACACGAGTTTTTCTCATTCCTGTTGTGGTTGTCTATGTAATATTTATGTAATATAAAAGCAATATTACTTGATCAATCCTTTCCTAACATTAATGCTATGAAATTGGTAATAATGATATTTGTGGTTCGTTCTGATCTCTTATCAGGTCAGAGTTTGTATCGGCCAAAACTCAGAGCTGCAATAACAATATTTTATCAAAATTGAAAAAGTTGTTTCGGGACATATTTTAATGTTTCGGGATTTACATTCAGGCCAAACATTTACATTGTGATCATATACAACCAGAGCAGCTTTTCCACACATTCTGGCTCTTTATAAACTAAAAAAATTGATGCATTTTGAGTTTATTTTTAACAAAATCAGAGAGTTTCCCTTGTTTATTTTGCCTGCAGAGTTCTGAAATCCGCACAAAGCTGTTTTTTTCTATAATGTTCTTACAAATCTTTAGTTCCAATCATTCTGCCTGACTTTGTATTTGTCTGTTATTTAAAATCTTCTAATCAATATCCAAATACATTGAAAAGAGACTTTAATAGTACATTTGTCTAATACTCTCTTCTTGTGTACAGGAAGCCTGGTTTCTGTTGACTGTGTCGTATTTTGTTTCAGGTGGAGCGGTGATGCTACTGGTCTATGAATACATGTCTGCCTGGTTACAGAAAAACTGGTAATAAGGTGAACAGGGAAGATAAATTAAAGCCTTTCATTTCTGTTTCCCAAGTTATTCCTGTTTAACAGATTTACCAACTGACCACAAAGCCTTTATTTTTAAAGATTTTACAAAGATACCAAATCAGCATATTTGGTCGAAATACCATCATGCTCAGGAATAAAAGCTGAGCTTATTTCTAATGAAGTTCTGTTGCTCAATAGAATCTTTTAACAGATTAAGTTTGCACCTAATTATATTTTTTATCTTATTATTTTTTCAGTATCAAACAACCCAGCATAAGCAAAGCAAATGCTGACTTTATAAAGAGACCTTTGTAAACAAAGCTCTGGTGTTAGTTGAGAAAACACATCAGAACAACAGGTTTCATTTTACAGGTAAATCTTAGCATTGTTAAAATGAGTTATTAGTCATCTTGAATGAGAGATTTTTATTTTCTGTTCCCACTTATTAGAAATTGATGAGAATATAATGAATTAAACTTAGAATCATGTGATGGCTTTCACCGTCTGAGACGCTGTGACTCCCTTACAGTTAAGACGATGTGGATGATTACAGTATTTTGATCCTCATTGAATTTAAACACCAACATATGTAAAGCTTTAAACTGTAAGAAAGTAAAAAAAAAACTTTGAAGTTGTTTACATGATAATCCATTTTCTGTCTGCCATAAATTAAGATGTAAATGGCTTTATAAACCAAACGTGTTTTTTTCCCTGACTGGTAAACTATCACTCATGCTAAGTAAAAAGGGTTAAATGCTTTTTGCTTTTTTTTATGCACTTCAAATTTGGATTTACACAGACACAGTTTACAAGTCACACAACAGGCCAATATAAAACATCTTAGAAATCTTTTTTTCCTCAGTGTTTCACAATATTCAGCTTTTCTGGTGTTTCTTCACCGAAAGAATTGCACATCAGTGATGCTTTTCCCCCTTGAGGTTTTCATTGTGCTCCTTTTTTTTTTTTTAAGCGCGTAGGTAATTTCTGTCATTAAAACATGTGGTTGTTCTTATTTTAACAGAATTGTGTTCTTTACCCATCCCTTCTGGGAATCAGTCCAAACCAATTAGTGAGTTTTATGGAAAAAAAACCATTGCGAACACACGGACGACACAAAATAAATCACTTGGCATCTAAAGGATCTTTGTACTTATCCATGTGAAAAATAGGACTTTCGGGTTAGTCAGAGTTACCAAATCATACTAACAAATACTAACAGATACTAACAGATCCAGGTAGTAAAATTGTATTCAACTTGCATCTAATGTGATAGACCAATCATGACGTGGAGATAAAATGATACAGGGTTTTCAACATTAAAAAATAGTGTGTATTTGTATAAGACTCCAGTCAGTCAACACTTTGGAGAGCCTTTCACTGTAAGTTAAGGATTTTGGGGTATGTCTCCACTGGCTTTGCAGTTATAAAAGCTGACATTTCTACCCACTCTTTGTCCAAATGGATGGAAAATAAACATCAATGTTCAAGTTTTTCCACAGATTGTCAATTGAATTAAAGTTTGGTATTTGCCCGGCTCACAGATCTAAACCAGGGGTCTACAACCTTTACAGTCCAAAGAGCCATTTTTGACTTCAGTTTGGCTAAATACATCTGATTTAGAGCCAATAATTTTGCATGACCTTTAGAATAAAGACAACTGGTTTTGGAATGATGGAAAACAACATTTTACAAAAAGATGATGGATCCATTTTGTTTTCTAGGGAATGTTATTTGTGGAAAATTATGTACAAATTGGCTAGAAAACAAATATATCTGAAACTGTGAAATTTTGGCGATTTCTAATAGAAATATTTCTTGTCTAAAACTTGCATTTGGTTCTTTTTTATTATAAGTCAAAGTCATTTAGAGTTGTTGTTGAAGATGCAAATAACTACTTGTACTCCATTCAATCATAGCTATAGCTGCATCTTTAGGGTCATTCTCCTGTTTGAAATGAAACCTCCAAGAATAACGTCTTTTTCAGCTTTTAATATTTTTTCCACGATTGCACTATACTTGGCTCAATCTATCTCCTTATCCTCCTCAATCTGTTTCCCTGTCCATACAAATGATTTTACCACAGCAAGATGGTGCAACCACTCTGTTTTCACTGCAGGGGTAATATGATGACTTGCAGTGTTAGTTTTTACACCACCTTTTTACCACATTTGGCAAAAGTTTGGTTATGTTAATTCATTCAAATAAATTACTTTAAGGTTTACGGTGGTTTCCTTACAAAAAATGGGTTCTCCTTCAAGGCACTGTGTTTATAGTTGCAAATATATACTTTGATCTCTGAAGTATGATTCACTATTATCATTTGAATCAATAAAATATTTTTTATTGAATTAAATTCCATCTCTATAGAAATGTTTTTTTTTTTACTTTTCAATGGTCTAAAATTTTAGGACATTTTTTTTTTTATAAGAATAAATAAACATTTAACTTTTCAGTGTTCAATGTTTCCACCCCACCCACACCCCACCGACCCATCCTATTGGCCGACTTCTGCTGTCAGACTCCCGTCTTCTCTGCTTGTGTTTCAGTTCAGCACTGATATAAGCATATCAGCTTTCCGACGTTTACTGCGCCATCACTCGCTTCTTGTCTCTCTGCCATCCTAGCTTTTTGTTGTTTGACTAGCTGTCAGCCAAAGAAGCTGCGCTTGCCAGCCAAGTGTCAGTCTCTTCCGTGTGTGAGCATAGTTTTTAGTGCAAGCTAAAACAACACGCTTAAGAAAAATTCTAATGTGGCTGCAGTTTTCAACCAGGGGGGGGTTCCTGCACACGTTCCTTCCCTTTACCAGCCTATCTTTTCAACAAATATGCAGTCTCACACACACCTGCTCTACAGCCGCAGGCGAAGGGACTGCCCTCGAAGACACTCATCATAACTTCATCTGGTAGAAGCTTAAATCGAGCCACGTTGGTATTTGACAGCTTTCCTTAATGTGGGAGTTTTCTTCGCGCCAAACTAAAACGGCCGCCGGTTTTTTGCCCAGGGGCATGTGGTGACAGACGAACAACTGTGTCTTGCAGGCTGATGAAATCGTAGATGCTTAACCTGCCCATTCTGTAATGAAGTGCTCAGTGTGGATGTTTGTTTGGGGCCTGACAGCTTGCAACATGCGTACCAAAATTGCCGATAGCTAGGCAACAAAGCCACCCTTTACCTGAATTCCCTGCACATCTCGAGCATCATAAATCAGCAAGATGCTCAGTCTTGATATGAAATGTTTCACCTCAGTGGCTCCACTTTGACAAACCTGCACTCTGCGTGCAGCTCTGCCTGTGTTTTCCAATGCAAACACAGTCGGTGATTAATGTGTGCTAAAATCTACCCCAGTGAGGGTGCATGCATACACAAAGACATGTTGGGGTTTTTCTCTGCTGATTTTTTTTCTTTTCTCTGTTTTAGAGGTTTTGCTCACCTGTCTGGTCAATGTTGTTGTTTCAAGGCATTAGGAAAACACTCTGGCTGTCGTCAGCTTCTTTTAAAAGTGCTCACTGAGCAGAAGCACGCATGGAGCTCTGTTTTCAGCCAGTGTCAACATTCTCTGCTCTGTGTTACTCTGCAAAACGGGGCTGTCTTGTTTCTGATTGCATGTGGAGAAGTAAAGATAACCATATGACACTGAAGTCAGACTCAACATAATTAATTATAAACACGTGTCGGCCTCTATTTTCAAAACTACATCTTAGACCATAAACCTGAGCAGCAAGGGTCTTTTTGAAAACTTGATTGTTTTTGTACATATTATAATATTTTCTATAACTAGGTTGAATTCTAATGTTTTATGTCAAAGAAAGCCATTTCTTGTCTTTTTCTGAAGTAAAGAGAAATGTTTTGTTAAACATGCAACTCTCTCCTGCAAGTGAAAGAGTCATTTGCTGTTGGTGTTAGACTGTCTTTGCTAGAAGGACGGCTGTGATGGCCAGCCTCTGCGATGTGGTTCACATACGGTCAAACACTGCGACCGTGAGCAACGGTCCGTGACCACTGGATGCGGGGAGAGGTGCTTTCCAAGTCAAATCAGCTCCTGCATTGGGAGGACTTGTTGACACTGCAACGCAAAGGGACTGTTTATGCTGCAACACAGGACGGACAGTGAAAAAAAAAAAGTGAAACACCTCCTAAGTTCCCTGAGCAGCAACATAGGAGGAAGAGAAAGAGAGCAGGTGAGCAGCTTTATCAAGAGATCAATCTACACCTCTACGCTGGAGCTCAGTTTGTTTAAAACTCTGGTTTTCACTGCAGGGCTAGACGAGGCTTGCCAGACTCACCGAATAATTTATTGCTCCACACTTTCCCCTTCTTCGAAACTTGCTTAAAGTGTTTCTTTTTTGTGTCCATCTACAAAAAAAAAAATATTCACTTGCTTTCCTTTAGTAATGAACGTGGAAATGGGCCTCCACCAAAACAGACCCCGGTCGGCCCCTTGGTATCTTCCTCATCCTTTATCAATGTGCCTCCAACAGCTTCCAGCAAACATTCCTTACATATAGCCTAAAATGCTCAATTCATTTTTAATAGCCAAAAGCTGACATTTATCCCGGCATGAATTAAAATGAAAGTTCCAAATGATAACATCAGATTTTAATTTCGAAGACTCTCCTGCTTTATTGGTTCCAGGATTTTGTAAAGTTATGTTGCCAAAATGTTTATATATAATTATTAGTAGAGTTTTAAATGAAAAATATACAGCTGGGTCTAGAATTATTCATACGCAGATTTTTGTTCATAGTAACTGTCTTATTTGAACAACAGAGCCTTACAATGGAATAAATATTAATGAATGTTAGGAGCAAACTTAGGAAATTTGGTGGGAAGTAAATATAAGGGTGACGGCAAGGAAAGATAAAATCGTGAAAACACCAGTTGGAAAATGCAAGCCTGCCCCCCATAGAAGGGATCCGCTTGCTGTACTTTTGATCCTATATACAAAATTTGACAAGTGATAATTCTTAAAACTCAAATTTAAAGTTAATGTTTTTTCTTAAACAATATTCCTTTCTAAATGTTTTAATGTCTTTTGAGAGGTACCCATCTAATTTCTTATGAGAAAAATAACCTACTTGGTTGGGTGAGAATAATTTAAAATCCTAATCTGAATTATTGTTGGTACTTGGCAATATATTTTCTATGATTTTAATCTGTTTGGGAACATTTTTCCTTTCAGAATAACTGTTCCTAGTGGAATTCTTTGTATTTTCTTCACAGATTTATTGTCTTACACTAAAATAAAGGGCATAAATAATACTCCTGTGAGTACTGTTTTACTGGCCACTGCGGCTCTATGCGGTTATGAACTCTGTGCACTCAAAGGCTTTCTGATGAACTGCCCAATGAGGCATGACACATGGAAATCAAAAACGCAGACTTTGTAAGGGCGTGCTTGCCTCTTTTTTGTTTTTTTTGTTTATGGAAAGCAGCTTCCTAATCATGGAAATCAGGACGGAATACCCTGACTTTAGCAAAGAAGAGATAAGTGAAGCTGAAAAACATCTTCACTGGGATCATTTGTACCATACATCATCATGATTCATCCCCCCCCTCCAAAAATACCCAGTAAATCCCCAGGGAAAATCAGTAAACAGCCAAACAATTTAATAAGATACATTCAATTTCATTGTGCAACATTTGTCAATTGATAATGCTCTGCAACATAATTCCAATTCTGTCCAAATGCGCATGGAAACTCCCATGCAGTTTGCAACACTAATTGCACTTCATTCAACGTACCTTAATCTAATAAATAAAGACTTCTTTGTGGAGCTCTCTGGCTACACTTTTAGTGAAGTGGGAAAAGTAATGCTCCATTTTCATGAACAAAAATCGCATACAAACTTTAAAAAAAACAATAGTATTAAACAAGCACCCTGAAACACTAATGCAAAGTGTTTTCCCTTAGGTTGATTGTATATTTCTGAAGTTGTACATTACCCCGTTTTTTTGCCCAAAGAGTCTGAGAGGAATAGTGTTGAAGAGTGGAGTGGTGGTCACACACCAGTCCCTTCAGAACACCTGTTCTGCAAGTGCTTTTAGACAACAAGTTTGTTGTATTGACCGTTCACTCCCTGCGAGTCTTTAGCCTCGCTGTGCTGAGGGTTGGAGGGGGAGCGTCCTGCACTCAGTGGAGCAAATTAAAGTTCTGAGTCCTTTAAAGAAAAGGGGCAGTGGAAACCAAATGATGTGACGTGAAGTCTCCTCTTATGTCCTGTCGACTTGCCCCCTTCTATTCTTTCCCCTCGTCCATCTCCAGTCCTTGGAGGGGATCTCAGAGTGCCGACGCGGCGACGGGGTGGATGGCGTCACGGCTTGCTGCCATGCTCTTGAAGGCAAGAGGGGCAGCGAGGTCACAGCTGTGGGGAGATAGAGCACTGCCACTGGCCGGCTGCCATGTGGGTCCGGTCACATAAGCCGACGTGGTGGCGCTGTACCCCATGTAGGGTGACACTTGGGTGGGAGGGTGGTAGGGAGGGATGCTGGGCGCTGTGACATAGCTGTTCACTGTGGGCAATCCACTCGGCGTCTGGAATTAGAAGAAAATATCAAGATTAAATTTCACTATAGATCAAAAAGGACCATTTCAGTCAGATTTTTTTTTTTTTTACTGTCCCCAAATGGGTCCTCTTTATTACTCACTTTCTTTAGATAAATGAAACAGATGTTATTTTGTGACAAAACTCCTTTTGAATTTTGATTAAATTAAGGTTTTGAGAGATCTTATGAAAAGGACCCATCCCAGACAAGCACACACACACAATAGCTATAAAAAGCAAGCTGCAGAAATAAGTGAAAGTCATGTTAGTTGAATTATAAACAGCAGACCTTAATCCCAACTTCACAGCCACCACATAAAAATCCCATTTTCCCAATTTTGATGAAAGTAAGGATGATCAATTATGCGCACTCATGCTCCTGGCACACATTAAAGGAGTGTAACAACCATACATGCATGGCTGCTCTGTTTTTTTCCAACTCTGAAAGTGGACATTTGTCCATCAGCGTCCACATACCACGCCAGACGATGGAGAAACATACTTGTTGGGGGATGCCACAAAACAGATGTCATGATAGATTAAGGGGATGGGGGGGGGCAGGAGGAGAGGAAATATGAAAGAGGATAAGGAAAGGGAGGGCTTTGCAGAAGGAACCGGCTCTGGCACAGGAACAGGATTTAACTGGAGGATTTCACATTTGGATCATAGAGGCAGAATTTCTTCTCATGGGTGGTCTGCTGGTGCTAGACCAAATGTTTTTTTTTGTTCATACATTTAGGAAATTCCCTGCATTTACATGCTTGTCTAATATGGTTCAAATAATATACATTTTTGAAAATATCTAATTTAGAGTTATACATGGGATTTTTCTAGCTATTAAAATGCATTTAGGTTTTGAAAATTTACTTTTTTTATTAACAGATTTCCTTTCATACATTTTTTTTCCAATGGATCAAAGAGAAACAAGGTATCTCCCCTCCCATAATATGTTGCTGCACAGTGCTGGTCAGCTGGCTGAAATAAATTCTATTTTTTGTCATTCTTATAAGAAAGAATAAGCTCTTATTTAAAGTTTTATTAAAAAAAAAAAAAAAACACAGCAGCAGTTCTTGTGTGAAAATTAAACTAGCACACCCTGCAGCTTTTCATTTAGTAACGCTGGTAAAAAAAAAAAAAACTTTGCTTAGATAAAAGTACCATTTCTGCAAAGCAGTAGACTGAAAGGTTATCTACCTAAGCAGATATCTACAGTTATTAACCTGCTAGTATCCAACTTCTATATTTGTGTTTCTCCACAATGAGCGGAATGACCCAAAGTGAAAATATTTAATGCAGACAGCAGCTGAAACAACATGGATATTTATTCCATTTCCATTTACTTTGTATTGAAACGGCAATTAATAAAGTTTTTTATACAATCATAAAACCTGTAAATATCAATGTTATGTTTAAAGCAGTGTTTTTTTTTTTGTTTTTGTTTTTTTTGCTTCCAGTTTCAAGTAAAATTAAAACATTTTTATGACTGTATAGCACTTAAGTAGTTAACTGTTTTTACACACTGTTTAGATTGCATAATCTACTAGCTTTGCTTAATTTCTTTTAAATTTTTGTCAGTTTCTTGCATATTTACAACTGATGTATTTTAGCTATATATATATATATATATATATATATATATATATATATATATATATATATATATATATATATATATATATATATATATATAATTTTATTATAGGTAACTGGACTAAAAACACCACTGTAAAAAATATAAATGTAACTCAAGAAAAAAAAAAGGATTTTTTTTTTTTTTTTTTTTTTTTTTTGTTAAGGTCTCAATTCTTAAACATTTTAAAA
The DNA here is from genome assembly GCF_016077235.1 of Cyprinodon tularosa. Lineage (NCBI taxonomy): Eukaryota > Metazoa > Chordata > Actinopteri > Cyprinodontiformes > Cyprinodontidae > Cyprinodon > Cyprinodon tularosa. The sequence continues at coordinate 249,106 of NW_024039036.1, read as the reverse complement.
AATTTTAGGGGGTGGACGCAAACAGTTCCCTTTGTTTTGCACATTTACACACGTTATCCTAGTTCCAGCTTGATTTGTCCTCTAATCAGTCTAGGTGATGCTCTCGGTTACCATGGATACATCTGTCCATCTGCGATGAGCGCGCGCGGGTCATGTGTTCCTACTGCAGCCTTTGGCCTTCAGCCCTTTTTAGCTCTCAGTTATTTTTGTCCAATACATATTCGAGCTAAAAATAAACGGCCGTACTGTCCTCTAAAGGCTTTAACGATTTATTTGTTGATTTGTTGTTGTCGTTTGTTTTTTAAGAACCAGTGGAATTAAACATAAATCCAGCAGCTTTAAATCTAGAAAGGTGTTTGTAACATAGAAAACTTTGGAGCTGAACATGTTTCCATTCTTCTAACAGCAGATAGCTATCTCCACGGGCTTTGTGTCCTATTTTTCACCACGTATTTTTCACCTGCTTTCCTAATTCGTTTTTATTTTTTTGCGTAGCCGTCTATCAAGCGCCGTATTAGTTTTTTTTTTTCCGGAGAGCGCTTAAAGCGACAGCACCGCCTAGATTTACTACACACAGCCTGAAAAATCCTCCACTGATAGAGTGGGACCATCAATCACACTTGATGGGCATTTCTAAGGTTTTTGCGCTTCTTGGCAAATTGAAAGAGAATTGGAAAACACGCATGGCCGCACTCAACCACTCAAAAGAGTCTGTTTTGTTTTGTCATTTTTACATTAAATGTAAATGTTAATTTCTATAAAATTAAAATCGGCTATAGCGAAACAAACCCTTAGAGGAAAATCAAATTGTTAGTATTTTCTATGTTAAGGAAACTCATTACAATTAAAAATAAATGGCTTACGTTTAAAAATTGGACTTCATTTTGGTAGTGTCTACAGAGTCAGTTATTTTGTAAAAGCATCTTAACGCGTATTTTTGCTCTATAACATGTGTTCAGTTATAAAAACACTTATTCGAAAAAGTTGTAATTAAACATTATTTAAATGTTTTTCCCCAACAGCGACATTTATTCTAGTATGAGTATATTTTATGCAGAATCTTAAAAGATAGTGGTGTATATCATACAAACCCATACAGCATGCTTCTGAAAAAAAATCATTGCAACTTTATGAGAAGTGTTGTTGCATCTCTTATATAGGCCTAGTTGTTTTTTGTTTTATAGGTTTTGAAGCAAATGTTGATCCCATGAACAGCTCAAACATCTAATGTTGCTTTAAATTACTCACGTTAAATCAACTAATTTGCATATTCGAATAATTGACCAGAAAATCTAAAAATATTACGAAGGACTTTTGGTATTTTTTTTTTTTTTTTTTAGGACTGGAAATAAATTGCAATTCAATCTGATACCAAAATATTATTTGATAAAAATCGGACTTTTCATTTGCTAAATAACGAGCTGCAGAACCAACAGAAAAAGCTGCTTATAATATGAAAATAAATATCCTGGAAAGCACAATTTCTGTGCCAACCTGCAGGTTTGTTGCTCATTTAAAAGGGGGACATTTCCAAGCCAAAGGCCTATATTTATCTAAATGAATAAAAATGAAGATTGTTATAAATGATATGGGAAAAATCTGAATAAAGTTACTGATTAAAAATGAGACATTTCCAAATTTTACCTGTGTGTATTTTGCTTCGTGGGGTTCTAAATGCGCCTTATCCATGCCATTGACTAGTGCAGAGGTTGCTGGTGGGAAATTACTCCTGTTTATAGCGCTCCATTCTTCTAGTTTGGTGCTGGGAAAGGATGGACTGTCACTAACTGGGGGAGGTAAAAGAGAAAAAAAGAAGAACAGGAAAGTCAGGAAGGGCGTTTAAAGAAAATTTCGGGAGAAAGAGAAAAATAGCGGCCCAGGTCGCTTCTACTCTTGCATTCATCAGCCGCAGGTTAGCCAGGTTGCTGTAGACAATAAACCCCGTGACATTTTGCACTGAACCGTGCGCATTCGCCATTTCTACGCACCAATGCTACAATAAATCTACGTAATTTGGGATGCGTAAAAATTGAAAATATAGCGTTCAATAAAAAAAGAAAATTCTGCATTTTTTTTTTTACATGTTAATATTTTTAAACTCTAAATCTGATACTTCTACAACTATTAATTTAACATGTTTAGATAAATGGAATGCGTGTTGATTGGAACAACTGAAATAATAGCTAATTTATGCGTTTTATTTCTCTTATTTGTTCATGCTTGTGAAGATGTGCTGGAGTTTTTTTGGGTTATTTATGAAGATAAGATTATTATACAGGATGTAAGCGAATCAATTCATCCAATTCCATTGCTTGATACTTCCAGAGTTTATGGCTGGAAGAGAAACCCTATTAAACAGTTAAACAAAAATTATGATTTAGACGCTGAAAAAAAATGTCTTCATTATTTTTAATCAATCTCAGCAGTTTTGCATTTGTTGCTCGCAGTGGATAGTTTAATACATGCGTATTTAAAATAAAATAAATAAGCTCCCTGCCTATTTAAACACCCCCCATAAGTTCTAAATCCACCTTTAAAGCTTTTTAAATGGTGAAATCGGTGAAAAAAAAAAAAGGTAAAAAGCTGCAGCCATCTGCAAGTTATTTGGAAAAGCATAAATTGTTTAGAAAGGCAGCCTTTCAAAACACAATCCTCCCCCTGTGAGTTCTAGCAGATATATCTGCCTCGCATTTTGTCTCGTTTAGGTCGCTTAAGTTACAGATATACATTGTTAGTGTGGTGGAAGTGTAGAGGAGCCCGGAACCTTGACAGCACTTCCCCTCCTGCCCCTGGTAAACAAGCTGCTGAGCCCGAGCCCACCATTAACACTGATTTATGCCGGATCCTGTTTCACTGTTTCCAAAACATCTGCGGTCGTGTTGAGGAGGGGAGGCAAAGTCATCTGGGCCTTTTACCTGCATGTGTCACACAAACTGGACTCCTTTGGCCAAATAACACCCAACATATTCTGACACACTTCATCTAAAAGCTAATGTCATCTGTTTCATGTTCAGCAGCCATTTCAAATCAAGATCAACTCACTGCACGGTACATATTAGGCCTGTTTTTAACAGCATGCTTTGGAAATTACACACATAGGCAGGCTAAAAGTAGCTGAAAATGTGCTGAAATGAGTGGCTGTAGCCCTGTGCGCAGCCTTGCTTACTTTGTTGCTCTGTGATAGATCGAATCCCCAGAATATCTGTGACAGAGTGCGAGGAGGGCCATATCCTGTGCATGGCCATGTGTCCGGGAAGGGTGGGCATGCCAGGGGGATTGGGCACTTTGGACGCAGGGTAGGAGTACAAATGGTTGTAGGATAATGAAGGCTGAGGCGGCGGGTGAGGTGCCTGCTTGCCCGACTCGTACTGGCTCTGCTGCGCCAGGTTTCCGATCTTGTTCCGCAGGATCCGGCTGATGGAGCTGACGGAGGGCAGGTTGAATTTATCGCACACTCCGTCCGCGAGCAACCTGTCCCGGATCTCCCAGGCGAAAATCCCAGGGTCCCGTTGCTTGTAAGTCCGTATATGCTTGACGACTGTGGGCGTGGTGACCCGCGGCTTGCTGCCCCCGATGGCCCCCGGCAGGATGGAGCCGGTTTCGTTGTAGCGGGCCAGGATCTTGCTCACGCAGCCGTGGGAGACGCGCAGCTGGCGGCTGATGTCGCACGGCCGGATCCCGAGCTGGGCCAGCTCTACGATCCGGAGGCGGATCGCGTTGGGGAGAGGTCGGCCGTTCACGAAGACACCGCCGAGCTGGTTCACCTCACCGAAGGCCGGTTCTGGTGTGGAAATCAAGCAGAACAGAAGGCAGTGAGACGCAACGTCAAGGCCCATCTCACACACTCACACACACATCTCATACGATGGAAGCGATTTCTCACAATCTGATTTCTGTTTAAACTAATGAAGCAGATAAACGTTTTTTTTCCACTTATAAACTTTTTTTTTTATAGCCGCTTAAAATAAAACCAAAAAGAATATTTATGCTTTCTTCTTTGAAAACTTCTCGCTTCATAAGAAGCTTTGCGAGGTGTTTGCTTAAATAAAAACAGTCTAAACGCCACGCAGATGTTTGGAAATCTGTTTTCCTTTCCTAGTTTTCCTGAAACTACAACAGCATTCTCTCTATATTTTAAGACCTCATCATAGTGACCGAATCCCGCATCCTCCCGTCAAGACACGGGGTAAAAATGAGAGTTGAACTCACCCATCGTGTTGAAGCCGCAAAGGAAGTACACGGTGTCCGCTCTGAGCCGCCTCCCTGGGTCCTGCCGCGCGTCCAGCGTGTCCACACTCGAGAAAAGAAAGAAAAAACACTTCTTGTGTGTCAAAATGAAGAAGAGGGGACAAAATTCTCTGTCTGTTTCCCGAAGGCGCCAGAGACAGGCTTACATTTCAATCTGTTGAAATCAGGGAGGCTGGGCTTCCCGGTGCGTCTGCGTCCTCTGATTGGCCAACCTCTCCAATCCATGGTCGGGATCGCCCTGCGCTGGCTGTCATTGGTGAAGGCGAGACGTTTGACCTGACAGATCTATCTCTCTCCTCCTTCTTATTCGTGTTCCCCACCTCTAAAATCTGGGGATAACCAACATGAATGTGTTTGTTATTGAGACAGATTGGGTGGGTTTTACGCAGAATCAGATCCTTCACTTTCAGAAGAGTGACGAGCAACACAAAGATGGCTCCCGGTGTTGTGATTAGGGATATCCCTGCAAAAAAAAAAAAAAAAAGAGAAACAGTTCCATTATAAATCACCAGAGCATTCAATGCTTGTATATTTTGTTTTTGATTATTGCAAAAAAAAAAAGAAGAAGGTAATTTAAAAAGTTTATGAAACTTGCTGTTGACAAAAGCGCTTAAATATGTAGCAAAAAAAAAAAAACTCATTTTGCATGGCTATGATATTATGATTATATCCCAATCTTTTAACATTTTAATTATTTTTAATGCAGTTCTTGCACGAAACACTACAACAGTCTTCTCGTAGGAAAATAGTTTCCTAAAAGGCGAACATGTGGAAAGTTTTGGGTGAAAGTAAGAAAAAAGTTAACTTCAGAGTGGAGGATCTGACAGTTTGGCTCATTTAAAACACAGAATTCCATAGTTATTGTGTAAAATTACATGTAACTTTTATCCAGATCTTTTTCCATTATGTGAATCCGTTTCGTTTGGATCCTGACTGCGCGCTCAGGTCAAATATTCCCCAAATTCTACAATCTGACCTGAAAGATGCAGGCTTTTAAAACTTATGAGAGGATATCCCTCTTTTGCATCAGTTCTTCAGATTGCACGCTCGCACGCAAATAAAATAATAACTGTTTCCAAACCTTTTTGAACATGCACTTTGAATAGAAGCCAACTTGTATTTAAAAAAAAAAAAAAAAGATTTGTTGCCTCTCTACACGAGAAACAAACACGCCACAACTTTGCACATCCACTTTCTCCTTATTATGACACATGCTTCAGGTAATCTTGTTCCAAAATTTAAATTTTCCTTTTTTTTTTTTCTTTCAGAAAGGTCTCCCAGTGTGAAGGGATCAGCTTGTATGTTGACATCAAACGGCCTTTCAATGTAATTAGGAATATTGTTGAAAGGCTCTGCAGACATTAAACAAGCTGAGCGGCTGTGAGGGGCCAAAAGGTACACAGATGATTCCACGGTATTTGTTCCAGCACGCACAGCTCTGAGGTTTAGATGCAGGAGGGGAAGCATGCTGTGTTTTGTTTACCTTTTCCCACCTTGTGAATGGGGTGTGGGGGGGTAGTAATAATTCCCTGGAAGCGAATAAATACACTCGTTTAAGTAAAAGCGTAAATCAGTGCAAATATTGTTCATCCAAACATCGAAAAAGACCCTTTTCTCTAATAAAATGTGCCACTTCAGCCTTTGCGTCCCACCTGCAATCTCCTTATTTCCAGCGAGTCGGTAGAATGTTTGCAGTTTGGGAAACGTTCTTCACTTCTTTCTCTAACTGGAATAGCAGAGGGTCGGTCGGCTGTGAGGGATCAGAGGTCTCTGCTTACTCCTCTTCATCTTCAGCACTTTCACACTGGACGGAAATGCCCCCTTCCTCCCTCTGGCCTGAAAGATAAATGTCCAAGCTGCAGACCCATGATGCTGCAGGCAGGTAACACAGGTGAATACAAATACCTAGAAGATAATTAACTAATAATAACACTTAATACTAATTTCTTTTGTCTACATAGATTATAGTCATATTTTTTTTTTACTTGGTCTAACCGAACCAAATCGGTCAGAACAATAAACAAAATATGGCAGATATTTTGTCAAATTTTACGCTACAAATTTTGTAAATATTAATGATATTTTTCTCTCTGCTGACTTATATTAATTTGGATATATAGTGTATGCGTCGCTCTAAATAGGATTGCTGTCTTGACGTCTCAAGTTGAATTGTCTTTCTGACAGATTGCGCACGTTTTTTGATTGCAGGACAGGCTGGAATTTGTCCTTTTTCCTCAACGAAAAGATGACATGTAAGTATTTTCCAATCAGCTTTGTTTGAGGACTAGTCCTGCTACATTGCAGTTTTTACAGTTCTAATAGATTTATCACTATTGGGGGGAGGGGGGGGGGGTTATTAACAATTACATTGTTCTCTACTTTTTTCTCTTTTCAACAACTTTCTAAGTTGTGAATCTAATAATAACATTTTATTGATCTCACATTGGAGAGATTTATCTCACAATGGGCTGCCATCGTGGGGCGCCTGTGGAGCAGTGTGGGATTAAGGGTCTTGCTCAGGGTCCCAGAGGGGAGGCCTTGGGAATCGAACCGGATACCTGCAACCTCCTCAGAGCAAATCAAATAAGTCCGTTTTTCTTGGTGCGACATTGAGTTGCCTTTTCTCACTTTCTCTTGAACAAATGATATTTTGACTTATTGTATCTGAGTAACTGGAGCCGGTCCACATTTTTATTTAATTGTCCAGTAATCTTTCCAGCATTTGTTTCAGCTTTTTGTCCGTGTCCTTAAACATACTTGGAATGAAAATAAAAAGCATCCTTAAATTCCTCACTGCAAAGCTGCATTTCCTTACTAGAGCTTGTCAAACTGAAAGATATGAGGCTAAACCACACGATAACTGCTCTGATCTTACCTCACTGACTACCAACGGAGCAAAGAGAACTTACAAAAGCATTTATGTAGTTTGTTTACCTGCATGGTGGTACCATAGCTACTGCAAAACCGCCGTGCTTTCAGGCGAAACTCTCCCACAATTTAAATTTCTTTAAAATATTCTATCACACTTTTATTATGATTTATGGCGTTTTGAACATGCAAAGACTTGAAAAGGTCGGAAGAAGCATCACTGTTTCCCCGTTCCCTGCTTTGGGGCTGTTTTTGTTATCAACCAAAACCATAAAGCTGCTCAAACCTATTTCCAACCCACCTGGTGCGTTTAGATCGTTGCTTATCGAAAAAACTCCTAGAAATCCCATTCATCATGCGCTGCTTGAAGCTGTTGGATCTGATCCATCCAGGTTGCGGTAAACAAAGAGATAAATAGGATAAATTGGCTTATGGACACCCACACCCCCAGTTATCCTCACACCATCCGCTGTAAACAACAAAAATAATAGAAAATAAAAATATAAAGAGGGTTTTATTAAGCGATAGGTCTATAAAAAAATTATAGATAAATAAAATAGACAAAGCGTAAAGAGAAATGCATTGCATCTCTGAATAGCTGCACATCAGCATGAAAATGATGAGGAAGACAGAAGGTGCATCTGATCAGCTGTTCGTTAAGCGCGCTTTTAATCCGATGATTAAGAAATATTTTTTTAGCGTTAACCTGTTATCTGGTTGAAATTATTTCTACTCAACCATCGTTTTCTTTCTCCCCAGAAAATCGGATTTTTTTCGGCGTTTTCTTCGAATTGTGTATTATCACACCTACCAGATAAATGGGTTTATTCATGAATGGAAAACGCCTTTCAGAGCCACATTTAAGTTAAAACCTGGGTTTAAAAAACAAGGAGTGAGCCTGATAATATTCTACATCTTTGCATTATGCGATTTAATATAGAACAATAATAATCATTATTAGTATTATTATCAATATAATAGTAAAAACATAAATAATAACAATAATAGTAATATTAATAATAATACGATCCATCTTATCCATTTCATTTGCGCGGAAATGCTTATAATTATAATAGTTTATTCCCCCTTAAAAAAAATAATCAGTTATATCAAGCTCTTAATTTAAGGAACTCCTGAATCTTTAGAAGAAAATGTAGTAAAAACGATAAAAACATCTCATTGAAGGTTTGTACAAATTATAATATGTAGCGGTTTTTCATTATAATAATTATTATTGGTATTATTTTTATGTTAAAAAAATGTTTATTATAAATTCCATTGCACTATCCCTTAATTAGATTTTTGTTTATATTTACTCATTCGTTTATTTTGGCTATCACGTTTCTTATTATTATGTATTTTATAATTTCTCATAATATAATTAATGTGGCAATAATCACATGTGTCTGTTAAAGATAAAAGTTTTTGTTTGGTCCAGACAGAGGTACGCTGAGCCGTTTCTACTTGGAGAAAGCGGCAAAAAGAAAAAAAATGGCTCCCAGTCGGTGGTTTAATGTTCCCAGTGTGATCCTGTGGGAAATCCAAGTCACCACTAATGGGTTATTATGGCGACGCGCAATGATTTCTCCTTTCAGAGAGGCTGGAGGTCTGTCATCCCATAGTCAACTCACTGTCCCCAGACTGACAGCTGCGACAGAGGAGCTGTGTTTCCCTATAGGTTCCATTTTTTCCATTAATATGTCATTCATTTAGTTCCGTATTATTTTTTTATTTTGTTGTGTTAGAAAATAATATCGGTTTCACCTGTAGCTATTTAATGGAAATAAAAGCAGGCCTATATGGAGGCTAATGTGAACACTGCTGGGTCTTTTCTGTCTTTTTTCTGCCTTTAAAATAATGCGCACTGATGACTCTGACCCTAAAGCTAAAAGAAACACGTCTGTGACACTTTTAAAGTCTATGTGCAGGTTAGCACTCGTCTTGGCCCAGCGGCCCGGTAACTTTAGTGCGGCCTTAATGAGGACGAACGCAGGTTAATGACCTATGTAGTCCTGTTTCTGAGGCCAGGCCCGGGGTTCAGCGGAGAGGGACCGAGAAGCAACAATATTTACGACACCTTTACGCATACATCACTTTGACATCTGTTCACTGGCACCTGGCCTCCATTAGTAATAAATATTTCATCCCGCTCTAAATTTGGAGCCGAAGACACCGAGGGGGGAAATACTGAGAGCTCCTCGCTTACTGTGCTTTTACGCAGCGGTGCCTGTTTGTGCAGAAAAGTGCAAATGGGTTGTTGATACAGAACCCGCCGCCACCTCAGGAACTAAGGAGACCGTTTACTCCTACCTGAATGTGACCTATATTGGATTTCCTCATTCATTAAGATCCCGTTATGCCAGCAATTAGTCAGGTTAGAGTCCAGCTGCGTCACAATCTTCAAGCAGGCGTTTGGATGAAACAGAGTGGGCTGAGTGTTTACTGTCAGCAAACACAAACACAGGCCAAGGAGAGCAGAGTGCAGCATGCCAGAGAAAGCTTTGACAAAGTATCTCCTGAGAGATTTATTGTTGTATAATAAAGAGTTTAAATGAATGCATTCAAATTTTGCGTAATAGAAACACAACTATAAGCTTTATTTCTTCTACAACAGCTTATTTGGAGAGAGTCCAGAGACGAGCGTGAATACTTTATGAGCATCTCTTTTCTCTTCTCCCACTTTTTTAATGTTAAAATCAAACATAGTTTATATTTTTCCAACTTTCCCTGCGCGCCCTTGTGTCTTTCTCTGCTTTGGGCCCCTGATGTCACTAACTTCAGGCCAACACTCGCCATAAGAACAACCAATAATCTTGTTTAATAGCACAGTGGCTCCATCTTGTGGACAATAATGGGACTATTTATAACAGGAAGCTTCTTTCCGGGTACAGCATTATACACAGAAAGAAACCCCCCTATCACAGGAGGGCGCTGCAGCAGGACACCGGATGGGAAGGCCAGTAAACTAGCTCTGATCACACCACAGCATGACCGAACATTATCCAATAACAGCTAACTAGTTCAATGATAAAGTGTAATATCTCTTCTACTGCATCTTTATTATGTTCCTTTTCTCTGTACTATCTTGTTGTTGGATGCTTGCCTGGGTTTTGACTAGGCCATTCCAACACATACTCTATAATACCAGTTTAAACCGGTGGTATGTAAGAGTTGATGTCCTGCTAGAAGGATCTCCATCTATTTCAAAGCTGCTTGCCCAGTATGAGCGCCATCCATCCTCCCATCAACTCTGACCAGCTTCCCAGTCCACCCTGAGCAGACATCCCCACAGTGTAACCACCATATATAACTGGTGTGTTCAGGTTATGCGCAGATTTAGCTTCACTCTTTATATAGCATGTACATGTATAAGGCAAATCATTTTCAGTCTTATCTAACCACAGCGCCTTCTCTCATATGTTTGCAGTCCTGGTTACCTGGTCATCTGTTTCCTTTCTCTTTATCAGGACAGCAATTTCTTCCTGTTGGGGTCTCCTTTTGTGTGTCTGCAGCTCCTCTAAACTGATACAGCCCTTTTAGCTCCTTCCCTGATCAATGCTGTTCTTGTGCAGTCTGTGAGAACCATGTCTTGCTAAGGTTTTATGAAGTACCCTAATCCTGCTGGAAATTTCCCAGTATCTTTAACCCTGGCCTGAGTGCTGTGATTCTTGATCTTCATGCTTGTTTTTGTTACAGTTCTCTAAACAAACCCCCAAATCCTTCACAAACCCAGAAATATTAAAACCTGGCTTATATAATGTTCAGTTAGACTTTGTTAACTTACATGCATGGGATTTTATTGTGTGTCGGGTATCAGAGTAATTGTGAAAATACGCAGTAAACTTTCCAGATTTTTCTTTGTAAAAATCAAGTTTGTCATTTTTCTTCCACTTCGGAAATCATGTTTGTGAATTTAACATTAGCCTATTTTTTCTAGGGCATATATTAAAGCCACAGTGTGTAATTTTCAGCGACATCTAACGGTCAGACTGCAGACCGCAGCAACATGAACATCTCCCCCCCACCCCTTCTCCCCCCCAACAGTATTGCGAGCGTTACGGGACAAAATGTCTTCCACAATGTCCGCATCACCTACCTTCTCAAGTGATGAGGTTTGTTTACATAGATAATTTTACAGATAGTATTTCATTAGTCTGTGTAGGGTATAGATTTCATGTAGACTTAAAGGAATAGTACACCCAAAACATGATTAGCCTTCATTTTCTACTCACCCCCATGCTGAACAACACTCTGGAGTACTTTTTTGATATCTCAAATGCATCTGGAGATCTGGGAGGCTTCTTGCTGTCTGCTGACATTCAAATAATGGAAGTCTATGGCGCCCGAGGCAGAAAGGTCCATAAAAGTCCACAAAAAACGTGTCAATATTCCTCCATACTGCTCGTCCAATGTATTCCAAGTGTCCTGAGTGGGTAGCATCCATAATTTACTCGAAACGAAGTCCTTTAGAATGTTTTTAGAGCATAAACAGTAGTGTATAGGATTTCCTGAAAGCGCACGCCTGCGAGTTCACGACACGCATTCAGCTCGGCAAAGAACTCATGCTCTTCCTCAACACTGAAGTCCTCAGACATTTTTCTTTCGTTGTTTCTTTCTTTGCACAGGTAAACAGCACATTTCTTCTTCTACGCTTGTATTATCGGCAGAGCAGACGCTGAATGCGCACTTTCATCTGGTTTGGTCTGCCGGCTTCCGTAGCGTCGTGAACGCGCAGGCGCGCTTTCAGGAAATCCTATACACTACTGTTTATGCTCTAAAAACATTCTAAATTACTTAGTTTCGAGTAAATTATGGACGCTACCCACTCAGGACACTTGGAATACATTGGACGAGCAGTATGGAGGAATATTGACACGTTTTTTGTGGACTTTTATGGACCTTTCTGTCTCGGGCGCCATAGACCTCCATTATTTGAATGTCAGCAGACAGCAAGAAGCCTCCCAGATCTCCAGATGCATTTGAGATATCAAAAAAGTACTCCAGAGTGTTGTTCAGCATGGGGGTGAGTAGAAAATGAAGGCTAATCATGTTTTGGGTGTACTATTCCTTTAAGATAATAAATATACCCATTATTTTTTCTACATCGTTGTGACGTTTTGGCGATCTCGCAATCGCTAGTTTGTTGGCTCTGCGCTGCCGTAGCGCAAAGATGTCTGCCTCCATGGCTGCGAGACCCGCTCCTATGTAATTATAAATAACGAATTCTAAGGCAACGCAAATATTAAGGTTAAGAGGCTGAGCTCGTAGATGATGATAAATAACATAGTTATGTTTAATATATTACATTTCTGACTGTATATCCCTGTAATTATTACACACTGTAGCTTTAAAGTGTGAATCAGTTATATAAAAAACTTTTAACCAATCTGTATGATCTGATTGAATTATTTCCTTAAAGTGCCTTGAGATGAGACGTTTAGTAAACTGGTGCTATATAGATACATTTTTAATGTATTCTGTATTTTTTTGCAATTATAAAAATGATGAGAGCTTGAATGGACAGAACAGTGAACTATAGTGATCATCAGTGTTAAAATCTGCAGCATTAACTTTCACTAGCACTGAGAGCCAAGGCTATATATTTTAAATCTATGTTCTACTCACCCATATGAGTTTTGTGTCATTTGGAGCTGTTCTGAAGATATTCCGTTATATCCAACTAACGTCTTCCTATGGGCAACGCTTTGTTTTTAAAAATATAAATATTAAAAATATAACCGCGGATGTCTGGGGGACAGTGATTGGCCTACATGTTATGAATGCTGGCGTACCATAAAGAATAAATTATGAACAGTTTAGTTTCTCACATTCAACTCGTTGCCCATAGGAAGATGTTGCTTGGATATAACCTAATGGAATATCTTCAGAACGGCTCCAAATGACACAAAATTAATATGGCTGAGTAGAACATGATGGAATAACGTAAAAGCAAGGGCCCAATGTAAAAAAAACGGTGTTCCCCTTTAAGGTATCTTTAAATTTGCTAAAAAAAAATAAAAATTTCAAGGTTCTGTTCATCTCTACATAGCCTATATCCTGTAAATGTTTGGGACAAAAAAAAACAACTACCAGAGCTGACTGGTTTGAAGGAACACAGACTGAACTACAGTCAGTCTAAAGGTAGATTTTCTTTTGTTGTTTCACTTGAATCAAAAGCTTTGCTATGGTCTAAATAAAGAGAGGATTTGTCCTGTAGGGGGCGACAGAGTATGACGCATCGTTTGGAATGGAAGTTTTGGGACCCGATTTATTTGTTTTAAAAACCAGGTTTTCTTTTTGAACATTTTGATTCAAAAAATGAAGAAGAAAAAAAACTCAACTAAAAACAAAATTGATCTTTGATATTTAAATCATCAAGACTTCAAAAAAAAAAAAAAAAAAACAATATTCACAGTACCTAAATATTTTCACATAAAGATATTATCACCATAATCCTCAATTTTACTGTTATTTTGAGTGGTTGACCATAATCAAAGCAGCTGTGTTAAAAATAAATAAATTCAATATTACTTTAGCGATAGTTTCAAGGTGTTGCTTTATTGTATATCTCATACCATGTCTTTCGGTTGTGCTGTTCTTATTTCATCTCGTTACAGGTGATGAAGCAGACTGAAACTGTTTTGTCATTGTCTCCTTCCTATCTCTTCTTTCTTTCATCTTTTCTCTTTTTTTCTTTTTTCAATTTCTTCTTCTGTTTTTCTGCTCTATTTACATTGCAGTGTCCATATAAACTGTAAAACTCCCTGCATAATTATAATAAAGCATATGCATGTAACAAGTGGAGCTATATGGCAATTGCCATACTGCTACACTTGTGAAAGTAAAATCTGTTGGGCTCTTTTTGGAATCTACACAATTATTCTTATTGCCACATTGCCAGACAGGACACTGTAAAAAAAAAAAAAAAATAATAATAATTCTCCACTAAAAATATAAAACAAAAAGATTTCCCTAAAATCCCTAAATGTAAAGGTCTAATTGGTATATAGAGTCCAACTGTGTTTAATTCAGCATTATTAGAGGAAGCTGTTCTGAAAAGACCTCTTAGTTCTTTTGTTTTTTTTTCAGAAAATGTTATTAATGTGTTAGATGCCTGAACTGACAGGACAGGAAAGGAGAAAATTACTTGATATAACTGGAGAAGGTGGTAAGCTCTATCAATAGGACAGCTATTCTTTGTTTACTCATAAATCAGACCTTTATTGAAGAAGGAAGTTATTAAAACAAACAATGTGTCTTAACCTAGTTAGTAAAAAAAAAAAAAAAAGTAAGAGTTGAAAAATCAAACCATCACCCTAACACACTGTTCCCATGGTGAAACATGGTTGTGACAGAATCATGCTCTGGAAATGGACATGTTCAGGAGGGACAAAGAGGCTGATCAGAGTGGATGGGAAATAAAGGCCAATCCTGGAGGAGAATATATTAGTGACTGCAAAAGCCTCCAGTCTGGGGCAGAGGTTGGACTATCTGCAGAAACTGAACATTAAAAACCAGACAGAGTTACAGAGAAATGATTTAAATCAATATTCATGCCTTCTTTTATTGTTTCTGGGGTATGAGTTGAAAATGGATGTTCACAGAGTGGACATTTTTAGCTGTATAAATCTGGCAGAAATGTAACACCTCCCAAAACAAAAATATGCTACAAATAATGTCAACATTGTTCAGTTTAATTAAAAATGCTTTTCATTTTTAAAGCTTCCTTTATTCTCATTACAAAATGGAGAGGAGAACTCACAAAGGCCTTCTTGTGTGACTCTGCAGCGCTTAAACAAACCTGACTTTTTGACTTGCCCTCAGTGAGAGCACCAACATGCAGCTGCTGCATGGTCAAGCAGCCTCACAAAACTCTGGTTTACCACAGAGAGACTGATGTGGCTGCCAAGTAATTATCCCCCCCACGCTTCTATAGCCCCCCTCCAAAATGCTAATGGTAGATTTACAGGAGACAGAGAGGCTAGAGGATGTCAGCAGCAGGTGCAGCTGCTGAAGCGAGATGCTGCAATGAGACACTAAAGTATGCTAAGGGCCAACAGAGGGGTCATTGTGGCTGTTTAGGTGATGGATACATCCTTAGACTGGAATCAGATAAAGCTCTGCTGAATACATCCTATTACTTTGTGTATAATTGAGTCTCATTAGCCATCATGAGGAGGACACTTCAATAGCAATAGACAACACCAAGAGGTAACAGTGATTCAAATAAGCTGAACGGATGTTACACTGACTGTTTTATTTTACATACTTTACTTACTTACTAGTGATGATTGAGATATCTGGTGCTGAGCTATTAGTGTGTTTAGAAAATAATGAGCAAGAAAATGCAGATTATATTCTACATGGTTATCTAATAGCATTAAAGTTTCCAATGCTATAACCCTGTCATCTGACCTTAAACAAATAACCTCACATACACAGAGATAAGTTTCTGAAATTTGATAAGTTATGTGTTTGAAAGTAATCTTTTATGTAGAAAATAAATCTATTTTTATCTTCTATTCTCCATGTGTAAACTATGTGCTTTTTCTGATTGGTGTAGCACTTTAAATTCAGTGTAAAAAGTATAAAAATGTACATTTAAGCATTGAAAACGAGCAAAGATAGTAACTCATAAGTTCATGAAAGGAATATTGTTAACAATATTGATTTTCATGTATTTACGAATTGAATCACTCATTCTAAGTATTTAAGCTTTTATTGTTCTGATTATATCGACAAAGATGCTACAAGTGACATTTTTTTATTCATACTGTAAGATTTGCAAATGGCAAACAAAATAAGGGCATGCAAAAAAAAAAAAAGAATCCTCTTGATATAGACTTACTTATAAAGACCACTGGATTTAATAAAGATTCGTTTCACTGCTGCCAAGCACACTGCAAAAACCATCTAGAAATAAGTAAAAAAAGTCTTAAATTAAGCGTATTTACCCTTAATTTGAGTAGGTAAACGAGATAGTTTGCCAATGGAATGAGTATTTTTACTCTTAAAGTAAGACAATTAGATAAAATGGCCTTGAAATAAGACAATGCAATTGTGTTTTCTTATTTTAACTGTAAATTGTCTTGTTCCATTGGCAAAATGTCTCTTTTACCTCCTCAATCCAAGAACAAATGCACTTATTTTAAGAAGAAAAAAAAAACGTATCTAGATTTCGATTTTTTTCCAGTGTGTAAATAAGATGGTTTGCCAATGGAATGAGTATTTTGCTCTCAAAAAAAGGGAATTATACAATATTCACTTTAGACAATGCACATTTTTTTCTTATTTTAAGTGTAAATTTTCTTGTTCCATCTGCAAATTTTCTTCCTCAATTCAAGAAAAAAAGGCACTTATTTTTAGAAAAAATTGCTTATCTAAAATTCAATTTTTCCCAGTGCAGAAAATACCTTCTTCATCACAGCCCTTACTTTGTTCTTTATGTGAACGTTTTCCATGGCAGCCTAGCTAAAACGTTCATTTCTTTGACAAATACCTCTCAGGGTTAAGCCACTCATCTTGTTTGCGAGTTTGACTTTAGCATTAGCTCTCTGACTAAACTAGTTTGGATAACACTTGACTGAACAAACATTCTCGTTTAACTTATCAGATGATAGGATTTATTATATCTGATTTCCTGTATCAGATTTATTACTTGTCTGAAATGTAATACCCAAAAAGCTGTTTCTGAAAGTATAGCTTCAGTAAATAAACTTGACTAAAACAGTTGAAATTGAACACAGCCCTTCTCTTTAATACGAAACATGCTGTGCACATCCATCATCTCCCAAGGTGAGAGCCAAACATTTACAGGCAGTAAAACAATAGCCTCGATTGAAGTGGTGTACATTCTACACTAAGACATCTACACCTGATCTATGCCTTTGCTTGCAAAGTCTTGGCCTTTGTTTAAATACAAAATTAAAATACATTTCGTGAACCGTAGATAGCTGAAAGCGTTAGCCCAACAGCAAACTCCAGGGACAATGGGAGAAAAATCTGCCTTTTGGCCGAGGAGGGATTGGGAAAGGAGGGCTAAACAACAGAGTAAATATTTGGCAGTGGAGAGCTCTTGGAAGCGGCAGAGTGCCCACTTCGGCTGAAGCCTGTGGGTGTTAAATAGATTAAGGGGGCTACTGGGTCATTATGGAAAGAGAAATTCCTGCTCTTTGGACATGACTTCTTTGCTTTTGCGTGTTTTTGCTCTCCAATCTAGTGGCCTCTGTAAGCAATCCACTTCAGCTGACCCTAATAGAGCTACTGTATTCAACCCAGACTTGCAAAAACTTTAACGTACTGCATATTTGGCAGATGCAAATTATATTTAGTGTGTCTACATGAATAGAGTTCTTTTTGAGCTTATATGTATTCAACTAAATAAGTCAAATATTTATTTCCTACTGCAACATAAAATAAAACTTTTGATAAAGAGAAAACATATTTTGAAATAGTTAAACTTTTTTTTATATATATTCAAGTTGACATGTTAGTAGTTTCCCTAATAACCACAACTAAGGTGAGCTTTTTGTCACAGACTACCTTGTTTTTTTTAAGATGAACAATCTACTAAACAGCAATAAAGCTTAAAGCTACAGCTTAGCATTAGCATTCATGACTTGACATAGCCTACTTCATGCTCCAACACAAACTGTATATATATAGTGTAAACATGCACAAATAGTGTTGGACTATAAGATTTCTACATTTTAATTTCTGAGTCACTTGCTGTTATTTTTATTCCCTTTTAATGTATTTGGAGCAGAGGTAAAATCAGATGAATATCTTTAAGCAACTTGCAAAAGAAAAGAAAAGACACCGATTTTTGCTGATCTTTGAAACCTAAATGGAATTTAATATGGCCTTAATCACACATGTAATATTGCTCCGGCCTATAGACTGGGCGGCAGGAGACGCGGAGCAGTAGATAGTGTCCCGGATGAGCTCCATTGAAAACCATGACAACACAGAACAAGCTCAGATTTATCCCGTGAGGTTAAAGCACATTGTGTTTGGGCGTCAATCAGCCATTATAGCCGCACTGAACAAATGCAAAATCTTGACTGGAACAAATGCTTCCAACGGGTCTCGGACGCGGGGCTACATTTTCCCTCTTTGTTCTCCTTCTCTGGTTGGCATGTATTGGTGTTGCGCCCCCCTCCATTTCTCACCCGACCACCCAGGACGCCCGGGGAGGCCGCGCTCTCCTCCTCGGTCCTCTATGAGGAGGGAGAGGCGCGATGTCAGTGAAGGAGCGAAAATCACACATCAGGCAGGATCAATCAACTAATAAAAGATGTTTGGATCAATCAACTAATAAAAGATGTTTGGATCAACAGGCGCATCAAGTTTTCCCCAGGTCTTTGTTTCTAAGTTGCCTGAAGTCAGAAGAAAGTGATTAATGATAAGATGTTATTTCCATTTCCCTGGTCGGTAGAATGAAGAATTGCTGATCATTTGTTTTACCAATTAATATAAGGGATGATTAATCACGCGAAAAAAAAAACTGGTGGAAGTTAAAACTAGTTAAATGACACGCCCTCTAAATGGTTTATGCTCCTAATTAGGACAGAAGAGTTAGTTTATAAGAGATGATATAATATATTTATAGGTTTCCGAATAGATAAAAAAGGAAAATATGTTGTTGAAATAATTTCGGTTTAAAGGATGTGACAAATGGTGAAGGATGACTCAGAACCCTTAGCAAAAAGTAGTATAGTTGAAGTAAATTCTATTAAGAATACATAAGTATAAGTTTTGAAAGTATACCGAACAATGTACTTTTAGTGTACTTGAAGTATTACTAAAGTAATACTTCTTCGAACTAACTTGGGACATTTTTAAGTTTACTAAAGTATACTTAAAGTATACTTTAGTAAACAATAAAGTAAACATAGTCAAGTATACTTGACTATACAGTGTGCATTGTTAGGTATATGAAATATAGTTTAGAATAGCCTAAGTACACTAGGCCCTAAGTGCACTGCCTGATTTTAAGTATGAAATTAGTGCACGTTTAGTACGGTATACTTGAATAAACTACTTTTTGCTAAGGGAAGTTAAAGGTTAAAAATAAGTTAAAGGTTATATAGTGGTTTAATGGAGAAACTTTATTTTCAACTTAATAAAATTAAGTTCTAATTAGGCCGCACATGTTGATAAAGTCCTAATAAAATTGTAAATAAGCCGCATCTACTGTCCGATCTGAATCAGAAATTTAAAGACGTCTATAGACACAAAAATTACTAAACTAATTAATTAAATGTTATTATCTTTGGTTTAATTAAAGCAATGGTTTATTATAATTATGCGTATGACAAATTAATGATTAGGAACAACGGGATTCAACTAAACTGTAGGTAATTTATTTTCATGTAATCTATAGAATATAGCAGCCAACATAGGGCTGATGAGTAGACACACGTGTGGTAGCCTATTAATAATACTAAATATTAGAAATTAATGTACTATCTAATATATTAAATTAATCAAGTCTAGAGCACAATGGTATGTTTGTTTCCGCCTAAAAGGTATCACTGGCTCACTAACTGCAAGTTAAACCCTGCGGATTTTTAAAATGGGACCTGTGTCATGTGATTCTGCAGCCAACACGATCCCACCGGTCTGTTGTAGTTGGAAAGACCCCCTACATCCATAAAATGTCTCCACATATGAGCAGTCTGATCTGGCAGGTTTTACTTTGGGAACATTTAGACTCTTAATAGAGTTAAGCATGGATTTAGCATTTTGATTAATAAAACCTGTTAAATATTTCTTTTTAAATGTGATCTAATTTAGAACAGTAATATTGGAACAATAGCAGATCTCTTTGAATACTTAAACTAATCAATTTAAGTACAACTATTTTAAAGATAAGATAATTAAACTAATTTTATAGCTATTTGGTGAATTATAATATTTTGTTCTGTCTGTTGGCAAAAAATATATAGTTTTTTACCGCAGCCATGAGTAAAGACAAGAACAAACCGACATCACATATATATATATATATATATATATAAAAAAAAAGACGTCCTGTGGTTGGCGGGAAGGCAGTCCATTCAGTCATATATTGCTTTTTATGTAAATAATTTTAATTTAACAATCAAAACTATTTAAAAAAAAACACATATATGAAGCCAAATAGCCAAAAACGTTTGTAATAAGAGTTTATTCTCGCATGAAATTACACTTTATCCTGAAAAAGGCAGAGAAAGAGAGAGGGCATCCCTACTGGAGTGTTTGGGAATCCTCCAGCGTCCATAAAGCTCCAAACTTCTCACGCTGCAAGCGATCCGCACATTAGTGGCGCATTAGTTAAACCAACTCTGCGGGCATCACGCTAATTGTTCACTTTGTATGCAAATATTGGACACGTTGTTTGGACAAGAGCAGGAGAAGGGGGACAGAGTGAAGGGGCATGGAGGAGGAGGGAGGGCAGTTTGATGATGGGACAGCCTCTGTTGTCAGTTGCCACCCAAGACGTGATTCAGCTCCAACAATTACCATTATCTGTTTCTCAGTTGGACGATACGGGACGAATCTGTAATGATGACGAGTGTTTCCTTGGTTCTTTGTGTAGTTTTTCTTTTCTTTTTTTTAAAGTCCACACCCAGCCATCATTGGTGACAGCACTCCAGCCATTCAGGTGCTGAGCGGAGGAGGAGGCTATATAGGCTAACAGGAGGCGCGCATGGAGAGTTCTGTTTGTACACACTGTGCCAGGCGCACGGATTGTTGTTTGAACGCTGCAGCGAAGTGGGACAGATTAACTTTGAGAGCTCTCTTCCATCTTAAGGGGAGAAAACACAGGATTATACCCGATTGTACGCGATGACTGCACCGAACAGGTTCAGTTTCTCCGTCAGGAGCATCCTGGATTTACCTGAGAAGGAGGCGGAGGCTGCGCCGCGGTCCTCTTCGGTTCACTCCTCCTGCTCCTCCAGCTCACCATACACCTCCTGGGTCGAGTGTGATCGGAGCCCCAGCATGTGTAAGTGCATGGTTGATTTTACAGGCAAATGCATGCAGTGTTTATATTTAATTATAAGGATTCCAACAATCTATCAAAAAAGTAAAACATTATTTTACGCAATGTTTTCAAAAATATGTATTTCTGTTTTCCACCATAGCTTCTGATGAAGGCAATTTGGAACTGTCCCCCGACTCAACCAAGCCGGATGATTCGTCCCTTGATTTGGAGCCAGAGAGGATCAAGAAGAGCAAGAAGCGCCGCGTCTTGTTCTCCAAAGCCCAAACTCTGGAGCTGGAGAGACGCTTTCGCCAGCAGCGCTACCTGTCCGGACCGGAGAGGGAGCAGCTGGCACGGCTCCTCAACCTCACACCGACCCAGGTCAAGATCTGGTTCCAGAACCACCGCTACAAGATGAAGAGAGGCCGGGCAGAAGGCGCGCTGCCTCCGGACGCAGACATACCGCAGCCTCCGCTGCTGCGCAGGGTTGTTGTTCCGATTCTGGTCCGGGACGGGAAGCCGTTTCACACCTGCTTTATTGAAACGGAGAAAGTGGGCTGCTTAACCTCTCCTGCTCCTCCTCATCCTCAGGCAGCTTCCTTCCACTTAGCTTTCCCTCCACTCCAGCACCCCTCCACTGCACCTCTTCCTCCCCGGTACCAACAGCACTTTCCAGCTGCGGCGGCCTCCAGGTTTGCTTGGAGGGACTTTTGGAGCGACTCGGTTCCCTTTAATCCTCTGAAATGAGGCTCCTCATAAAGAAGCACATACTCATTTAGAATGGCATCAAATGTTTTCTAAATGTTTAAAACATTTTTTGAGCTACTTAAACATTTAGATTTTAGAACAAATACTATTTTGCACATTTTGTTGGAATATGTTTGGTGTTGGGGTTATTTTTATATAAATGATGAAAGATCTTTCTTTGATACTCTTGTACTGTAGGAGATTTTTAAAGTGATAATGCATTTTGTATTGTTTTTCTCTTCCCATCTTTATATGTTTTTAATTATGTGTATATATAACTTTACGCATTTCAGTAGTTAAAGAGTGGTTCATCCTATATGAAGAAATCAGCCTGTAGTGTCATTGTATAAAGGAAAATGTAATATTTAGTTATTTTATTTTATTTTGTCTTCCTTTGAACTGCCTTTAAAGTTTAAACTGTTTCATCATGTTGCAAAAAATTTTATGAATAAACCCTTCTATTTTGGAATAATTCATTTTTGAGTATTCTGCTACTTTCCCATGTAAACCAGCTGTGATATTGGATCTTAATGACCAGGCATATTTTGCTTAATTTTCTCATATTAAAACATATTTTTTGACTAGATTTATTTCCAAAGCTGGAAATATTTATTATTTTGAAAAATGTTAATGCATACCTTAACATTACATAAAATTTATTCATTTAATTTAGTTAAAGTGCATATGTAGTTTTTCCTCATTTAAACATCTTTTACTCTTATCTGTCTAGTTTTATATTTAATAGATGCATTTAAAAAAAAATCATTATATCAATTGTGTTTATTGATAGTTATACTATATATTTTTAATTTGTGTCAGTTCTAAAATGCATATAAATAGAGTAAATCCTTGCTGTTTAAGAAAGAATTTAAGAAGGTTTCAGGTTAATGTAAAAGCTAAAAAAGCTAATTATGCAGCCAAAAGCTGAGCAAACATCTCCTCTAAAGGACTGGATTTGGTTAAGCATGAGAAAGGCAGCCTCTTTTATCAAAGCCCCACGTTGGGGTCTGAGGCCAGGGGGTCCTTCGCTTATTCTGTTATGTTTTGTTATTCTGATGAAAGTAAGCTAAATGCAGCTATTGGCACTTTCTGTAAATGTTGGCTTGTGCTTCTTATAACCATAAAAAGATAAAGAAAACTGAACTTTTTCCATATATTTGTTATCATTTAATAACAGTTATTCTTGTTTTATTTTTTACATGCCCCTTCCTGCCGGATTAGGTAAACAGTGGGTGGTATGGTTAACTTACAATGTTGAGTTGGATGCGTTTAATTCCCAGCTTGAAACTTAAATGTTTTATCCTGCAGCTCAAAAACTGCTGCATAAGATCAGCAGAAGGTGGAATTAGAAATTTTGATGACTCTATATAGGTTAATTATGGAACCAGCACAGCTTAGATGTAAAACTCCTCTGTCAGCAGCCTCATGGAAGCAAGACTTCCCTGATCATTGGCCCAAAATGAAAAATATGTCTATGTGTTTAAAATCATGTCAGTGCCTGGGGGGCCCGTGCACTTCCACGCCCCCTATAATGTTGTTTGCTCGTCCTGTGACCCCGAAGCTCATCGTCCCTGTCACCTGGCCCTTTGTCCCCATCACTGGGGCCACCTTGCATTACATATGGAGGGGACTGACTGAACCCCTCAGCTTGCAGCATCTCCCCTTAAACGCTTTCTTTGTCCGGGTGTCTCCCCCTGAATGGACCATTGTACCTCCACCAAAGGGGACTGAGACAAAATCTTTAGTGTTTCAATTCTCGTGATGTTTAATCAGTCCCTGCGACAAATTTATGAGCTTTGACCACACAATGGTGTTTTAGAGCATCTTGGGGGTTTAAGAGTGACAAAGACAGGCTTTTAGAGGTTGCCATTGGTTTTTTAAGTTAGTCAGAAGAATTGTCTGAATGGGGACTGGCTTGTATTGGTCTGCCCATCCTTTAGTTTTACTCACTGGCTGGCTCTGGGCATCCCACAAAGTTAGAAGACCCACATTTACTAGGCCTCAGAAGGTGTTTGGTAAAGTTTTTAGACATAACTTGTGCTGTAATTACAATACAGATTAAACTCAGTAAATAATTTAGTGAAATTGACCTTTAAATTGCTACTCCGGAGTCTTTATTTGCAGCTCTCTTCTTAATTATTGGCACACCTGCAAAATAGGTTTAAAATATTAGGACTGATCAACCTTTTATAACAGTTTTTTAAGCTAGAATTTTAGCTTTACTGTACAAATAGTTTGCTTTGGAGACTTTTTAAACTCTCTATTTTTACTCTTTTCAATGTGTGATGGTGATACATCTTCAGCTCCTCATTGTGCCATATTTATAAAAGTTTGAATGTTTACAAAGTTCAATTTCCACTTTAAGTACAGGAAGGAATGCCATAAGAATCCCTCCCAAACACACATTTGTTGTCTTAAATGGCACATTTTCTAGTTTTTCCCATTTTTTTTAGTGTGCCTCAAAGTCACATTATATACAACCAGGAAAAAAAGATAAGCATTGATTTTAAATAAAACCTTCTTAGAAGGGAAGGATTTAAAAGCAATTATGGTTTACATTTAAAATTATTACTTTATTGGAAGTCAGGGGATACAGTTGGTTGAGTTGTGGCCCATGGAGAAAGTTTTTTAATTGTGGTTTACAGTTTGTAATGATGACCAAAGTTTTTTTTATTAATAGTCTTCTGTTAGCTCCAAGCCTGACTGTTTTCTCCAATATAATTTGTGCTATTATCAATTTCCAATAATTAATTCTGATTATGTCCCCAATCAGCTGCTTCACATTGTGTTAATTGTTCTTACCTGATCCAGAAAAGCCCCTCCTCAGTCTGAACACTGACTTTGAGCAGTTTCTCCTTCTGCAGCATTTTTCTATTGTTTCCTTGTGTATCTCTCATGTAATACTTTAAGGAAAATATATAATCATTATCTAAATTATCCTGTCATCCACCTGCCATTATTTGGTTACTCCAACAACTCCCAAACTGAAAACCAATTACAGGTGTTTATGTAACAAATCTAGATATTTTTACCCACTTAATACTCCTATACTCTTAAATCATACTACTTAAAGGAAAAAATATGAATTGCTCACATCAGTGTCATAACCAAGGCATTGCTCATGCACCAGTCATCTGATAAGTAAGGCTTAAACTGATTAAACATATTCTGTGTTATTCAATAAGGACACAAAATTATTTTTTGTGTTTCCCTTTGAAAATTGCATGTGTTGCAGCTCGCTGTTGTTTAACATTGGACAAATACTTAAGATGAGCATATGGACTGTTCACCCTGTTCACTTCACATTTTTTGCAATAAATACAATCGCTTCTTTCAGAGAGCCCCAAGGCAGCTGTGGCTACAATGTAGTTTGCCCACTGGAAAAAATCTAAATCTAGATAAGTCATTTTTTCTTAAAATAAATGCATTTATTCTTGGATTGAGGAGGTAAAAGAGACATTCTGCCAATGGAACAAGATAATTTACACTTAAAATAAGAAAAAAAATTGCATTGTCTTATTTCAAGTGCATATTATCTAATTATCTTATTTTAAGAATAAAAATACTCATTCCATTGGCAAACTATCTCATTTTTCTGCTCAAATTAAGGGTAAATACACTTAAGATATTTTTACTTATTTGTAGATGGTTTTTCCAGTGCCACCATCAGTGTGCATCTGTGAAGGGTTAAAGCCTGAATAGTAAACCACTTTGGTCAAGTCCTCTGACTTGAAAAAGTTCTATATAAGAACAGGCCATTTACTATTTATAAATTCTTTCCCACAAAGACCCAATTTGTTCTTCTACTCTAAGAAATCAAGTTTATTGGTCATACACTCAACAAAAATATAAACGCAACTCTTTTGGTTTTGCTCCCATTTTTCATGAGGGGAACTGAAACATAAATTTTATTTTACACAAACCATCCTTGACTTCCTTCGAAGTCCGTGAAAATAAGGAGACCGGAAGTGTTTTGGCTGTGAATTCAAACAGGTCTACCCTTCGGCGGGTTTTACCGCCGTATGCTCTGTTGCTTAGCAACCGTGAAAGTTGACACACAAAGCAGTAAAAGAATGAATACCGAGGTTTTCAAAACTGTTTGTTTATTTATTCATTTATGTTTTATTATAAAGTGAACAAAGACTACACTCACGAGAATCCAGAGTGGAATAAAGGTTCCAACCACCGGGAGCAGGAACAAATAAAATCAAATGTAATGATAGAAACCTTAGTCAGTTAAATAACCTGCTGCTGTCATTTTGCACATCTCTGATGTTACTGCTATTTTCAAATATCCATTACTGTAAAAATGTCCATAGCTGCATATTGGTTATTTATTCTCCAGTTTTATATTGTTAAAACACTTTACAGAGTTTTATTTTTTGTATTTTAACTCTTCGCTGTTATGTTATTCTTATACATTTTTCTAAGGTCCACATTTGTGTGACCATTTTCAATAATCTTTCTGCTGCTGTAAATTTGCCCATTGTGGGACAATGAAGGGATTTTCTATTCAATAAAAGGGGTAGAAAGATATAAGTAAATCTAAACAATGTATGTACAAAATATATCTGCAAAATCTCTAATATTCAACAACAAAAAAATATTTAGTTAAGCATATTGTGCAAAACAGCAATAAAAAAATTAAACTCCTATCAGATTTGTAGGTCTCACTCTGCAGATATATTAGAATCTTTCCTTAAATTACAGCCAAACCCATTTACACAGTAACAGATTAAAACCTTTAAATAAATCAAACATCACCGCCACATATCTGACTCAATGATCATTAAAACAACTTTTTTCATTCATTTCAGACGGAACTATTCACAGACTTGTATCATATTAAACTGAACTTCCAATATTCACCACTGTTCGGCGCCAAGTAACCTTTCCTCTGATCACGGCTTGCTTGGTCTCGCAATGAATCCTGGGATATCCAAGGATACCGAGGATACATCGGACCCGTCCTTCAAATCGGGCAAAAAGAAGGACGCATTTTAAGGCCGCATAACAAGGACTCTTGGAATCCGACCAGACCACGGCGCCGCGCTATGACGTAA
Organism: Cyprinodon tularosa; assembly: GCF_016077235.1. Classification (NCBI taxonomy): domain Eukaryota; kingdom Metazoa; phylum Chordata; class Actinopteri; order Cyprinodontiformes; family Cyprinodontidae; genus Cyprinodon; species Cyprinodon tularosa. Next base: position 222,208 of record NW_024039036.1, on the reverse strand, counting down.
TTTTCCTTTGAATCTGGCCTTCCTAGGACACGTCCTAGGTTTTTGAACAGAGCATAAATCTTTGAAAGTCAGCACTTCCCCTTTGCTGAGATAATCCATCCCACCTCACAGGTGTGCCATATAATGATGCTGATTAGACACCATGATTAGGTGTGCCTCAGACTGTCCACAATAAAAGGCAACTCTGAAAGGTGCAGTTTTATCATACAGCACAATGCTAAAGATGTTGCAAGATTTTAGGGAGTGTGCAATTAGCAAGGTGACAGTAGGACTGTCTATGAGAGCTTCACGGTGGACCTAGTTGCAGCACTGCTTTTAATGATTGTCTTGTACTCTGTTTTTATTGTTATGGTCTTTTAACCTTTGTTTTATTTTTCCCTTTTTGAACTGTAGCACTTTGAGATTTGAATTCAAATGTAAAGTGCGTTACAAATAAAATTCATTATTATCATTATTAGCACTGTTGTCTTAAAGCAAGAAGGTTCTTGGTTTGATTCCTGACCCGGGGTCTTTCTGCATAGAGTTTGCATGTTCTCCCTCAGCTTGCGTGGGTTCTCTCCGGGTACTCCAGCTTCCTCCCACAGTCCAAAAACCATGACTGTTAAGTTAATTTGCTTCTCTAGATTCTCCTTAGGTGTGAGTGTGCATAGTTTGTGTGTCCCTGTGTTGCCCTATGACAGATTGCTGACCTGTCCAGGTTTTACCCCGCCTCTTGTCCATAGAGTGCCGGAGATGAGCACCGGTCCTACCGCGACCCTAAGCGGGAGAAAATCTTTGTATAGCACTTTAGTCCTATTGGGTGTCAAATGTGCTTCATTAATAAAATAGGTATGGTATGACTTCATTTCCAGAGTTCTGATAACGCATTTCCGAGTTAATCTTAAATGACTGTGATTTACAAGAGAGGTTTTGTTTAGAGAAAACTACAATCTAGTAAAACTATTTATAAAATGGATCAAGGGTAAGCTGTAGAACTGTGTAAGGGTTATTAAGATATTACGAGTTTCTCAAGTGGTATGCAGGTCAATGGCCCAAATTAGAGATTCTCCTTCTTAGCAGCAAAGGCTGCGTCTGCTTTGGACCGGCTCATAACACCCATTACTGTACATTTATTTGGAACTGAAAATTAATGTTCAACCTGTAACCAATCAATTTTTTGTGTTCTACATGCTTGATAGAAATATTTTCTGAAATTGATTTATCTATTATTTTTATTATTTGTTAACTGTCTGAAATAAATTTATTTCACTCATTTAAATAATATCAGTTCAACTGAAAATGTGTTAATTTTCAGTCACATGACCTATTTTGATATTTTGTAGCAACTTCGGTTTAAAAGCACTGGTTCAAAAAAATTGTTTTTTTTTTTTTTTGCAGTGAGGAAGTTATAAGGTGATTTTGGTTGAATTATTAATGAAATTATCACTTTCATTAGACTGCTGGTTGAGAAGGCTCTGAGTTGGAGGAAAATTTTGTTTTCAAGAATCCAGTTTTAAGTAGAGTTTAGGAACAGTGCTGACATCAAATTAGTGAGCATAATAGTGAGCTTGCAAAGTTAACATCTGTAGTGATTGCTGATGAACAGCAGATCTTAGCTCCCCAAAAGTTTTTAGTTTGTTTGTCTTGATCCTGAAACCTCTTTAAGTAACAGACAAATATTTTCTACTTTAAAATAAAATGTATGCACGTAATTGCACCAATTTTATTGGTTAAATACTGATTGTTTTAATAGTATCACAGAAAGTGAAAGGGAGCCATTTAAAACAGACATTTAAAAATAGCCAAATCCTTTTGTCTGTTTAATTTGTTTGTTATTTGACAATTTCATAGTAGGCCTACTATGACTTTTCCCAGTCCCCGTATTCCCCACTAGATGGTGGAATAACACTCATTATACAAGAAACTAGACATAAAAGAAACTGAGTTCAACTGGTGGAGAGACTTAAATGATCCACAAGGGGGGGTGTTTAACCCCAAAACAACATGTCATTAAGAGCCTTGGTGCTGCTGAAGTGGGAGTCCTAAAAGTGACATAATCCTGAACACTTAATATATGGACATTTGCTCAAAGGTCCCATGGCAGGATGATTGAAATGCTTAGATTTAGACTTCAAATGATTCATGCAGTTTAAAAAGTTTCTATCATATACTGTGGATCAGACAAATGCAAACTGATCAAAGCTGCTAATTGCATTACAAAAATCAAGGTTCCTTGATTTTTGTAATGCAGTTCCTCAATCTGCTTGATCTACTGGGCAGCAAAGCCTAAAAATCAGGAGAATTAATATTTTTTAGACATAATGTGTTGTACAGTAATTATGTATGTTAATGCCAAAAAAGATGTTTTGTTTAAATATTGACTAATAAGAACCAAGACTTAAAATTTTCCGTAAGTCCACCTCTAACAAATTGAACTAAAACTGTCCAGAGAAAACATTTGAGTATGAAAGATCATGTTTTAATAGCCCAAGAGCGGTGATTTTAAAATATTGAATACAGCTTTAATTAAATAGTATCAGCTTAAATCCACACACATCATGCTTTAAAGATGAATAAGAAGCATATTGTAAGATGTTTTATATTGTGGAACTTACTGTGGATCTACACCATAATATCAACTAAATCAGTGATTTCTGAATAAAATAAGTCCTCTTCTTTTCTACTTCTTGCTTTTGTTTATTTTTTCAGGGGTCATATCATGTACCAATCAGCTGAGTAACTGCAACTTGTGGCCTCGATAACAAAGGCTCACATTCACCACTTTCTTGATGTTTCATTATTCTGAGAAATTAGCGGGAACATTTGGACTAATTGCTGCTAATTGGCCATAATGAGCGCGTAGTGGAGCACAGGAACGGTAGTGATTTAGATGATTAAGAATGTCTTGCAGAATTCTTTAATTAAGGAATGCATATGCAAGCTTTAGCGTGGATGTATGGAGATGCTGTAATTTCATTTGCTGGCTGCAAGTTATGTACCAGTGCTTTGGCTGATGTGCAAAAACAATATGTTTAGCCATGGTGCTTAATTAAAGATTGGCTCTGCAGGATAAAAAAAAAGAAAAAGTGACATGACTGATAGTTATCGGAGGCTGGATAACTCCCTGACTAAAGGATACTGCAGACAGCGCACTCTTACTGATGCATACTCTGGCTCTTGGTTGCCTAGATTGTATACTTAAAGCGTATCTTTCTGTGATAAAATTTCCTTTGGAGTCAAACAGGTCACTGAGGGTCTGATGAGACAAGCTGCCACCAGAAGACGCTGTGCTGCTGCAATTTCTCCAAGGTGCAGCCTTGGAGAAATCTGCTGCTCTGAAGGTTGACCCCTAGATAATAGGTTTCACCCAATCCAAATCCTTGAAACATTGTTTTTCACTGGGTATCTTAAAAAACTTTGTTTGATAACTGTATTTAGTAAAAAACAATATAGGCCCTATACATCCGTTATATAATATATCATGCATAATAAAATAAACTCAAAAATAAATATGTAGGATTCAGGAAAAGAAAACAATGCATAATAAATCACTAATTAAGATAAAAGAATGCATGAAATATTAGATGGACAAAACAAATAGTGAAACCAATAAAAATGGGTCTAACATAAATATAAATATGTAGTATATTTGATATAAATATTAAAGTACTGGAATGTAATCAACCAAATTAAAAAAGAAACATATTGTTTGCTGCTGATCTTTCTTATTGTCTCTTCTAAAGTGAAGAAAACATCAAAACAACAGTAGAAATTAAATCTATTCTAAGGTAGAATATATATAGTAACCCCGACAACTACAATCAAGATGTAATGTTCACCAATGGCTGCCTCAGGTGGAATGAGCTCACCTTGTTTTCTATCTTATAGCTCTGTCACTATTATTGGTAAGAATGGATACACGCTAAAATCAATATAGGTTCTACAAATTGCCCACAAAGAGACTAGCTTTTGCATTGTTGCTCAATAAGCTAAACCTACCTGGAAAATGAACAAAAATAAAACCATTCTAAGCAACAATGTTTAACTCCCAGTGACCACTAATTTAAAATACCATATTACAGCACAAAAAGCACAGCTTATATCAGGCTCCAGAGCAAAATCCTTAAGCTGTTCTTTTTGGAATTGTTGACTTTTACTAAAGTAATGCTTTGATTTACAACACAACTTATTACTGGATACAGCATACAATTAGTAATAACAACAACAGATGATATAAACAAAATCTTTACAAAATGCTCATGCAGGACTTGTTCCCAACATAAAGATGAAGTTTATCAATTTTAGCAATTAAACTTTAAAGCATTTTTACAGTTTAATATAAAATTATTCCAATTATCTTAGTCACCAACAGAGCAACATATGATTTGCTATTTTGTTACTTTGTTGTAAATCGTTAAGAAAGACATCCATTTTTTTTCTTTGCTATACCTTTGATGACATCACAATATGCATAAGCTTTAGAAAATGTCCAACTGTTTTTTCTTTGCATTTTTATTTTTTCTTGATATATTTTTCATCAAAATCATTTTTCAATAGTAATAAGTTGTGCATAAGTTTTGAGCTGTACAATTTCCCTATAAATTGTAATTCAAACACAGTATTTTATGAAATATCCATGTTTAATAAATCATGAGTGTTTTCAGATATGTTAAATTGACAAACTAAAATGCATTAAAAAAATATTTTTAAACTAATAGGTAGATATTTCATGTCCTAAAAATGGTTTAGTATCTTTTGAGAAGCACCTGAAACCATACAGGTGTGTTTCGGTAAATGATTTCACTTCTAAATATCTTCTTGATTTTCCATCACATCGGTCAAATCCTGTTAGTATAAAAATCAGTTTAAAGTCATTTTAAAAAGCTTTATTTTTGTTTGGTTGTTTTTCCTACTGCTATAAGCCGTGATTCATATTTTGATAATAACAATAATCCGTTGAAGTCAAAGCACAGTCCGTTTCCTGTGCCTCTGTGTAAAATTGCGCAGATGATTGGGTTAAACTGTAATCGATCCTTGAGCATTAAGGCAAGACGCGGTGCTCAGGGCTACCTGGACCTGTGCTGCAGAAAAGTAGCTACTTGAACACTGTTAACTTCACATGAGAGCCTCTCCTTCCGCCAGACTAGATTTTTCTCCCCTCTCTTTTTACAAGGGTGTGCATCTGTATTTGGGTAACGCGCTGCTCTCCTCCAATGACATCAAACGCAAGAAGGGAGAAAAAAAATAACTCAGGGGTTAATCACTACGCAGCCACTTAACACGCCGATGTATATTTATTTACTTATCTGGTGTTTTTCCTTCCCTGCAAGTGCACTTTTGCATGTCTGAGTACGATAAGGCATAACACAAACAATCCTGTAATCACTGGAGGCCTCTCATGGCCATTAAAAGTCAGTAGTTCAACCGAGGAGTGGTTCTCCAACTCTCAAGTCCGTATAGGCCTCCTTCCTTCAAGAGGCCCTCGTAAACATCACTACAGTTAATAAAGTGCATTGTGGTCAGGAAGCAAACAGCAGCAAGTCGCAAACTCCAGCATGCAGAAGCCGGAGCGCCCGGAAACCGCCCCGCAGCAGCGCCGGGGATGAGCGCTTATGATCATGTGCGGCGGCGCTTATGTTATTGTTAGTGGGAGGGGAGCACATGTCTTCTAAGTGAAATTACGCTAGGAGGGGAGAGCTGTTTTTTTTTCTCTCTTTCTTTTTTTGTATTGTTGGCTATGCCCCGCCTCTGATGGTAGCCTTAAACCTGGCACCCGGCTAAAACAAACCAAAGCCAGCACCGAGCTCCCCACTCAATCCAATTAAAGGCGCGACTTGAGGCGCTCTTCTACGTGTTCATCTACCAGGATCGACGTTGAGACAACAGGAACCAGAGGGGCTTTGGCCAAAAAAAAAAAAAAAAAAAGAAGGGGGAGAGAGAAGAGAAGGAGAGATTGCCTTGCCTTCTAATTTCTCCCTCTCCAAGCCACAGAACAATGTCGATGAGCCCTAAGCATACGACTCCTTTTTCTGTTTCCGATATCTTGAGTCCCCTTGAGGAGAGCTATAAGAAAGTAAGTATGGAGAATAACAACTTGGGGGCACCTCTCGCTTCTTACCGGCAGCCGCAGGTCTCCCAGGCGGCGATGCAGCAGCACCACATGGGCCACAACGGGACTGTGTCAGCGGCTTACCATATGACTGCGGCAGGTGTGTCCCAGCTGTCACACACTGCCATGGGGGGGGTACTGTAACGGCAACTTGGGTAACATGGGGGAGCTCCCGGCGTACCAGGATGGGATGAGGGGCAGCGCAGCGGCCACCGGCTGGTACGGAGCCAACCCCGACCCGCGCTTCTCCACCAGTGAGTATCCACATCATTGCTCAGTTTTTACGCTTTAAATCAGATTTTATTTTGTGGACACTATAAAATAGAGTTTAAATATATTATATCCTCCTATTAAGATTGGTTTTTATTCTCCTACATTCATATATATAGCATTTTCCATCAAGTGCAACATCTGGAGCGCATCAAATATTTCCACGCGAGCGCTGAGATAAATGAACATTTTGTTTTTGGTCGCTGCATATTTAAAGAAAGAAAAGAAAAATCGCTCCTAACAAATTGTAATTTAGCTGATAATTCCAGAAAACTAGATGGACAATCATCATAAATATGTAATGCGCTTCATTATTTGACTGTATAATATAAAATAAAAAAGAAAGAAGCATATTTGCACATTTATTTTCCGTGATCCACAGCCAAAGGGATACAGCAGCAGTTTCAATCTGTTTTTGCTATATTATTTTTATCTAAAATGAACGACCTGAGTTATTTTAACTCTCCAATTATCTTTTAAAAATCAGATAAAACTTAATAATGGTATTTGTATATATATTTAAACACATAATATTAGCCAAATTTTTAAACTAGTTAACTTGTAAACCAAAGTAGAATGCTACGCTGTGATTTTAGTTTCCCTACAAATAAGTCCATAGCAAATAAGTTCTTTTTTTTATATACATCGATCGCATTTTCCCAAAAATGGTATTAATAAAGATTTGTGTTTAATTCAAGTTCAAATCTTTTCCCCCAGTTTCTCGCTTCATGGGCTCCTCGTCCGGCATGAACATGGGGAGCATGGGTAGCCTCGGTTCCCTGGCGGATGTGGGCAAAGGCATGGGCTCCCTGTCCAGCACCCCGAGGAGAAAAAGACGGGTGCTTTTCTCACAGGCGCAGGTTTACGAGCTGGAGCGCCGCTTCAAGCAGCAGAAATACCTGTCGGCGCCCGAGAGGGAGCACCTAGCGAGCATGATTCACCTGACCCCGACCCAGGTGAAGATCTGGTTCCAGAATCACCGCTACAAGATGAAGAGGCAGGCCAAAGACAAAGTGTCGCAGCAGCAGATGCAGCAGGAGAGCGGCTCATGCCAGCAGCAGCAACAGCAGCAGCAATCTCCTCGGAGGGTGGCCGTGCCTGTGTTGGTAAAGGACGGCAAGCCGTGTCAAGGCAGCGGTCACACACCCACGTCCTCCACGCAAACACATCACCAGCAGGGAGGCAATGTTATGATCATGTCCAACAACGCATCCGGGCTCAGCCAGCATCAGAGCCAGCAGGTGGGAAGCACGGGTCACTCCCCAGATTTGGGGCAACACTCCTCCAGCCCGCCGTCTCTGCAGAGCCAGGTGGCCGGCCTCTCCCACCTTAACTCCCCCGGAGCGGAGTACGGCTCGGCCTTACAGTGCTCGGCCCTGTTGTATGGCAGGACGTGGTGACAAGAAGCACCGGCTATGATAAAAAAAAAAATATATATATATATTCCCTCTAAAGTAAAATAAGACATGTTTCAGCACACATGCACGAATTTGAACAAAAAAGAAAAACCCCGAGAGAAACCGATGAAGCTTTTTATTCTAAGGAAACTCAAATGGAAGAAACTTTTTTGTCCCTCATAAACTGGATGTGAACGTCCTGGGATTTATTTATGTAAATTATATAAAGAGACAAAAGAAGATTGTTGCCGTAGACTAATAGCCAGGGGACACCTGTCTCTGAGCAGGACGCATAAGCACGTCTGGACTGCAGAGAAACACATGCAATCTGCTTCTTTCTAATAGAATTTAATGTAAGCCGTAGTTCTAGCTTGTATATTTCTGTAAAATGTTTGAATCATAGCTCTTTGTTGTACAAACCTTTTGATGCTATTGCTAGTTTGTTGTGGTTTCATTGGTATTTGTACGTTTTATTTCTTTGTAACTTATATAGATATTTGACCTACAAAACCGTCTTAATAATAAATTATGGAAACGAGACAGCTAAACTGTTCTCTTGTGAAATAAGTTCGCACCTGCGCTGTGGCATTATCTGAAAAAAAATATTGAAGAAAACATTAGATTATTATTATTATTATTGTATGATGCAGAATTTAATTTTTCGTTAATTTCCAAACAAAGCTGATCAAATAAGGATTTTTTTCAGTGTGAAAATTACAAAATCAATATTAGATATCAGCACTCCTTTTTGTATTGATTCTTTTTTTTATTTTTCAATTATTCACAGGGTTGCGCCCGCGTGGCCCGCAGAGTAAACGACTTTGTAGCCTTTATGTGTTGCTTTTTTCCCCCTTTCTTCACTTCTTTTTCCGAATGTGTACTCACTGAGTCAGAGAGGCGAGGTCTCTCGGAGCTTCACATCAAACACAAGCGCTGCTCATAGGGCAGCTTATCGATGAAATCCCTGACCAAACAGCGCGCGGAATTCTCGAATGACGGCGCGAGCCCTTATCAGCTGCTTCATCAATAATCAATCAGAGGATCTGAAAGGAAAGGCGATTGGTGCGACTTCACGCCACTCGTTTTGTTTAACTTTCGTTCTTTGACTATTGTTGTGTTTTAATCACAATTTAGACTATAAATTATATCGTCACGATAACAAACCTGAATAATTATTGCTTTTCTTTCGTTAAATAAAAGTTAAGCCACGCCCTTTAACCAACTTGTGTTTAAATGATAGGTGCAATTGTAATTAGTTACTTTGCCATATGGTTATAATAAGCTGTTTTTGATTTAGTGAATTCATGTTTCCTTCAGCAATCGCCTTTTATTTTGTTTGTTTGTTTTTCATTATGTTATTTGGGTATCCGTTCAGCACAGTACAGCCTATGCTGTAATATGGTCTATATGATATTTACTGACTTCTCTATGTCTGTGCTGCTGATTTAACCACACTATGCTGTTTATGTTCAGAAGCGGCACAAGGCACACGTGAGTTAAGCTGGCTTTAACCCCCCCACCCCCCGCCAGGTAGGAAGGGGTCCATCTGAGCGCAAGCCTTAACATAAGGGTATATCTCCAAAATTCAAATTTGAAGTTAAAATATTCAAAAATGTACATGTATTATTATTGTTATTATTATTATTATTATTATTATTATTATTATTATTATTATTATTATTATTATTATTATTATTATTATTATTATTATTATTATTATTATTATTATTAATATTATTAATAATAATAATAATAATAATAATAATAATAATAATAATAATAATAATATGGATAAGCGTGTTCAAACTGAGCACGGGAAGAATTTCTGCTGCTTTTGTCTGTGCTGCATGTCAGACTCTATTGAGATTGTTGCTGGAAACTGCAAAATAAATCACTGACAATTCCTCCTTTCTGACTTTTTCTGCGTCGGCACTGGGATACTGCAGACAGCTGTAAAACCAAACGACTAAGCCAGAGAAATAATCTTGGTTCACATTTTTTTTGTTTATCTATATTCAATCAATACTTAATTAATGAACTTGAAACTCGAACCTTTATCTCATTCTAACTCTTGTCATACCAACAAGCTCTATGCTCATATATACCTGTTATATATATATATATATATATATATATATATATATAAGTAGGCCTACAAATCTGCAGATGTGTCCATAAAGTTCATGTCTGTAAAATAACATAACTTCATTGGAGAGGAATGGAGGAATTTTTTTACTTATTATCCTCTCAGTCTCACCAGAGCGTTTGGAAAGACAAATACTAGTGCTTTGTTCAAAATGATCAAATTTGCCTAATATAATCAATCTTTGCCTTTTCAATTTCCTCTTGATACGGTTTCTCAAAATCTGAATTTAACTGTTAATTGTTAATAGTTTATCGGTTTTTGCGCTTAGTTTAATTGACATTAATTGACATATTTTTCTTTAATCTTTTATTTATGCAATGCATGTCGCAATATTTTAGAAGACTTTTTTATGCTCTTTTACGAACAGCTGTCAAAAGCTGAACGTCCCTTCCACAGTTACTATTAAAGATTTGATTTAACTCAGCATACGACTGCATTTAGGCATGTCCTCTGACACTTTTACTCCAGAAGCAAGCTGAGCTGAGGCCTCCCGGGATAAATAAAAAGCGCTTCCAGAGGACCTTTGAGTTAAATTCTGAAACCCAACATCAGAAACTGTCTTCTATTAGGTATTTTTCAGAGCTGGTTTTGTTCACGGAGAGAAGTGAGAACTTTGGGATTACATTAACATGTCTTTTGCACCGTGTGTGGTCTTTGTGCACAGCTTGTAGCTGTCGAGAATGACTTGTTGGAAGCGTGTGCGCTCTCATCGCTCTCCTTTGTGGAAAGCCCACGGTGCAGCTCCCCGAGTCCTCCTGGCTTTATGGTGGGCTGCCTCAATGAACCCCAAGCAATTAGTCTCTAATCTCAAGGTAATCATATTTGAGTTAGTGACTAGCTGGTGAATTTTATTCGCCTCTTTAACACTGGATTCCCTCTGTGACAGGATGAAGAGAAGTTTGAACGGTTATTAATTGTGTGTGCGTCTTAAAACTAAAAGAGGAAAATTAACAAGAAGCTGCTTAAAAAAATACAAATAAGTGCAGCACGTTGTAAAATGAAGAATAGGCCTACTAAATTTTGTAAATGGTGCTATTGTTGTGATTATCATTATTATTTTAAACGTATTCAAATGTGAAATTAAGGTGATGCATAAATATGTTAAATGGAAAATAGACGAAAGATCCTAACACTCTTACCAAATTACAGGGACTAATTTTAGATCGAAATGTATCCACGATTTTCCTGCGAACTAAAAATAAACGGACACTAAAACACTAGAGATTTCTCTTAATGGACATGAATGTAAGAAGAACTGTAGAAAAGTTTGCTATAAAAAAAAATATATGGGTAATCGTATGTGACTTTAATGTGTGAAATATGTAAATATGAAACACATAATTTTGTCGTTATTTTACACCTAACGTGTCACAGTAAGTCGGGTTCTATTGTAAAAGCAGGAATACCAGCTTGGAGCTGTCCGTGGTTCTGAAAAACAGAAAACTGGAGAAAAAAGGGGGACAAAGCAAGGGATGCTCTCTCTCTCTTCCACTTTTTTTTAATACGTTCAAGCAATCATTTGACGTTATCAAAAAAGACGTACCGTCTTTAAAAAAATCTCACTTTCTGCCTCCTTTCAAAGTTCCGAGGCATTTTGTTGCTGCAGGCCCGAGCATTCACGTGCATTTCAAACGGGACAATTACACGGCAAACTGCAATCACCCCCCTTTGGTAAATGTTATTGTGAGCTAGATGCAAAAAAAAAAAATCTTTAATTGTCCTGCGTTTATCTGCTTCTTCAAACCATTGTGCAAAGAGCGCAAACGAGGGTCATTTGCGAACTGAAATACTTTGCATGCAAAGCGGAGCATAAGATGCTGTAATACTTGACCTTTCAGCATAATTGTTGCAGGCATGAAATGCAGTATTCAGGGCTCACTGAGTGGAGTCTTTTCTCTCTCCCCTCCCCGTGATGAACATAGCAAATTTTTACATCTTAGGTGTACATTCGGCTTTGTTTCTTTTGAAGACTTTTTTCCTGGTGCTGCCTGCAATTTAACTTCATTTTGCTAATACTGGCCGACAGGAAAAAAAAAAAAGAAAGAAAATAAGAAAGAAGAGAAAACCACACTTTTGACAATCAGAGGGTTTTTTCTCAAACTGAAACCCTAAATGGAATTATCTTCAGTCTTAAAAGACAGAAAGTTTGGTTTGATAAAAAAAAAAAAAAAAATGATTTCTACATAGCGAGCTTTCAAAAATATGATTCTTCTCTAACTGAACTTCTATTTTGAAGCAGGCATCTTAACAGAAAGTGATAAGCAAAATAAAGATATGTCTCATAGGGCTGCCTTACTTATTTGTTTGTTACTTAAGAAATATCTGCAATGATCAAAGCTTAAAAAAATAAATAAAGGAAGTTTCAGGAATATCATGAATACATAATTAAATTTCCCTTGTTAAGTTAAACCATACCACACTTTTCCTGTTTTTGGTCAGTTGTGTTTTGACTTCTCTGACTAGGGTCAAACATGTTGTTTTTCTTTCCAACAAGCTGTTTTAGTAGTTTGGTTTTGGCAACTCTAAAAAAATTACATTGTTTTTCATAAGGCACTTTTCTGACAAATTTCTTGGTAGGATTAAGAAGATCCTGTTGAGAACAAACTTGAATCCCACTGGCTGATGTGTTGCGATGTTACTTAGATATTTCCATAATGTTCCTTTGCTATGGTTTATCTATTTTGACAATTGTAGTTATGAAACAAATATCTCACTTGTTATTCTATAATTTAGTTAACCTTCATTATTCTGGTATATCTTAGCTCACCTAGAACTTTTTTTGTCTAATTTATTGTTAGACATTAGGAAAAAACAATTATTCATCCTTTAATAAATTGATTAAGGCAGAATTACATCAGATTCAGTTTAATAAACAATATTTGCCTTAGAAAGTTCTACTTAGTAAATTAATTTAAACTAGTAAAAGTCCCAGAAAGGTCTAAGTTGCTTGCTTCATTTAAAGAATTACTATACATATGAATAAAGCAAAAGTTGTAATAATTGCAAATAGTCGTTAACTGATGAACCACACCAGCATTTAGTTATTAGAGATAAAATAAAAAGATGAAAATATAGAATAAACAAATCTAGGTTGTTTCATTAGTTATTCAACTACATGTAACGTATGAAAACAATACAGTACATCTTTAAATTCATTAACAAAATAGAAGAGTGTCATCATCATGATCATGACTATTCTGTGAGAATAAACAAACCAAAGCATCAAAAACAGCATAGACCAACACATGTAGTCTATGTAGGCGATTAGTTTATGGCCGTATTTACATAAAATTAACTATATGCTCAAAAAGGCTACCTAATGTTGATGATCCTGTTATGGCCTGTTTGTACATTACACACATATTTAGGTGTACTTAGCTATAGTTGTCCAAAATGTATTCCTGTAAAAAAAAAAACATGTAAAAAAAAATATAGGTTGTGAAATGCTCAAATTAAGCAATTTCGGAATATCATTCCTAACCCTATTTATTATTCACAAAAATCTAGGTATAGAGTATAGATTATAGGTATTAAGAAACCAGAATTAGCTTTTACATGAACAATAATCCCAAACTTTATCTACGCCTAGTTAAATCATCTCTATGTTAAATGTATCTAATAACATTGTTTACACAAAGTAAATAAGATATTCCTTTAAAGTAGTAAACAATTTCAATAGTCATGCATCATGTTTTCCATAACACGTTGCATTTGAGCATGATGCTTCTTATAGATTTGGAAGTCTAATATTTCCAGATTTTGCTTTAGATGGGTCAAACTTAATATTATGGCTCTATGATATTTCAAATGCTTGAAGTCGCTGACAGGAATGGATGGCTACAAAAAACAGACAGAAAATCCTATCATGGCAACAAGCTGTTGGAAAATCTGTGTAGCTCTAATGGTGCCTTTACTGATATCCAAGTAGGCCAGGTCGTGTGCACTAATGCAATTCACAAATGTTAGCTTTTGAACCAGCTTTTTGAACTTGCTCAATGGCTTTTCTCCATTGCGGCTTTTGGGAAAGAGCATCTATTTTTGAAGAATATCAGTTTCCATTTTTATATATATGGTTGGGATATTTTATACACTCGCTTTAACAAGCCTAGGTCTTGAAATGTTTTTGTTCAAAATTTTATTGACACATTTTTTTGTTGGCTTTGTAATTACATGATATGTATCAACTTTGCTCACGGATCAGGATCTTTTCTGTGAGTCTCTCTCTTTTCCTAAAAACTGATTCCAACAACTAAATCAGCACTGCAGTTTTGCCTGATTACATTAAAGGAATAGTACACCTGAAACATGATTAGCCTTCATTTTCTACTCACCCCCATGCTGAACAACACTCTGGAGTACTTTTTTGATATCTCAAATGCATCTGGAGATCTGGGAGGCTTCTTGCTGTCTGCTGGCATTCAAGTAATGGAGGTCTATGGCGCCCGAGGCAGAAAGGTCCATAAAAGTCCACAAAGAACGATTCAATATTCCTCCATACTGCTCGGCCAATGTATTCCAAGTGTCCTGAGTGGGTAGCATCCAGAATTTACTCGAAACGAAGTCATTTAGAATGTTTTTAGAGCATAAACAGTAGTGTATAGGATTTCCTGAAAGCGCGCACATGCGCGATCACGACGCTACGGAAGCCGGCAGACCAAACCAGCGCATTCAGCTCGGCAAAGAACTCATGCTCTTCCTCAACACTGAAGTCCTCAGACATTTTTCTTTCGTTGTTTCTTTCTTTGCACAGGTAAACGGTACATTTCTTCTTCTACGCTTGCATTATTGGAAGAGCAGACGCTGAATGCGCACTTTCATCTGGTTTGGTCTGCCGGCTTCCGTAGCGTCGTGATCGCGCATGTGCGCGCTTTCAGGAAATCCTATACACTACTGTTTATGCTCTAAAAACATTCTAAATGACTTCGTTTCGAGTAAATTCTGGATGCTACCCACTCAGGACACTTGGAATACATTGGACGAGCAGTATGGAGGAATATTGACACGTTTTTTGTGGACTTTTATGGACCTTTCTGTCTCGGGCACCATAGACCTCCATTATTTGAATGTCAGCAGACAGCAAGAAGCCTCCCAGATCTTCAGATGCATTTGAGATATCAAAAAAGTACTCCAGGGTGTTGTTCAGCATGAGGGTGAGTAGAAAATGAAGGCTAATCATGTTTTGGGTGTACTATTCCTTTAAGGCTGTCTATATTGGGCAATGACAGACATATCTGTGTGTCCTTGGAGCATCTTTTGTAACAGCTTTAAACATAAACTGGAAAAGCTTACACTAAGATTGGTTCCAGGACGCCTTTGGACATCAATTTCAAGGGAATTTTCAAATGCTCCACATGATAAAGTTCTGGACTTTGATCTAAACCCTTCAATTGATGCTCAGATTTTATGTTAAGTGCCATTGCCCAACAAGAAGTTAAAACTCTCTTCCAAGCTTCAAATGGTTTACAGCCTGTGACAGGGTATCCGTTAGCTTAAAGCATTCTCTGGTCAATCCGGACCAGCTTTTCTTTTTCTGCCACAAAAAATACAAATTCAGCCATTTTTCATCATTGGGATTGTATAAAAAGTAATTTGCAAAATTAGCTTTTCCACCATGAACATTGTTTTGCACACAGTTCAACAAGTTTGGTTTTGGTCTCATCCAACCAGTGCACCATGTTGCTGTTTCTGCTACATGACTTTTGCAAAACAGCTAAATAAATTTACTATCTGTTTTTTTTTTTTTTTTTTTTTTTTTACAATTGTCACCTGTGATGGTTTTAATATGAGCCAATGAGTGGCAGGGGCAACATTAGGAAGAGGCACAGGGGTCTCTAGATGATTCATCTATAATATTATAAATGTCTCTAAACTGTATAATGAGCAGATTTTTGATTGGTTTATGCATGCAAAGTCAATAGGAACTTGGCTTCAACTTCTTTCTGCAGGTAATAGAAAAAACAGATCAATATATTGTGAGCATTATGTGATGTATTTTATCAAACTCCAGAATCCCAGATAATCTTTTGCATTTTCATTTAAATCTAGGGGGGCAATCAGGTGGGAGCTGCCACTGGTCCAGAGTTCCCATGGACCTCTTGACTCTTTCTGATTAATGCCCAGGTTTTGAATAAAAGTTACGTTAATTTTGAATAGTAGATTAAGCCATACATGCTATTTGATTTTCATTCAATATATCCGTTAGGGGTTAAGAGCTTAGGGTATTCTTTTACAAAGGTCCAAAAATCTTTATTGATCTAACACCATCATTTATAATAAAATATATATATTTTGGTTGTAGCATGGTGCAAAAAAGTAGTGGAATTTTTTATAGGCTTTATTGTCTATAGTTGATTGATGGGCCCCCTACTTCTAAACTTTCCACCTTAAAATCTTCAACTTTAGTTAATTGGAAGGTCCTTGTATGGATATTACCTCCAAAATGTGTGTGTGTGTGTGTGGTCATTATTCCTGCTCCTCTCTTTCTCCATGCCTGCAGTACTCCTGTTAAACATGCCAATTAAATGAACTCAGACTAAAGCAGGGTTGTCCTGTCTGTGTACAGTACCAGCAGGAGTCCTTTAGAAGGCAGTGAGCCTTGACTAACCCGGTTAACACCAGACCCTCCACACAGACCCAGGGGCCGCTGCTCACTCTATTGGCCTGCGGGAGTAACTGCTCCATTTAATGATAGGTTGAATAGTCCAAGGTTATTCTGTTCAAACAGTCAGGTCTAAAGTTCATTTGAATTGATTTTTATGCCAAAGAGAACGCTTATGATTTCTAGAATAAATCCTTGGCAGAATTGATCTGGAAAAAAAGGGCTTCTGACGACTATGTTGCGTTCAGGTTTTGAGGTACTTCTATTCTATCTTGACTTGTTATTTTATCAACTTTCAGCACACTGCAAAACTGTCTGAAATTACTTTCTAATCAGTCTATAACAGATACCGGTATTATAGATGTATCATCTGAAGTTACCTTATTGGAAAATTACCCATTTTCAAGAGCATTTTTAAAATGGGAAAACTCAATTTCTTATTAAGTGACATGGCTGCCAGCCTTGGGAAGCACAGTTTAGGGGGTGGCAGGAGAACTAAAAAACAAAAGCACCTGTTGGATATTTCCTGTACTGGGTTTTTATTGCTATTTTTGTATTTTTCTCAATGAGTGGGGATGTGCATAGCATGCAAACTGTATAAAAATACAGCAGCATTGGTAATGATAGTAAGATTTGAGAGTTGATCCACAGCTTTAAATTCAGGGCTATATGAAAGGACTTTTCTGCATTATTGTTTTTAAAAATGTGGATTGCCTTTGATCAACTCTAATACAAAAATCTATCTATCTATCTATCTATCTATCTATCTATCTATCTATCTATCTATCTATCTATCTATCTATCTATCTATCTATCTATCTATCTATCTATCTATCTATCTATCTATCTATCTATCTATCTATCTATCTATCTATCTATCTATCTATCTATCTATCTATCTATCTATCTATCTATCTATCTATCTATCTATCTATCTATCTAATCTACACAGGTGTCAAGTAACAAAATACAAATACTTCATCACTGTACTTAAGTACACATTTTAGGTATCTATACTTTACTCCATTACTTATTCTTCTTCCTACTTCTGACTTCTACTCATAACATTTTCACACAAGTATCTGTACTTTCTAATCTTTACATTTTTAAAACAAACGTTACTCGTTAGTCTTGGCTTCGGTTTTATGTTTATAAATATTTATTTCCCATCATGTGCTCCATCCAATGCAGATAATTGGCTCCATCCACATCTAGTGAAAACTAGTGTCATTGGAGGAGTCATATAAAGCAAACACTCATTGGTTAGCTAAAGGAAATCATCAGAAACAAGCAGGTGTTCTTCAAAAAGCAAACATGAATTGTCTATGCCATGCTACAATGTCGGATTCAGAAAAAGATGTTGAAATGTCTGAAAGGTCGGACACAGGCGAGAGCGTATCGGGAGACGGAGACCAACAAGACCTCCCTCATCCTTGGCTCTATCTCTAAGAATTTTTCTAAATAGTTGAAAAATTTAGCTTTCATTTCATATAGTGGCATCTGGCTGGTTTTTTTTAAAGGTTACTTTATACTTTTATACTTTAAGTAATTTTTGGAGCACATACGTTTTCACTTTTACTTGAGTAAAGAGGTCAAGTTGATACTTCAACTTTTACCAGTGTTTTTAAACTGCAGTATCTATACTTCTACTTAGGTAACAAATGTGTGTAATTTTGACAACATTGCTAATCTATCATCTCTGTCTATCTGTCTGTCTGTAGGTGGGATTTCAGGGGCACACATGGAACAACAACCCATGTCTTTATCCATTCAAGAACCGCAACTGGCTGGATCATCCTAAACCCAATCGGTCCATCACTGAGCCATTTTTCCATGTGAGTGAATAGTATGTCTCTTTCGCCAAGCAAAAAAAAAAAAAAAAAAATTCCTTGAATGTTGCAACACAATATGCAATCAAGATCCCAAAGCCAGACATTTGACAGCTTAATGAGTTCAGGCTGCAATCACTTTAAGAAAAGCCCTGGTCCATTTTAACCCGCACACAGTCTATGTGAGGCGAGGTGAGAAACAACCACTGCTTGTCCATTTAACTCACAGTAAAGACGCACATAACTGCAGGTTGATAAAAACACAGGCTGGAGGTGAATGTAAATAGGTCCTGTATATTAGAACCTGTTGAGACTCGTGCTTTTTTGTTCAGCACCCCGGAGGAGGGGGTGATATTTGCCCCCCTAATGAAATATGTCATTACGAGGAATTCATGTGACACAAAAGGGGCGACAGTCAAAAATTGCCCCACTGCTGTTCAGTAATTATATAGTTTGCCCTGGCAGCGCCTTCAGGCAGGTGGCTGGTCCATCATGCAAATGGCTTGGCTGTGCTGACATAATTAGCCACTGCGAGCAGCTTAAATTAACAATTAGCTAACATGCAATTCTGCTCACAACTCAATAGTTTTCCCTTTTTGGGGTGGCCAGTCGTCACTGTATGTAATTCCGGTGCCTCAATTGCACAGTAGGATATAGCCTATATAAGTTGTTTTTTTTTTTTTTTTAATCTTGTCAATTTGATGATTAAATAAAGGAAATCTGAGGAATAGAAGAGGCTTGAATTCTAATCTCCAAAGAGGAGCAGCGTTTGAGGAGGCTTTATGTTAAAGATTTCTCAAAAAGCCTATAACAAAAGTCTTTGGCTGACAGGAAGTTTAATACTCCTGGAGGATTCAATGGGACTATTAAATGAGGACTGAGATTGCCTAGTTGTACCCCTGGTCAGGGTGTCTGATAAGCATTATATATTTTCAATCAAATGGAATTTTGAAAAAACTTCAATTAATTTCATTTAATTATATATTTGTTTGTGTCCTGTCCAGTGAGATAAGGCAAACGGCACAGTGAGAAAGGTTGTTTTACAGTGTCTGGGTCAGTGGAAGTTTACTTCACTTATTTAGTAGTGCGAAAACATAAAAAAGACAAACAAATACAGTTAAATGATATTGAATGAGTCATAAATGAACCACAAGTATTGGCTTTACGACTAATCCTAACCTGTTTGTCCCAACATTGTGCCTTTAACATGCTCCTACATCCTTTGTCCTTGATTTATTCTTGTGTTTCGTTCTTCTTTACATGATCTTAGATGAGTGAATGTCTTCCCCCCCCTCCCGGTCTGTGTTTTTTGTGTGTAGTTTCACTTCCTTTGTGTTTATTATTTACCTTCCTTTAGTCTGCCTGTTTTTCATTCTCTACAGCTGTTCCTAATCCCCTGATTTTCTCAACTGGATTCAGTGTCATTCTCCACACATCCCTCAGAATATTAGCTTAGTGGTTATCAATGTTCTTGTTCCTCTGTTGCTAACTACTCCTTTTGTTCGCATTTTCCTGATCTTTTGTCGCATCATTTGTAAAATTTCCATTTTTAGTTGTTGAAAACGTGTCCATGCTCAGAACCATTTCCTGACTTTATTTAGGCCCACCTCAAAACATGTAAAATTTGCTACTTTTCCATTTCGGCAAAACTTCTCTGTTTTTTTTTTTCTTTTAGCACAGATGTCTTTCCAAGTCTGTTGTTATGGCATCAGATATTAACAGACCAAATTATATTGCTCCTCCTACGTACTGCCGGGTAATTTATACTTGTATGCAACACCAATAACACATTATTGGTAGTAGTAGAAGTATGGAACTACTGGAAAAGGAGATGTTGAGTAAATAGATTTACTGAAATATTTGTTTATCAACTTATATGAATTGATATGGGCCTTCCTACTGCTCCAGTATGCATAACTAAACACATAGGGTATGTGTTCTATTTCTTGATGATCAATGGCTTCCATCTCACAACCTCTTTCATAATATCCTGGAAGCGCCCCCGCTGATAGGAAACAAAAACTGCAGCTTCACTGAAAAGCAGTGGTAGAACTGGGAATGAATCAGAGCTAGAGGGACCACATGCTGAGCTTGAGCCAGCCCAAAAGGTTCTGCTTTTCTAACCCCTCCACTGATCCCCTTTGCAGCCAGCGTCCTAAACACCATTGCCCTACTGCACGGCCAATCACGGCCCACCCACTTGCACATTATTCTCTCTGCCCACCGCCATGACACGGGAACAAAGTAGACATTAAGCCACGTTAAACCCGGGGATGGGCGTAATCAGGAAGCAGTTATTTCTTAATGAAGGAAAACACATGCGAAGCGATACACACATCGAGTGATCAATAGAGGCGCCTGACAAAAGGACGAAACGGAGAGCCCCCCCCTTCCCTTAAAAAAGAGAAATGCAAATCAATTTGAGACGTTGTTTGCTTTGAAACCCGTTCAGTCTATTTACATTAATTACATGTTCATTAAAAGTAATTTATGTGGGCTACACAGAAATAGGAGTTGCCTCACCCCTGGTTCTATCCTGATAGGTGATAGAAAAGAGACACTGGCAGGAGTCTAGCTCATCTGAGCATTTAATGTAATGTTTTTATATTGGATTCTTTTCATATAACTAAACACAAGCAATGTGACAGTTGATCAGAGGGACAGATAAACTGAAACAAACAAATGGACAGACCAAGGGCACCAAAAAATACAAATGTAAACATTACAAAAAGAAGGAATGAAATACACATTTAGAACAAGTATACAGGTAGGAAATATGAACCGTTAAATCAAACTTTGTTTAATAGTAGTCTTTTCATTCTTGATATGAAGAATTTAGCAGGAAAGTTTATAAAAAACACTAAATATGTATGTTTGTTACTGGGCTCACTTTCTAGGAGTGCTCAAGCTGCCTGATAGATATTTCTTCTACTAATTAAAATATAATAAACCAGCCCACTGCAATTGTATTTAGGATATTTAGTGCAGTTTATTTGTGTTCTGTTTTGTCAAGAAATTTTTTAATCTGGCAAAGTTTATAAAAAGGCAGAAGGCTGCACCTGGATGTTAAACTTTAGGTCTGTTCCCATAAAGACTTCCTGTATTTTGTCTGGTCTTTCATTTAGTCTTGAGTCCTGATTGCTAACTTTGTATCTTTGAGGAAAAAGTATAAAAGTCTAACCCTAAACCCTCTGCATTGAGATAGAGGACATTCTAACCTAAACAACTATTTACAGTATGGATACACAAACTCTGCCATGCAGTGGTTTATAGTTATGTCGAGTAAAAGAAATAGAAAACTTGTCATTAGAGTTGTTACAGTAATAGATGTTGTAATACTCATAATCTGGAACATACGGAGCAAGTATTTATTGCATAGAAGTATCTTGAGAGAACACTTTACTCAATCTTTTTTTTTTCTGCTCAGATTTATTATTCCAAAATGCAGCTCCCAGGGAAATTTTTGACACTCCAGTAATTTTTCATCCTGAACAAAAACAAACAGTATTTGTTGGGGTCTATTTAGTTGTAACGACGTCAAACCTTGCTTTGTTTTGGACCAACAGCAATATTGATCTGTATGTAGACAGTGAACCATTAGTTTGTGACACGCATACAATCAACTCAATGAATATGAGGTAGATGTTCCCAAGGTTTGGTCTGGAGCTCCACTTGTAGTCAGGCTTCCAAAAAAAAAGGAGTTCTGAGATCTTCTTCAAAGTGACACAAGAAAGATTTGAGAAACCCCAGTTTTTATTTTTTGGTTGCTAAGATGTATATCTGCAAAAACTCAGACAATCTCACCTCTATTTTCAGTCTACAGATAAACCCATAATGTTGAACTTTGAAAATAATCCTATTTTTTAAGATTGTATAAAAAAAAAAAATCGATGATGATAAAAAGGTTTTACCAGTGCGCCTAATGAATTGGTTATTAATGTTCCTTTCCAACTCAGCTTTTTCTCAGAATTTCTGAAAAGCCTATTAAACATCATTTGACATAAAAAGTATTGTTTTCAAAAATTGTGCTTCATATTAACTCAGACAGCTATATGTGCCTATTTGCCATAAGAAGATAAATGATCTGTTGTTTAACAGAGTGCTGTTAAAATGCCATGCTTCACCCTTCCAGTCCCCATGCTATCTTATCTCTTTTTTTTTACAAAACCAGAATTGCTTTTACCAAAAGCCCACAACCTCTTGTTGGTTGCTATAGTATTTTCAAGCACCATTCTCCCAGTTCCCAGCCCCCACATAGAACCTGCTCTGCACACTTGTAATAAATTATCTTCAAGTGAAAACTACTAAAAACGAACTGCAGGACCAAAGCTGGACAGAGCCACTTTACTGAATCACACCTCATAAACATTTTCATTTTTTTTTCAGTTTTTCTTTGTGCAACTTCAACCCCAAGGCTTTTAAACGGTCAATGCATGCGTCTGGGTCTGGCAGAGCTATGGTCCTAAGCTCGCCAACTCAACTGGCACACTGTTATCGCAGCTCTTATCCACCTAGTAATGACTGATGTTATGCAATCATAGAAATAATCTGTAGGCGGCTGGATGCATCTCATGAACTGCGTCCTGTCTTGCAGCCTCAAGTGCAAACATATGGGCCTGGGGAGGGAAAATAGTAAAGGGTTGATTTGGTGTTTAATTAGGCATGCTCCAAATAAAAAAGCCCCCCCTACACACCAAAAAAAAAAAAAAAAGCAAAATCTTCATAATGCCACCAAGTTCAGCAGCAAACAAGTGGGAATCTAATTCAGCCTCTTTACTCTATGAGCCCCATCTTTGCCAAATTGAATGCAGATTGAAAATAATTTTTCTGCTCTTGACTCCAGCTATTCATGACTCTGAATTGGTTTTGCCACTGTCATATTGCCACACAAACGTAAATAAAAGGATTTAAGCAGCGAGCGAGTCCTTTAAACTTCTCTGCGGCTGTTATTTGAAGTGTTCTCTCAGATATGAAAAAAGAAATAAGAAAGAAAAATGACATACAAATTCCTAGAAATAGACTGTAAATGAATTTCGATTGTGGAAAAATTGCTGTGAGGTTCTATGCAAAGAAAAATCTTGATTTAGACTAAAAACTTAAAAAAAATAAACACCAGCTCTGCTAGACTCCAGCTATTTTTCTTTCTTATTTCAATTTTTATACTTAACATGTTATACGTACAAAATCAATGTCAGCAGCTAACTCCCTCTGTGCTCACCTCCTCTTGTGGTTTTCCAGTGCAGGACCAGAGCCTGCTGTGTTTTGGCAGGAAATCAATATGGGGGAAAATCTGTTCTAATCATCTGTACATTTACCATCACAATCAACAATCAAAGCTAAGTCCTGGATCTTTATTTGTAGGCCTGAACTGAACAATTTTCCCACTGTGAAAGGCAAGCTAAATTAGAACCCTTGGTTCCCGTTAGTAGCTCTTAATGGCTCTGATTTGTGAACTGCTAAATGAGGTTATGTAAATTGATCCTGAATGTAGGCAGGGGCCCCCAGGTGACAGGTGCAACTGAAGGTGGGGGCTGGGATGCCGACATGAAGTGGAAAGGAGAGCAGTATATGTTCCGATTTAATCCTAGGGACAGGTTTACAGACTGAGTTTGATGGATAATTGGGAAACTGGAGGGAGAGAAAATATTCACATTCTTTAAGATATTCTATTTCTAAGGACACAACATCAGTGCACTTTTAAGATTTGAATGGATGTTTTCAAATTAAAGGTAATCATGGTGGGGAAAGAAAAGGCTTTTGCTTAAGAGCCACACCATATTTGAAGTACTGTTTTTTCTTTTAGTTTTTATTTCCTAACTCCTCAAAAAAGATAATGGTTCAGGTTATCATTAAAACACGAATCTGGGATTCACAAAAGAGTGAATTATATTTAACAAACTCTCAAACCTTAATGTATTCAAACAGAGACAAAGAACAAGTGTGATCTAGATGTATGAATGTATGTTTGATGGATGTGTGAATATAGACAAGTCTTACTTGTTAGGCTTTCATAGAAAGACAGCAGAAACACATTTAAATGACACATATACTATAGAGTTTATATTTTCCAAAATGTTGCAGTTCCTTGCAAAAGTACAGAATACACCTGACTTAAATGTCCTTACTTTTTCTATTAAGACAACCAAATGCCAATGTGCCTTGCTTTTATTGAAGTTAATGGCCAACATACGGTACAGAAAAGTTGTAAAGAAGATAAATTAAGCTAATTATGGTTAGTAAATTAAGAGACATGTAAATTATTTTGAGTAGTAAATTATTTTACTACTCAAAAGAAAATCTGGAAAGTGGGGTATGCATGTGTTGATAAGCCTCTCTAATCTGTCATGTCTAAATATAGTATTTCAGAATTCACCTAACAGATTGTTAGAATTGTGTCCTATATGTAAATTAGTATAAATACAGCTTATCTCTGAAGGCTCTGAGATTTGTTACAGAATTTATAAAAGAAGCAGCAACAGACACTCAACACACAGGTAAGGGCTAAAATTGTGGTGAAGGTTAGGAGAAAACACAGTATTCTAAGTTTTGAAAATCGCATATTTACAGTATTAATCCTATATGGCAAATCCACCAACCTTTCGTGACACTTCTGCACACCTAATGTGGCGAGCTGGACATGAATAGCATTAATCAAGTAATAAATGATGAAAAAGATACAGAGACTCACAAAACCTACAACAGGAGGATGGAAACCCATTTAAAAAGGACAGCTATACATCATGCACTCTTAATTAATGAAGAATATTATCAGGAAAGAAAACCAGAAGGATAAATCATTTAGAATTTACCAAAATCTAAACAGCAAAGATATGGAAAAATCTTTTGCTCATGTCAAACATGACACAGTTTGGCATTTATTACAGAACTCAGTGTGGCAAAAAAAATACCTCATAGGAGCACATGGTGATGGCAGCATCATCCTGGGTGGATGTTTCTCTTTGACAGTCAGAGAAGCTGATCACAGCTGATGGGAAAACATGTGGAGTTAGATACAGTAAAGCACAATCCTGGAGGGAAACTTGATAAAGGCTTAAAAAACTTTACTGTGATGGAGGTTCCTTTGTGGTAGAATCACAACCCCAATACAGCCAGAGCCCCAGAATGGCAACCCCAGGGTGTAGATCAAGTCACATTTATCACATTTTAATAAAATGGGGCAAGCACAGTCAAAACTCAGGGTCTCAATCTCCAGCCATCAAGAACTATATTCTGCAGTTTATAGACGCATCCCTGCTCCAGTGAAGCTAAATCAAAAGAGCGGCTCATTACCAGGCCTTTGCCAAACTTGATGGCATGCTGAAGAGATAATCAATCCTGACTGATAGAGCTGGAGACCCCTAATCTAGACTGTAAATCCAATTGAAAATCGGGTCTAAGACTTGAAAATTGCTTTTCATTCAATGTGACAAATCTCGGCTGTAAAAACACAGAATGGGCAAAGATTTTAGTCTCTAGATGTGCAAAGCTGATAGAGTTATACCGAGAGGCGTCATAAGTATTTATGTTTATTACTCAAGTAGAAGTATAAATCCTACTGTTTGAAAACACTTTTGTAGAAGTTAGTGTCAACTTAAAGGGGAACGCCGTTTTTTTTTTTACATTGGTCCCTGATGTTACGTTATTACATCATGTTCTACTCACCCATATTAGTCTTGTGTCATTTGGAGCCGTTCTGAAGATATTCCGTTAGGTTTTATCCAAGTAACGTCTTCCTATGGGCAACGACTTGAAGGCACAAATTGAACTGTTCATAATTTATTGTTTATGGTACGTCAGCATTCATAACATGTAGGCGAATCACTGTCCCCCAGACATCTGCGGTTATAGTTTTTATATTTATATATTTTTTAAACAAAGCGGAGTGTGTATGACGTCATCCCCGCGCCGCACTGGAGTTGTGACAGGCAGCCCAGGCCACAGACATCTTCCAGGCATTTGAGTGAAACTAACAGCAGTTCAGCAGACAGGATGAATGAACAGTAACCGGCGCACTCGGATGACGTCATACACACTCCGCTTTGTTTTTAAAAGATATAAATATAAAAAATATAACCGCGGATGTCTGGGAGACAGTGATTCTCCTACGTGTTATGAATGCTGGAGTACCATAAAGAATAAATTATGAACAGTTCAATTTGTGCCTTCAAAAAAAAAAAAAACAAAAAAAAATATGGGGAGTGGTGGCCTAGTGGTTAGGGAATAGGGCTTTAAATCCTGAGATTGTGAGTTTGATCCCCCACTCCCACAGACTGCCACTCTGGCTCCCTGAGCAAGACCCTTAAGCCTACACTGCTCCCCGGGCGCCGCACAATGGCAGCCCACTGCTCCCAAAGAAGATGGGTTAAATGCAGAGAGGTAATTCCCCTCTGGGATTATTAGAGTATATAAAATCAACAAAAAAAAAATTCAAGTCGTTGCCCATAGGAAGACGTTACTTATCTTCAGAACGGCTCCAAATGACACAAAACTTATATGGGTGAGTAGAACATGATTTAATAACGTAAAATCAAGGACCCAATGTAAAAAAAAAAAAAAAAAAATGGTGTTTCTCTTTAAGCTTTTTACTCAACTAAACGTGTAAAAGTAACATTTTTAAAATCAATCTAAGTTTAAAAGTAAAAATAATACAGTATAAAATAATACAGTATAAAATGTTAAGGACAGATCATTTAAACCTTATACTGGTTATGGCAATACTCTATTAAAGAAACATTTTCTGGATGATAATGTACTTGTACTTCATTTTTTTTTTTTTTTTTTACTTTTATAGTTTATGGTAAGAGTGTCAAGTTACCATTAGCTCACCACAAAGAAATAAATTGTCTGAATACAACAACTTATTTTGATGGTTTTTGTTTAATTGTTGGTCCTCACAAAACAAAACAGATCCCAGCCCTATTTTATTTTACTACCTAAGAAATAAAATATTTTCATGTGCCCCTTGCAGACCACTAGGGGTACGAGTACCCCTGGTTGGGAATCACTGATCTACTGGATCATGGGGGCCCTTTATGTCACAACTGTAATGGCAGTCATAGAAACATATTCTTTACATACCTTTAAAGACACTTTGTAAAATGAATTTATGAGCACAACTATTTTATTAAAATACAGTAATTCAAATTATTTTAGCTAAAAATGTTTAGGGATAAAATATCAGCAGGTGGAAAACAATAATTAAAATTAAAATTGATTAATTAGTTTCATTCTAAATCAAAATAGTATTATTTTACTATGCTGTTGTTAATAAAAGTCCAGATAAACTGAAATACTTTTCCTTTAAGGCAGCAATAAAACTTGTGCTTCTAGTCAACGCTGCAGCCTTTTCTGTTTGTTGCTTGTTTACCTTCATGCATTACAGATTTCTCAAGCATTGTGTTACATGTCTGATGCTTGGCAGACAGCCATGACTCCAATGGGTCTCTATAGTTCTGACTGAAGATGTAATAAAAAGGAAACTATCAACATAGAGCCTCTCAGGGAAAGACTGCTGAGTGATTGAAGCACTCTGAGTCACTGCACTTCACTGCAGCCGTTTAGGCTCCACTGAGTACCATCTCAGCTGCTTGGAGGACAACATTCACAGACTGCAACATGTCATATGGTAACCTGGACATTCCTCACTTTACACGTTGGACCTGAGCAGTGGTGGAATGCCATTTGTTTCACATTTAAAACTTCTAGTACTCTATACATTTGAGCAAGCTTCCTTTGATAGTCTGTTGCTTTGATCAATTTATAAATATTGTATGTTCACATACATGTTTGATATTTATATTGACATATTTTGAAATGCCAGTGGCTTTTTAAAATTAGTTATTTTTTCTTTCTCTTTCGTGAACAGCAAACTTAATTGCTCAAATGCCCCAAAAAGGTCTACTTCATTTAGGTCTTATAAAATTTGTTGTTAACTGAACTGAACTAGACTGGACTGAACTGGACTGAACTGAACTAAACTGGACTAGACTGGACTGAACTGGACCGAACTGGACTAGATTGGACTGAACTGGACTAGACTGGACTGAACTGGAGTGAACTGGACTGAACTGAACTGGACCAGACTGGACTGAACTGGAGTGAACTGGACTGGACTGAACTGAACTGAACTGGACTAGACTGGACTGAACTGGACTAGACTGGACTGAACTGGAGTTAAGTGAACTGGACTGAACTGAAATGGACTAGATTGGACTGAACTGGACTTGACTGGACTGGACTCAACTGGAGTGAACTGGACTGAACTGAACTGAACTAGACTAGACTGGACTGAACTGGAGTGAACTGGACTGAACTGAACTGGACTAGACTGGACTGAACTGGAGTGAACTGGACTGAACTGAACTGGACTAGACTGGACTGAACTGGAGTGAACTGGACTGAACTGAACTAGACTGGACTGAACTGAACTAGGCTGGACTGAACTGGACTTTGACTTTATTTTACTTTACTTTAATTATGTTAGCACATACTTATTTTCTGTATATTTTTTCAACACTGTTGCTAGTCCTGAGTGACAGTCAAAGTCCCAAGGCGAAGAAGTATTCCAAATGTGACCATGACAGACTTCGACAAATGTAAAAAAAAAAAGAGTAAACAAAATAAACAATAACCTTAAGTGATACATTGCTTTAAAAGCTAAAAAAAAATAAGAAAAACTGGAAAAACTGGGAAATTATCCTGAACAAAAACCTGAACTACCTTTTTGGAAGATGCCTTAATAGTGTATATATGCATATTTGCAGACACATTTTTGTTATTTCTTCTTTGTGAAATGCCTCAAATTAGTTAGACTGTTAGAATAGCATCAATCTAGGGCTGCAACTAACAATTATTTTGCAAATCGATTACTCAATCGATTTTTTTCTATTAATGGATTAATGATCTGATTGTTAAAGGTTCCTTAAAGAAGAATTTTTACGAAATTAAACCAGGTGGAACTATAACTTTTCCACTTGAGGAGTTTTGGTTAGAGGATATTGACAGACAAAAACGTTTTTTTATCTTTAATGCAAAATATTTATATATTTTTTACAGTTTTTATTTTATAACTGCTCTAAGTGGGTTGCCCTGTCAGCTAAAGGCATGTTTTAGAAGCTCTATGCTCCAGTTAATAATGAATCGATTACTAAATTAGTGGATGATTATTGCAATAATCAATTATCACAATTAATCCGCTTATTTGTTTCAGCCCTACATTAATGAACAGGGATTTTCAAGTCCTGCCACATTTACAGTACTGATTGGATTGTGATCTGAACTTTGACTCCATCATTATAATAGACTGATATATTTCTATTTGAAAGATTCCTTTATACCTCTGCCTCTATGTTTAATATTATTGTTCTGCTGCAGTGAGATCTTTTATCCAAGCTCCACGCCTTTTGCAGGCCCTGAACAGTACTATGTCATGAACTTCCCTGTTTTTAGCTCCATGTCTCTTCCCATCAACTTTGACCTGCTTTCCCCTGTACCTTCTGAAAGGAGCATCAGCTAATCATGATCCTGCCTTTTGGTTCCATCTGACTTGAGCATGATCTTTTTTGCTGTGTGTCCCAAATGGAAAAAAAAAATAATTTCTATTTACCAGACTGGTGTACTGCAGAGTTAAGTGCCATCCTGTCATCAGATTTTCCCACCTGAGACACTGATTTATGCAACTCCTCAAAGGCAACCATGGAGATTTTTGGTTGGCCAATCAGATGAACAGCTGGTGTGCAGTAACATAATTCTCTCTAACTTGTGAAGATGCTTTAATAGGCGCATTGCAAGATCTTTAAAGTTTGGAATATTGTTTTCATAACCTAAACTTTCGTAGTTTTATACTTCTTCACAACTGCTTAAAAATCATCTGAAGGCCCAAGATAGTCGCTGCAATTATAAGAGGCCTCAACCTACTTTGATTAAACTGTAACTTTTCAATAATTTCACTGTATGGGAGGTAAATATAAATGCACTAAACTCTCTAGATTGACGGTTTGAAATAAACTTTTCAACATCTTGATGTATTATTTTTCCTCCATTTGACACTTTTGTAGTGCTTATGTTGGTCTGTCACATAAAATGCCAAGAAACTGTATTTAAGTTTCTGGTGATATATTTTTTTTTAAAAAGGGAAAAGGTTAAAGAGAGGTCAAATATTCTGCACAGCACTATAAAGTTCTAAAAACAGTTTCAGTTCAATAACTCTTAAATTGTCCCGCCTCTGAATATGAGCCAGGTTCAAATGAAAGTGCTGCTTTTTCCTCCACCTGGTTGGAAAGGCAGCAAGAATAGATGAGTGCAAAAATGAAAGCAGGTTAATAACATTATGAGGATCTTCAACACTTTGTTCATGTCATTAACTCTCTTAGCAATCAGAAGTGGCTTAAAGCAATCCCCTGCCGACCAACTATAAAAGCTAACTTTCAGTAAAGGGTGTACAGCAGCACAGAGTGGTGTTTTCCTCATCTCTTTAACTCTCTCAGTTTAGTTGAACAGGTTTGCCTCTATTTGAATATAAAATACTGTAAAGGTCGTTGTCTCTAGCGTTTTATAGGGTGTTATTAGAGACGTTTTCTTTCACATCTTTGCTCAGGAATTAATTTTGTGCAATTAATCTTTTACTGTTCAGAGTTTTTAACAACTATCTGAAAAGATTATAACAGATGCTGACGGTGCAAAATATGCTCATAGCAAATTGCTTCCAAAAATGCAATTTGTACTCCAGTAATAAAGCTGCCTGTTTCATTATGTATCAGTATAAAGTGTCTCTAAAAACAATTTGGGTGACAAGATGATTGTTGCCAGCTGAATAGATCAGGTCACAAAAAACAGCTCCAGATAACAACCCTGCATTACTAAACGTGGACCTGAAACCCAGTTCCACAACCAACATTTAAGATAAAGGCGCATATGACCCCTAAGTTATAATTTCCATTTGATATAAGATCTTACTAAAGACGCAATTATAAAATGGAATACAAGGATTCTGTTAATATCATAACTGTAGTTGTGAAACTTAATTATCTTGCCACATTACAAGCTGATTAGCCCTGCACTTGTTTCCTCTTTATTAATATTTTCTATCCATCACCGTGCAAAATTTTTAATCACCTATTCTTTCTGCTTTACTCATCCAACAAAAAGTTTAAAAATATTTCAAGCCCATAAAACAGCACAATTGTAACACAATTGTATTTGCCCTAAATTATTGAACAGCTTTTATATCCAGTAAAATATTATTCCATTTATCCATTGTTTGTACCCACCTGGGTATAAACTAGGTTTAATGGATGGGCAGCCTGGTCAGGTCGGCAGTCATTTACAAAGCAACACAGAGACACACGGGACAATCAACCACCCATGCACACATACCTAATGGCAACATCAAGAAAACATTAACCTTCAGATAAAGATCATTTGAGTGTAATTTATTAAGGGGAAATTGCTATACAAACAAATTTAACCATATAGAAAAAATATAACAGCCCTCCTTTTCAAATCATTGATTAATTGTCCCTGATTACTACAGTATATGACCTTTAAAACCTGTAGAGCCTAAGAAGAATCTGCCTGGTAACATATAATATGCAAAACTTTCTAGAAAACAAACA
The DNA here is from genome assembly GCF_016077235.1 of Cyprinodon tularosa. Lineage (NCBI taxonomy): Eukaryota > Metazoa > Chordata > Actinopteri > Cyprinodontiformes > Cyprinodontidae > Cyprinodon > Cyprinodon tularosa. Next base: position 190,267 of record NW_024039036.1, on the reverse strand, counting down.
CACCATGTCCTGAACAAAGAACAAAAAACCAAACCAAATAAAAACAGATATGAAATAAAAAGTTTAGAGGGGCATTATTATCGCATGACACTGGAGCTAATCAGATTGTATTTGAAACAACTGTAATATCCTAAACTATTGGATAAGATGCATAAGCTAAAAAAATCTGGAGGTCTGTTATGATAATGAGTCATACATCAAAGGATCTATTTGTGTCATTGACTCCCCGCTTAATGCCACTGCTGTCTTTTTTCTTTAATTTCTACAACATGGGCTAATATCATCCAACATAACCAGCTTTCCTGGCTTAGCACAATTTGTCTTAAAACAGAGATAAAAAAAAAAACATTTGACAATGTTCATGCTGTTAAAAAACATGATCCATAATCCTGCTGCAAGCACCCTCACTAAAACTACAAAAGTAGAACACATCACCCCGGTTTTAAGTGCTTACACTGGTTACCTATCTCAGAAAATAGATTTTCAAAATACTTCTGTTAGTCTATAAGTCACAACTTTTTACTGTTTTCACTGCTTGTATTTATCATGTCACTGAATGTACTTCTGTCTGTGTTTTTCTTTTCTTTCGTTCTGTTCATGTACAGTAGTTTAAAGTGTCTTAAATTTAGAAAGTACCATGTAAACAAACCTGCCTCAGCCCATTTAGATTATTTTTTCCTTTTTTTTTAAAACCAGAAATCTTGTAATGTTGAATTTGATATTCCACTGTTCAATTGGATGTTGAGTTTTCCTTTTTTGAGTTTACATGAAAATGTGTTATATCATAACAGATGACAACAAGAGATGTTATGCTTTTTGGTCTACTTACCAGATGCTGTATTATATATTTTCAAAATTTTAAAGCTACAGTGTGTAATAATTACAGGGATATACAGTCAGAAATGTAATATATTATACATAACTATGTTATTTATCATCATCTACGAGCTCAGCCTCTTAACCTTAATATTTGCGTTGCCTTAGAATTCGTTATTTATAATTACATAGAAGCGGGTCTCGCAGCCATGGAGGCAGACATCTTTGCGCTACGGCAGCGCAGAGCCAACAAACTAGCGATTGCGACATCGCCCATTACGCTCGAAAGTAACTACGGCAAGTTGAGAGAGATGAACTGAGACGGTACTGAACAATAGATGGCAGTATTATGCCTGAGAATACTATCTGTAAAATTATCTATGTAAACAAACCTCATCACTTGAGAAGGTAGGTGATGAGGACGTCGTGGAAGACATTTTGTCCCGTCACGCTCGCCGTACTGTTGGGGGGGAGAAGCGGTGGGGGGGGAGATGTTCATGTTGCTGCGGTCTGCAGTCTGACCGCTAGATGTCGCTGAAAATTACACACTGTAGCTTTAAGCAAACAGTTGCTTGGCTTTCTAAATTCCTCTTTAGAATTAATTTTAGTACTGCAGCATTTTTTCCTGATTCAAACTTTGTACATCAGGGACACAAAAATGTGAAAGGAAGAGATGGATCTTTTTTTCCACTAGATGTTCTGCTCTTTAGGTAGAAAATGAATTTAGATGTAAGCCTTGCCACAGACAACTTTAATATTTGATTTTTACAGGGTAACGATGCTTGGTCATGTATTCTCAGGTAAAATGTAGTTCTCATAAAATTCCCCAAGGATGAGTGTTTGGGACCTTGTATCTTGGTGGAAGCGCTTGCTTTGATGTTTTATGCTTGATTCTATTGCCGCATTAACCATCTTCTAAGGTGTAGTTTGTTGAAGCAGTAGCTTATCTGTACATAAAGGAGGTGTTTAGATAAGGTCATCTGGAAGAACAGATCTGTTCAAGGATGCCACCATGACCGAGTGCAGGTGGTGGGAATCAAGATTCTTGCAAAAATAGCATCACAGCTCAATAATCTAATAAAGCATCTGTCAACCCATCTATGAAATACAATAAGGGATTGTTTTATTCAGTTAATTGTAGTTGCGATTCAGTTTTTGCAGACGATGCCGTTGTTTATCCATATATCCAGCCTACAGTATTCATTCAATGTCAGTTTTTTTTTCACAGCTGATGTTAATACTAACAATGGAAAAAACAGATAGAGGTTTTAGCATGCATGTCTAACTTCTGCTGAGTGCTGGAAAAACAAAACCATTTGTTATCTTGATTAATATAGTCCTTATACAAACATGTGCATTGGGCTCTCATCCATCTGCTTGGAGAATAAGTATTCTCTGTTGCAGGCATCTATTTATGCAAAATCTTATCAATAGAATAACTTACTAATATCACATTTAAATTTTTATGCAAACTCACTCAAAATCTTCATCTCAAAATGCCCATTTATATTATGGCTAACACATTATTGTCCTGCATGTCTTAGTTTGTTAAATATTGGGTTACGTTGGGCAGAGAGAAAAGTTTTTGAATATTACTTTAAACTTAGCTTTTTAGAGCTGTGGTAAGTGCAGATATCTATAAACCTTACAGAGTATTACAGAAATCTATACTTGAGAAGTGGAAATAATTGTTAACATATGATTAAATGTAATTAAACTCAGCCTAAACTCTTAGAAATTACGTGTTTAAAGCACTTTATCAACTATATATACAAAAACATTAGTTATATGATTTTTGATGAGAAGATGACTTATAATAGTAACTAAAAGGGAATGGTATTTCAAGTGGCACATAATGATATAAATATTACCATTTTCCCTATTTATAACCAGATAAGATCTTGAGGTATAAACTCTGGCTTTCACCTCAAGATCTGCAATTTGGTGTTACATGTAAAAAAAAACCTAAAACATATCAATTCTAGCTTTAAGCTGCTGACACACCTTAAAATAACATGTCTAGAAAAGAAGAATAATCAGCTCTTGGTTCTGCAGCCAGGCAAATTAAAGAAAAATGTTCCTCTTCTTTTTATTTCAGAGCTCTTTGCTTTGTGGGAACATTTAGCAAAACCTCTGCATGTCAAACCATGTCAAGTGTTACAGTTCCTTTCCTGTTTTGGGGTGAAAAAATATCACCCTGCAAATGAATTAACAGAAAAGGGGCTTATCGTCAGACCCCTTCCTGAAATGATTAACCCTTCTAAAAGAGCATTATTAAGTTTTGAGTGCATGCGCTGTGCCGTCTCTTTGCCTGTAATTGTTCTTTTTCTGTTGTTTCCTTCATCAGGCTTTCTCCTCATTATATGGAAAGAAGGAAAAAATGCCTGAATAGGGGAGGGAAATTTTCCCACAGTCACTCAACTCAGAGAAATGCACCATTGTGGCTAGGTTCCCATCCCAGTGCCCTGCTGCTTAGTCCACCGTTGTCAGAAGCACAATGTTCTTATAATTAAGTGCTCATTCTTTAGCCTTTTTGAAAAGTACGTGATGGAGAATATTGTGAATTGCAGAAAAAATCTTGGCAGACCTGTTGACGAGTAGTGAATGACTACATATATAAAATTTTAAGTTAATATAATAAACTGCACTTATCTCGACCGTGTTTGCTCAAATAACAGATTTAATCTTAGAACCCCACACCAAATCTCAGGTCCCTGAATGTTTTCTATGCAGCTTAAGGACATTAAATAGATAATAAAGTAGGTAGCATATATTTTTCTTTAAATAAAACATTAACTCTAGATTCCAACTGCTTTACAGAAAAGCTATTTAAATTTAGTAGGTAAAAGCACATTTTCTTATCATTGTTTAAGAAATGTTTTTATACATCAACTTAATTTGTTGCATCATCTGAATCAGCTTTATGTAATATTTGGCTCATTTTTTTTGCAAAGCAAAAGGTTGTAATGTTATTAAAAGCTTTGTTACCACAAACTTAAAAAAAAAAAACATTTTAAACATAGAAGAGTAAGTCAAAATGTAAAATATGAAGTTCATATAATTGCAAACTATTCTTACCTTCATTAAAAATGAGAGTTGCTGCCTATTTTTGTATTCTATGCTTAAGTTAAGATCAGTGTTAAACAACAGCCAAAAACTATAATTACTACTTAAGTCAATGCTTAAGTCAAAACATAGATTTTTTTATTGGTCAAAAATAATTAATTCAGTATTTGTTTCTATCAATAAAGTATTTCCTTAATTGTTTATTAAAACAACGTTCAAGTCTGTAAATAAATAAAATTTTAATTTCCTGTGAACTACATACATGTGTATTAACCTAAATCTAAAGAAAAAAAAAACATTTGTCCAAACATTGAACATTGTGGAATACCATATTTCATGTTCTTTATCAGGAGTAAGCTGTACAAAACTGTGTCCTAAAGTTAGAGATGTTTACTATTTGTGCATTCAATTGAATATGAATAATTTCACAATTATGCCAAAGGTTATCCTATTACATTTTACAAATTATAATTCTAACTTGATGCATCATTTTAAGCAAACAAACTTATAGCCAGGCTGTACTATAGCGCCGGCCTTTATAGTTAAGCTATACGGTAAGTTTTATCTGTGCGGAATTCCAATGTAAACTTAATTACATTAAAAGCAATAATATATGTTTTAAGGTAAGGTGTAAAAAAGAATAGATACATTATTATTATGTAAAATTAATGCTGGATTGAGATTAGAGACTATATTACTGTTACATGTTCAATGACAAACACAGTAAAGGGACCCTAAATCCTCATTACTGCATTACATCTTTTTTTTCAACACCACTTTAAAGTTTTATTTGATTTGTGAGACTTAAAATCCGTGATTCTTTAAATAGTTATATATCTTAATTATATATCTTTACCACGTCATTGATTTTAATTTGATATCCCTTCAAATGATTAATAACATGTGATGCTGACAATTTCCATTTGATCCAAAAATTATTCCCAGCAAGAGTACAAGCCTTCCCAGCTGTGACACTCGGACCAACCGGGCCACCGTTGGTGCGTTGTCATCGATCACGTGACCGGGTTCCTGCTCCCTCAGCCAATCACAGCACAGTAGTGTGAGCCCCTTCAACAGCAATGGCGGAAACAACAAAGCTAAGTGGAAATAACGCTCCTCCCAAAGAGCCCGCTGAAATGTCCAGCTACAGGGACTGCGTGGATGTGATGCTGAGGCACCTTTCACACTTTGGAAAACAGGTTGGTTAGCAGGGTTTAGGTCTAATTCACTTTAAAAAGGTGGTTAATGAGCCTCGTGCTAATGCTTTTAGCAACCTGACGCTAGCTTCGGCTAACCTCCCGTCCATTTACTGTTTTGATGCTGTTAGATTATTTTGCTTAGTTATCCGTTGCCTGTGACGTATTTTTGTTATTTTCTTACGGTGAAATAACTTTATATTGCAATTATCCTACATGATACAATTATTTATTTGGAGGAATTTTGTTTTTTGTGTGGGTATAGAAATGTAAAATGTCTGCAACATCGCCTATAAATACTCACAGTTGTTAGCCATCTTAAGATTGTTACTGTAGCTTTTACTTTTTTTCTCTCGAATTTGTTTTCTCTTTATACTTTAGCTAACCGTTATTTTCCTCGGGCAAGCAACAGGCTTCTTACTGAAAAAGACCTATATAAACTGATCAGAGACAAACTATTCAATGGATGAAAAATATTTTAAAATATTTCCTGAATGTTATTTGACACTTACCAACTTCTTGATATTAAGGATGACTTTTTTGTATTGTAAAAGTAAAATTGGCACTTAAAACAAAATTAAATTCCGCCAAATATATTATTTTCAATGTTTCCTTTGTTGTTGTTGTTTTCTTTTATTAGGAGAAATGTATTTTGTTTGTTAATAGTATGCAGTTGCTGGTTAAGTCTTTAATTATTGATCAGCACAGTTGAAAGAAACCTCCAAAAATTGCATGCATCTAAATGCAAGTGGGCTTTTTAATTTACCTGATAATAAATTTTAACTAGGGCTGAAACTATTAATAGGATTAATCATCATTAACTGATTATTGAAATAATTGTCAACTAATTTAGTAATCCATAAATCTTAAATGGGAGGATAGACTGTAAAATATGCCTTTAGCAACCCACCAGTAATTATATCGAAAAAGTTTTTTTTTTCTGTCAATATGTTCTATCCAGAACTCCTTAGGTGGAAAAGTTTAGTTTCACCTGGTTTCATTTCGTAAAATAAATTCTTTAAAGAACCTTTGGCTATCAGTTTATTAATATTTGCAAAATAATTGTTAGTTGCAGCCCTAATTCTAATCCTAACTGAACAATTTATAAAAAAAATCACATTATTATTGATTTCAAATAAGGGGATGTTCGTCTTTGTTTACATGTTTATGGAGATAAATCAATTAGGCAGATGTTAAAAATTGACAGTTTTACATTGGAAAAAAGCTAAGAAAAGCTAAGTTCTGCCACAATTAGTGGTTTATAAAACTATCAACATGCTCTTTTAAATTTTATATAATAAGAAAATGAAAAAGTTAGGATGATATTTGAAAAAAAAAAGGCAAATTACTAACTGCATATCTTTTATGTTTAAGCTAAATTGGGATTGTTCAAAATTGCACTTAGCCTTTAAGTCTTCAAAAGAAACTGGAGATCGGCCAGAAAACCCCTTAACATTGTATTAGCTTGACCCAAAACCATTTCTTAGTCTAGATTTGTTTGTTAAATGAGTACTTTGTCAGTAAGTTTGTGTTTGTCATTTCTTTTCAAATGAAGCTCAGATTTGGGGATGCTGCTTTGAGAATAGAGGTCAACCACGCTGCTATAAATCTGGCGTCTTCCTCGGAGACTCACTTTCTCAGCTGTTTGCAGGACCACATTGCTAAATTACAGGTAAAATTGGTACATGTTTACAGGTTTATGTAAAAACGAGTCTGGATAAGTTGCACCTTTTAATGTTAATCATGAACTGACTATTTGTCCCAATGAACAGCTATGTTGATATATAGCATCGGGTGCTTTTGTTCTGCCTAATAAGAATAATACATCTGGTGATATAGCTGAGTGGTGTTTTTTAATAGGATGTGTATTTTTTTTGTTTTACTGTAGGTTGTTTCAGAAACCCTGAGGTTCCTTGTTGAGTCTGCGGCTGTCACATCTACGAAGGAGAATATTTCTGATAAAGCAGTCACGTCACCCTCATCTAAGGAGAAGACAGCAGGGTTTTCAGAGCTCAGTCCACCCGGCTCAGATGCTGCAGAGACTAAGACCCCGACTGATGACGTCATGATCCAGATCCGAGCCGGAAAGTCAGAGGTTGGTCCATTTCAGCGGATCCGTCAGCTGTTCTGGCTGTGACATTTTAGAGCCCTTCACATTCTGTCAAGCCAAATGAATAATCATAAGTAATTGCTCCCGAGGATGTGAGCATGATGTGCAGCGAAACGCTTGATAGAGACCTGATAGACCGGGTTCGACAGAGAATAAGGGGTGCTTTAGAGTTGGGCTGGGGTAGAACATACCACGTTGCTGGAGGGTTTTGAGAGAGGGCCAGGTCCTTGATGGATTATGAAGTGGATGCTCATTACTCTGAGATTGCATGTGGATGAAGGACAAGAGGCGGCATTCTGTTGTGCATTTATTTTGGTAGCCAAACAAACCGCATTCGTATTCCACCATATAACGATGGAAGAAATCTTTTTCTTTTTCCTCTTCTGTTTTTTTTGCTCCCTAGATTAGTCTATTACATTACATTTCTCATTCTATGTAATATAAATCACCACATCACCCTGTTCCACAACATTAAGTAGGAAAGAAATATTTAATTCTTCAAACCGATCAGTACCTCATCAATCTATTGTGTCCTATTATCTTTGTTGTGTCTCCAGATAGAGCGAAGAATATCTGCATTTATGGAACGTAAGCAGATGGAGATCAATGAAAACAATGTGCGCGAGTTTTGCAACGTGATCGACTGCAATCAGGGTGAGAACGGAGGAGAGGGTTGGGGGCAGGGTGGAGAGGGAGCCGGCACACAGATTGCCAATGTTTGGGAGAGAGCTGATTTCCACAGGCGAGAGGTCAGGCTGAACTGCTACAAGAGTGGGCCTGAAGTAGCTAACACGCTCGGCCTTAAAAATGCAACCTGTTCTGTGCAGAAAAACATGAGACGGGGGACCTGCTTGAAATTCAAAGCCTGTCTGAGACACCAGTATCACAAAATCAGTAGAAACTGCTGTTCATGTGTGATGTATACTTTGTTTTTCAAAAGACTTTTCATTAAAATGGGAAAATCTAAATGCTTTTTATGTGAAATATGATCCTAGAGAACAGCTGTGCAAGGACAGATGCCGTCTTTACTCCATACCCAGGGTTTAAAAGCCACGTAAAAGGTAAGAGCATCTCAAATTGTTCACATTAAAACATATATTTTTGTTACAAATAGACGTTACATTTAAAACTTAATGTTTTGTTTGTGTGCAGAGTGTTCATTCACATGTTAAGCTTTATAGCAATATATCAAATATTGCACACAGGCTGTGATTTGCAATAGTACACTAACTGATATGTGAAGTTGGTAGCATTTTCATATCCTTGTGCAGCTATCCTCATGTTGTTGACATCACTCCAACTTCCCCTGAGTCACAGCCTTTGTTTCTTTTTTTGACTGGGCAGTCACACGAGTAGTAAACACTTATGGGCCCCAGACACGTAGTACCGGGGGCCAAGGGGAGGCTGGGGAGCCTCCAAAGGGACAAGCAGCCAAAGACTGTGGAAATGCAGCAACAGAAGAGCGTCTTCAAAACATTGAGGCTCATCTCAAACTGCCATCAGGTCAGCAAAATATAAGGAATTATATAAAGTCCCCAGTGTATATAAAGTTATTCATGATAGTTTTTTTCTGTCTTCAGTGGGTCCAGTTCCTTTGAATGTTTACCAGAGGCTCAAGAAGCTGGAGGATCGCATTCTGGAGTTAGAAGGACTCTCCCCTGAGTACTTTCAGTCTACTGTGAGTCTTTAGGATTTATAATGAATTAGGGCTGGCCAATTAATCGATACAATTCTTTAATCACCTTACAGAGGATATAGAAAAGCTGTTCCAATTAAGTCTTACTATTAATATGTAGGAATATATTGCAGCTACAGAAATAGATAAGAAGTAAAAATATAACATGTCCTATCTTCTGAATACAGATCTTCCTAAGTTTTTTTGAGAGCATAAACTGGTGCACACAACCCTCAGAGTATATATATATATTTATAGATTATATGATAGATGAGTTGATAAAATACTAAACAAATGTTCACATGCTCCCTGAATCTGCTCATATGAATACTGGGAAAGTTGCTCTGGGTTGATGAATGGAGCTTTAAACAGGAAAACCTGGTAGAACTAGCAAAGGATTTGGGACTGTGGTAGAATTGATTTGCAGCCAGATCTACTCTGGAATGGATCAGTCAAAGCCCAAACCATAATGTAAAATTTTGGCAAAGCTTTAAAAGTTTCGCTTACATAGTTCTCCAAGCTATTTTAAGCTGATATGCAAATTGTTGGCAACAATTTTAGTCTCAGTATGCACAGACATCCCATTAAAGAGATGCAGCTGTAATTGCAGTAAAAGATGTTCACAATGAGACACTGCTTTGTGTTGGTCAAACACATAACATCCAAACAAAATAAACTAAAGCTTGTGGTATTAACGAGAAAAAACTTTAAAGAAAAACGTTTTATACGGTTTTGTATAGTTTTGCAAGAGCAGTGAACGGACGGGGATTCTTACAGTGACCTATTTGCCCATTTAGCTGCACTGTTTAAATCACACCAAGCATATTTAGATTTACCTTCCAGCATCCACTCAACGCTCTCGGCACTTAACCGTCCTCTTTTAGGAGCCCAGGTGTCTATACCATGTCATGCAATTAGCAAAGCTTGTAGTGTCACATCTTGTGTCTGGGCTGAGGGTCTTTGCAATAGATCATCACAGTGTCACTATATATCCGTGTATATTGCTGCCATCTTCACCTCTTTTTTTCAGCCCATTTAGGCCACTTCAGTGTCTGCTATTGTCAAGCGACAGTCATCTGCCTACTCAGATTTAAATAGTCAGTCTGTACAGCATTTCAAATAAGAAACACATTCACTTAGTGAGGTGTCTTTGCACCAGCTTTTACCTTATATAGCTGTTTATCTTACTTTTAGTAAAGAGAAACTTGGTAATGTAGCTAGCAGCTTGCTGGCTGTTTAGATTTTGAATTGGCAGGCTTTAATGTGTTTGAACAGAAAATGACAGCATCTGCCAAAGTAAGACGTTCACTGTGTGTTAGAAAAACGCTTTTAAAGAACCTGTTTAAAGTGGTGTGATGCCTAAATTACCAAGTGGAGTATTGGTCCACGGCTGAAAACTGAAAACCACTTGCTCAGAGGAGTTTTGTAAAAAGCTAATGGAGTTTCATCTTTTATGCTTATTACTTCAACACATTTTACCAAAAATATGGATTAGAAACAAAAGACATTTACTTTTTTTTCACGTACTTATCTCAAGGCAAATAAGGCAACTTTATTTATTCATATGTTAGTCAAAAAACTGTGCTTTTAAACGGGTTATACTGAAAACATATAAAGTTAATCCAAAAAAGCATACGAGGGCATATAGATAAAAAAAAAAAGATTGTTTACTAAATCAAGTATTTTGTGATAAAAAGAGAGTCAAGTTTTGTTTCAGATAACTGAAAGAACTGGATTTTAACTTGATTCTAGGTTTAAGTAGATGTTACAGAAACAACACAGAGATTTCCATGTATTGTTTATCTTTAAAGAGGGTACAGAGATTTTTCGGGTTGCGCTCAACCCTTTGGTCATTGTCTAGTAGCTTAGCTTGTTTTTCTCTTAGCTGAGAATTCCTGCAATACTAAAGTAGACAAAGTTTAATACTCTAACATAAAATAATAAAGGCATATGTCATTTTTCAAGTTCAGGTTTTGTTAAGAGGGATGTGACTAGGGCTGAAACAATTAGATTAATCATTATTAATCGATTATCGAAATAATTGCCAACTAATTTAGTAATAAGTTAATCGTTAACTGGAGTGTAGAGACTCTAAAGTATGGCTTTAGCTGACAGAGCAAACCAATTAGAGGATATATACCTAAAATATGTGAACATATTGCATTTAAGATAAAAAAAAAAAAAACTTTTTCTCTGTTAATATGCTCTATCCAAGTGGTAAGTTTTAGTTTCACCTAGTTAACTCTTCTAAAAAGTCTTCTTTAAGGCACCTTTGGGTATCTGACTATTAACTGATTAATCTAGAAAATAATCGAAAGATTAATCGATTTGCAAAATAATCGTTAGTTGCAGCCCTAGATCTGACTTTGTTTCTAAGGTGGTAAAATGCATTTTGTACTTTAATGCACTGTAGTTATTGGTATACTTGCAACATTTGAAACAATTTAAGGTTTAATAAAAATGCTTAGTTTTATAGCTATACAAGGACCTTGGTTTTACATCTGTTTAACTTTATGAATATCCTGAACAGTCACCCGTTGGCGTCAATGAAGGACTGAAGTTTTTTCCAAATGGTAAAGTTGTCAGAAGAAACAAAAAGACGCGTAATCAGTGTAACGTCAGTATGTACAGATCACTCTGTGAGAAACTTGGAGAAGAACTTAAAAGAGAAAAAAAGAAAATAGCTATGGTAAAAGTCAGATGTTTCTTTCATCTCTTCTCATTGGATGTTATTTAGGGAAACCTTAAACAGAGGGGGATAAACGATAATTGGTTAATGTCTGGCAGCAATAATATGAGTTAAACAGAACAAGGCTAGTAGTGAACCCTGTGAGCAAACTTAATGTTATTTGATTTCATTTTATCTGGAAAAGCTGAAGAAGTTGTACTAAACTATAACGATAACTGAAATCTGGACCTATTTAACAATAAATACATGACATAAGAGGAACCTCAGCTTTCCCTTTCTTTTTAGTGCAGATCCTAAAATGATTTGGACCTCATAATAAACCTCTGAGGGATCAGCCCAGTCCATCAAACTCTGATTTCCTAAGCTAAAGGAGACCATCCGGCGTTTCAGTTATCCAAGTGTGCTTGAGATGCTGCATGTCTTCTCATACTAGTTTTCCTCAGCACAGCATGCTGCTTCTGTGCAAGTACTACTTTCCATCTGCTGTTGACTCGCTGCATGTTTGTGCGAGCAGAGCAAGAGATGTCGAGTGTCTATGAATAAATGGCTAAAGATGGGGTCTTTTATTTTCCCTGTCTCCTCCCAAACCCTCCTCTTGTTTTTTCTCTGCTGTAGTTTGGTGTTTAGTAAAAAGCGTCTCACAGTTGGCCCAGGATTTTAGGAACAACATTCTAATACTTAGGATACTAAAGGATTTCAGAGGAAATAAAGAATACGCCAATTCATCACACATTACTGCAAGCCGTAGGACATCTTTTTCATTGTATTTACTGTAATGTTTGTAGTATGATACTACAAACATTACAACTAATCCCATGCTTTTACTCCCGTTTATTGTCAAAACATCTAATGAAAACACTATCACATGGGAGAAAAGGTTTTGTTCTCATAAACTGCATGCTATGCATAGTTTTCTTAGTTAAATGCATCCATTTGTTCCATCAAATGACTCAAAGTTTAAGTATTTGGTTAAAAATTGGATGAATCAACAAGTTTCAATGTTTGTTAACATTGCAGAGTCATCTCCACAAGAGGCCTAAGACATCCACTGATCAGGTTGGTACTTCTCTGCTCTCATCTCAACAATTCAACAATTGAATCATAGGTGAACATATTGATAACCATCTGACTTTGACTGGTTGTCCTTCAGAACTGCACCCTGACCGAGCTGGATGAGAAGATCAGTGCAGTGAAGGCAGCGCTGCTCAAGAGGGTTTCTGACTTTGGGCCGGGATACGGAACCGATTGTCCTTTCTGATACACATCTACAATAAAACCAGTGCTGCGTTTCACATCAGGATTCTGTGCATATTTGTTATAGAATGAATCAGTAACTTTTAGAACAGACTACTGTTTATCCTGTTTACTCTAAGCTGTTACAGATATACCTTTTTTAGATTTTATTAATTCAGTTCACCTCTGTAGGTTTGTATAAACCCAAATCACAAATAAAACAGTCGAATAGCAAAATATTTCATTCATAAATTAAGGTTCTACTCTAAATATTCATTACCATATATAGTCTAAATTATAAATGAAAATTCAAAAAGCATATTAGCACAACTGATTGAATGAATGATTCCTACTTTTGTTTGTTGTTGTTTGATTTATTTTTTGTTTGCTTTTGTTTTTTTTCTCTGTTTTTTATTTTTATTTTTTTTTTATTATTGCATGTTTTGGACCAAAGACCAATCCTATTTGACAAGTATTTTTCTGTCTAATGCTGTCAGGATGCAGAGGCAATTAGTCATCAATAACAGCTTTGTATCATATGCATCAATAAAACTATTATAATGTTTACTTCAAACCCAAAAAAACAACAGAAAACAACCCAGAAACGGCCATCTACAGGTGGAGGCCACTGACATCTGTCCATCTTCTCTAACAGTGTTGGATGTACCTAGAGTCACTATGACTAGTGTTATGATGAGGTGACATCTGAATTTTTCAAATAATTGCACATGCAACCCATCAGGATGTCTCTTCATTATGTGCCAAGAAGGTTTGCTTTGTCTATCAGGACTATAAAAAGCAAGGGTTTCAGAGGACAGGAAGTAAACTTTCAGAGAATTTGTTTTTTAATTATTTTTTTTTACCTAGGGCTAATATTTATGTAGAAGATGATCACAGCCCTATGAGATTAACCCGAGCAGTCATTGAAAGGATAATTCGTGCATCTTTTGGGCCTACTTAAAGGTGAATTTGTGCTTTTTTGAAAAGACCCGCCCTCTCTTTAAATAAAAATGCACATGCACAACCATGTACCTGCTCCTGAGAGGGAACACCTATTAAATGCGTGCAAGCCCATTCTCCTCGTGCAAGCTCTGTTTAAAAGTTGTTGTTTGCATCGCTCATACAAGCTTACTTTCCAGAAGAAGAATTGAAAATGTTCCACTATGTCAGACTCGCCACCGGTAAGTAACGTAGGACGGCCTTACGTAAACATATCACCAGAATTATTGACAATTAGGAGGTCCACTTATTTTGATGATCCACATGGAAAAAGAACATCCTCCACTATACCTTTAAACATAATTAGTTACTTTACCACAATTGTTTCATGTTAGCAGGGCTGGACATGAATCATTTGTGTTAAAGTAACTAAATATGATTAAGGAGATGTATTAATTATTTTTTAACATGGAGATGTGCAAAATGTGCCAACAGAGCAATCTGGAAATTACCTTAGAGAACTCAGCTCCTTCCAGTGGGCCCCATGCTTACTTTCCAGGACATGGAGCCTAAATTCAATTCAGTTTATTTATATAGGGCCAATTCACAACACGTCATCTCAAGGCACTTTCCAGTTCACCAGATCATCCAGTAAGATTGATTCAAAGTTTTCTATCTAAGGAAAACCAGTTGATTGCATTGACTTAAATGCAATCCCTCACACTAAGCATGCTTTTAGCGACAGTGGAGAGAAAAAACTCCCTTTGAACAGGAAGAAACCTCCAGCAGAACCAGGCTCAGTGTGAGCGGCCATCTGCTGAGGCCAACTGGGGTTCAAGGAGACAGAAGCAGACATAGAAAAAGAAGCATAGATACAAAAAACAGCTGTCCAGGAAACACACAGCCAGGCAGACGAGCTCCGAGCCAGCTCCCATGTCAGAGGATGAAGAGAGCACATCCAGCCAGTCACAGTCAGAGAAACAGGACTACACTGGAAAACAGGCCGATCGTCAACATCTTTAAACAAGGGTGTTGATGGCAGCAGCACAGCTCCAGGATGGTGTCTTTGCCAAACAGGAACAGACGAGGCAAAGCTACTACTAAATGATTTAGGGTGTTTCCAATTACTTTGACACCAGTCGAACCAATCCCCAAAATGTGCAGCGACTTTTTCTGCTTTTATCTGCATCATAACAAATGTTACACTAATCTCAATTTAAACTAAAAAATCAAAATAAATTTAGCAAATCAGACACAAAACAAATAGAGCATCCATGCATGACCTCCACATTACCTAAAGGCATGGCTGCTAAATGCACTAATGAATCGTTAAAAACATGTAGTATCAGCCATTGCCAATACACCAAAAAAAAACAAAAAAAAAACTCCTAAAATATGATCTGATCAATGTATCAATCTCATTGTCATCTACTGCTGGCACCAAGTCCTTTTCAGGAATGACAGCTGTTCCACCTTTAACATGTGTTACAGAAATGAAGAAGCAGCTCTGGAAGAATGTTATGCTGCCTATAATTCTTGTTTTTGTTGTGAGTTAAGTGATTGGTTGGGGAGAACTTATCCCTGGGAGGAAGTAAAACCTCCAAAGGCTAAGCTAAAGCAACCGACTACACCTCTGACCCTACAGTAGGAAAGATCGTAAGCTGGTGCAGTGGGTCCTATTTTCCACTTGATCCACGAAAATTTTAAGTCTTAATTGCTGTGTGGTGAGAGGTCGAGATGGAAGAAATGAATGACACTACTGTCTGTCCCACATGGTTGCCTGATTCAAAACCCAATCGATTACATCTGGGACATTATTTTTCTGTACGTTGAACTGCCATGTTTGCCTTTAGACATCCTCTTGATAAGGAGATCACCCCCTCACTCCGCAAACTATTCCTGTTCTCATTAAGAGCATATCTAAACACCTGCAGGGATTCATAAAAACCCTTGTTGTGCAAACCACTCAGTACTTGGTATTGCTGCATTAACTCTTGGAAGAATTGGCCTGATGTGAACTGGCTTATCAGTGATTTGCGTGGCTTTTATCAATCCGGCCCTCTGTAGGTGGATTGTTTTCATTTTATTTGGCACCTTTACCCTGTAAACACATCACATAGTTAATGTAATTATAAATGCACCACTTGATTTATTTTTTCTTTATGAGATCCGATGGATTTTCTAAGTGTTATTTATTTTATAAAATTTTTCGGTAGCAGTACAGCTGTTTTGTAATTAATTTTTTTTTAGTTTTCTATTCTGCTTTATAACTGAAGCCACAGATTTAGTCATGATTTGGAAAAGAAGGCTGAAATATGTGTCATCTCTTATTTATCTGAAAATGGTAAGAAGGTTTTCAGTGTTAAAATAAACAAATTTAAAAGCATTATTTTATGATGGACAAAAAAAACTATATATTTCTATCAAAACTTTTGATATATTTTTTTAGGCTCCAAGTTTTATTTTAAGCACTCAGCATCGGTTGCTTCAAATTAAGTAATTTTGTTCATCTAAATAGCAATTATAACAAACCAAATTAGGATTCGCTCTTAAATAACTCAGAAAATTCATTTTTAAACCTAAGGCTTGGTAATTTAATCTTCAGTAATGATGGGAAGGTGTGTGTGTGTGTAATCGAGATGAACCTCTGCGAGAGAGCACCTGATTTATCTTCCCGACCGCTGTGTGACGATGATCACCCCTAATGGTTGTCATTATAACAAATGACCTGATTACTGCAGCTCTGTTTGGAAAGCATACTGGAGACCCAACAAACCAGCATTAAATGGGACGCCGCTGCGTTTGACACTGTGACATGTACATAAAAGGCTTGTGTGAGTTTTCGCTGAGCAATTCCCTGAAGGAATAATTATGCATTTCCTCTTTATGATAAAAAGTGAAGAGCTGCTGCATTTAGCTAAGATTTATCTCATAGTTTTATGTTTAGCTGATCAATTCATGCATGTCCTTGAAACCCCATAACCCATATTAAAGCCCCTTTGAAATTTTAAATAAATTTAAGGTATTGCAATAAATACTTAAAAAAAAAACTAAACAAAAAACGAGCTTTTGTGAAGACTGTCAAAACAAAAAGATGGTGCTTTAATATATATAAGCGCCCCTGGTGGCTAAATAGTTATTTGCTTAGTCAAAAGAATGTCACAAGCTGTTTTCGTTCTGCATCTTGATGTTATTGCATCTACTAAAGTATTTTAATGGGTTCATTTGAGTAATGCCTGCATGCATTATAAGCTTTATATTGTTTCAGAGTTACAAAAGAATGTTTGGACTTGGGAAAACATTTGTGACAGGCCAACGTTGACGGAATGATATATATCATTTAACTTTACAATGTGTCTGAGTTTCATTTAGGATATTAAGTTTTCAATGAAAGTTCAAAAGCAGAGGGTTCTAATAACTTTTCAGTTTCATTAAACAGATGTAGAAACGTCAAAGTGGCCTTTTCCTTGAATAATATGAAGTTGTTGATTAAAAAAAGGGTGAGAAAGACATATAGAAGAGACATCTGTGGATCTGTAATTGGTGAAAGGTGATTGCAGGTGATGAAATGATCTAACCAAGCCTAATTTCTATTATCAGATTTAAATTTGTTTTAGCCTTTTTAGGGTTATGACTGTGGGAGCCAAGTCTGTTAGTGAAGAAATGAAAAAAACTCATATATGTAGTATGTTATTCCCTTGAACAAAATGCTTGTTCTTAAAGTCAATTCAATGCTAAAATATTAAAAGAAACGGAGTTAGGATTTTTTAGTTAATGGTTGACAATCTAGAATCCTGATTAAGGCAACAACTTTGACCCAATCAGAAGCTTTTACATTTTGGTGCAAATATAAAACTTTCTAGAAATAAATGCATTTTTTAAAGGTACAGAGAAGTCTGCCCTTCTGACATCTTTGGAAATTACAGTAACTCCCCTTCCTCTTCTTTGTCTTTGCTCTTTTTTACTTCCTGTCAGGATTTATTTCAGACTTGATTGATGGAGTGACCTGAATAAAACAGAAGATCTTGCACTGTGATTTTTTGGGGGAAAGATATTTCATTCTTCATGCCGGAAATGAGGACATTTCTTTTCACCCCGTCTTTAAGGTGTACCCTGCTTGTTGACGGCTCTGTCCATCTCTTGCTCATAGAACTGGAACCCTCGGAGCAACAAGGGGGCCACAGTGTGCAGAGAAAGGGGGGAGCACTTGAGCTCTGGCGATGTGAACGTGGGGAGAGGGTTGGGTATTCTCATTGTTCCGTGGAAGCTTTTGTCTCAGACACAGCCCCCTTATGAGGGTTAATGAGGACAAATTGGTCTGAGTGTAACAAATGGATTATGGAGCGGGAAAAAAGCTTGTATTTGGTGTGCTGCTTTTGTTGGGATCCACCCATCATCTGCCTACTTAGCCAAACGTGCAGACTGAAGCCTGCAGTGACATGGATTGCTAAAAATCTTATGATCTCTATCAGGTCATAGTAAAATGGTAGATGTTGCCAAAGACTTTTTGAGGTAGATTAAATTAAAATGAAATTCACACAACAAAAAAATGTATGTTTTCACTTAAATTCTTCCCTACGTTAGGTATTTCTAGACGTCAACATGTTGACATTAGTGTCAGCGGTTGGTGCTTTAGGGTTGGATGGGCATAGTGTATCCTTTTAAATCTGCAATCAGCCACTCACTTCCTATTGACTCTAATTCCTGTCTGTCAATCAGTCCATTTTCTGCTCCCTGTCTTGAAATGTACTTGGGAAGGTTGGTAAAAAAGACACAGAGGTGTCCCTTGTCTTCTGTGCTGCCAGTTGTATCTTTGTGGGGTCGCAGGAGAGGTTTCATATCCATTCATATCTCACAAACTCTTAATGGGCTCCAAGCCCTCCAAAAAGAAAGCTCTTTCCTGTGACTAGTCAGCTCCAGTCTTTATTCATCTGTGGCTCCGTGTCAAAAAAGACTGTTGCTCGTTTGTGCCCTGAACAATGAGGAACAAGGCTGAATCTCTGGCTGGGAACAAAAGATGGAAAACAGGCTTTTCACTCTGCAGAACATTAGATTCTGACACATTTTGCCATGGCAGTTTTTTTTTTTCCTCCCCATCCTGAGTGCTCTGGCTCCGGTCTTATAAAGAGACCACCTGTTGGCAACAAGCCTGTTCTTCATTACTGACAGGCCTATTATCGCAGGATGAGGAGCACCACAGGCTAACTTTTTTAAGTTAACCCTGCTGTAGTTTCTAAACCTTGCCAATTGGGAAGCACAGATTACGTGTTAGCACTGGAAAATCTATTTCTGCTCGTAATTTTGTATGTTGCGCATGAGAAAGGGCTGTGAGGGAAGTACTTCATTCATGTCCTTGTTAGTCACAAATCTTACAAACAGTGGGGCTCGGATGTGGACGGATTAAATCAGCTATGGCAAGGTTTTTTTTAACCACTTTCAGGGATTTTGTGGTGTTTTTTTCCTTCTACAAGCATATTTGAGCTATTTAAAACAGAAAACATCCTTTAGCAGCAGTGCTCAGTATGCAGAAGAACCGACATGCTGTGGACAATTTAAATCTTATCACATTACTACTACTAAGTCAAAATAGTATATGTCAAATGATCTTTTGCTTGCTTTAAAGTCTTTTTGAGGTGTGTCTTAATCAGGTCTGTGAATGTTGATTTTTAATTGCCGGTGATACTTGATTGAATTTAGGCCCGCCCTTAAAATAAACATCTTTATCAGATTAAACTGCATTAATATAAACCAGTCTATGGTGCATGGGTCCCCAACCTTTCTAAAGTTGAGAGCTACTTCCTGGGAATTTAGTCTTATAGATGAGGGGCTGCCAATGTTAATAATGAGAGAGTCAAAGTTCACCCAAAGTGCATTTATAATAAACATATTTTTGATTTTTTTCAAGACATTGTTATTTTCAAATCTCTATACATGCAAGTGGGAATGATAAGGAAGAGAAATACAAAAAAAATTCATAAATAAATAGACTCAATCCACTGTTGAGTTCTACAGTTTTTTTTTAAAGAGGCTCATGTCTCTGGCTGTATGTTTTTGGTTATTGTTCTAATTAACAAACTCTGCATCAGTTTCAAATCTTTTGTGACTTCTAACAGTCCCATAAATTCCACAAAGTTTTCTCTCCTCTGATGGAAAACATTTTCAAACATAACGCTACCACCCAAAATGAACATAGTGTTGAGTATTACTTTCCACTAAATATGCTCACTGACCGAACATCTATTTTGTTGAAAAAACAAGCCGTTTGATTCTTTTTTTGGTTTATTATTTTATTGGTTCTTTCCGCCAGGAGATTTTCCCACCTGAGGTGTGAATCTCTGCAGCTCCTCTAGAGATACCATGGGCCGCATGGGTACGTCTATAATTATTGTTTTCCTTGCCTAGGATGGACCCATATAAATATGAGCACCACGGTTTTTATAATAATGGGAAACCATGTGTTGTTGTTCTTGTTTTTTTTTTGTTTTTTTTTTTACATCAAAATTGTTTTGTTTTTCTTTGTTGATCTAGTACATTAAAAGCAATAATGATACATCAGTATTTGTGAAGTAAGTTCAATGGATGTGAATACTTTTGCAACTCCCTAATGTAGAAAAAACTGTGATTGATATATGATGGAATCTAGCATAAAGGTTAGCTGTAAAGAGATTCTGATAAATGCAGTCTGGTTGGAAAAAAGTATGCTATTATTTTGTCTGATTGTGGGAAGATTTGAGGCTTAAATTATCTATTTTTATAGCTCTGACAAACCAGACATTTCTATTGGTGAAAGGATCACGTTTTAGTTGCTTTGTGGCTTTAAGGAAACACATGGAGTGATTTATTCCCTAAATGGGAGCCCAGAAATACCTTTGTCGTGTTAATGTCGAAGTATATCCAGCCCAGTTTTTGCTCATTCTCTTATATCCAAAAGAATGGGGGTGCATGCACCTGTGAGCATCCCCCCAAAATACAGACAACACAAGAGAGGATCCCCCTGCAGCCCACAGGCTTACAACAAGAGGCAGTCAGCTGTGCGCTGTGGCCCTGCCGCACGGTCTCCAGGCACTCTGGAGTTAAATGTTCCTGTGATATTGCCAGGAGGGAGCAGCGGGAGTTGAATTCAGGCAATTACAATCAAGTCAGGGCATAGTTAGTGCGTGGGCCCTGGCAGCACCTGAGCTGGATGCTGATGAGACACTTAGCCCTAAACCCTCATGCATTGGCCCAGGCACTGCGTCGAGCGAGCCCTTCCTCCCCAGCTTCCCCTCCTCTTCCTCTCTTCCCAAAGCAGCAGACCCCCTACTGGACACTTCCACTTCCCTTCACCTCATTTAGGCCTCTAGAGCTCTCTCACCCTCTCCTGCCCTCACATTGCAATACTTCTGCTTTATATAGGTGGCGTGGAGTACTGCACTCAATCACTCTTCATTCATTCACACTGTAGAATAATAGACTACTACTTCGATATTGTCCTTCAAGCACCTGTGCATAGCAGAGCTTCAAACCTGTGCTGTGTCATTGCAAGTTCTTGAGAAATATGTGAAGAGTTATTTCTTTTAAATACACAAAACCAGCAGGAAATGTAGAAAAGAGAAGCCTTTGATCATTGTATTTTTACCATAGTGTGCACTGAAATTACCTTTCTAAAGGTTCTCCTTGCCTGATCCTGTTATTTTAAAATTTGATATGCAAGAACCATTAGATGTTTCTCTTTGGTCATATAAGCATTTGCAGGTTGTGATTACAGACATTTTTAAACCTGATGCACTATAGCAACAGAAAGACAGAGGACAGTGCCATACAAGTTGAAGATTTTATATGTTGTCAAATTACTACAAAGTTTGTTGTATTCTTTCGAAATTCAATGTTATGGGCCAACAGAGATTCCTGAATAAATTAGAAGAATGCAGAGTTTTTATATTTTCTGTGCAAATACAAATTTTAAAAAGTTTGGCATTCATTTGTATTAAGTGACCTTAAGACACTTTAAAGAGAAAAAAAATATCTGTACAATATACTTTTCTTTACTCTTTAAGGCTAAAACATCGTCAGATGAGGAGAATCTATGTAAGGTGAAAAACGTTTAAAGGTATACTATGCAACCGGTGTTGATTTTCCAGCGAGGCTCCCCCCAGAGGCCGAAAGTAAAAGTGCACTGTCGTAAATATGCTCAGCTGTTCTCCTGGTTTCTCCGTCAAGCCAGGCGCGGTTGTTTTGAGCTTAGTAGACAGGCGAACGCAACGAATGACTAACACAGTGAAAGTATGAACATGCACACAGAGAGAGAGAAACCATTCCAATGTTACTTACAATCGCATCAGCAGAAACACGAGGTCCGCGTCAGCTTTGCAGCCTTCTTTTTATTTTAGCTCTCGCCATTCGGAAAAAGCTTGCCCGATGTTCGACCGTTTACGACTCCTCTCTCTGTCCGGAGCCCTTTTCCTCTTTCTTGCCTGCTCCGACATGGGCTTTCACTGTTTTCACGCTGGTTCCGCCATGATAACTGCACAAAGATCGCCACTGTGCTAGCAACGAGCATGCTTTTAATTGGGGGCCTGTAGCAGTTCTCGCCATAAAGCAAGACCGACTCTCGCGAGACTTCTGAGCCTGTGGGTGCGGGCCGAGGGCTCCTGCAATTGCAAGTGCGGTATTTCCCCCACAGGCCACCAGGGCGGCCGAGAATACCTTTGTTCAACCTGAAATGACTCATTTAATCATCCAAAACGTTATGGAACACATTAATTAACTGAAAAATGTTGCATAGTGTGCCTTTAAAAGAAAAACCTTGTCAAATACGAGCGTGCACCACGAGACCGAGAAGAATAGTGCTGCAGTTTTGGTTTAGGCCAAAGGTGGCAGTATAGTTAGAGAACTCTGTTATGACTCCTTAAAGAACTAGTTTTGGAGCCATTATAGCTATTTTCCCTTAGCAAATTATCTAAAGCTAAGCTAAGCTAGATCAATGACACCCTATCAACAGCATTTTTTACATTTTACCACAGATTATCATTTGGATTCATGAGTGGATTTGAATTTAAATCAGTTCCATTGGATCTTTGACTGTGGCAACAGTGACTTGGGATGCAGGAGTTTGTCCTGCAACTGTATGTCACCGGTTTGAACTTCAGTTCTGACCGTCTTAGTCATTGTGTCTTTGGGCAAGACACTTTGCCCGCATTGGAATCTGATGGTGGTCAAATGGCCTGGAGGTGTCTGTGTGCTGCAGCCTCACTGCTATCAGTGGGCCCCAGGGTACCTGCGGCTACAATATTCACTTTCACTGTGTGTGAATGACTGAAAGCATTTTAAAGCGCTTTATTACAGGCCATTTACCATTTACATTGGGAGTCAGTATTGTGGTGGAAGCAGAAGATCCCCCAGTTTCTAGTCTTTTGCAGGCTCTAACAGTTTTTTCTTGTTTGTTTTTTAGGATCTCACTGTATCTACCTCCAACTTCATAATTTGTCCTCATCCTTGCTGAAGCATAGTATCGCAATATCACAATGCTGGAACCACCATGTTCACATGGTAATCAGGTTGCTGGTAGTCTTCTGCTAATTTCAGTCTCTTCTGATCAGAATGCCATTTTCTACGTTACAACTTCGAGTTACATTCAAACCAGACTTTGAGCTCTTCCATACAGACTAGTTTATTGATTCAATGATTGAAAATTGCCCTGAAAATACATCATCCTAAATTAGCTGTAAATCTGCCCATTAGCGGCCTCTGTTACGTCTCAATGGTCAGTGTTCATGTCTCCACTGTCTCCTTGGTTCTGCTTGTTCTGTAATTGTTAAACTTTATTTATGTATAATAGAAGAGGGTCAATACAAAAGAATGCCAGATATTTTTATTTTATAGATTTTTATTTAAAAACAAAAGATAAATATATCCACAAAAAATTTAACTTTCCTTTCAGTAGCACAGCTTAGTGTGGATCTCATAAAAAACAGATTTTTTTAGGTTATATAGATAGCGGTGAAAGGAACTGTGTGAATTGATTTGCAGGTGTTGAATACAGAACTGCATGTCTCACCTATAGTAAGAGAAACAGAGGAATAGTTCTTGAAAATGTGTGATCCTAGAATATGGAATCAGGCACTGCAAAAGCTACCCTCTTACTCTCTTTCCCCCCCAGATAAAATGCTCTCAGCTCTTTCTAAGGGAAAAGCCTCCTGGTTCCCGCCCTCCCTTCGCCACCACACTTTGCTGAAGTGTCGTTAGGATTGTAAAGGACAGGCTTGCACAGACTTGGATTGCTACAGATGTATGGATTCATAGATAAAACACAAGATATTTTGCATGGAGAGATCTGAAGGTGGCGTCTGAAATGAGGAGCCATAGGAGAGATTTCACTCACTGCTTCTTCATCCTTTCCCTCTGTGAGCATACATCTTTCATGTGTCACTCTAGTGCTATTTCTCGTGAGATTGCTATCTTTGCTCCTCAATCTACTACCATTGCCCATGTGTGGCAGTGCTTGTTAGTTAGAACTGGACATAGTATTTGGCAAATCTGAGGGGAAAGGTTGGACACCTCTCTCACAAATTTTGTCATAATGGCTGTCTTTTGATTTTTCCTGGACTTTGAAGACTAGCAAGGATTGTCTGTTTGAAATTATTCCATTTTGGTGGCGAAAAAAGAAAATGGATTGTGCTGATCCTGTTTTGTTCCTGCGATAGGGGACGGGGACATAGGGGGGGGGGGAGGCTTCAGTATTATCCTGAGCTGACACGGGTGGCGAAGAGGCAATCACAGTGGGCCCTCGCTCTGACAAAAACACTCCATCTGCAAGGAGAGGAGGAAATCATACCACAATGATGTCTGACTCTTCTGCCTCACTTTGGCAGCTGCGCCCTGGGACCCATGGACTGGCAACCGCCTCCACAACAGCGTCTATACAAACACACAAACACCACACTACTAAATCAGCAGCTGTAACATACAAAGGAAATGCACCTGCCTTTACACAACGAGACCACGGCCTATCTGTGGTCTAAAAGTTTCTTTTGACTAATCAAACTAATTAGAATAGTAATTGTATTTATCACACTTTTAACATATTGTAAATACTATCCTTAAACATTCGGATGGTAAGCATATAATTATATGGTCTTCTTTTAGAGTTTTAAACCCATCCTTTTGAAAAGGGTAGACTCCAGTCAGTGTTTTTTTCAAAAATTGTCCAAGTTCATCAACTAAGAGACCCACAACATTATAACGTTTGTCTAATTATTTAGGTTGTTTCAATGTAATTAGAATTAGAATTAGAATACAATACAATACAATACAATACAATACAATACAATACAATACAATACAATACAATACAATACAATACAATAGAAAATCCATTTACTGTCCCACAATGGGGAAATTCTGGTGTTTACAGCAGCAACAAGATTCACACAAACCTCAGTATAAGAATAACATAATAGAGATTAGTTAAAAGATACTTTATCTTTTAAGTAATGCTGTGCACCTGGAGAATAAATAACCAATATACAGCCAGAGATGGGAAGTAACGAAGTACAAATACTTTGTTACTGTACTCAAGTAGATTTTTCTGATATTTTTACTTTACTTTACTACTTATTTTTATGCCGACTTTTTACTTCTACTCCTTACATTTTTACACAAATATCTGTACTTTCTACTCCTTACATTTAAAAAAATTGGCTCGTTACTTTAGTTTTCAATCATTTCAATGGAGTTACCGTTATTATTTTTCACGTCATCAATACCAGATTTAATCTAATTGGATGGGAATCTACGTTGCATTTGACGCACCACTACAAGATGAATCGACAGATTCGGCGGTATTCATTCGCGGCAAATCATTGCAGCTTGGTGGCGGTGGTGTTAGCATAGTAGTATGGACGACGAGATGATTGAAAATGAACACAACGGAGATCTAGTCCTATTGGCAGACATCCATTTAAAATGTAGGCAACGGCATGAAAAAAGTGGTTTCTACTTTTACTTTTATACTTTAAGTAAATTTACAAGCCTGTACTTTGTTACTTTTACTTGAGTAAAGAAGTTTAATCAGTACTTCCACTTTTACCAGAGTATTTTTTAACACAAGTATCTGTACTTTTACTCAAGTACGGAAAGTGAGTACTTTTGCCATCTCTGTATACAGCTATGGACATTTTTACAGTATTGGCTATTTGAAGAATAGCAGCAAAATCTGAAAAATTGCAAAATGACAGCAGCATGTTATTTAAATGACTAAGGTACAAACTGCAAAATCAGCATGAATTGGGAACAGTGGTGGTTATAAAGTCTTCCAGCTGCTGGGAGGAAGGATCTGTGATAACGCTCCCTGGTGCATTTAGGGAGCAGCAGTCTGTCACTGAAGGAGCTCTCCAGTTCAGCACTAGCTCCAGGCATGGAGTGGGAAACATTATCCTACAGAGAGGTTATTTTAGTTAGGATCCTTTTGTTTCCCACCTCCTGCACTGAGGTGAATTAATGTTAAACACAAAGGTTCCTGAAATTTTGTTTTATATTGATTAAAACTCTAATCGCAATCAATTCTTATTCAATTCTAATGATTTGAATTAAATTGTTAAATCCATTTTAACACTTAAAACCTCAGTCAATATGTGCAGTTTATCAGTAGCTGCTGCCTTAGGGTTGAATAATTCAACTAGCTAGCTTTCGAGTTTAGCATTAGCGCTATGGTTAAAATGGAGCCTAGGCGGAAGTTCAACTGAAGAAACTCATTGCTTTTCATATCCACCTGCGACACAGCCAATCGCCTTTGAACCACACCTCCACGAAAGCCAATCGGCATCCAAAGTTCATCTTAAAAGGCCCCGACCACCAACCTGTCAGCTCCTGTGCGCAGGCGGTGGATGAAACAGTTTCAACCCATCTCCAGTCCCTCCTCCACCATTGTAGCTAAAGCTTCATCAGTGTCATTCCTCCCAGACTCTTACTGCGTTCCCTGTCTCATCTTAACCGGTCTGGCAGAAGACCGCCATGTTGAGCCTGGTTCTGCCAGAGGTTTCTTCCCAACAGGGAGTTTTTACTCTCCACTGTCGCTTCATGCTTGCTCATCATGGACAGGTTCTCTCAACCTGTGTTATCCAAACTGGACTTTCATTTCCTTGTCCCTGTGTGAAGCTCTAGTATCAGCTCATGCAATCCACTGGATCTCCCCATAAAGCTCAGCTTACGGTCTCGCTAACCAGCAGTCTACAGACTGACCACTTTATCTATATCCATCCACCACTAGTTTCAGGCCTGGGGGAAACAGCCCTATTCCTTATTCCTGTTCATGCATATCTATCAAAATTCAGTGCTATGTTTCCTGCCGAGGTCTGAGCGCCAAAGACAAAGTAATTGTATCAATAAATTTCTCCTAATTGTCTTTTCTCTTCGTGTGAGTTTTTCAGATTGAACTAGCCAAAGCTGACATGAACTCTCTCTAATATGGAAACCTTTTAATAACAACTCTTGCAATACATCTTAGATTTTCCCAATTGATAATTTGTCATTCATAGTTCAACAGTGTAAATGTAGCCAACAATTTATCATCACATTCAATAAAAATCTAAACATGATGTTTTGGTAAGATTAACACCAGAAACAGTTTGTGTTCTCAGAATTCAACCATTATTGAAGATAAAGTTTAAGGGTGAAAGAGTGCCTACAGCTCATAAGGGGAAATTAATGTTGATACAGTAGATCAGGACAAAGATAAAGTGCATTTTGTGTAGCCCCTAACACCCTTTCAAAAAGAATAAAAATGTAAACTGTTTTCTGGAGATGCACTTTCACTTGGCTAAGTACAACAGAAATTGTTATGGGTGAACAAAATCCTGTTGGTATTGCTGATTTTTTGCAGATTTTCGATTCTTTTTATTTCAATTCGAAATGTGCAAAATTAACACTAACCCGAATACTTTTATTTAATAAAGTATATGTGTAACCTTTTGTACTTTTTTTTTGTCTATTTTAATTAATATATAATTTTACTACCAAAAAACTGACTGATTTTTATTGTTTAACTTGTAAAAAAAAAAAAAAAGAAAACAATTCAACTTTTCTTTATATTGATTTTGTATGAATTTATATATTTTGCCAGGGGAATACTTATGACTTGAAAATAATAAGATACATTTTTTCATTACTAATACTACTAATATTTTATATATCATGAACTGTGTTTTAAAGGATCTAACCAGATTTTTTTTTTGTTTTTTTCTTGTTTTTCATGCTTGTCTAATCCTACAGTTGTTGTGAAACCAAAAAGTGTTGAATTTCTTCATTTTTGTGTTTTTACAAATATAGAAAATAGGCTGACTCAAACTCTACATTGAAAAATTGCTGCCAGTTGTAAAACCACCCATTTCAGAGTTGACCAAAGTATTTATGATTTTAAGCTACAGGTGATAAATTGCTTTCCAAACCCATTACATTAATTATTAACTTGGCACTGAAAGGATGCTATGAAACATATCCTAACTTTAGCATAATTTGCCTTTTGAAGAATTCTCACACCACGTCTTTTCTCTCACAGCTTCTTTTTGCCAAAACGCTGCTAAATGAGAATTTTAAAAGTGCTTTTGTAATTGTCTATTGTCAGCAAAACAGAATTTGTCTGTATTAGAAAACAGTAACAAAAGCAGGAAACAACATGAAAGTGACTTCCTTCTATTAATCAAAACAAAGTTTCATATTATTAAAGGGTGTCAAGCTTAAAGCACTCATCTTGAATATATCTCACGTCAAGCTCCTCTCACCATGGTGTAATGATGGAAAATAGGTAGCACCTCAAGCAGCAGGTTTGTCAAGAAACATGAATTCAAATTTATTTAAATAGGAACAAGGCATAAACATATTGTCATATATAAGAGACACATCATTCTCTCTCACCTAAGGCTAATCATTATGAAATGTTGTGCTAAGAAATCTTGTTTTATGTGAATATTAATTATTATTTATAAATTTAGTCATTTAAATGCCTTATATTAAATATAATCCTAACTTTATTCTTCTTCATTTGTTTGCAGAACATGAAGTTAATGTAGGTCTAAGGGGCAAAGATGCAGGCAGAAAATAGGCATGTTTCATGACCTGTTAGCATTCTGTAGTGTCATCTCCTTTCCTCTGTGGCCCGTACCTGAGGATCAAACGCGGCTCTTTGTGAATAAGGCCTGACCCCCCGCTATTAGCAAACAGAGAAGAGCCCAGCTGACACCACTCTTGAGATGTGCCATGTAGACGGAGGCCTGTGATTACGGCACAATCCTGAGGAGACTGCCCCTCCACTGCGCTCCAGCCCCAACCTTAGCTACACACGTAAAATTTACCTGCCCCAATCTCCTCCTCTAATACAGACCCAGCAACCTCTAAAATAAATGTTAATCCCTTATTCCCAACTGGCTGCTTCGGAGCACTCGTTGACACGTAGAGCCATCCCTTAAGCATGAATAATCAATGAACGTCTTTCCAGAGCAGGTCGTTTCTGGTCGCTATTACAGCAACAGATTAGAGGTTGTATGTTATAAAAACATATGGGGGAAGGAAGGAGGGATGCCACATATGTTTTCTGCTTTTATTAATCTTTTTTTTTTTTTTACTGTGTGGATTTTCAAGTATGGATGGAGAAGCTCTCTGAAATACAACGTGGCACAGAGGAATATGGGGGCGCTGGGGTTTCTTCATAGTGCCACATGAAAACCAATGAAGGTAAAGCAAGAGTGGGGATTAATTTGTTGTGTGAGAGGCGCAGGCTCAAGAGGGTCTTCCAATAGCAAATTAGCAAACCCTTATTTCAAAAACCCTCATACATGCTAGAGAAGGGTAATGCACAAAAACAAACAGCATGCACATGCATTCAGTGTCTTCCTTTGAGGTGAAAGACTAAAAGCCCCTTCTTTTTTGTACTTTTTAGGGAACAAAAATCCTGCTTTCTTTTTTATACACTGTGAACACACACACACACACACAGACAGAAAACTTCAATTTTATCTGCAGGGGCAGAAATCAATCTCACATCTCTTTAGTTAATCTGCAATGACTCTCTACAGATTCTGACACTAATAAGGTATTGAGCAGGTGAAACCAGGGTCTAAGGAGTAAAACAGAAGGAGAGGCCTGGAGTCTGGGGCCCCGACTTGGCGGCTGGCACCGTTCCAGCACAATTATGGGAGTTGTGTATGGGAGAGAGGCAGCAGAGATAGAAGGCAGAGAGGGAGGCACAGAGAAAAGGGGAGATAGAGGAGGGTGGGGGGGGGGGGGGTGGGGGGGGGGGGGGGGCAATCGATCCCATCTGTGGTATGATGGTTAATTAAAGCAGCTCTTGAGCAGCCCAAGGATGAGAGGCTTGGCTGGGCTCCTGGAGGCACAGCTCTGATTACTCACAGAGAATGGATGGTTTCTTAGCAAAGAAAGGAGGAGGCCAAGAGCTGCCTGGTGGGGTGCACAGACAACGTCAAGGAGGAGAGACATGTGCACACGTGCAAATGGACCCATGTACAAACTCATGCATTTATGTTTTCAATTGCAAATGCTGTGAAAATATCTATCACAAACATTATCGCAGGCCCTGTCGATATCAACCTAAATGGCTGTTTCGGGACAAACATGGAAGAAAATGAAACAAACAAGCAAATATGTTTTAAAAAAAATGAACACTAAACTTTGTCTGAAGGTAGCTTTGTGCAGTTATGTCTTGCAACTTTTGAGCCGAGCATAGAACCCTGACAATAATGTTGTATTTTAATCGATTACATGACATTTTAATTAAAGTCCGCATTAGCAGCCTTTCATTTGCATCTCTTCACTGAAAAGACTCTAAATATTATATTTAAATAACCCCAAAGCCAATTACACCCTCCTCATTGACTTTCAAGGCTCTCTCATATTATAAGGGCATGAGTGACAGCAGTAGCACTTTGGTGTGACCCCACCCCCCTATGGTGAGATTTGGTATTGCATAACATGACCAAAAACAAATTCTGGATTTTAGGTCGGCTCAAGAGTGGAGCTCACATGAGCTTAGTTTCATGCAAATATATTTTAACAGTGTCTGGTTAAATTATAAGCCTTACAGCAGCATGTTTTATATATGAACTGCAACAATTGCTGTGACCATGAGAAAAAGGGTTCTTGAAAGATGTTATGTAGATCTCAGAAAAAGAGTTGAAGCTGACATATAATCATACCCTCACCCTTGGAAATGGCTTATAATAAACCACCAAATTTCAGGTGTATGAATTATGTATATGGCAATGATTTAATGGGAGCAAAACAGAAAAGAAGAAGCTGATTGAGGTATGCCACGTGGTGCATCACTCAGCGCCATGTCTCATGGTACAGACGTCTGAGGTCAGGGCCCTGTGCTAATTGGTGTCGGGCCAAGCGCTTGTGAGCTAAATGAGAAAATTACACGTTCTCGGAGGAATCAGCTGCAGTTGTTGGGGAGTCTTTTTTACAGTACGGCTGCAGTCTGCATCTGTGTGGCGGAGGCAGCCGTCTGACTGTGTTGCATGAGATGGGGTTGCTGATTAGAGAGTGAACTTTAGTGCTTTAAAGGTCTGTCTGGAGAGCAAAGTTTAACAACCCGGCCACACCTTTGCAATATGTGAAAATTAACTGGAATTACCAAAAATAGTTGAATTCTCTCCTATCATTTGTTTTAAGCTTTATTCATATAAGGAAATCCAAAAGCCTACATATTGGCGAAGAAAGAGCAGGTGGTGGTGAAAAATTTTTTTTAGCCAATAATAGTTTAGTTTGGATCATGGGCGTAGGTTTGCATAGGGACCATAGGGACATGTCCCTACCAAAATTTTGAACCGACCTAATTGTCCCGACCAATAATTGGATGTGAGCAGCATGTTTATAATTTCCAGCAGTAGTTGTTGCAGCAGTGGCTTCTTTTCCTCTCGCAGCTCCTCTGCCTGGTCTCTCCTGTCCCTTTCATGTAGCAGCGCATGGAACTGCTGCGCTGTTTAACTCCACTCTCATTGGTTGTTCTGCCTTAAGTTCCGCCTTCTCTCTCTCTGATTGGCTGTTTTCTAGTCCGCGTGTGCTTGGAGCACAACATTGAAAATGTATTCACACTAGAATGCAGCGGTTACTACAATTAATATTAGGCTACAAAACTAGTCCCAATAAAAAAAAAATAATATCATGTTCACTAAAGAACAAAAACCTTTTTTTTTCTTTTATAAAACGAAATATTCTGGGTCAGCCAGGAGTTCTGAAGACTGCTGGAAAATGGGCAAATAAAGCTGTAAGCCATCAACATTTCTGATTCTTAGCCACAGCCACCTAAAACAGAAAATGTGAGGGTTTCCTTTTTACCGATATTTAGTTGATAGTACTGTTTTCATTTTTTTGTTTTTATTTTTACAATTTTGATATAATAACTGATCTAAGTGGGTTGCTCTGTGGGGAAAGGCACATTTTACATTTATATTACTGTATGTTTTAGAGTCTCTATTCTCCAGTTAATGATGAATCACTCACTAAATTAGTTGACGATTATTGAAATAATCAATTAATATGATTAATTTTTTTCAGCCCCAGATGAAATACATGAAATGGGCGACACAGAGTAACTACAGCCCAGATGTTCAACTTTTATAGTGAAGTTAATATTTTAATGATTGTATTATTTTGCTTGATACAGAGAGAGAATAGTAGGTACAAATATAACAGTGGGGTTTAACTCTGCACAATTCTATATCTTCAGAAGAAAATACTGTATTTACCTTCTCTCTTAGTCGTTCAAATCAAACCGTTTTCAAAGTGGAAAACAGTCCTAATTCCACATTGATCAGAGCCGGTGATACTTCAAACATTGATAAACAGCATCTAATGAGTGTAGAGCTTATAAAATTTTTATTAGTGGAGCAAAATGTTGCTTTTCTCTTTTAACAATGAATTCCTCTTATCAGTACGGATGCTCACATCGAGCATAAAAAAGGGCATGCATATTGCATAGCACCAATGACACCAGACCAATACTGTCCCTACCAAAGTTCAAATCAAACCTACGCCCTTGGTTTGGATACAAACTTTGCAATGGTCTTGCAGGTTGCCTCAAAGGATAAAGACTTTCTTTAAAGTTACCTAAAACTTTTAAGTTTTAGGTAACTTTTAAGGCCTTTTAAGAGGTAGATTAGGTTTTCCTAGACTGGAAGTTTAGGTCCAAATTGGATTTGTTGAAAGGGATAGAAAGGACTAATGACCAGGATCCTTTTGTTATATTTGTTTATATCTTACAATAAATTGGAATAGAAAAGCTCTTTAGGCCAACATAATATTCTCTGATTTTTCAAACATTGGCAGAAGAACATAAAGTGTTGTTTAATTCTTTTACCAAATTGTTATATTATTAATAGTAGTATTGTGCTGCAGTTTGGTGATTTATATTCCGTCCAACTTATACGCTAATAACCATGTTTTAAACCCACCAGAGTTCCTCAGCACTCTCTTCTGATCCACAGACGAGTATTAACTGCGTTTTTTGCTTCACCTTTATTTTAAGGAGGCCATGACTTTGGTACATATAGAGATATTTGCTGATGTGCTAGGCTAATGTTTGCTTGCTGCCTCTCTGTTCTGATAAAACTTGCTTATAATTTGGTTTATTGCATGCTTTCTTTTAGGTTTTAAAGTAATATATGCTAAAAAAAAAAAAAACCTTCATCAGCATGAAATGTTTTGCCTGTAATCTTAAAGAATAATGATAATGAGTGTTATGGTAGTTTGCTGTTCATCTGATCTCACTAATACTCTGCTTTCAAATGAACTTTAGGTGAACCTTCAAATGAGATGTGGACCGGTTCCAGATCTGGATTGGAGATCTGTTGTAGCAGGTGATGGTTGCCAAAATGTTCTCCTTCTCGGTCTAAAAGACAAAAATTCTTTCTGATTTGAAGATTTGGGGGATACCACTATCTGTTATCGATAGGTTTGTAAACCTCTTCTATTGTCCTCTACTTGTCAGCTTTTCCTATTTTTAAGCATTCAACACTGCACAAAGAGAAACGGCAGTCCTTTCAAATACCCCAGAGAGAATTAGATTTCACGTTTTTTTCTTCTTTTTTTTTTATCAAAATAAAAACATATAATTTATTTAAAAACAGTCTACACAGCGTGAAAGTTCAACTACTGCTGGAGATTTAGAAATGTTACTTAAGTGTTGATCTTTAATATTTTCTTGATGAACATGGTATGCATGCTTAATATTATATGCTTAAAACATGTACAGCAAAGGTCTTCAACAGGGGGTCCACACAGGTACTGCATGGGGGTCGCCAAAGTTTTGGTTGATTAGACTTTTTTTTATATTCCCCTCTGCAATTTTTTCCACTAATTGAAATGTCTTTAAATCAACATTAACATGAATTCAAAACACTGTAGTAAACAGATAAAGTCATCAATGCACACATTCAGCGACACACAGGAGCTCTTTCAAGCTGGGCAATCAGAATCAGAAATACTTTAATAATCCCAGGGCAAACTTACAATATATATAATTACGGGGTCCCTGCTCCACCTCGCCATCAGTTTGGGGGTCCCTGGCCTGGAAAACTTTGAAGACCCCTGATCTACAGGGTTTATGTCTCTGTTCTTCTTTCCTATTTAGTAAACATATTCCAGATGATTAATCTGACATGAACTACATCACATTCTGCAGTGCAGATCTATGTCATAATGGCTTGTGGAGCAATACTGTTTTACTCCATTTAAAACATATTTTCCCTTATTGTTTCCTTCTGTCTTTGTGTGCAGGTAGAGT
Organism: Cyprinodon tularosa; assembly: GCF_016077235.1. Taxonomy (NCBI): domain Eukaryota; kingdom Metazoa; phylum Chordata; class Actinopteri; order Cyprinodontiformes; family Cyprinodontidae; genus Cyprinodon; species Cyprinodon tularosa. The sequence goes on along the minus strand of NW_024039036.1, from coordinate 155,770 downwards.
CGTAGCTGCATGTGTCATTCAGAGCCTGGGCAAATTATTCACTCCAAACATAGCATTCCTCCACTCCTAAGTCACACCCAACAAACAGACCAACAACAATGTGGACAAAATGATTTAAGTGTTAAATAGCCTTGCTTTTGTTCTTTCACTTGTTTCTCCTTTCTGCTTGCTCTTTCTCTTTCCAACACAAGCCCCTTTGGTCGGGAGTCTTGTTAATCTTAAGTAAACGCCATTAACTGTTTGCTCATATCGCCCAAAGAAAGTACGCTGCAGCCTCCTTTGTCTCCCTATCAGTTGTTTTAAAAAAAGGTTTGTGCCATAATGGTGTGGTCCGTTGGGGCCAGAGGCTTTGATGTGCCGTCTCATGTGAAGAATTAACTGCAATGACCCCTGAAATCTGACTCTGAAGTTGAAATTTAAGGAGCTAAAGTGGTAAAATTGTTTAAACTTTTCCCCTTCTTTAAAACTGAGGCTTTATCATGAGAAGATCCTGTAGCTACCTCTGGTAGCTGCTTGAATCTTAGATGTTTTTTTTTTTTTTATCATTTTAGTGTAAATTGTGCAAGATATCAAAGTACAGTTTTATATTGGAGTTTGTGTTATACCCATGAAAAATCATTTTAAAGTATTTTGTTTTTCTTACCCTTTGACCAAACTCAAACAAATACATCATTGCTTTTCTTATCAATACAAACAACTGATACAGTTTACCTGGGACAGCTTTTAATGATGACTGCTTGGAGATTTATTAACCAAATTTATTTATTCATCTGACAAGCAGAATTGCATGCAGCAGTTTTTGTCATACATTTAATCTGGATAGAGGCATCATGATTTTACTCACATTACTTATCACCAATGGCTATTTAAATCCTTATTTAGAGGTTTAAATAGACTTGATGGCAGATCAAGTAACAAATCATTGATAAATAGCCTGTTGATTAAAGCTGAACCTCTTATTACATTTTCTGAGGATTTTGTTTCTTTGTGTCTGACAAACTGCAGGATGATTTCCCAGAACTTGCAATTTAAACTGAAGTAAATATTTTAACTGGTGTAATCAAAAAAACTTTCAACTTTTTTTCAGAAGTTACCTTCATATATCTAAACAGTAAAAAAAAGAAATGTTTTAAAACAGCAGCTTGGGTGCAGTGAAAGGCTGAAACAAAGGTGACAAGCTCTACTTCTGTATTCAAAAGACATGAAAACTGCAAATTTAAAATGAAGAAATACTAACATTTGCTTTCCCTTGAAAAAGTCCTGCAAGGTAACACAGTGATTAGAACTGCTGCCATGCTGCAGAAAGCTCCTTGTTTCTATTCACGATTTGGGATATTTATGTAGGCAGTGTGCATGCTCTCCCTTTGCATATGAATTCTCTCAGAGTATTCCAGCTTCCTCCTATAGTCTAAATATTTGAGTCTTGGATTTATTGGTCCCTCTAAACTGACTTTAGACATGTGTGTGTGCTTGTGTGTGTGTGTTTTGTGTGTTACAATAATGGAATTGCAACCTGTTGAAGATGCACCTCTTCAAATGACAATTGGAGATGGACACCAGCCTCTCCAATACTCTACATGGATAAGCTGCTTTACTCAATGGATACAAAACTGGATTTTGTTCAATTTAAATCATGTTCTAAATTCACTTCTTTGAATTTAAAGATGTTATGGGAAAAAAAGATTTAAGAATGTATACTGTTGTGAAAATTATATATAAATTTTCCCTTGAAAATTTTATCACTTCTCCTCTTTTCTTATGCTTATCAAACATCTTGGGGATATTCATTTTAAATACCTTCACTAATTTATAAATTTGGATGCCTTTGAGCCTATTATAAAGCAACCTTCTCTCCTTCCTATTCCTGCTTGCAAATAAAACACATCATTGCAGCTTAACATCTACTTACAGACACTGACAGTTAAAGTGGTGTTTGCAGTGCTCACAGCGACCTTACTTTCCTCTATAATTCGCAGCCTTTATGTTCCCTTGCTCACACAAACACATCCACACCTCTGTACACCTCCACATGATCCCATTTCTCTGTCAAAGGCCCCCGTGCGTCATGTTTACTGAGCAGATCTGCAACCAAACTGAATGTCACTTGACATTCAGGCATTAGATCCAGACAGTCCAATAGCTGAGTGGCAGGTTGACACAAAAGAAGGGAGGAAAGCTCCAGTTTTATAGCGAAAAGCAAGGCAGATATCTGCCTGGTTTTAATAATGGATGTTACTGATAATTTTCCACTCTGCAAGCAGTTAGACGGATTTCATATTGATGTGGCAGTAAGTTTAATCAGTTACTGTCACATCCATAAAAGCTTGACCTCTGAGTCAATGCAATAGCTTATTGCTGATATAGCAGCATTGTACCAGAACTGAACAGAAATTTAGAACCTATTAAAAGTGTCCAGTAAAGAAAAAGCCAAAGACTTATTACATGGATGAAAGGCAACCGGACGACACTAACTTATTTAGAGGAATTGTATTAAAACATGCTGCGTGAGCACAGTTAGTGGGTAATACTTTGTCAGGACTGATTGTTTTCAACACCATACATATAATTTGTCATATTTAACTCTAGAACATTATTTCATTTGAAGCACTTAGTGTTGTATTCATATAGCAGGTGGCATTTGTCTTCCAGTTGAGGCTTGCTTTTTGTACCCATACCTAAAGTAAGCATGCATGGGGTTGATTTGTTTGACTTTAGCTTGAATAATGAAATAATGGAAGAAAGGACATTTACTTTCACTTGAAACATTTTCTTGTATAAAGTTAAATAACTTGTGGCAGAGGAGTGTTGTCTCTTTTTGCAACACTTGCCAGAAGTATTTCTGCTCTCTGAAATGTCTCCTTTTTTTTGGTCTATATATAAATTCCTTGGTGTATTGCACCAAGGTTTTGGTGGTGGTGAAAAAGACGTAAATAGTGCATGGTTCTGAAATACTTTTCAACAAAATAAATCAGAAAAATATGATGTCCATATGTATTCCTCTGTGGATGAATACAATAGATATGCGCCACCTGATTTCTTCTCTTATCAATGCTCTGTATATTAATTTTAGGCAGAGAATGTCCCAGCAGGCTTGAAGCTGTGCCATTCTGTATTGTCTTTCCATTTCCAGATTATATATTTATCTGTGTTTTGTTCGAAATCCCTTATTTTGGTTTCTTAAACTAGCTCTGCTTTTAAACTTCTGCACAATTTCACCGCAGTCTTTTTCATCGTGTTACAGAAAAAGGGAAATTGTTTAATTGGTGACTCTTAATATATATACTTAATATATACTCTATAATATTGCACTATAACCACAATAAAAACCACTGTGCAGCTATATTATAGTTTTTTATTTATTGACTGTGCAATATCCTGTGCAATATGCTGAATGTGCAATATTTCTCCATCTGTATATAAGCCATCCTGATTGTACATATTTTTATTTCTTATTTTTTTATTTCTTATTTTTATCTTGTTTTTCATTGTGTGCGATACATGTACACTTGCACCTTAATCCTATTTATCTTGAATACTGTATATACCTGGATATACTGTATATATATTGCTTATTCTTAATGCACCTTTTTCCTCCCTGTTTGCACCTTCTGTAACTTCTATGCCAATATGTGACGAGTGAATTTCTCCGCTGTGAGATCAATAAAGCTCATCTAATCTGATCTAATCTTACCTTAAAAGGCACAGCTGAGATACACTTGGTCTAGAATAAGCAATAGCAAAATAGAGCTTGGAAACTTAACAGTCATTTTTTTGTTTGTTGGATAGTTGAGTTTGAAAACTAGAAAGTGAATGTTGATCACTCAGAAATTATGATCATGCTTACTGTCAAGCTTTTCCATTAATATTTTACAAGTTGTTAATTTTTGCACGTCTTAACAGAAAAGAAAAGGTTTAACTCCTCATCATTATCGGTCAATATCATCAAAATGTTTATCATGAAAGAAAAAAAATCCATAAGCGAGAGCCGAAATGTACTCTTCTACAGATGTTTGATCTCCATTTTCCCGTAATTGCACTAAGTTGATGCCACAGCCATGGACCCATTTTAGCAGGGATTTTGGTGACCTGGGTGAGTAATGGCAGCAGTGCATTAGGAGAGAAAGGGAGAGAGATGTGTGATAGCCTGAGTTGTGAGTCAACATCAGAGGCCACAGGCTGACCCCACGGGGGATTACAGACTCTGATTTAAGAGCATCTCTCTCCAGCTCCTCTCTTCGCTGTAGCTACCATCGCATAAAACACCCACATGATGCAGCATAATGTCCCAGATCACATACAGGCCCTCTTATCTTACACACACACACACACAGTTGTGTGTGGGTTTATTCTCGTTATACCCTTATTCTGAATCCTGCTCCATCTTCTGTTATACGGCCAGGGTAGAGTAGGATCATATCAGGGTTCGTTTCCTGAGAAAGAGGGAGAGAGATCAGAGCCCCTGCCGTGGTAAGTAAATACAGCCTAATGGCCTCTGATTAATTCTACATTGCTCTCATCGGGCCAGTAAAAAGAGATGTAATGACCTGCATCTCTCTCCATTTCCTTCCTTCTCCCTCACTCCACCACCCCCCCTTCTCTCAGTCTTTCTCAATTTCTCCCTCATTTACTCAGCTTTTGATTATGAATTAAAAGGGATTGCAAATGGTATGCTGTTGGTTGGCCCTCTGATTGCCATATTTGATTAAGAAATGTCACTGTGCATGTTTGCCATGCCTGTCTTTTCTTAGCCTTTCTGGTCGGGGTAACATTCACACATTCGCCAGAAACACAATAGCGAACTCAAGATTAGGCAAACTTGCTCTAATCAAACACATTCTTCCGTCTCCAATTTCTTTTTTCCTTACCTCTCTTCTCTCTCTCTCTCTCTCTTTTTGCCTTTTTAAATTCACTGGTTTTTGTTGTGTGAGGCACAACAAGAGAGAAATCACAGACAATTAAAGAATATTGAAAAATGCAGGTAGAGAACAGACAAACTATGAGACAGTTCTTCAAAATCCATGTTCTCCTTTTGAGCAATGGTTGCTCTCCTCCTGTGTAGTCCTAAAGGGTCTGATGTGGATTTTTAGCTCTAGATCAATTATATTTATATTCAACCAGTGTCATGGTCTTGGTTCTGCTGTTCTTTTCTTTGCTCCTTGTTTTCTAGATTTATTAGCCTAATTCCAGTTTTGTTGTATTTCTAGATTTATATTAGTTCTCAAGTTTTTCTGTTGTTCTCTTTTGCCCTCTTGTGTGTGTATGTTCCTTTCCCCTTGGCTCCCTCGTTGTCTTCTTCTTCTTGTTCTTCTTATGGGATTTTATGGCGGTTGGCAGACTTGTGAATTGTGCATTACCGCCACCAACTGATATGGAGTAAAGCAAGAAAACAGGAAACGATTCACCCCCCCCAAAAAAAAAAAAAAAAAAAAAAAAAAAAAAAAAAAAAAAAAAAACCTGTGTAACTTAAACCAACATAATACTAAATCACATTTGCCCATATAATTTTAATTTACTCTAGGTCATCTTAACTCTGCCAGTTTCTGATGGTCCCATCGGTCCTCCCATCATACTTCCAACCATCTCCCAGTTCAAATCTTTAATGTCCAGATATTTTTCTGCAGCCTTCACTATTATTTTGATTTTTTCCGTTTTTTTTGTTGTCTGTGCAGTACAATTAATTACTTCTACCATGAAAAGAACAAAATTTGTCTTTTTAACAATAAGTGAGTCTTCATCCATTTTTAGAGATTTCTCTAGAGGTTTGGAATTTGCTGTGTGTTGAACTGTAGGTTTGGGTTTTTCTGACTGAGATGGGATCCTTTTTGCAGCTTCAGCGTAGGTTATTCCGAGCTCAAATTTCATTTTTTTAATTTCCTCAGACCTTTTGCTTGCTTCACAGCCGCGATAGGCAGCAGTATGTTCTCCACCACAATTACAGCATTTTATTTTAGCTTCTTTTCCACATTTACCATATTCGTGTTCTCCTGCACACCTTCCACACCTCTGTTTCCCTTTACAAACTGCTGCAATGTGACCGAATTTTTGGCATTTGAAACATCTCAATGGTGGAGGATTGTAGATTTTGACATTATAGCTTATGTAACCGATGAATACTTTGCTTGGTAATTGCTCTACTTCGAATTTAATTAATACTGATAAACTGTCAGATCTTTCTCCGTTTCTTGTTGTTTTTAACCGTTTTACTTCTTTTACTTTTGCACCGCTTATGTTTTCCAGAATCTCTTTTTCAGAAATTTTTAGAGGAACTCCTCCAATGACTCCCCTGCTGATCTTTTTGTTCTCCATTAAGCTGCACTGAACTCTTATCCCGTCAATTTTGTTGATACGTATTGCTTTGCCTTGCTGGGCGCTGTCTCTGCAGTTAATTAGCAGGTCTCCACTGTACAGAATTCTGGCACCTCTGACTTCTCCGACAAGTTTATTGATGGTTTTTGTTAAGTGAACCGGATTCCAATTTGTAAAAGAGTCTGCCTGATTAACGACTTTGAATATGACTTTGAATTCGTTTTGTTGTGCTGTGGAATGTATGGAATGATCATCACTGGATTGTTCTGAACTAGATTCCCCTTGAACTGATCTCTGTTTTTTCCGCTTTTTCTCATTTTTTGATGTTGCTATCTTCCAACCTTCATTGTCACTATTTCCCTCTTCCATCCCACAAGAATCGCTTCCTGTTTCCTCACTACTCACGGCCCAAGACATTTCTCCATAAGCAGCTTCAAAACACGCGCCATGCACCAAACGACCATCCACATGCAATCCTCGACCTCCCTCGTTGTCTCCTCTCACACCTGTTCCTTGTCTGCTCGTTAGCCCTCCTTTTGTCTCTCTCTCCTATATATGCTCTCCCTCTGCTCTCACTCTTTGTTGGTTCCTTGTCTTTGCTGTCCTCCCATGCTGTTGTCCACGTTCCTCGTCTCTCCCTGGCTCCTCGTGTTTGGTTTTCCCCAGATGTCTTCTCAGTTCTGTTTTGCCTTTCATTATTAGTTGGATTTTTGGATTCCTGCCTTTGTTTACTGTTTGCCCCATTAAAACTCCCAGAAATCTCCTCAGCCTCTGCCTCTGCATTTGGGTCCTCCAAACCACAACCAAACCCTGACAACCAGGATCCATTTAACTTGGTAAAAAAAGAAAAAACTTAATCGGTTGTAAAAGAAAAATATGATTTTTTTTTTTTTACTACAAAGTTAGTGTCGGATTTAAGTGAACTTTCTTAGGAATAAGATGCACCCAGAAATTGGCTAATGACTGCCACAGAAACATTTTTTGCATGATCGTTAAAAAACTGTAATTGAAATGTTTTTTGCAATCAACAACAGTACTATCATTAAAGAGCTACAGGATCACCCTGACATCATTTTTGTGGGAGTTGTTACTGAGACTCATTCAGCTGTTTTTAGCATCAGAGGAACACGCTGATTTAGATTCAGACGAAACACACTGAAAGGAAACGGATTCCCTCCCAAGTTCACTGTTCCAAAGGGAAAAGTTTGACCTCTGCAAGCATGATCTGTTTTTATCAGCAACATGGCTGCTGTTCACACTGGACCAAAAGTTCTTCAGATGGATTTTATGTCTGTAGTCAGGGGCCCATTTCATGTTGTGTAATATGCATTAGTAGATGCTAAACTTTTGTGTTTCATTGCACAAGGTTAGGAAAATAATAGTGTAATTGGCATGTATGATCATACTGTGATAGTCAGCAGCAGAAAATACACATAACACTGTCTTGTAAGTTGTAAACAGAACACCATCATGTTGAGTGTTGTGGTTTTTCCAAATAATATTCAGTTTACGAATAGAACATAGTATATAGCTGTTATTTTATTTGAAAAGTCACGTGGATTGAAGCAGATAAATGTGTAAACTTTAGTAAAGAAAAACAAATTAATTTAATTTTATTTTTTTATTAAATGTACTGGGTTCTGGGTTTGTTTGTTTCCCTTAATTTAAACTGAAAAGTGTGTAAAGTTGGGACCCAAAGTCAAACAAAAAAATTCTGGAAAAAAATAAGAGGAAAGTCTGGTTGCCTCCAATTTATTATTTTTTTGTCATTGCCATGACGACTGACATTTGCAGAGGCATTGAATATATTATTTTTTCAATAATTGAAATCATTAAATCACCTTGTCTTAACTGTGGTAAATTCTAAAACTTTAGAAGATAAACTTTAGGTGTGTCATAAATAACAACAAAAAACAAACTGTCATTTTCTGTGTATGTTTATTTCTTTTTTTTAAATTTCCTCTCAAATCATATTGTCTTTCTTTTAAAATGTATTTAAGCATGTCTTATTTGTTATTATGCAGTAAATCAGACCTTTAAAATATCCAGGTCGATGAGAGGACTTCGTAAAGCCTTTTTCAGCACAACCAAAAGTTTCCATTTTTAGGATTTTTCTTTGATCCAGTAAACTGCCTTTATAAAGGATTCATTAGCAGCAGTCTGCCTGTAGATGTTATACAGATGAAAAACAAAATGGCTGATCATATTTTTTCAATAAATTCTTTTTCAGGTTTTTCTTTTTGTGTTACTGACAGATTCATCTCCACTGTGATTTCCAGATGAACTGTTATAAACCCAGCAGAGACATAGCTAACATGGGTTATTGACATAGAATAATCATTTTATTTATTCAATACATCCTATCCCTGTGAACAATTTTCTTCCAACAAAATGATTTGTCATCACAGACCTAAATCTGCAGATTTCTCTCTTTGCTAATTTATGAGAAATTCAGAACTTGGCATCATTTAATTGTCCAGTGAGATGAACAGAGCACTTGGCAGTAGTTTTTCCCATATCCATATAAAAAGTAAAATATAATTATTTAACAATCTAAAAAAAATTTCCTCTTTGTATGTGATAAAACAGACATAAATATGTTCTGTTTTAAATCTCTTAGGTGGACAAATATTATTTCTAGTTTTAAATGTTGTGAAAGTGACATTCTATAAAACAGTTCTTTCCTCAGGTCAGAAGTTTGCATTCAGAAAGGTTACTTCATCTTTTGATGATGATGATGATGATGATGATGATGATGATGATTATGATGATAATGATGTGCATGGCTCTTTTACTCTGTAAGCTTCAGATGAATTTGCAACATTTGATTTAACTGGAAGGACCTTCTAATTCTCCATATAAATTAGTTTGCCAAGTCCAAATCACTCCAGATGTTCGCATTTATCCCTGTATTCCTCTTGTCACCTCTTTTCCAAATGTTCTCTTAGTTTAGGAAACTCCAAACTAAAAGCCTTTCTGCTGTGACCTTTTTCGGCCTCTCTCAGCTCCTATCAGTGTCATCACTTTTGTCTCAAAGACATATTTCACAGTTTTAACCTTAATCACAACCATCTTCACTTGTATTCCACTCACCTTTCACAGTCACACAGACTCAAAGTGGGTCTGTGAGGTTACCTGCATACATTCACTTACATATCTTAAAGTTATATGCGGATTCAGTTAAAAGTGCCTATTAATCCACCCATGAGTCCCTCTGGCAGCATTTGTGCATGCATGACCATGTGAACAAATGCAGGTTTTGTGTGAGGACATGCGTGTGGGCCTGTGTGATAATGGGCTGCATCCATCAGCACACAGAGCACGAGGCCTCCGTATTGGGCTGGAGACACTTAATGCCTGTCACAGGGTCAGATCAAGTGTGTACAAACGAGAATTGATTCCTTTGAAAAACAGAATCCAACCAAGGACAGTTTTCCCATTTGCCAAGGTGTACGAATCATTGAAGAGTGGAGGAAGAAAATGGAAGGGAGAGAGAGTGAAGATGACTGTAGGAGAGAAATGTGTTGATCTTTTGAGATGAAAAGCTCTACTTTCACAATCTGCTAAATGGAATCCTGGACATAGAGTCCAAGGCTGTAAGAGGCAGATATCAGAAGATGGGTGACGGTGGCAGTGTATAAACCTTTTCTACATAAGAGATTAGCTTCCTGTTAGACCACCAAAGATGCAGGTACATTGCTTTACAAAATTGTTTTTCCATTTTGCAACACAAGCCTTGTGTGAAGGTGTCAGAACTCTGAATGTTGGACCCAGAATTCAGGCAAACAGTTTAAAGTGATTTATAAAACGTGTTTAGAAACTGCACAGGGATCTGGGGTTTGTCAGCTTGGACTAGATGACTGGAATCTCTGTAGAGGTAGAAACACTGGTTAGTGACCACATAATTCTGACGCAGAACAGCAGCGAGCATGTGAGTCACTAACCTGCTTTCCTTAAAGTTCAGTCTGAGCCCAGAGGAAGGAGTGTAATTCAGCTGAATGAATTCCCACAGTATGCTCCACCCAGAGAGTTCCAGGAGTAGAAGCCAAAGGTGCTACACAGCAGACCGACAAGCCGAAACCAGCAGATAAATAAGAGTATCTGGAGGGAGAATCCAAAGCCAGTGTTGATGCGGAACCAAAAGTCCAGGCCAGAAGGTCAGAGGTCGGAAGAGGTACCGAAGGGAAATCCAAGCTGGGGTCAGGAAACAGATCCAGTGTAGCTAGCAGGCAGAATCCAAAGGAAGTCCAAAGACTTCAGGCAAACAGACACTGGCAGTCAAACTCAGAAGTCCAGGAGTAGAAACTAGTCAGGATAAGGTAATCAGAATTATACACTTGGTACACAAGAGAACTCTCACCTACGGGTCGAGCAATCTGGCACTGATGGCTGGGAACAAACATTTTAAATAGGAACAGGAACAGTTGGATCTGATGAGTGATAATGAAAACTGGGCGGAGCTAAGCAAATGGATGAACTAAACCAATAATCTAGGCATCAGTGCCAAGATCATGAGAGAAGCTGCATCACTTAATTGTTGTGAAAAGTAATTATACATATCCATGATCTGGTATTTGGGCCCCCTATGTCTACTTGGTAGGAAAAACTAAAAGACGTGCAACTATAGCCACTGGAGGCCTTCTGAGGTTTCCCTTCGCTAACTTTGCATATTTTTTTGCCCGACTTCCTTAACATTGGATAAAAATCTTTGGGTTTGTAAGAAAGCTTCTGTAAGCAGAACATTTTAGTCTTACTCTGACACAGCCTCTCTAACACATGAAAGAGCTTTCATGAACAGCATCCCACACTAATTTGGGATGTATGTTTAGGGTGGATTTATTGCTAAAAGGTGAAATTGGGCTAATGTTTCAAGTTCTTTGCAGCATCCAACAGGTTTAGCTACATTTATCTTCTAATCACTTCTGACTGGCTTGTCTTTACCTCTGAAGGAAAAGGAAATTCTTTCCACACCATGATGTCGCCTTGACCATTTTCAACAGTTACTGTGTTTGGCTTTTATCTGACCGGGTAAAACCAGGGCTCATGGCTGTCTTAATGTTTAAAGTTGAACTGTTTCAAAATGTGAAAAAGTTTGGGATGTATAAAACACAAAATAAAAGGGCCAAAGCAAGAGTCAATGTGCTCTTTTTTGCAAGGTGCCCCCTTTCACATTATATTCTTGACTAACCTGCAGAAGGGCCTAATGATTCTCCCCTAGGATGGAAAATATGAAGGAGGGGCTAACGCTCATCGTAGACCCAACCTAAAAGCCACAGGGGAGCCGACCAGGAAAAGAAAGAGAGTACCATGTCCCCACTAGAGAGACAAGGGAGAAGGAGCTCCTTTTCTCAAGACTCTTCATGTGCCCATCTCCCTCTCACTTCAACCTCCCTCTTCTTCTCCGAGTCACCTCTCCACCTCCACCCATCCTCCAGTTTCTTACTCCTCTGTCCTCCGGAACAGGTAGGTAATTGTCCCATGCGGCAGCACGATTTTCCATTAACTTAAGTATGTACAAGGAGCTGATCTCTAACTGAGCTAAATGTGGATTTAGTTGTGCTTTCGGGGGCTCCATCACAGGCAGGAAGTGGGACCCTTAGAGGCTGCTGTGGAGTACAGCATATGTCAAAATTTACAAGAATTTCCCAACAGGTTTATTAACCAAATCCAAAACAAATCCTTAGCCCACACCCATCTACTCCTTCTTTTCCTCAAAGCTGGTGCAAGTATCCATAAACAAAATCAGAGGGCACAGTAAGGTCCCTAATCAAGGCAATCAGGGCTGTTTTCACTGGTGTACAGCACAGCCGCGGCGCTGGTCTCATCTTTGTCTGCAGTTTAATTACTTGCTTTTGCCTTTTGATGGAGGGGGGTGAGGGGTGATTGTGCCTTATCACCTATCTCCAAGGATAAAAGACTACCCAATTACTTTGTTTGGATGCTAATGATTGCATTTCATTAGTAGCCGCTCTTAGCCCTCCTCACCCAGTAAATGAATGAATATGCAGTAATTTCAATTATTGAAATTATGAAAATTGCTTTTAAAAAGACAGCACGGGTATCATCAGCTTTCCACTGTGACATAATGCCATTTTAATTTCTATAATAGTTTTAATTGTCAGTGTGCCCGCTGTGCATTAATCATTTAATTGTATTGTCTTTTTCTGCGCCAAACACCTACACGCCCACCAACACCCACTCGCTTTCCCGCTCCGGCTTTGAAAATACAAATCCCAATCAGCACTATCATCTTGAGAGTGATGAGCCACAGAGAAGACAAAACCAAGTTGATTCAAAGTTTGGCGATTGTGTCCAAAAGTTGTTCTCTGTTGGAGAGTTTTATAGAAGGGAATGAATACCTGAGCAACATGTGACCTTGGAGATCTCTCAGATTCTGGTAAAGTACATGAAAAAAATAAAATAACCAAAAGATAAAAAAGACAAAAGAGAAGGAAGCATGAAGTGGTTGCTTTATTTTATAGCTATAGAATTGTCTAGTTTTATATAAAGATAGGATATAATTTAAGATCAAATATTAATTTATAACAAAGTTGTTTATTCATTGCTAAAAACTTCATTGCTGACTAGAAGACTATTTCTGGCAGGAGAGAGAACTAGAATATTAAGTATTTTTACACATGTTTTGTTAACTTTTAAATGTGGCTTACCAAATCAAATCAAAGTCATCATCAATTAACAAAATATTTTAAATCAGCAAGTATAGGCTAAAAATGTTTTAGTATTGTCATGAACTTTTAGGACAAACAAAAAGAATTAAACATCTGCCTATTCTAAAATAAAAACTGTTGGGATCTGGAGCTGTACCACCTTCCTCCAGCAGAGTGCGCCGTGGGTCCTCCTGAGCTGAGCCTCCAACACACCTGTGGTGCATCTCATCATCAGAAGACCCAGCACTATATAACCTGCCTTCAGACCTTGCTTCAACGCCGCAGTGTTGATCTAGTTTGGTTAGCAACCTGAGCCTGGTAAACCTGAGAATCTTTGCTATCTCCTGTTGAGATAAGATTCCAGCTCTTCCTTGTTTTTGCCTCACAGGAATCCTGTCTCTCCTTGAAGCTCTGGATGAGCTTAACCTGACGAGCCTGCCCTCGTGAGCCAAACCTGAAGACTCTTCTCTGGATTCCCCTGCAGCTCTTGGCTAAGAGCTGGAAACTCAAATCAAGGTCTGCCCTCAAAGTCAGAAGTAAGACGCTGAAGCAATTATTGGACTCTGCTGAACAAACAGTCTCTGGATCCAACAGTTTCCTCTCTCAAAGAGAAACCTGGACTCCTTCAAGGTACTCCTCAGAAACATCTAAGACTCATAACTCATCAGTCCGTTTGCTAACTGAACTGTCATCCCTGCAGACTCCAGTGAACCTGCCCCCAGACCAGTACCAGTTCCAGTGCAATATTCTTGTGCTTGTGTTTTCAATAACCCTTGTTAAACTTTTCATCAGCCTCCGTTTGTGTTCTGCATATTGGGTTTACTCTGAAAACCAATCATGACAAAAACTACACAGCACTTTCTAAATTACACTTGAACAACTACATGCTCGGTTCAATCAATGCCCAACGACTGCAGTCATTGTGTCATGTCCTTAATCATGACACTGTCATGGCTTTGGATCTGTTTAAGTTTTCTTTTTGAGTTTTCAGTGGTTTCATTTTCATTTTGTGTTATTCTAGTTGTTTTTGGTTATATTTTTTGAGTTCTTAAGTATTTCTTGTTTACCATCTCTTGCACCCTTGTGTCAGTTTCCTTGCCCTGGCTCCTTTCTATGCTTCCATCCACACCTTTTCCTCGTCAGCTCATTAGCCCAGCCTTTGTTCTGTCTCCCATATATACTCTCCCTGTGCACCTTCTCAATGTTGGTTTTCCCTGATGTTTTCTGTATTTTGTTACTTTTAGATTTTTGCCTCAGTTTCCACCTTTTTTGAATTATTAAACTGCAAGAAACCACTTCGGCTTCCGTCTCTCATTTTGGGTCCTCCAAAACCTACACTCAACCTGACAGACACACAACTTGGCTGTTTCAGAATAGTGTTTGTAAAGATTAATTATCCTGAATCAGCTTGTTCTACTTTGTCATATTCAAGATTTTCATTATTAAAGGACGTAATATCATTACGGTGGTTAAACTCCAAGTTAAATCAGCTTAGATTTGACAGTGAGCACAAACATAATAAGCCATCATCAATTAAATTAGAGAAAACATGACCCACCATGGTTAGCAACCTGAGCCTGGTAAACCTGAGAATCTTTGCTATCTCCTGTTGAGATAAGATTCCAGCTCTTCCTTGTTTTTGCCTCACAGGAATCCTGTCTCTCCTTGAAGCTCTGGATGAGCTTAACCTGACGAGCCTGCCCTCGTGAGCCAAACCTGAAGACTCTTCTCTGGATTCCCCTGCAGCTCTTGGCTAAGAGCTGGAAACTCAAATCAAGGTCTGCCCTCAAAGTCAGAAGTAAGACGCTGAAGCAATTATTGGACTCTGCTGAACAAACAGTCTCTGGATCCAACAGTTTCCTCTCTCAAAGAGAAACCTGGACTCCTTCAAGGTACTCCTCAGAAACATCTAAGACTCATAACTCATCAGTCCGTTTGCTAACTGAACTGTCATCCCTGCAGACTCCAGTGAACCTGCCCCCAGACCAGTACCAGTTCCAGTGCAATATTCTTGTGCTTGTGTTTTCAATAACCCTTGTTAAACTTTTCATCAGCCTCCGTTTGTGTTCTGCATATTGGGTTTACTCTGAAAACCAATCATGACAAAAACTACACAGCACTTTCTAAATTACACTTGAACAACTACATGCTCGGTTCAATCAATGCCCAACGACTGCAGTCATTGTGTCATGTCCTTAATCATGACACTGTCATGGCTTTGGATCTGTTTAAGTTTTCTTTTTGAGTTTTCAGTGGTTTCATTTTCATTTTGTGTTATTCTAGTTGTTTTTGGTTATATTTTTTGAGTTCTTAAGTATTTCTTGTTTACCATCTCTTGCACCCTTGTGTCAGTTT
The DNA here is from genome assembly GCF_016077235.1 of Cyprinodon tularosa. Lineage (NCBI taxonomy): Eukaryota > Metazoa > Chordata > Actinopteri > Cyprinodontiformes > Cyprinodontidae > Cyprinodon > Cyprinodon tularosa. The sequence continues at coordinate 140,441 of NW_024039036.1, read as the reverse complement.
CCTTGCCCTGGCTCCTTTCTATGCTTCCATCCACACCTTTTCCTCGTCAGCTCATTAGCCCAGCCTTTGTTCTGTCTCCCATATATACTCTCCCTGTGCACCTTCTCAATGTTGGTTTTCCCTGATGTTTTCTGTATTTTGTTACTTTTAGATTTTTGCCTCAGTTTCCACCTTTTTTGAATTATTAAACTGCAAGAAACCACTTCGGCTTCCGTCTCTCATTTTGGGTCCTCCAAAACCTACACTCAACCTGACAGACACACAACTTGGCTGTTTCAGAATAGTGTTTGTAAAGATTAATTATCCTGAATCAGCTTGTTCTACTTTGTCATATTCAAGATTTTCATTATTAAAGGACGTAATATCATTACGGTGGTTAAACTCCAAGTTAAATCAGCTTAGATTTGACAGTGAGCACAAACATAATAAGCCATCATCAATTAAATTAGAGAAAACATGACCCACCATGGATGCAGGTGGGAATTAAAATATCAATGACAGCAAATGGAAATGATCAAAACATATTTCATACAAAAAGTGATACTTTTACTGCTGCAAAACAAGGAGATTTAACGTAGCCCAAGTTAATGTAGAAATTGGATTGAAGTTGTTTCTTTAACTTCTACACTTATTACATGTAAAATAATATGTGCATAAAATATGCATCTGATAGTAACCCAGAAAGCACAAAAAGGATGTTAGAGGTAAATTAAGATCAAATGTATAAGTCCAGTTAAATTAGGGAAGGTTCAGTTATCAGCTGTTATGTCTATGGCATCAAGATTCTGCCAAAAATCCACACACACAATAAATAGGCATACGAGCAGCTTTACTTCATACAGACACTCATAAACTACTCCTCATGCATATGTCACTTATGCAAATAGTACAACGGGGCACCTATATATCACAAACTAGTGCTTGTTTCTTCTCTGTGCTGGTGTGGTAACTCAGCCTCCCTCCTCCTCGCATGTGGACTGTTTTGCTTGCTCCTGTAAACTTTTGTCACTTTGAAGACTTTACCCACTGGACAAAGCACATAACCTGCGATTGGCTACTTTTGACGAAACTGTTAAACTTAAGTTTTGACATGTTGCCACGGTAACCAGAGTAAACTGTCCTCCTGTTTCTGGCTACTGTTTGCGCTAGTAGGGCTATTTGACCTGGGCTGTGTCCGAACGTCCGTCCCAACCCCTAAATCCCTAAATCACTATATAGAGCGGGGGACTATATAGTCAACTTTATAGGGAACTCAGTTAACTGACCGTTTGGACAGATGATCACTACTTTCACGCCCCATTGTTCATGTAAGTCCACCTACCCCCACGGTGCCTGAGCCATCTTTGTTATTTATCGCCAGTACAACAAATCCCATGATGCTTTGCAAATAGAGCTTTTGCAAAGCAGTCTAAGTTATATCTGCCCGTCTAGTGACCATCAAAGATCAATACTTTTCATGGTGCATTGTGGAAAAGTTTGAGTCCACTACTTTTTCATCTACTATATGTTTGGACACTCATCAAAAAAGGCGTAACCATTATATGGGGCCCTATATAACAGCCTACATGATATACCGGACATACGGACACAGCCCTGAACTTTATTTATGTCATATAAACCTTTTTAATGGACACCCTACAAGAAGTCAGAATCCAATATTCATCCAGACCATGTTATATCTAAAGATGACTTTGCTTACTATCTTCCAAATCTTGAAGAGAAGCAGTTAGCCTGAAGTTGCTTTGATAGTAGGAAGAAGAGCACAGCCTTAAGACACGGGATTTTCTGGAAAGTAGCCAATCACAGACAGGTTGTTTTGTCTGGTGGGTGACGTATTCGAAGTGCCTTTTTGCAGAATCCTGACGCCATATTATCTAACATTTACCAACTGAATTACAGAGGATTTGTGGCTTTTTTTGACAAATATAATTAATAATATGTAAGTTATACCTTGGTGCATTTTAATTTGAATAAGAGCAGACATACTGTTAAACCTGATATTTCTCTATCACAAAAGCTCCCCATAAAATAGCTGTAACAGGTGTATATACAAGATAACGCTCTCTTGAAGAGGATAACATATTCTCCTTTTTGATTAAATGTTCTCAATCAAAAAGATAAAAAAAAATCAAAAAGAGAACCTAAGAAAATGTAAAAAAAAAAAAAAAAAAGATGTTATCCTTTATTTAGTAAAGGAACAACAGATGAGATTGCCATCTATGTTTTAATTTACGCCCGGGAATTCAAAAATATATGAATAGAGACTTGAAATCTCAAAATGTATTAGTCTACCAATAAAATCATATCCTTCACTAATACTTGCAGTTTTGTGGATTTTTCCGTTTATTCATCTTGTGGGTTTGTAAGAAGGGTACACCGTAAAATTGTGTGTATACAAATGAAATTACTCTACAAATGTCTTTGGAGTTTTCAGGTAAAGATCTGTTGTCAAATATAACTGAACGAAACCTAATCAATTCAGTGACTAAAGAAAAGAAGGTGTTTTTTTTCTGAATTTCTCTGTCTTGATTCAAACTTTACACTGGGTAGCATCACTCCTCAGACACTCAGCTGACATTTATGGTTTATAATTGATCCATACATTGCAAATGGTGTCATGTTTATTAGTATATAATAGTTTAATCCTACATCCCTCACCATTAAGTGCAGAACTAAGAACAGGTTCTCTTTTTGTCATACGGCTGATCTGTGACTAAAATTTTATTGAGATAAATTATTGGCTCTAAGTTTAAAATGATGATGCTCAAAAATCTATGAATCTGGAATTTAAAACACATCAATTTGCATGGAGCCAATGTGTTTGCCCTCCAACATCTACAGGCTCCTCCAGCGAAGGACATGTCACGTTCAACTCTTGCCATTTGTCTGGTCTCATCTCAGATTTGTGACGCACTAAGGATGAATTCAACAAATCTTGCTACCACCTAGAGCTGGTTGACAGAGTGCTTGCAGCGGTAACTTCACTCAGGAAATCAACCATCTGACGTCCTGACCAAAAAATCCATGATGTTCAGATATTTAATCCAGAACTTATTCAGAGCTCAAACTTATCCAGCTTTCTGATATAGGAACAACTTCATCTGACTTATACCACAAAAATGAACATATAACTTGTAACTATGATAAAAAAAATCACTCAGTCATTAAAAAACTTTTCGAATCTATTTTAATATCATGACCAACATTTCTATTAGATGAACTGAATCACTTGAATAGGTTTGTGTGGTGGTCCGTCCAGTAAGGCACAAGGACAAAGGCATATAAAAAGTATTCTCTTGGGTAGAGCTTTCTGCTTATAAAAGCAATAGGATGGCGCTCCCCTGGAGGCCCTTGAAGAAGCACTGCTCCCAGCCCACGCCCAGATGCATCAGTTTGCAAAATAAATGGCTGGTCAAAATCAGGACAGTGTAATGTTGGAGGTCCACTCAAGGCGCCTTGGATGTCCTTAAATGCTCTCTCTGCCCCCTCCGACCACTGTAGCTGATTGGGTTTCTTGGGACTGGTCATATCTGTAAGCACAGCAGCTCTGGCAGAAAAGTTTGGAATGAACTTATGGTACCAACCTGACATCCCAAGGAAGGATTTCAGCTGTGTCCTGGTTTGCGGCAGAGGACATGACTGAATTGCTTGAACCTTCTGGATCTGTGGTTTGATGACTCCATTGCCAATAATGTGTCCGAGATATTGAACTTCTGTCTTGGCAACGGTGCATTTAGTTGCATTAATAGTGAGACCTGCAGCATTAAGGGACTCAAAAACAGCCTTAAGATGTTGCAGATGGTCCTCCCAGCTGTTACTGTAGATGACAATATCATCCAAATAAGCAGATGCAAAGTCTGAAAAACCATCCAGTACCTTATCCATAAGTCTCTGAAAGGTCGCAGGTACTCCATGAAGCCCAAAAGGCATGACGGTGAACTGATAGAGACCCCAAGGTGTCCGGAAGGCGGTCAGCTCACGAGACCTGGTGGTAAGGGGAACCTGCCAATAACCCTTAGAGAGATCAATGGTGGTCAGATATTTTGCTCTTCCAAGACAGCAAATCAAGTCATCAATACGGGGAGTTGGATACGAATCAAATTTGGAAACAGAATTTAAATAGCGGAAGTCTATACAGAACCTCATGGTGCCATCCTTCTTTGGAACAAGGACAACAGGATTACACCAGTCACTGTATGAAGTCTCAATGATGCCCAGAGACAGCATTAATTCAATCTCTTCTTTTAAAGGGCCAAGGAGACGCTCAGGGATCCGATAGCTTCTTCGTTTCACAACTGCATTTTCTTTCAGGTGAATATCATGTTTAATATAATCAGTTCTTCCAGGATTATCATGAAACACATTGATGTTACAAAGAGCTCTCACCTGCAACTGCTGCTCTGGGGAAAGATGACTGAGGTCAAGAGTAGAGGCTGATGGGAGCGGCAGGTACTGTTCCTCCACCTCCTCATCAAATACATTTCTGATGAAAAATACATCTTGCTTCCCCTCAGGCCTTGAGACCCACTCCTTTAGCAGGTTAATGTGCAAAACTCTTGTACTGCGTCTCTGATCAGGAGTACAGATCTTGTAGGTGGTGGGTCCCAGTTTTTGAACAATCTCATATGGACCTTGCCACTGAGCCAGAAACTTACTGTCATCGGTAGGTAGCAGTACCAATACCTTTTGACCTGGTTCAAAACTCCTCTCACGGGCAGTTTGATCATACCAGGTTTTTTGCTTCTGCTGGGAGACACGCATATGTTCCTGAGCCAATGAGGTCATCTTTTCCAACTTTTCTCTCATCTGTAGGACATAAGAAATCATATTGACAGGTTCTTTTTCCGGTTTCTCCCCCTCCCACCTTTTCTTCAAAAGGGCCAGTGGACCTCGCACCTCATGCCCAAAAAGCAACTCAAAGGGGGAAAACCCGGTAGAGGCTTGGGGTACCTCCCGATATGCAAATAAGAGGTAAGGGAGCCACTGATCCCAATCAGACCCAGCTTCATTGATGAACTTACGAAGCATGTTCTTAAGAGTCTGATTAAACCTCTCTGTGAGTCCATCTGTTTGGGGGTGATATGGGGTGGTTATCAATCCCTTAATGCCAATCAGTTTATATACATCCTTCAGTAATTTGGACATAAAATTTGTTCCTTGATCAGTCAATATTTCTTTGGGAAACCCCACTCGTGAAAAAAACTGAACCAGGCAAAAAGCAACAGTTTTAGCCTTGACAGATTTCAGGGGGAACACTTCTGGATACTTTGTTGCATAATCTGTGATAACCAACATGAACCGGTTACCTGATTTGCTCTTCTCCACTGGACCCACAACATCCATGCCCAAACGTTCAAATGGTGTATTTATAATAGGAAGAGGCTGAAGAGGAGCTCTTGCTGCAAATCTGGTGGCTGTTTTTTGACACCGAGGACAACTCCTGCAAAAACTGGCAACATCTTTCTGTAATCCAGGCCAGTAAAACCATTGTTGTATTCTGGCTATCGTTTTATGCTTCCCCAAGTGGCCAGCCCAGGGAACTGAATGGCCCAAAGTTAACACCGTTTCTCTGGCTTTTCTGGGTAATACAAGCTGTTGTACTCCTTCACGTCTCCTATAGAGGATGCCATTTTGCATGTGAAATTCCTCTGCAGTTCCACCTTCCTCAGGTCTCTTAATAAGGTCAGCTAGACTTTTATCCTGGCGCTGCAGCTCACGGATATCCTCAGGAATTTCAAAGTCTAACTGTACTTCAGGTTCAGGTAACATAGGAGAGGCTGTGGTATGTTTGAATTTTTCTCGCTTGCGCTGTGCACGAGACTTTTGTTCTTTAGTTTGACACTCTTCAATCTCAGCCCCATAAAATGGTAAGGCTCTTAGACTGGGCTCATCTTCCCCAGAGGCCTTTACCTGGGACCGTGTCAGCACAAGATTGCAACTTTTAGAAGCATTAATTAGGTCTGTGAGAACTGGAAGATCATTTCCCAGAACAACAGGAAAAGGTAATTCATCCACAACACCCACATTTAAAAGGTAAACATGTCCTTGCACCCTCATATAAATGTCTGCTGTTGGATAGTTTTTCTCATCCCCATGAACACAGCAGATGGGTATTGTTTCTGAGGTGCAAATGTTATGTGGTGCAACATGCCTGCGTTGCACCAATGTCTGATTGCTTCCTGTGTCAATCAGGGCTTTCACCTTCTGCCCATCTATTTCCACAGTAGTCTCCATGAGTGGCTGGTTTTTCCTGTTCAACACTTTGTTCTCTCTGGGTGAAAAACACATCTGAGAGAGTTTTGAAGGATTTTGAGCACACATGGGCTTTGTGTGTCACTCCTGCCCACACAAACAGCAGATGGGCTTTTTAAAAGATTTTGTTTGACTGGGGGAAAAACATTTTTCTTTTCCAAACTGCTTACTCACATTTCCCAGGAAGTGGGACATACCATCAGGCTGCTGGAAGCAGGGGACTGGTCTGCTTCTCTCTCTCCACTTATGGCATAATTGTTAAAACATTTTTGGTGTTATGTTGTTTTCTTTTGGTAGTTGTGTTATAGTCAAAAGGTGTTAGTTTGAATTAGTTATTTATGTTTATGAATTGTTTGTCTCTGTCTCATCTCCCACCCCTCCTCGTTTGTGTAGGCTAGCCTTTGTGTATAAATTCCCCTGTGTGTTCATTGTGAAGTTAGTTTTTTGGTTTGTTATCCTGAGTTAGGTATGCCTTTGAAATTCCAGTTAGACTTTGAAATTCCTGAGGATATCCGTGAGCTGCAGCGCCAGGATAAAAGTCTAGCTGACCTTATTAAGAGACCTGAGGAAGGTGGAACTGCAGAGGAATTTCACATGCAAAATGGCATCCTCTATAGGAGACGTGAAGGAGTACAACAGCTTGTATTACCCAGAAAAGCCAGAGAAACGGTGTTAACTTTGGGCCATTCAGTTCCCTGGGCTGGCCACTTGGGGAAGCATAAAACGATAGCCCGAATACAACAATGGTTTTACTGGCCTGGATTACAGAAAGATGTTGCCAGTTTTTGCAGGAGTTGTCCTCGGTGTCAAAAAACAGCCACCAGATTTGCAGCAAGAGCTCCTCTTCAGCCTCTTCCTATTATAAATACACCATTTGAACGTTTGGGCATGGATGTTGTGGGTCCAGTGGAGAAGAGCAAATCAGGTAACCGGTTCATGTTGGTTATCACAGATTATGCAACAAAGTATCCAGAAGTGTTCCCCCTGAAATCTGTCAAGGCTAAAACTGTTGCTTTTTGCCTGGTTCAGTTTTTTTCACGAGTGGGGTTTCCCAAAGAAATATTGACTGATCAAGGAACAAATTTTATGTCCAAATTACTGAAGGATGTATATAAACTGATTGGCATTAAGGGATTGAGAACCACCCCATATCACCCCCAAACAGATGGACTCACAGAGAGGTTTAATCAGACTCTTAAGAACATGCTTCGTAAGTTCATCAATGAAGCTGGGTCTGATTGGGATCAGTGGCTCCCTTACCTCTTATTTGCATATCGGGAGGTACCCCAAGCCTCTACCGGGTTTTCCCCCTTTGAGTTGCTTTTTGGGCATGAGGTGCGAGGTCCACTGGCCCTTTTGAAGAAAAGGTGGGAGGGGGAGAAACCGGAAAAAGAACCTGTCAATATGATTTCTTATGTCCTCCAGATGAGAGAAAAGTTGGAAAAGATGACCTCATTGGCTCAGGAACATATGCGTGTCTCCCAGCAGAAGCAAAAAACCTGGTATGATCAAACTGCCCGTGAGAGGAGTTTTGAACCAGGTCAAAAGGTATTGGTACTGCTACCTACCGATGACAGTAAGTTTCTGGCTCAGTGGCAAGGTCCATATGAGATTGTTCAAAAACTGGGACCCACCACCTACAAGATCTGTACTCCTGATCAGAGACGCAGTACAAGAGTTTTGCACATTAACCTGCTAAAGGAGTGGGTCTCAAGGCCTGAGGGGAAGCAAGATGTATTTTTCATCAGAAATGTATCTGATGAGGAGGTGGAGGAACAGTACCTGCCGCTCCCATCAGCCTCTACTCTTGACCTCAGTCATCTTTCCCCAGAGCAGCAGTTGCAGGTGAGAGCTCTTTGTAACATCAATGTGTTTCATGATAATCCTGGAAGAACTGATTATATTAAACATGATATTCACCTGAAAGAAAATGCAGTTGTGAAACGAAGAAGCTATCGGATCCCTGAGCGTCTCCTTGGCCCTTTAAAAGAAGAGATTGAATTAATGCTGTCTCTGGGCATCATTGAGACTTCATACAGTGACTGGTGTAATCCTGTTGTCCTTGTTCCAAAGAAGGATGGCACCATGAGGTTCTGTATAGACTTCCGCTATTTAAATTCTGTTTCCAAATTTGATTCGTATCCAACTCCCCGTATTGATGACTTGATTTGCTGTCTTGGAAGAGCAAAATATCTGACCACCATTGATCTCTCTAAGGGTTATTGGCAGGTTCCCCTTACCACCAGGTCTCGTGAGCTGACCGCCTTCCGGACACCTTGGGGTCTCTATCAGTTCACCGTCATGCCTTTTGGGCTTCATGGAGTACCTGCGACCTTTCAGAGACTTATGGATAAGGTACTGGATGGTTTTTCAGACTTTGCATCTGCTTATTTGGATGATATTGTCATCTACAGTAACAGCTGGGAGGACCATCTGCAACATCTTAAGGCTGTTTTTGAGTCCCTTAATGCTGCAGGTCTCACTGTTAATGCAACTAAATGCACCGTTGCCAAGACAGAAGTTCAATATCTCGGACACATTATTGCCAATGGAGTCATCAACCACAGATCCAGAAGGTTCAAGCAATTCAGTCATGTCCTCTGCCGCAAACCAGGACACAGCTGAAATCCTTCCTTGGGATGTCAGGTTGGTACCATAAGTTCATTCCAAACTTTTCTGCCAGAGCTGCTGTGCTTACAGATATGACCAGTCCCAAGAAACCCAATCAGCTACAGTGGTCGAAGGGGTCAGAGAGAGCATTTAAGGACATCCAAGGCGCCTTGAGTGGACCTCCAACATTACACTGTCCTGATTTTGACCAGCCATTTATTTTGCAAACTGATGCATCTGGGCGTGGGCTGGGAGCAGTGCTTCTTCAAGGGCCTCCAGGGGAGCGCCATCCTATTGCTTTTATAAGCAGAAAGCTCTACCCAAGAGAAACTCGATACTCCATCATAGAAAAGGAGTGCCTAGCTGTGAAGTGGGCCTTGGATTCACTCAAATATTATCTGTTGGGGACACGGTTCATCCTAGAAATGGATCACAAGGCTCTGAAATGGCTTGAAAGGATGAAAGACTCAAACAGCAGGATAACCCGCTGGTACCTGGCGATGCAACCATTTCAGTTTGATTTCCATCACATCCCTGGGAAGCTGAACACTACTGCCGACTACCTGTCACGCTGGCCCATGGAGCTTCCAGAAGAGGGGGAGTGTGTGGAGGTTCCTCCATCTTTTCTTCAGTGTTAGTATTTATTTAAAGGTCTTCACACAGTACATTTATAATTTCACTTTTGTGGTGTTTTTTTTGCATTAGGTTGTTTACTATTATGGTTGCACACATTTAGTAAACACCTTTTGTTTGTTTGAATTGAATTAATTACTTTTCTTTGCTGAGTTGAAGGACTGGCTGAGTGGAGAGGACTGGTTGGAAGGCAAACCAGGAAGTGGGACAACCCATCAGGCTGCTGGAAGCAGGGGACTGGATATTAGAGTCTGCTTCTCTCTCTCCACTTATGGCATAATTGTTAAAACATTTTTGGTGTTATGTTGTTTTCTTTTGGTAGTTGTGTTATAGTCAAAAGGTGTTAGTTTGAATTAGTTATTTATGTTTATGAATTGTTTGTCTCTGTCTCATCTCCCACCCCTCCTCGTTTGTGTAGGCTAGCCTTTGTGTATAAATTCCCCTGTGTGTTCATTGTGAAGTTAGTTTTTTGGTTTGTTATCCTGAGTTAGGTATGCCTTAGTTTATTTTATTTGGGTACATTTTGTTATATTTTTTTGAGATTTGATGTAAGCCCTTCTTTTGTGAAGATTATTTATTTTTGACCACCACAGTTTGTTAAAATTATTCTTTTAAAATATTGAGTTCCTCTGACTACAGTTTTGGTTTAATAATAATATTGCTTTCACAGTGTGCTAGTTAAAAAGCTGTAACAGCATTTTCTTTTCTTGTCACGTCTTCCACCTGCTTAGCTCCGCCAAGTTTTTATCTGCTCCCATCTGATCCACCTGTTCCAGCTCCTATTTCTGCTGCCTGTTCCCAGCCATCAGTGCCAGATTATTCCAGCCTTGTGTTAGAGTTCTCTAGCGTACCTTATATTGTTCTTGTTACCTGATTCTGACCTGTTTCTGCCTCTGGACTTCTGGCTTGCACCTCTTCCAGTCTGTTTCTGCCTATTTTCTAACTACTGTTTGGATTCTGTCTTTTAACGACCTCAGATCTGTCCCCAGCTTGGATTCCCATTCGGTGTCACGATCTGCTGTGATAACTAGCCTTAATTCTTCATGCCTTTCACCTGCTTTACTCTTTCCAGCTCCTAATCACCACTCATCTCATCCACATGCCAGTTGCCCTCATATTGGGCTCAGTTCCAGCTATTATGGCCAGATCATTAGATGTTGTTTTCTGTTCAGTCTGTTAAGTTCTGTTTATTCTAAGGTTCATGTCCTGGATCCTGGCAGCCAGAGGAAAGAGGGTTTTGTGTCTGTCTCGTCTCCTGCTCGTCCACTGTTCCTTCCCTGCTGAGTCCTGCGGGTTTTTGGCTGTTTACGCGGGTAGGTTCAATTTTTACTCCAGTAAGCCTGGCTCCAAGTTGGAGACCAGTTTAAAGGTCCTGCTTAAGTTCTGGTTCCATGTCCTGTCTCTGCTACCCTCTTCCACTGAGCCTGCCTGTCTGTACCTGATCCTGTCTGCTCCTGTGCGTGTCCGCCTGGTCACGCTTCTGGACTCTGAACCTGCCTGGGAGCTCTAGGATGCCTGGAAGCCTGGATCCTGCCTGTTCTGTCTGTTCCTGCCTGTTCTAAATCCCTGTCCAGGATCAGCTTCCTGCAAGTCCTCTGGGACTGCTGCACTGGGGACACTCAGTGACGCATGCCGCGTCAGTCTTAAGTCCGCGTCAGTCTTAAGTCCAGCGAGATGGACTGGGCTGTTAAGCCAGGTAAGTGACTCACTGAGATCATCATCTTTTGTCAGATAATCGTGGTCACTTACCTGTGTTTCTTCCACAGAGTGTCTGAGATTGGGCGGTGGCCCGTTCCCCGTCCTGCAGCATCCGAAAGTCGCAGCTCCACTTTATTTTCAGTTTGTTTATGTTTTTATATTAATAAACGTTTTGAACTTTCCTACTGTCTCACCTTGAATGCTGGGTCCATCTGTCCCCATTTCTATGACATTCGGTACCTCTTTCTTTGATCTACTGGCATTGACTTCTGATTCTGTTGGCACCTGCTCTGGATTCTCCCTTTAGATTCTTCTCTTCTTCCACGTCTGCTGGCTTCCAAAGGTCGGTCTGCTCTGCAGCACCTTTGGCTTCTACTCCTGGAACTCTTAGTGGCTCCCGCCGCATGATGTGGAGAAATCATCCGACTGGTTTCCACACCTTCCTCTGGACACAGAATGAACTTTGACTCCCAGATTTAACTTAATGGAGAAATGAAACATCAGTTAATAAAATTGATTTGATTCAGTTCGTTCACCCAAATAATTTGTTCATTTGAACAACTCATTCATAACTGTTGCTAAATTGGTTAAAGATGTATAGAGGTTGAAATGCTTCAGAACAAAACCTTTCCTAGCTAACTTTATCACAGTTCTCAATTTTGATTAAATAAATTAATTTATAAATTAATAGCAGCTAAGCCAATCTCTTTTAAACACCACACACTACAAACAAGGCTAACGGGTGACTGAAGCAAGATGTTATGTGACATTTGAATCAAAATGTTTAGGTAAGATTTGTTACCAAAGACATTCAATACTCTTCTTTTTGAGTAAACTATTAATTTAAAGATTTTTAGATTTATATTTTAATTTTAAGATTTATATGAACATTTCCAGAATCCCCCAAAATCAGTGTATAGCGTTACTACGTTTAATTTCAGAAAACAACTTTTCATCTCTGTTTTTTCTAATTATACAAATTATTTACTCATGTATGCCGGCTAATCCTAATGTTAATATTTTCATTTTCACTATTTATTATAATACAATATGAATATGAAACATAAACCCTAAATAGGTGAATCCAAGCAGCAACCCAGAACTGTAAGAAATCAAATAGTTGATTAAGCTGCAATATTATTTTACGCTGCAAGCATCAGAACAATTGTGGAAAACAAAAACTTTATAACGACCATGAGTCTTTCAATACCCTGTTTAGGAGTCAGATGCCTGTCTGTGTTTTGAATAGAGTAATAATTAGATAATGCAAGCACATATAGCAGTGTTATTAATATGCTATTTCAATGTTAATATGAAAAACATGTTTTTATTGTATGAGGTATTGTTTTATACACCTTAAGATGTGTGTGTCAGGGCACAGAACAGATGACCCAGTATTCAGGCAAGACAGACAGTGGGATTGTTTAAAAAAAGCATTTATTAAAAAACAGGTCTGCGCTTCAGCAGCTGCAGTGGCTGGGGCGTCTGAGGCAGGAAACTCTGGTTTACAAGTTCAGTCCATAGTTAGACAATGAGGTAGGATCCAGCTGGTGGGCTTCCAACAAGATTCAGCGGGCACCACCCAGAGTGTCCCAGATGCTGTAGCCCTGGAGAAAATGCAGGAGTCCGAAGTCAGGTCAGGCAAACAGATCAGAACAGGAAAAGGGGAGGCTCAGTGGTTGAGAGGCAGGACAGGATCAGTTAATCAGAAATACTAAGGTAATGCTTAAACACTCTCACCACTGAGATCAGGCAGGAACAGGCAGGCTCAGTAGTTGAGAGGCTGAAAAGGCCAGGATTAGGAAATCGGAAACACCAAGGACCTTTAAAAAACACCACTGGCTAGAGAGAACAACAACTGGATGCAAGCACCTTAAATAGAGGCAGGAGCAGGTGGATCGGATGAGAAGTGATGAGAAACCGGGCAGAGTTAGACAGGTGAATGGAATAAGTAATTAAGGCAGTCCTTAGCACCAAGATCATAAACAGCGTTTTAGTGAGATCCAGCACACAGAAAATTACAAATGCTTTCTACTGTACTGTTGGTGTAAGGAATAAATCAAATTGATAAAGTACTCCTCCGAACTGTGTTTAAGGTCTTTAAAAGACTGTTACTTTATGTAGTGACTGTATGTGCTGCCAGAGAAATTTAATAACAGACCGACACCAGCTAGGGAGAAAAGTCAGAGTCTTTTCTCCACAGACTGGAAACTGTTTCCTGAAAGTAGAAGTTGGAAGCCGTCATTTGAATGATAGCCTTTGCTGTTTTTGGGTAGTTAAACTCTGCATTTACATTAAAATGGAGTCTGAGGATGAACTCTGTATCAACCCCTACTTCTTAGCTATTACAGCATTGATGATTTTATATAAAAGCAATGTCTCAACTATTTTTAATAAAACATTTAATATTGCATCTACAGTGAAACAGGAAAATACAAATCATAAAGAGTAAAAAAAAAATATGAAGTGATCTTTTTTTGCAGACTATAAGCAGTAAAAGTTCATTTTCGCTGCTTAAGCAAGTAGCCAGTCAAACAGGAGCTAAGACCAAAGAGGTATCTTTCAAATCTTAACAACTTAAATCCAGAGATGGGAAGTAACGAAGTACAAATACTTCGTTACTGTACTCAAGTAGATTTTTCTGATATTTTTACTACTTATTTTTATGGCGACTTTTTACTTCTACTCCTTACATTTTTAAACAAATATCTGTACTTTCTACTCCTTAGATTTTAAAAAATTGGCTCGTTACTTTAGTTTTGAATCATTTCAATGGAGTTAGCTTTATTATTTTTCACGTCATCAATACCAAATTCAATCTAATTGGATGGGAATCTACGTTGCATTTGACGCACCACTACAAGATGAATCGACAGATTCGGCGGTATTCATTGGCGGCAAATCATTGCAGCTTGGTGGCGGTGGCGTTAGCATAGTAGCATGGACGACGAGATGATTGAAAATGAACACAACGGAGATCTAGTCCTATTGGCAGACATCCATTTAAAATGTAGGCAACGGCATGAAAAAAGTGGTTTAAGTAAATTTACAAGCCTGTACTTTGTTACTTTTACTTGAGTAAAGAAGTTTAATCAGTACTTCCACTTTTACCAGAGTATTTTTTAACACAAGTATCTGTACTTTTACTCAAGTACGGAAAGTGAGTACTTTTTCCATCTTTGCTTAAATCTGAAAAGCATCCATGTTTTGTTTTTTGTTTTTTTCAGAGAAGATGAGTATTTAATGACACATTAAGGTTAGAGGCAGTACACAACCAACGATCTTCCTAGGAGAAGCAGGTATCATGACTGGAAAAGCCTTTCCAGTCTTGATAACAGACTGGTAAAAAAAAGAAGTCAAAGGCACAGCAGTTTAAGTAACATTTTTTAACAGACTTATTTTGATTTTAAACTATTTCACTCCCCATGTTTCTTTAGTATTTTATCTTATCTCCACGATTGGAGTGATTTCATTATATATTTCTGCATATAATTCAAATCTTTGTCTTGTGAATTAAATGATAATGTAATACATATTCTTCCCCTGTGTGTTTCACACAGGAAGGTCACTGGTAGAGCAACACCCCCTTACTCAATTTCCTATATAAATACTCAAGTTCTACGTAAATGACAACCCAATGCAAACATGACGACGGTTTAAATGTTGATAAAAACAGAGTTTGAATAAATCACAGTGACATTTTTTTTTTCAAGTTGGAGAAATAGGTGCTGTTTAGTAACCTAAGAGCGTAGAAGGTTATGGGGGAAAAAAGAAAACACCAAGTTTGTGTGTCTCAGTGAGAATCTGAATGTGATGATAGCTAATGGAAGCCATGAAAGTGCACTTAAAAAGGGTCTGGATATACAAAAGACATATCCTTCTTACGTTTGAACCAGACTAGATGAATCTGCAAATGCTCAAGGCTAGAGAATAGAATAGAATAGAACTATCCACCCTATCCACAATATCCATATTTTAGTCACCTTCTTAACACCCTCTTGGGGTCAAAAAGTCTCTTAGCATTCAGTGAACATACAGACCGGTTCTGTTTTATACAACTATTTGAGGAGTCAGACCTTGGCTACAGACTGTCTATAAAGCACTGCAGGCACCATGGTCAAAGGCTGGCTCTCATCCAGTTCTTACACAATTGTGCCACCTTCTGGAGTAACTGGTGATCTATAGCAGGGACTTGAAAGAATTCTGGAGCCACTTTAGTTAATAGTTTCTTTGTGCCGTAAGCCTTTTTCTATGTTTCTCTGGTTCTATTGGTTGAGTGCAAGGGAGCACAGAAAAAGAGTGCATTCAAATTTATTGGTTTACATCCCGTTTTCATTATTATAGTTTTATGTTAGTCTCTGGGGAAATTTTTTTATTTCAGAATCTATGCCAAAGAGCAATCCCACACATTAGCAGGTCAACACATTCGATTTAAGGAGATTACTCCAATTTTTATCATGATTTTTGTTTATTTTTTATGAATGCAAAAATGAAATTGTGTCAAGAAATTTGTTAGGGTGTTTGATAAAAAAAAGAGTAACTGATAGAAAATGTCATCTCATTTTTTTTTTTCTAATTATGTTTTTAGCACTATTTTATTCTGCCTCCAATATCCCTATATTTTTTTGGGAACAGAGGTTTCTGGTACTAATCCAACCCAATTTCGGTTTTCAGAAAGTCACAGAGAGGCTTCAATGTTTGTGTGCATGTTGTTGTTGCACTATAGCAAAAGGAGGGTGTATACAGACGTGTATTTGGGGGCTGGGGGACGAAAAGAGAAGATTGGGGAGTGATTCAATCGCTACACAAATGGATTTGGCTAATAGAGGCAGCCTCTGATCCTGACTGGTACACAGCTGGAGCCCCCCTAATTGGAGAGGGTGAAGAGTGGAGAAGAGAGTGGACTGGGAAGAGAAAGAGAGAATATGGCCCCCAGAGAAAATGTACTTCTGCTGTAACACGTGGCTCATAGCAAACGTTTGTGCCCCAGGAAAAGGAAACATTAAAAAAAGGCATGTGGAATCCCATCATACATCATTGTTAATGTTCTCACTCATAAAAGCAGCTTTGTGTAATCATTTCTGGCATTCTAAATATCTGATGAAGGGTGGTCTAAGAGTAAAAAGTGCCCCACTTCAGTGCAGTGAGGACCATTAGAGAAATGCTATAACTATTTATCAGCACTGAGTACTCTTCCCGTTTTGTGAATTGGAATAATTGTTGAATGTGTTTCTCTGAAATGTTGAAAAATGCAAACCAAATGGGAAAAAATGTGTTACTATTCAAAGTAGTGGGAGTCAAATTCCTTAAGATATATATTTTGTGTTGTAGTACCCCTATAGGTGTTTCATTTCAATTCTTG
The DNA here is from genome assembly GCF_016077235.1 of Cyprinodon tularosa. NCBI lineage: Eukaryota > Metazoa > Chordata > Actinopteri > Cyprinodontiformes > Cyprinodontidae > Cyprinodon > Cyprinodon tularosa. The sequence continues at coordinate 123,886 of NW_024039036.1, read as the reverse complement.
AAAGATTTGACTAGGAAAATGAAAGTCCTAAAAATATCTGACCTACAGTAGGTTATGAAATTTGTGGCAAATTTTAAATTTTCTTTTTTTTTTCTGTTTTCAAGTCTCCATAAGGCTTCTGAGTGAAACTGAGTAATCGGCCTTTCATTGTTATTTGTGCCACTCACTATCAGGCATTTTCTGTGTACGCTGCTTGCGCAATTTTAAAACTCATCCAAAAATTTAATGTTTTATTCTTTGCCTAAGTGTATTCATTTATTCATATAAATTTGCTAATTTCCATAAAACAGTTTTGAATTAGTTTTCACAATAACCAAAAATAAATAGATAAAAAAAAAGAAAAAACAGGTGGAAATCAATGCCAAATATCTATGCCAGTTTTTTAACCCTTCCAAGCCTGAAAAATACCCCCCAATCTTTCCAAATGATGGAGCTTTCCACAAATATCACTAATCTGCCTGACAGATTACCAAACTGAAAGCACGGTTTATTAATCTATGTGCAAAAACACTATTTTCTTTCTTGTTAGTCTCCTTACAAATTCAAATAGTGATATAGAATAAAAAATCCACTTTTTGCATTGAGCTGAAATTATTATTTAAGGAGATAAATAGTTTGAAAATTCCTTATTGTTATGTATTGTAAAGTATATGAAAGCATTCTTCAAAAAACTCTGCCTATATACAATGCTTCTATGGAAACCTCATACTGTATAGTTTTATCTCCCAAACGGTTAGAAGGGGTAAATGGGAAGGGGAAATGAACCACTATTATTATTTCTAGAATATTTTTTAAAATGCCTTATGTTCTTGTTATTTGGTATCTATTACTCTCAACTTGTAGAAGTTCACCAGGGAATCATAATAGATAAAGAAACTGAAAAGAACGGGGATTAATCCTGATAACTCAAATCAGTTAGGACAGTTTAGCCATGGTGGAAGTGTGTTAGCGGTCGCCATAATAAGTGCTCTTCAAATAGAGCTGGCACTCAGGAAGGAGTTAAGGCAAGGAAGTAGGATGGTTCCTTGCCCAAATGCAGTTAGCACAAGGACCCACTGATGTTCCTGTCCACACTCCTTTGGGTGAATAATGTATAGGCCCAGCCCACCACACACAGTTAAATAAAAATACGTAATTTCTCTGTATGGCACATTCAAATTAAGGGTGTGCAAAATAATCGTCAAATCGATGAATCGTGATTCTAATTTTTGTGATCTACTGAATCGATTCTTGAAGGCAAGAATCGATTATAAAAAAAAAAAAAAATTAACAAATAAAATACATTAATGGTTGGCGCACATCAATCAAACCAAGTGGAATACAACTTCCAGTCCAGCAGATGTCGCTGCGGATGTGTTGACGCCTGCTGCTTTGTGTCATAAGCATGTCCGGACTGATTATCCTCATTTTGTTATTTTAAGTTTGATGAATCCTAAGATCTTTTTGTTGGTGTGTCCATGCCAGTAATAGTAATATTTCTGTCCAGTATTTGTTTTCATTGCAACACCTCCAAAAGTAATTTCAATAAATACAGCTATGTATGAATTCAGTTGCTTTCAGTTATGTATCAATTGAAGACACTATCCAGATCACACCCAGCCAGTCAGCCACTGGTAAGGGCTGTATCTTTTTCTTACAGTGTTCAGTGAAAATATCACAATGCATCGCAATATTTCAAGTATCGTGATGCATCGTGATAGAATCGCATCGTGGCATGTGAATCGTGATTCGAATCGAATCGTGACTTCTTTGCCAATACCCACCCCTAATTCAAATGTACACACCTTCATATGTTTTTTTAGGCTCTATAATGTAGATTTTTCCTGAAGTCCCAATTTGACCTGCTTCATTCACGTGCACGTCAACATGCGTAATGATGCCCGTAAGCCTCACAATTATACTGTTATATCGGATGGTTGCTCTGAGTAGACAAGATTTTACATATTCCATCTTCAGTGCATGTTTCAGACAGGAAGATCAACGTTGGCACACTGCCTCCATAAATCCATTACCTGTGTAAAACTTTCCTCATGCAAATGTTAAAAAAAAAAGATTTCTAGATTAGAAAAAATACTTTTATTTAAAATATAATAAAATATTGTAAATGGTTTTGAGATTAGAGTTGTTTCAATATGGTTGAAGTTTGCTCTGGCCTTGCCCCTGTGGAACTTGCCATTAGCTGCAGCCATACTAATTATGCAGAGAGATGCTAAGGATGCAGAGAGCTACTGTACCTACTGCAGGTTAGAAAGTATAAATAGGAATAAAAAACCTGTCCACTGTAGTTTAAGTACTTCTAAACTAAATTTTTGCAGTACTAAAAACATAAAAAACACATTAAATAAGTATTGCGGCAAAAAGGACAATCAATGAGGAATCTTTATTGCTTTCCAAAAAAATTAACGCTACAACGCTATTCCTGACATTTTTAATTGAAAAAGCTTCCTGGATGGGAAGTGAAACGTCTTCAAACTTGAAAACTAAGTCCAGTGGATTGTTTTTAGTTTTTTTTGGTATGACTATGACCTGAATAACTGAGAATCTCCACCAGCAAATCTTTATTGCTTGTTTTTGTTAGTTTAGTTTATTTTTGTTTCAATGGCAAAATTAAGTTCAATATTTATTCAAATCTATTTGGTTCTACTTTTCTACCTTTCCTGGAATATTTTTAGATTTCGTAACCTAATCTTTATTTATAAACCTATAAACTTAAGCATTTATAAACAATTGATCAGGAACTGTTACTTCCATCTGCGCAATATCTCCAAGGTAAGGAAAATCCTCTCTCACGATGATTTGGAGAGAATCATCCATGCCTTCGTCTCTTCAAGACTGGATTACTGTAACAGCCTGTTTACCTGTCTGAGCAAGAAGGAGCTGGGTCGCCTACAAATTGTCCAAAACTCTGCTGCAAGACTCCTGACCCGCACAAATAGGACAGCCCATGTAACTCCTCTCTTGAAGTCCCTACATTGGCTTCCTGTTGCTTCCAGGATAAAGTTTAAAAACCTGGTCCTTACTTTCAGGGCACTTCATGGACAGGCGCCCGGCTACATGACAGGTCTGATCCAGCCGTATACGTCGGTCCGTAGTCTACGGTCTACAGGTCAAAACCTGCTTATGGTTCCTCGGACCCGTTTTAAAACCCGAGGAGACCGGTCCTTTAAAGCGGTGGCACCCCGTCTTTGGAATGAACTCCCCCTGTCCCTGCGCTCTCTGGACTCGGTGGACATCTTTAAAAAACAGCTAAAAACACACATGTTTTCACTAGCCTTCCAAAGCTGTTTTATTCCCTTATTTATTATAGCTTTTATTGCATTTTATCTGTTTTTACTTGTGTTGTTTTTATGTTATCATGTGAAGCACTTTGTGACTTTGTCTGTGAAAAGTGCTATACAAATAAAGTTTACTTACTTTACTTACTTACTTACTTACTTACTTACTATAATGAAATTAAAAACAATTACAGAAGCCTCACTGACATAAGGGCTGAGAAGATTTCAAATCTGATCCTCAGAATATGCAGGTAAATGTGCGATAGTGTGGGAAGGACAGAGTTCAGGGGGGACTAGACGAAGTGCAGAGTGGGAGAGCTCTTGTGTGTATTCTAAAAGTAGGAGGTCTCTTCCAATCGCCATAAAACACAAAGAGTAGCAGAGCAAGAACTCATCAGGGAGGCTCTTAGGAAGGCCATCAGCTCACAGGCAAAGGGGAGACGAAAGGCTTATATATAGGAAACAGGCTCTAAAGGAGAAGGATTTTTCAGGCATCTTCTTGCACTTATATCCATTTAATCATTTCTGATATAAATCCAGCTGTTCTAAGAAGACCTCAGAGGTACCAATACCATAAAGGGGTAAAAAGAATCTGCTGACACGGCAGGAAACGGCAGCAGTGGGTAGAGTACCCAAAAGAATTGCACACAAGTATGAGCAGCACGACTTAAAAATATGTTTACTAAAGTCAATTTAAAAATTAGACATGCAAGGAATAATGATAGAGCCAGACATTTTTCATAGGGGTAGACACGCACGGACCAATGTGCCCCCAGGGGTGGCCGAAGGGTCAACACTAACAACACGATACCAATGGGAAAAATGAATGATCAACACATTCATATTGACCAAATAACACCAATGAAGTCACATTAGATATTCATAAAACCCTCACTAATAAATATACACACATATTTATATATGTATGTTGTCTAAATTGGTTGTAGTTCTACATAATAATGTACATAATAATTACATAATTGTATTAATTAATTACATAATAATAAACGCATGGTATGCATGTATTTTGCGTACATTACAGCAGTGGTTCTTTATCTCTTATTTTATTTCCTGTCCTAAAAAGAGCTGGAATCCTAATGATGTCCTATTTAACTTAAGCATTTTTTATCCAAATATTTTAATTATTATTGTAATTTTGTTGTCAGTTTATTGCTAATGTATTAACAGCAGAAAAATCAGGTTAGTTAGAATGTTTCACATCAGAGCATCACAGCTGCCCACCTTTAAAGAGGAACAGCTTTTTCTGAAGGTTGTAAAAAGTGTTTCAATGGGAAACACAAATGCCTGCAAGTAAAAATAAATAAAAAATTATTTGGTAAAAAGTATCCTCAAGCAAAGAGTAACATCAAATGATGCAATAGGACAGACCAAAATATAGGGGTGTGGGAAAAAAATTGTTTTGGCAATATCTTGGGATTTTTCGTGCCTGAATTACTATCCATCTTTCATTTCCTAATATCGATTTTGAAAAAAACCCAAAAACACCAAAAACCTAAAGCAATGATGGAAAATGGGCTACCTTTGCACAACCACTCTGGCAGATAGAGCTGTGGAGCACAGCGTCATATCTGTAGTTGAGTCAGTCATAGTGGAAGATGTTGACTGACTCCAACCACAAACAACATGGATAGAAAAATACATGAACATATAAAACACCTGCTTTTTTTATCTGTACATTTAATTTAGAGCTGGAAAAAATATCGAAATATATAGTGATAATGCAATATAGTGATAATATCGTATCGCATGACCCAAGTATCCTGACATGCATCGTATCGCAATACTCATGCCAATACTCACACCTAAACGTATGTGCTATTTTTTAAAGACTAAAATAAAATGATCTATACAATCCAATAACATCATTAGTAAAAAAAAAATTCAGTCAGAAGACACACTTTTTGAAATAGAATTATGTTCAACATAAAACCTATGAAACCAATCATTTCAGCATGTAATGAATAGAAGTTAGAGCACCATAAAGTACCATCAATGATGCTTTCCATTCTTTACTGTATATTATGTTGACCTCCATATTTCATTACTTTTTTATTTAAAAGTAGCAGCACTTCTTTATGATAATATTCATGTGAAAGTTAAAAGTGCAGTGCTAACTACTTAAAAGTGTTTTTTGTCAAAAAGTTTCACAGGTTAATGTAAGCTAACTTGTTAATACCCACCTCTGACTATTAGATGTGCACACCACAGATGTGTCCCTGTGTGAAGGTAGCAATAAGTAATCAATTTCTGAATAAAAGACAGAGGAAATTCGCATTTGAAATATGTTTTAAGACACTAATGGGACACAGCAATGTGGCTGTGGGTCAGGAAGCTGGTCTGAGGTAAATACAGAACAATCGTAAAGGAAAAATGTGTCAGAGCCTACAAAGGGTTTAAGGCTGGGAAAGGACCTTTCAGCTAGACAATCTTAGCATTCCGCCAAAGCTCAGCTCAAGCATAAACCAATTAATTAAAAGCTTAATTTTTATAAACACTTTCCAGTTTGACTGAGCAGGAGCTGCTTTGCACATCAGAATAGGAAAACATTGAGGTCTCTGGATGTGTTATCCCAGAAGACTATTGGCCTAAAGATGTTTGCATCTTCATTTGTTGGAGAGAATTGTTAAAAATCTGTCGGTGAAGTCAGGCTGGAAACAGTCATAAAAGTCTGCAGCATGCATTCCAAATGCATCCTATAATCCTTTATCTGAGATCAGTCCTAAAGGTTGACGAGAAATTGAAACACGCCCCCACATTTTGCCCAAATTCATCAGATGGAAGAAAAAACAAGGGGGAATTCTCACACGTAGAGTTTTTTAAACCACCCCTCTTCACATTCTGCCTAATAAAACGTACAGTCAGTAGTGTTGTCAGAATTCACTCCTTCCGCTCTACATTCGATAATCCCCAATCATCAACATGTTAATGTATAAACACGAACAAATTGTCAGATCCTGTGGGTACACGTACGCACAGAAGCAAGCCAACCAACCCTCCCACCGTGTTCCCTTTGTGCGGATCATTGTAACAGTTTTGTCTGAGCCATATGGGCTGGTTAAGGGATGTGGACCCCCAGCAGCTGAGGCTTTGTCCTCATGTCATAGAGGTCACTGGGATTGTGTTCCCCGCTAATTCCTTCTTTCAGGGACTACAGATCAGAGTCTATAATGATCAGGGGCGGCCTAGGACAGGGATTACTGCGGCCAGCAGACATCAGCAGACGTGTGTGCGTGTGTAGGGATGTGTGTGTGTGGGAAGGGGTGTAAGAGGGTTGGGGGTGAAAAACAGAGAAGATAGAGAGAGAGAGAGAGAGATCTTAGATGAAACACTGTTGCTACTCTCTCAGCAGGAATCAATCATTTCCTCCAGTGTAGTTTAGGCAAACAGTGTTGGCAGAGAAAGTGAAGGCAGTGAGGGGGACGTAACAGCTCCTGTTGTTTTGCCTGACCTCCATCGTCATGTAGATTAGAAATCACAGAGTGCTTTTTTTTTTACTGTACCGTTTTGACATGCATTATGTAAGAGTATTTTAACAAGGTTCTTGCACACCTTGTTTTTTTTTGTGTGTTTTTTTTCTACTCAATTAAGCCAGAGCCAGTTAATTCCTTATAGGCTGAAACCCCAAGATTCTGAGCACCCATTGTCGACTGTACTGGGGGAAATTTAAAGCCATGTTTTCTGTCAATAAAAGAGCCAGAGCAGACCTATTCTCATTTCCTCTGCAGCTCTAAGAATGCTGTTTTTATGAAATTCATGTAGGTTTCTTTTTCCAGTCTTGAGGTATTGTTGTTTTCCATCCTTCTTTAACTCAAGTGATCTGTCTGTGCACAGGAGACCATCGAGGGTTTAGAATGCGACCCGTCAGCATAACGATGATGGCTTTAGCTTGGTCCTTCGGATCTCTTAAGTCTCAATTCGGGCAAATTGATTTCATGGACATGCAATATGTATCCATTCACCTTGCAAAACTTATAAAGACTGTAAAGAAAGCTCTTGTCCAGAGCCGTCTTTATGAAACCCTTTTTTCAACATTTAACTCTGCACTGCGGATGGGGCCATCGTAAATCTCACATTAATTTATTAATATATTGATAAACAGGCTAAGAAGCTGCGTAGTATGAAGATCACAGTCGTAAATTAATGTACACTATTTAGTTGTCTGTCAGATCAAACTGAACTTTTCAAAAATAACAACCTGGTTTTTAACATATTTTCATTAATCACACAATTATTTTTAAAGATTTTTTAAACGTCTTATTTTCATATTTATTACTTAAACTGTTTTTTTTGCTGCTACGTTGCTCTGAATAAACAGTTTCTATTTGTTTATTCTAACTTCTACACATAGACAAGCATACTATGTATAGTATCTTGTTGCTGAGACAAATTTCAGTATAAAAGCACTAATAGACAACAAATTATTATTTTTTTCTGATTCATAAGCTGTGAGCAGAAAGCATCATAATCAACACAGACAAAGGCTTGAAAACATCCGAATTTGTTAAATTAATCAATATAATCAGTAAATACTAAAGTTAAACTGTAAATACTGATGCAGCAGAGCAACGATTTTTGTCTGAAAGTGTCTTGAATCACTTGCAACCATTACATGGAACTTATCTTACATTACAATATTTGATGTGAACAATATATATTTATTTTCTTACTACATTTTTTCTTAACCCATAGCACAATACTGAAAATAATATATGGCCTAAAACATAATATAAACGATCAGTCATCTCAAACACAAACTGCAAGTTTCACCGAGATCAAGAGCAGGAAATCCAGTGTAGATGAAAGGCTTATGGCAACAAGAGCCTTTTAGTTCCTTTCAGGAAAAACAACGTAGCTTCGGTATTGAACATTAATAAACAGAGCCCCTCTCTCAATCTTAATAATCAGATATGTCTTCTTCATCAGATAGACATCTCTATCCTTGATAAGGAGTAAAGTACATGTATACCAAAAATGAGGCGTTGCTGAAAATAACTGCTTCTAACAGACTAGCTGGAAAAAAGCAGATCGATTTTTTTTTTCATTTTCTTTATCAAGTTTTGAGTTTTCTGCACTGATCTGACGTCATCCTGGAAAGAAACATCAGCTGTGCTGCTTCTATCAACACCCTTGTTTATAGATGTTGGAGATCGGCCTGTTTTCCAGTGTGGTCCTGTTTCTCTGACCGTGACTGAGTGGATGTGCTCTCTTCGTCCTCTGGCATGGGAGCTGCCTTGGAGCTCGTCTGCCTGGCTGCGTGTTTCCTGGACGGGGCCGCCTTTTACAGCTGCTTTTTGTATCTCTGCTTCTGTCTCCTTGAACCCCAGTCGGCCTCGGCAGATGGCCGCTCACACTGAGCCTGGTTCTGCTGGAGGTTTCTTCCTGTTAAAAGGGAGTTTTTCCTCTCCACTGTCGCTACAAGCATGCTTAGTGTGGGGGATTGTATTTGAGTCAATGAGTCAATGCAATCAACTGGTTCTCCTTAGATAGAAAACTTTGTATCAATTTGACTGTATGATCTGGTTGAACTGTAAAGTGCCTTGAGATGACATGTGTTGTGAATTTGGCGCTATATAAATAAACTGAATTGAATTGAATTGAATTGAATCTGTTTCTGTTGACATTGCTTCATAGTTGGTCCTCTACCTTCTTCCCTCTTGTGAAAAAGACTTTCATTGTAATTCATTCTCTCAAGGACCGGTTCCCATGCAAGGCCAGGCAATAATAGGGCGACCCATTTGGGCCGCAGTTTTATTTGTGTTTTCCTTTTTTTTTTTTTTCCCTCTTTGCTTCAGAAAGATCACGGTTGCTGTGAGATGACAGCTGTCTCCTGTGCATTAGCATTGCAAATTAATTAATTAATGGAGGGAAAAAAGGGGAACCTGGGAGTGTTGGGCCACAGGCCTTGAGGCTGTTTTAGGACCAAATGTATGGAAGTCCTGGCCAGATGCTTGTGAGAAACTGTGGGAAGAAGAGCAGCATCTTTTACATTTTTTTTTCATTATCTTTGGTCTTTCCTGCTAACATTGCAGATATTTTGTCATATTTAGAAATTTAAAATTTTCCACAAAATATACTTTTAGATATAAAAATGTATGCATGCAGTGTTAAGAAATTAAACAGAAAAATATTTATTTATCTTTTGAACTAGTGCAAACAATTTTTATTCTCACATAGACTGTTAAAAATACCTAAAAATATCTTTAAGTTTCCCTTTGTTATTAATTATCACTCTTACTTAGACTTTGTGTTGTTGTCAAGAGCTGTATCAAGCTGCTGCCTGAAGGCGCACCCATCTTGGTTCATAAATACATACTCACTATCAGATTATTACAATAAACTGTTTTAAAGGTCAAGTAAAATTTAGATGAATAAATGAAGAAGTGATATTTTCTGCTGTTTTCCTGATTTAAAAAAAAAAAGAATGCACGTGCAAGGTCATACATGGGACCATTTCTCCTCGTGCACGCTCTGTTTAAAAGTTGCTGTTCTCAGAGCTCATAAAAGCTTACAGTGCCCAAACATCCCCCCTAAATCCCTCAGTCAAACATAGAGCGGGAACTATATAGTTGATTTTTTAGCTAACTCAGGTAACTGACTGTTACGCCCACCAAGGACACAACATATTTGAGGACACGAGACAAAAAATGAGGGTTCAAAAAAAGATATTTTATTAATAAATTCTCTCCGTTTTAGTTGTTCTTGGTTCGGCTTCTTCAGATGTTCTGCGAAGAGAAAAATAGTTAACGGCCCTCAAATCCCGTGCCCCAAAAAAATAAAAAAAGAAACCCAAAGTAACAACAGAAAGTTGGACCTGGCAGGCCGATCAAACAGAATAAAACGGTACAGCAGGGGGCCAACCCTATACAGGGCTGTCGAAGCCCCTACTGGTACCGGACTAAAGGCAAAAAAATAACCTAAGCGAAAGAAAAATCGAAAACAGGACTACCGGTCCCGCCAGGCCAAAAACCTCAAGAAAAAAGTAAGAAAAAGGTAACAAAAATACCACATGGCAGGCTGGAACGTCCGCTGCAGGCCGCAGCGACAAGACAAGTGCGCACCGCGCACGATGGAGCAAATGAAGCAGGTGGGAAGTGGCGTCCAAACGAGGTTGGAAAGGAACGCGCTAACGTGCTGAAGGCCAGCCTATTTATAGGCGGACGACAGCACCACAAATTAACATAATTAACTTGCTAAAAGAATCCCAAAATATATTAACAAAAGATCCTTCAACTAAAGTTTATAAGAAACAAAGAAAAGAAATGGACAAAAATCATAATGTGCCCGAAGCACATAACACTGACCGTTCGGACAGATGATCAATGCTTTTTACTCCCTGTTGGTCATGTAACTGCTCCTGCACTGCGCTTTGCCTGCACCATCTTTGTTATTAGTCGCCGCTGTCAGGTAGCAGCAGCCTATGGCGGCAGCAGGCTTCCGTGACAGCAAATGCTTTGCGATGAGAGCTCTCCGCGAATAGCATTCCGGGATACAAATGCCTCTTCTGAGGCCTTTCCTTTCTTCTCATAGACACTTTTTCTCTTACGACCCTCGGCCATTTTCAAAACAGGGGTGAGAAAGGAGAGCTTCAATGACTCATGTGGTCAAATTTGACCACATGTTGTGTGCTGATTCTGGGCTAGGATCTGTTTTCAAATAAATATCTAATAAAAGGGTTAAAGCTCATCTGTCTTAGTTTCTGTAAGAGAAAATGAGTGTCCAGCAGAGCTTAAAGGTAAATCTACAATTAATAAACAACCAACCAGTGTAGGCGTAGGAGTTTTCAAGGTAAATAATAGATGACGGAGTGAGGCCACTGATGGTGTGATCTGTACCATCTGTCTGTACAAGAAAGGAGGACTTATTCACAGTTTCAACAGTTACATTTTCCATTTTTAAAAACATGTTAGAGCGACCGGCTTGTAGTCATTATCAGCAGACGAACATCCTTTTGAAACCAGGATATTAGTTGACCTTTTCCAAAGGGCAGGGACAGTATTCTGATAGGAGAGTTTCGAAAGATATGGCACCACACTGGAGTAAGCTCCCCAGTATAGTTTTTTTAAAGAAAAAAGCAGAGACGTCAACTGGGCTCATGAGTGACCGGATTTTAAAAAGGTCAACTAGTAGCTGGGAAAATTAGTCAATATAATTACTAATCCGAAGCATTCGGTCTCACTCTGAGAAAAAATCTTGCGTATTCAACCCTAAAATAATAATTCAGCTTAGTTGCTTTTTTACATTTCTCTCTGTAAAAATATGTGTCCTCTTCATTGTCTTATTGGCTGCTGCTTTAGAGAGTCCCATAACTTTTTAGGATCCACACTGCCCCTCAAACACCTTTGGTCGAAGGGGCAGTGTGTAACAAATTTGGGTTTTTATGAATCAAACACTGCCTTAGTGAATACATATTCTGTGAACGTCTAATAACTTAAAATAAACAATGAAAGTAGTATATATAGTATATATATATATATATATATATATATATATATATATATATATATATATATATATATATATATATATGATGAAATTCTACTATACAAGCGTACCCAATGCTACTATACAAGCGTCCCCAGTGAGAGAGGTTACATGCAGAGACTATGGGAATTATGGCAGCTCCAACAACCATTGTCATCATTGACAAAGAAACAACTACTAACTCAGTGTTCTAACATCCGCAAACGGCAGCTCCTATCACAGCTAGAAATTGACGAGGTACAACTGACATGCTGCGGCAAGGTGGAGTCAGGACAACAGGTCAGTAGGGAAATATCATCAACCCAACACAAAGAGACTGGGTCCCCAGCCCCAACAACAACAAGGCCACTAAACGTAAGGGCAGCTGACCTGCGACAGCAGATCATAACGAAACTGGATCCCCTAGTACGACGACCAAGTACGGGACCAGAGTACCCTCTGAAAGTCTTCTAGAAGATGTAAATGCAGCACTACATACTATCCCTACTAAAGACATAACTGAGACCAATGAGCTGACCTATGCCACAGCTACAGTGATCCTAGAGATGCTTGGCTATAAGATAAACACCACAGGCCACAAAGCAGAGCCCCCATGGAGAAGAAGGCTGGAAGCCAAGATCAAGGCAACACGAAGAGAGGTTAGTCAGCTCTCAGACCTGCAGAAAGGTGTAGGGAAGAGGTTACCTAAGCTGTCGATTCCTGAGGCTCTAGAAACTGCCAAACAAAGACTTGCCGCCCTGGCCACCCGCCTAAAGAGATACAAGGGAGAAGCAGAAGCCAGGAGAATAAACCAGGTGTTCTCCACCAACCCATCCAAAGTGTACTCACAGTGACAGGGTAATTCAAGATCAGATCCACCCAGGGCTGAGACTGAACAGTACTGGAGAAACATATGGGAGAAGGAGGCATCCCACAACACCAATGCTCAGTGGCTAGAAGATCTAAGAACAGATAACAGCAATCTCCCAGAACAAGAACCAGTAAACGTTACAACGGCAGATGTCCAAGAAAGAGCGGCAGGTATGAAGAGCTGGACAGCACCAGGCCCTGACATGATCCACACCTACTGGCTGAAAAAACTAACCGCACTTCATGCACGCCTCGCAGCACAAATGAACCAACTGCTGATGGATGGGACCCACCCAGAATGGTTAACCCAAGGACGGACAATCCTGATCATGAAGGATCCGCAGAAGGGAACAACCCCATCCAACTACCGGGCAATAACTTGCCTATGTACAACATGGAAGCTCCTGTCAGGCATCATAGCGGCTAAGATGAATAGGCACATGGCTCAATACATGCACCCTTCCCAGAAGGGAATAGGCATTAACACTAGAGGAGCCAAACACCAGCTACTAGTGGATAGAGCAGTCACCCGAGACTGTAAGACCAGGCAGACAAATCTGTGCACTGCCTGGATTGACTATAAGAAAGCCTATGACTCAATGCCACATACATGGATACTGGAATGCCTGGAAATGTACAAAATCAACAGGACTCTAATAGCCTTCATCAAGAACTCAATGAAGCTGTGGAAAACAAGTCTTGAAGCCAATGCAAAGCCAATAGCACAAGTCACCATCAAGTGCGGCATATACCAGGGAGATGCACTATCCCCGCTGCTGTTTTGCATAGGCCTGAACCCCCTCAGCCAGATCATCACAAAGACTGGCTACAGATACCAATTCCGAAGCGGAACAATCATCAGTCACCTCCTCTACATGGATGACATCAAGCTGTATGCCAGGAGTGAGCGAGACATCGACTCACTGATCCACACTACCAGGATCTACAGCAACGACATTGGGATGTCATTCGGACTGGACAAGTGCGGTCGCATGGTCTCAAAGAGAGGGAAGATGATCAGAACCGAGGGGGTTGAACTACCAGAAGGCCACATAACAGATGTTCAGGACAGCTACAAATACCTTGGGGTGCCACAGGCTAACGGAAACCACAAGGAGATGGCAAGAAAGACTGCCACAGCTAAATACCTACAAAGAGTAAAGCAGGTCCTGAAAAGTCAGCTGAATGGGAAAAACAAGATCCAAGCGATCAACACATATGCCCTACCAGTCATCAGATTCCCCGCTGGCATAATAAACTGGCCAAAGGAGGAGATAGAGGCTACTGACATCAAGACGAGAAAGCTCCTCACAATGCATGGAGGGTTCCACCCCAAATCCAGCACTCTGAGACTGTACACCAAGCGTAGCGAAGGAGGCCGAGGGCTAGTGAGTGTCAAGACCACTGTCCAGGATGAAACAACTAAGATCCAGGAGTACATCAGAAAGATGGCCCCCAAAGACAAATGGCTCGGTGAGTACCTCAGGCAGGAGAAAACCGAAAGTGAGGACAAGAAAGAGGAAGGAGAACCATCATGGAGGGACAAGCCGCTGCACGGTGTATACCACAGACAAATAGAAGAAGTGGCTGATATAAAAAAATCCTACCAGTGACTGGAAAAGGCTGGACTGAAGGACAGCACAGAGGCACTAATCATGGCAGCACAAGAACAGGCACTCAGTACAAGATCAATAGAGGCCAGGGTCTACCACACCAGGCAGGACCCTCGATGCAGACTGTGCAAAGATGCCTCTGAAACAATACAGCACATAACAGCAGGGTGTAAAATGCAGGCAGGAAGTGCATACATGGAACGCCACAACCAGGTAGCTGTCATAGTGTACAGGAACATCTGCCATGAGTATGGGCTGGAAGTCCCAAGGTCAAAATGGAAGACACCTCCTAAGGTAGTTGAGAATGACCGAGCTAAGATCCTGTGGGACTTCAAGATCCAGACTGACAAACAGGTGATGGCTAACCAACCAGACATCGTGTTGATCGACAAACAGCAGAAGAAGGCAGTAGTGATAGATGTGGCAATCCCAAGCGACAGCAACATCAAGAAGAAAGAACACGAGAAGCTTGAGAAATACCAAGGACTCAAGGAGAAGCTAGAAAATATGTGGAAAGTGAGAGCAGCAGTGATGCCAGTGGTAATTGGAGCACTGGGGGCTGTGACCCCCAAACTGGGAGAATGGCTACAGCAGATTCCAGGTAAAACATCAGAGGTCTCTGTCCAGAAGAGCGCAGTCCTAGGAACAGCTAAGATACTGCGCAGAACCCTCAAACTCCCAGGCCTCTGGTAGAGGACCCGAGCTTGAGGATGACACATACCACCCCACGAGGGGGGAGAAACAGTTTTTATATATATATATATATATATATATATATATATATATATATATATATATATATATATATATATATATATATATATATATATATGTATAGGGGGAAGACCACCCTTGATGGGTGTGGAAGACTTTTTTTTGTTTATATATATATATATATATATATACATATATATATATATATATATATATATATATATCTATATATATATATATATATATATATATATATATATATATATATATATATATATATATAGATATAGATATATATATATATATATATATATATATATATATATATATATATATATATATATATATATATATATATATATATATATATATATATATATATATATATATATATAGATATAATAGTAACTATTCTCAGTCTTTCCTTATTCCACCCCCAATCCAGGCCCCGGCGAAAAGACTAGGTTACTTATCTAAGCAAATTCACAGCATCAAAGTCTTCTGCCATGGCCCGAGTGTTAAATAATTTATTTTGTTCATATCAATACATTTTCTCTAATGTGACTCTGTGACTCTCTCCAGATTCAAATGGTCATTGTACCAGCTACTTTGCAAGAAGTACTAGGTATGACTTTGGGCTTTATTTTAAACTTCTTTATGTTACAGAAGAAGATATTAATATTTTTGGCCAATAATATATCTGGTGTTTATCCACATGAAAAAAAAAAGATATGTTTAAATTCAGGAACTAGTTAAACTAACTTGTCATAGCAGATGTTTTTTCTTCAACTTTTTTAAGATAGGGGTCATTTCTTTCTGAAATAGCCAATTTGGACAAAAAAACCCATGCATTGGTGTTGGATTGTATTAAATTCAATTTAATTCAGAAAACCTTTATTGTTTTCTCAGACTTGTGGAAGTAAGGTCAATATTTACTTAAAGTATTTTTAGGTGAAGATATTAATTGATTTAAATTCTATTCATTTTTTTTCCCTCAAGATGTTTTTATGACTAATGGTCACAGCTCACATTCTTATTTTCACAGTTTTATTGAGTGTGATGCACATTAGGACCTTGCATTATGGTTATTTAATCTGCATTTTTCTTCTGTCAAGTAATTAACTGACAAATCTTTATTGTGATTTACTAAAAAAATGCAGCACAAAAAGACATCTGTAAAGGGGCTTGGATACAGAAGGGAATAACGTTTACATTTTACCTGTAATGAATGCAGTCATTAAAAAGCTCAATTGATTACCAAGGCTTCTTGAGCTTGTCATTCACACGGGCATCAATGTCCAAAACGTGTCAAGTTGCCGAGGACAAATCTTATTATGTTCCTTTTATAATGAAGCAGTAGAGAACGGTGATTTTTCCAGATCACTGCAAAGATGAGTTGTCATGGTAAACAGTGAGCCCTCAAGCCTCATGTTTCCTCAAAAGTGCTCCAAAGATACAAATGCATCACTGGTGAAAAAAAAAAAAGTAAAAACTGACAGGAGAATGGAGTTGTGCTGTACACTGCTGGTAAACTGTTTGTTGTAACATTGGCTTTAATCTGGATTACAGACTGTTATTATTATATGCTATTAATAAAGAAAGAGAAGGAAGAATTTAGTAATTTTGTGTCCGATTAAATTACTTTATAGTATTCAAGACAACATTGTGGCCCATTCATTTGATATACAGTAATTTAACATTGAATTTCTAAATGATGAAAATACATTTTACAAATTTATAAACTAATGGGAAGTAAGACTTCCCTTACCCTCCACTGTCATTAATATGAATGAAACAAGTAGTCTGTTTTTTTTATTAATATGCAGAAATACTTGAACTAAAAGGATAATCATATGATTTAAAGTATTTCCTGTTGTTACAGTTAGCCAAAAAAATGAAGAAATATTTCAGACGGCATTTTGGAAAATAAATATCATGCCTACAGTCAAACATGGCAGTGTTAATAGTTTATGGATACCACCACTATTTATTAGTTCCTCTGCAGGTTACCAGGATCTATTGATAAATCACTTGCATACCTTTGGCTTGATATACTGTATTATTTTACAAAATTGGTAGAACAATTCAGACAAACTAATAAATACCTTGACAGCCTGCCGTAGCCTGTTGTAATCAGGGTAAAATTACAGGAGAGAAACTAGTTTGACTGTGCAGTTGTTTTCTATGATACTGTTATCACACATCAATGTTCTCTCATCAATATGAAGTTCTGTTGAAAACCTGTTAAAGAAGCTTGGGTAATGCTGCTAATGCAAGGACGGACAAGGATGCATGCGATGGATTGGGAGGTGAAGGAGTAGATCTCAAATATAATTCTGATCATATATTGGAATTTAAAATTACAAAATGTTATGGCCAAGTGATCATTTTGGAAAGATTGTTAGTTTACCTAATTAAAAACACTAAATAAATGTGATATTCATGCTGACCATTACAGATCTCCAACATGACTGGAACTGTAAATTATATATAAAGAAAGGGCCCTTGTTTGTATTTAATCTTGATTTTTTATCTATTTCTGACCCGTTTTGCTCCTTAGCCGTTATCTACTTGGGTTCTTTTCTCCTTGTAGAATTTTATATCTTAAGCACATTTTTGTAGCAGCAAAACTGGTATGTTTTGTTTATCTGAAATAAATGAGTTATGCTGGAGTAACCATTAAACAGCAAAGGGCCAGAGAGAGGATGGACGACTGTCTGGATCCTTTACAAATACTAGAGTGGCCATCCTCCTACAGCCAGTCCTTGCACAGGGCCACAATTACATTCTTCACCCACTTATTCTTCTCCTCTTTTCTGTCTCTTGAGGAGACACCTCTCTTGAGAAACCACTGAGGCTGCTTTTTAAAGGTTCCTGTGTGGCAGGGTGACAGAGGACACCACTCTGTCTTTTCTCTAATTTGGAAAGACCATGAAAAATTGAAAAGGGGTTCTCAGCTCCCTTCCCAAAGACCCTCGGTGCTCCAGCCCCCTACCAAGCAACACCCAACCGATTCAGTGGTGCTAAGGGAGCACTCCCCGGGTCGGTTCTCAGATCCCCCCTCCCGCCCCTCTGTGTGATACCAGCGGCATTGTGGGAGGGAGACAAAGAACAGAAGCCTGGGGGTCGGCAGGGCATGCCTGAAGGTCAGTTCAATCAGACTATGTGTGATGGATGTGGCAGGAAGGCCAGAGCGCCTGAAAATGAAGCAAATAAGACCACTCAATACATACTTTATATAGTTCTTTTTTCTCCTACTAATGTAGTGCTTGCATAATCTGATTTCTCTGCTGTGAAATTTGTTAAGCATATTTTTTTTTTTTTTTCATATTTTATATGATAGATAAAATGACATCTTTGGAATCATTAAAGGATGTAAATATTATTTTATTTAGATTGAACTGAGCCAAACTAACCTTGAAATTAACAAGCTGAAAATAATTGATTATTCTTAAATGATTTTGATTGAATTTGCCTAACCTGAACCATATATGTTTGACTTTAACCTTAAAAGATAATAAAGACTCTGCTACTGCTGCAATATGCCAAAAAGCTATTATATGAATGAGATTTACTGCACTTGCAAAAGCTTCAGGGAATTGGTTCATAAATTCATGGTGGTAAAAATGGCACTCTAGTCAGCAGGTGGGAGGTGGGTAAGGGTGCTTGTGTGTCCACAGTCGTCATGGAGACCCCTGGCTGTGGGAAGCAGTCCAAACATGACGGAGTTGACTTTACTGACTCAAGGTGACTGGGACAGGGTGACAACAGCACATAACATCAGGACAAAGGCCTATCCATTAGCGCTAATGAGGGACACATGTAACTGGATTAGGGTGAGGACACCTTGGGGGGGGGGGGGACCACATGGGGAGATGGCACTCCTAACTCACCAAACCCACCTCTTAACACACATTCCCACTCCATCAAATTTTCAGAAAACCCAGCAACTGCTCTGGAGGGGTGGCTACCTGCAGGGAGATGAGGACAAATTGAACTAGATACATCAAATCTATTTTAAGTCAAAAACAAAGGTGATATTTTGCAAACATGCAAAACAAATTAAATCTTTTCCACAGTCATTTTTATGATCTTAGTTCAATATTTTTTTTCAATTATGTTCTCTGTTTTGGAGTGAGCATTACACAAGTAACTCTAAATTAAACATTTTCAAGAATCCCAGCCTTCCACAACCTTTTCCCTTCTAGAATAAAACAACAGGAAATAGATCTAAAATTTTGGTTGATGTACCTCTTTGTCTTTTCACTCATTCTGCAGCTTCCATCCAACCTTTACGGCTCATCTCTGATCCCACTTTTCTGTCTCCCACTTGTGCAAATTCCTGCACCCTGCTCAAGATGCCCAGTCAATTAATAAGACATTGTCTCCACCCCTTGGAGCTTGTACACAAGAGGCCACCCAGGAGCGGGCGGGCCTTAGCTCTAAAGCTGCTTCACTGGTGGCCCCCAGGAATGCCAGTGGCTTTGGGAAAAGACTGAGTCGGGTGGGGTTGGAGGTCCAAGGAGGGTGAAGTGGGGATGTAAGGGCAAAGAAGGGCATGGGGTTGGTTGGAAAGCTGAATAATGGAAACAGCCCCATCATGCTCATGTGCTGGGGCAACCTGGTTGAAAATGTGAGGGCATCAATAGGAAATGCTTTCCATCCTCCTAAGGGCTGAAAACCCTTCACCAGTCAAACTTAAATCCTGCCCTGCAAGCAGCATAATCAAGAACAGACACACTTTTTTATTTTGGACATGTTTAAAATATTTTAGGCTGGCATACATTCATGTTCTGCAGTTTTTTTAATATAAAGTTGAGCTCACATGTAAAAAAAAAAAAGTCATCACCAATATTTGTACATTTATCCATTTTTCAAAGCAACAATCTTTCCTTTAATCTCTACTAAAATGTATTATCTGTTAAAGGTCATCTACTGGTTTAGATGCTTTGTATCTTTTTATTGAATGCTGTTTTAAATATTTTTCTATTTTCTTTCCACATATTTATTTCATGTATTCAATTCAATTCAATTCAGTTTATTTATATAGCGCCAAATTCACAACACATGTCATCTCAAGGCACTTTACAGTTCAACCAGATCATACAGTCAAATTGATACAAAGTTTTCTATCTAAGGAAAACCAGTTGATTGCATTGACTCATTGACTCAAATACAATCCCCCACACTAAGCATGCTTGTAGCGACAGTGGAGAGGAAAAACTCCCTTTTAACAGGAAGAAACCTCCAGCAGAACCAGGCTCAGTGTGAGCGGCCATCTGCCGAGGCCGACTGGGGTTCAAGGAGACAGAAGCAGAGATACAAAAAGCAGCTGTAAAAGGCGGCCCCGTCCAGGAAACACACAGCCAGGCAGACGAGCTCCAAGGCAGCTCCCATGCCAGAGGACGAAGAGAGCACATCCACTCAGTCACGGTCAGAGAAACAGGACCACACTGGAAAACAGGCCGATCTCCAACATCTATTAACAAGGGTGTTGATAGAAGCAGCACAGCTGATGTTTTTTCCAGGATGACGTCACAGCCAAACAGGAACAGACGAGGCAAAGCTACTCTGAGAAAAAGCAGAGAGAGCAGAAGGTTAGAGATTGAACTAACAGATTCTGCAGAATAGGAGAACAGAGAGAGAATGAAGCAGAATGATGAAATGGGGGTCCCTATGTCCTCCAAAAGTCTAAGCCTATAGTAGCATAACTATAGAGATAGCTCAGGATAACCTGAGCCACCCTAACTATAAGCTTTATCAAAAATGAAAGTTTTAAGCCTAGCCTTAAAAGTAGACAGGGTGTCTGCCTCACGGACTAAAACTGGTAGTTGGTTCCACAGGAGAGGAGCCTGATAACTAAAAGATCTGCCTCCCATTCTACTTTTAGAAATTCTAGGAACCACTAGTAAACCTGCAGATTGAGAGCGAAGTGCTCTGTTAGGAACATAAGGAACAATCAGATCTCTGATATAAGATGGAGCTTGGCCATTTAAGGCTTTATATGTGAGAAGGAGGATTTTAAATTCTATTCTTGATTTAACAGGAAGCCAATGAAGAGAAGCCAGGATAGGCGAGATATGATCTCTCTTTTTAATTTTCATTAGAACTCTGGCTGCAGCATTTTGGATCAGCTGAAGGCTTTTAACTACAGTTTGTGGACTTCCTGATAGTAAAGAATTACAATAGTCCAGCCTTGAAGTAACAAATGCATGGACTAGTTTCTCAGCATCACCCCTGGACAGGATATTTCTAATTTTTGCAATGTTCCTCAGATGAAAGAAGGAAATTCTAGAAACCTCTTTGATATGGGATTTAAATGACAGGTCCTGATCAAAAATAACACCAAGATTTTTTACTTTATTATCTGAAATCAGTTTAATCCCATCCAAATGAAGTGACTGGCTAATCAGTTTCTTTTTCAGAGACTCTGGTCCAAAGACTATAACTTCTGTTTTGTCTGCATTCAGAAGCAGAAAATTAAGAGTCATCCAGGTTTTTATGTCTTCAAGACATGCCTGTAATCTATGTAATGGGTTAGCTTCATCTGGATTTATAGACAGATATAGCTGGGTATCATCAGCATAACAGTGGAAATTAATCCCATGCTGTCTAATAATTCTACCAATTGGGAGCATGTATAAAGTAAAGAGAATTGGTCCTAGCACTGATCCCTGTGGTACTCCACAGGTAACCTTTGAGCGTGTTGAAGATCTATCATTAACATGAACAAACTGAATTCGATCAGATAGATAAGATTTAAACCAGTCTAGTGCTGTTCCTTTAATTCCAACAAAATATTCAAGTCTTTCTAAAAGAATATTATGGTCAACTGTATCAAATGCAGCACTAAGATCCAACAGGACGAGCACAGATACAAGTCCATTATCTGAGGCCATGAGAATATATTCATATGGGGTAAAAGTAAAGATGAAAAGTCGAACAGAAGATACAAAACGGAAGTGTCAATTTCTGAATTACAAAGATATGAAAAAGTGCCACTAAAGTTCACACACGATAAAGGTGCTAGCACCAGAATCTATTAAAATCATAACACTCTTACTGGGTAAAATAAGTTATTTCAATTGCAAGGGAGCTCATATTACTAATTTAATATTATATAAATGGAATAATAAAATAAATAAGAGTAATAAGCAAATATCTCCATGCTTAAAAACAGAATGTTAACCCTTTGAAAAAATTAAGAACTATTCTGGATACTTCAATGATTAACTTATTGAAGAAAAAAGAACCAAACAAACATTCCATTTAAATAACAAAGGTTTTGTTAAAGGAATAGTACACCCAAAACATGATTAGCCTTCATTTTCTACTCACCCCCATGCTGAACAACACCCTGGAGTACTTTTTTGATATCTCAAATGCATCTGGAGATCTGGGAGGCTTCTTGCTGTCTGCTGACATTCAAATAATGGAGGTCTATGGTGCCCGAGACAGAAAGGTCCATAAAAGTCCACAAAAAACGTGTCAATATTCCTCCATACTGCTCGTCCAATGTATTCCAAGTGTCCTGAGTGGGTAGCATCCAGAATTTACTCGAAACGAAGTCATTTAGAATGTTTTTAGAGCATAAACAGTAGTGTATAGGATTTCCTAAAAGCGCGTTCACGAGTCTACGGAAACCGCGGCAGACCAAACCAGATGAAAGTGCGCATTCAGCGTCTGCTCTGTCGATAATGCAAGCGTAGAAGAAGAAATGTGCTGTTTACCTGTGCAAAGAAAGAAACAACGAAAGAAAAATGTCTGAGGACTTCAGTGTTGAGGAAGAGCATGAGTTCTTTGCCGAGCTGAATGCGCACTTTCGTCTGGTTTGGTCTGCCGCGGTTTCCGTAGACTCGTGAACGCGCTTTCAGGAAATCCTATACACTGTTGTTTATGCTCTAAAAACATTCTAAATGACTTTGTTTCGAGTAAATTATGGACGCTACCCACTCAGGACACTTGGAATACATTGGACGAGCAGTATGGAGGAATATCGACACGTTTTTTGTGGACTTTTATGGACCTTTCAGCCTTTCTAAAGGCTAATCATGTTTTGGGTGTACTGTTCCTTTAAGGCTATCATAAACTAATTTAAATGTTAACTTTTTTTTTATTACTTTTATTCCCTCACTCTCTCTCTGTCTGAGGTGAACTTGGGGTTTTTGCATTATTTGGTTTTCAAATACTTTTCACACGAATTAATAAGAGGGGCTTAAACAGAGTAAAGCATCAAAGCTCCTGCTCATACATATACAAGAACATACCAGAACATTCTAAACATTGGAGGTCTAATCATCCACGATAGTTAGGTAATCCTGAGCTATTTTCTACATTTATGCTGCTATATGTTTAGGCTGCTGGAGGACATAGGGACAACTTTTCATCAAACTGCTTCATTCTATCTCTAACTTTATGTTCTCTCTGCTTTTTCTTATCATAGTAGCTTCATCTCATCTGTTAATGTTTGCTTGTGACTCAACCCTGGAATGGACATCTGTGCTTCTGTCATCAACATCTCTGTTTGTAGGGGACTCTAATAATCCCTCCCTCACTGTTTACATTTGATCACTGCTGTACAAAACAAAATTTAGTTGTCTAAGTCTATGTCTAAGTCAATCCAATAGATCAGGGGGTGGCTATTTGATTTGCATCTGACTTGGAATGTGCTTCAGAGGACGGACCTACGTGCTGCTTAAATATGGAGCTAAAGCGGTCTCAATTTGAACAAATACACATATGTGATTCATACATGCACAGGACAAGCTCCACACACACACACACACACACACACACACAGCACGCAAACACAAAAAAAATCACACACAGAGTACAAGATCCACACAAACACAGCACGATTCACACATGCATACAAGATTCACACATGCACAGCACATGATTCACCAAAGTATTGCTGGACCATAAAAAGTTATAGATTTAACTTCCCTGCATTTGTGTGTGGATTTTTGAGACTCTCCTGACGTGTCTTGATACACAAATGTATTTTTTTTATACAGGGGATGGTTTGCAACCAATCACAGAGCTCCCTTGTATAAGCCAATCACAAGAAAGTAATCCACTTGGGATGACTATTTACTCCGGTCCGGTTATAGCATACCTACCATTAGTAAAACATATTACATATGTTTCATATGTCTCCGCACTCCTTACATCCAAGCACACTGTTTTATTTCGCGATTTAGTCAGGTTTTAGTCGCAGTGTGTAAGTGTTTCATACATCTGTTAAGGAGCCGTTATCATACTTAGGCCAAATGAGAATGATCAAAGCATTTATAGTTTACATTTCCTTATTATAATAATTCATTATTAAACCTGAATAAATACACTATATTGCCAAAAGTATTTGCTCACCCATCCAAATTATTGGAATCAGGTGTTCCAATCACTTCCATGGCCACAGGTGTATAAATTCAAGCACCTAGGCATGCAGACTGTTTTTACAAACATTTGTGAAAGAATGGGTCGCTCTCAGGAGCTCAGTGAATTCCAGCGTGGAACTGTGATAGGATGCCACCTGTGCAACAAATCCAGTCGTGAAATTTCCTCGCTCCTAAATATTCCACAGTCAACTGTCAGCTGTATTATAAGAAAATGGAAGTGTTTGGGAACGACAGCAACTCAGCCACGAAGTGGTAGGCCACGTAAACTGACGGAGCGGGGTCAGCGGATGCTGACGC
This sequence comes from Cyprinodon tularosa, assembly GCF_016077235.1. Classification (NCBI taxonomy): domain Eukaryota; kingdom Metazoa; phylum Chordata; class Actinopteri; order Cyprinodontiformes; family Cyprinodontidae; genus Cyprinodon; species Cyprinodon tularosa. The sequence continues at coordinate 99,235 of NW_024039036.1, read as the reverse complement.
GCATAGTGCGAAGAGGTCGCCAACTTTCTGCAGAGTCAATCACTACAGACCTCCAAACTTCATGTGGCCTTCAGATTAGCTCAAGAACAGTGCGCAGAGAGCTTCATGGAATGGGTTTCCATGGTCGAGCAGCTGCATCCAAGCCATACATCACCAAGTGCAATGCAAAGCGTCGGATGCGGTGGTGTAAAGCACGCCGCCACTGGACTCTAGAGCAGTGGAGACGCGTTCTCTGGAGTGACGAATCGCGCTTCTCCATCTGGCAATCTGATGGACGGGTCTGGGTTTGGCGGTTGCCAGGAGAACGGTACTTGTCTGACTGCATTGTGCCAAGTGTAAAGTTTGGTGGAGGGGGGATTATGGTGTGGGGTTGTTTTTCAGGAGCTGGGCTTGGCCCCTTAGTTCCAGTGAAAGGAACTCTGAATGCTTCAGCATACCAAGACATTTTGGACAATTCCATGCTCCCAACTTTGTGGGAACAGTTTGGAGCTGGCCCCTTCCTCTTCCAACATGACTGTGCACCAGTGCACAAAGCAAGGTCCATAAAGACATGGATGACAGAGTCTGGTGTGGATGAACTTGACTGGCCTGCACAGAGTCCTGACCTCAACCCGATAGAACACCTTTGGGATGAATTAGAGCGGAGACTGAGAGCCAGGCCTTCTCGTCCAACATCAGTGTGCGACCTCACAAATGCGCTTCTGGAAGAATGGTCAAAAATACCCATAAACACACTCCTAAACCTTGTGGACAGCCTTCCCAGAAGAGTTGAAGCTGTTCTAGCTGCAAAGGGTGGACCGACGTCATATTGAACCCTATGGATTAGGAACGGGATGTCACTTAAGCTCATATGTGAGTCAAGGCAGGTGAGCAAATACTTTTGGCAATATAGTGTATATCACAAGTACTAAAAAATCTGCTACACAACTCATTGTTGTTCAGAAGTGTGGCATTTTAACCTGATGGAAATTAAATTAGCAATATTGTACAGAGGTTTATCTCTGACAGGTTTGTCACAGTTGTTTAATAGTAATTGTGCTCGGAGAATCTCTGTAGAGAAGTCTGTCTGTTCGACTCAATAATATCTGCAAAGTGCCTTGAGATGACAGGTGTTTTTGAATTGGTGCTATTAGATAAAATGAACTGAGACTGAATTTAAATTAAACGAAATCTATTCATTGTTGTGCAAAGTCAAAAATAAAAAGGCCATTAGCAACAGCCTTGGCTGGAATGTATGAGTCAATTATTTACACAAAATATATTTAAAGATATTTTTTCAACTGCAAGCAAAGATGTTAATAGTTGATACGTAAAATCGTTAGCATATGATAAATAGCAACATGACAAAGTTTTGACAAATTAAATAAAAACGAACAAGATAGTATCATTCTATAAAATAGTCAAGTGCATGTACAAAAATTAATGTTTTAATTTATTACTTATTACAGTCACTGCACTGTTATCTAGAGGCAGACTAGTCAATCTAAGTACAGGCAACAACTATAGCCATCAGGGAACCAATGGGCCCACAATACACACCTGTCATTCCTAACCCAGCCTACTGCAAGCAGCTCTATACTGAACCTACCAAGCTGCCGTTCCTGACTGATCAATAGTTATTTGGAAATCCCCAAATCTGTGTTGCATTAAAACAAGCACACATATCATTAAATAAAACCACTACCACCTTCTTGTCTGCATGTCCTCATTTCACTATATTTAATTTGTCTTTTGTTTCTTGGACAGATTAATTGCAAATGATGACTTTCTATTTTTCTTTAATGTATACTGCTCAAAAAATTAAAAGGAACACTCCAAAAATACATCACAGATCTGAGTGAAAGACATATCCCCATAGAATAATTTGTTCTGTACACAGTTGACTGTGCTGACAGTAAAATCACACAAAAATCATCAGTGGAAATCAAGTGTATTTACCAAATGCCTAGATTTGGAGTCACACACAAAATTAAAGTGGAAAAACACACTACAGGCTGATCCAATACTGATATAATGTCTTTAAAACAGGTCAAAACAAGGCTCAGTAAGTATTATGTGTGGCCTCCATGTAACCTCCCTACAATGCCTGGCACTGTCCTGATGAGCTGTGGGATCTCACCCCATACCTGGACTAAATCATCCACAAAGTCCTGGACAGTCTGTGTTGCAATGGGGTGGATAAATCAAGCCATGATGTCCCAGATGTGCTCAATCGGATTCAGGTCTGGGGTACAGGCGGGCCAGTCCGTAGCTTCGGTGCCTTCACCATGCAGGAACTGCTGACACACTCGTTCCACATGAGGTCTAGCATTGTCCTGCATAAGGTGGAATCTTATGAGCATATGGTCTCACAAGGGGTCTGAGGATCTAATCCCGTTCCTTAATGGCAGTAATGCTGCCTCTAGCAGTACATAAAGCACTGTGAGGCTCTCCAAAGAAATGCCACCCCACACCTTTATCAACCCACTGCCAGACCGATCTTTTTGAAGGATGTTGCATGCAGCAGATCGCTCTCTACAGTGTCTCCAGTGTCACGTCTGTCACATGTGTTCAATGTGAAGCTGCTTTTGTTTGTGAAGAGCACAGGGCGCCGGAATGAATTTGCAAATCCTGTTGTTCTCTGGCAAAAGCCAAGCACCCTACATGATGTTGGGCAGTGAGCACAACCCCCATCTGATGACATCGGGCCTAAATACCATCCTCATGGATTCAGTTTCTAACTGTTTGTGCAGACACATGCACATTTGTGGCTTACTGGAGGTAATTTTGCATGACTCTGCCAGTACTCCTTCTGTTCCTCCTTACACAATGGTCAAGGTAGGGGTCTTGCTGCTGGGTTGTTGCCCTCCTACTGCCTCCTCCATGTCTCCAGGTGTACTGGTCAGTCTCCTGATTGTGCCTCCAGCCTCTGGACACTACGCTGACAAGCACAGCAAACCTTCCTGCCACAGCTCGCGTTTGATGCGCTATCCTGGATGAGTTGCACTACCTGAGCTACTTGTGTGGGTTGTAGTTTGTCTCATGCTACCAAGACATCAAGCCTGAGAGCATCAGGGATGACCAAAACATCAGCCAGAGCAGCATAGGTAATGAGAAGTGGTCTGTGGTCCCCACCATCAGAAACAGACCTTCAGTGAGTGTGTCCTGCTAATTACCAATATTTTCCACTTCTGGCCTATTCCTGTCAGGCTCAAAAAAGGGGACCCAGTGATCAAGGCAGACAGATTTTTAAAAAATCGTTTATTGTAAAACAGATCTAGAGAAAAAGCAGTTAGGGCGTCTATTGCAGGAACCTCTGCAGAAAGGAAGCACAGGTTAGTGACTATATCAATCTAGCGTAGGAACATTATGAACATGCGTCACTAACCTGGTTTACTAGTTCAGCCCGAGCCCAGAGAACAAGCTAGGATCCAGGAGGTTGGCTGCCAACAAAATGCAGCAGGTGCAGCCCAGAGTGTCCCAGACACTGCAGGAGACCAAAAAAATCCAGAGGACAAAGTCAAAGCTGGTGTCGAGGACATACTCAGGGTACAGAAAAAGATCTAAAGAGGTGCAGAAGGGAAATCTAGGTCGAAGTCAGGAGGCAGATCTGGGTTCAGTCCATAGGCAGAATCCAGCAGAAGTCAGATTAACTCAAAGGTCCAAAGGCAGAATGTGTCAGGATCAGTCAATGAGAACACAAACAGGTACGCTAGAGAACTCTTAACAAAGGTTCGAGGATAATCTGACCTGAAGATTGGAAGCAGGCAGGTTAAGACAGATCAGACAGGAACAGGAGGGCTCAGTGGTTGAAAGGCAGAATAGGAAATCGAAAACACTAAGATAATGCTGGACACTTTCTCCCCACTGGCCCGAGAGAGAGATCTGGAACTGATGACTAGTAAACGGCAGCTTAAATAGAGGCAGGAGCAGATGAATCAGAGGAGCAATAATGAGAAACTAAGTTAGACAGGTGAATGGAATGAGTAGTTAAGCCAGTCATCAGCGCAAAGATCATGACAATTGCAATTGCACAGCAGCATATGAGATTGATTATCAGTCAGTGTTACTATCTAAGTGGACAGTTTGATTTCACAAAAGTTTGATTTAATTTTAGTTATATTGTATTGTTGACATGTTGCCTTTATTATTTGAGCTGTGTATTTTTTATTTGGATTGCTACAAATGACCCTGTAGCTCCTGCCAAATAACTTCCTTTTAAAAACAAGTTAAGTAAAATCTATATGGTTTTGACTGAAAAACTAAATGATATTCTAATATAAAGCAAAACAAAAACATTTCCCAGTTCGACAACTTAAAAACAAATTATCTGGTGATATAATACGCTCAAATACCTCAAGCCTTGTTCATATTTAGGTTAATATGTAAGCTCTGATCGGAAAAATGCCTGGGAACTGAAACAGTACAGTATAAAGGTTGCTCATAACAAAAAATATACAAAATAAGATACAGCTTTATTTCATTTGGAAAACTTACTGAAGTGAAGATTAGCTTAAAATCGCCAAAGGATCAAAAATTGTCATGATTTAATCTAGAGCTCTGACCCACATGCAGAAGACAAAACAGAGAGACAAGGGAAATGTTTAACAGATTTTTATTGAGAGTGAATGAGATGAGTCCAGTGCTGCTCTGAACACTGTCGAACTGGAACTGGAAAGTGAAGGGGAAGATACTGAGGTTAGTTCAGGCTCAGTGGGAAAATAATGTTTTTGACTTGAAGAAGAGGAGTTTGGTTGCAGACTCACATTTCCAGAAAAGGTGTCTCTTATTGAATCCAGTCGGTGTGGGTTGTTCCAGAGAATGACTTGTTCGTTGGAGGGCGGACAGGGTTTACCCAGATTGCGGTTGTTCCTTGGTGAACGGAAAAGCTGACTGCCACTTAGTTTTCCTGCTGTACTTGAACGGGTTATAGTGGAGATGAATCCCCTGCTCAGTGAGAAGCCCAAAACAATCCTTGAGGGGAAAAGTTGTTCCAAACCACAAACATGAATCCTCAGCTCAGTTTGGTGCTCAAAGAATAGAAGGTCCGAAACATCCAGTTTGCAGGATGACTTCCTGCCGAGAGGCAAAGACAAAAACAGCAAGGTTAAAAACTCAGGTAGACAAAAACTCAGTTTGACTCAGCAAAAATCAGCTTGGCTAGAGTACCCAAAACTTGCAAACACTCTGGCGTCGAGGTAGTGGCAGTCAGCAGCTTAAGAGTCCTCAGGTAATCAGGCAACCATCCGCAGGTGTGTGAGGAGGCCAACCAGAACCAGGCGCCGCCTGGTGGTGGAGGGAAGACAAACAAAAACACAACCCACACAAACTCGATGCCTAACAAAAATAGTAACTAGCGCTAACTTATAAATCATAATTTTTGCCTGATTAAGCAGAAAAGAAGCTCTCCCTCTTTAATACTGTGTTATAATTATGTTTAATATTAATGTGTGTTGTTATTGGCCAGATCATGCATTTTAATACATCATGATGTACAGTATATAGTGGTAGTAGATTGAACCAACCACCATATACTGTACTGTTGTAGTGCTTTAGCTGCAAATCCACTCTTTTTATAACCTCAAACCACCTTGTATAAATAGTTTCTAAAGGCTATTGTTATTTCTGTTTCTAGACCTGTCATTTTTGTCACGGATGAGCCTGCAAGACGCACCACTAACTATCTTAATAACAGATTCCCTCTAGATTTAAGCCTCAAGAAGAACGGGTCTAAGCAGTTATTGGTTACAATTGAGGGAGTTGAACCCAAATATCAGTACTCTGCAAACCTAGTCACATTCATTAAATTAGAAGCTAACAGAAGAATGATTTTACTAACAAATTTTACTCACCAACTCATTTCAAATTGAGCAGTGGGTTGAGAAGTTCCCTTGAAATCAAAGGATTTATGGGTTTGATTTAAACTTCTCCTTGTGGTGGGACATTGTGCCCCTTAGCAAGGCATTTAACCCCAGGTTAACCTCAAGTTCAAGCTGTGAATGTGGCTATAGTGTTAAGCCTTTTAAGTGGTAATTATGAATAAAAAAGCACAGTATAAGTTTAGTTTATTCTTTTCTGCACCTTCCCTAAGCAAAAAAACATTTTCTAGATGATTTGTAGTTTTACTTTGTTTGCAAGCCTTTATTTTGTTTAATATGATGATCCACTTACAGCTCAAAAACAGGAGAGTCAAGATTAGAATGTGTATCAGACTAATAAAAAAGCATCTTAAATAACTGCTTATAAGTTATTTTCAAAGTACATTGCAAAGTACTGAAAATAACATTACAGAACATAATTATGATGAGTAATGAAAGAGCTGCTGTGCAAGCAGCATGTGCTTTTAAAGGCAGTAACTCTATGTTGTGAAATGCATTAAGCTCTACATTCTTCATGGGCCACAAGGCACTAATTTACTTGTTGAAACACAGAGACAATGTATAGTTGTTTCATTTAAATGATTAAAATGTCAAAGGACAGAACTCCTCTGTTCATTTTTTGGAACTGAAACTGAAACTGTTGAGATTTTGTCTGATAGATGAACACAAAGTTGTAGATTATATGTGGAGTGGAAGGGAAACACTTTCTCAAAAATCATTATAAATTCAAATCTGAAAATTGTTGAATATATTTGCAGTTAATCCCCTTAGAAAAGTTTTCTCTGGGACCATATTTTGCTGAAAACAAAGGTGCAAATTTTGGGATGCAAATCAAAATGTAAGAAAAGGGTGCAGCTTCCAGTCCAAATCATATACAGCACCTCAAGAAAAGCTGTAAAAGGCGGCCCCGTCCAGGAGACACACAGCCAGGCAGACGAGCTCCGAGCCAGAGGATCCTCTTCAGAGGATGAAGAGAGCACATCCAGTTAGTAACGGTCAGAGAAACAGGTCCACACTGGAAAACAGGCCGATCTCCAGCATCTATAAACAAGGGTGTTGTTGGAAGCAGCACAGCTGACATTTCTCTCCAGGATGGAGTCACAGCCAAACAGGAACAGATGAGGCAAAGCTACTCTGAGGAAAAGCAGAGAGAGCAGAACGTTAGAGATTGAACTAACAGATTCTGCAGAGTGGAAGAATAGAGAGAGAATGAAGCAGAATGATGAAATGGGGGTTCCTATGTCCTCCAGCGGTCTAAGCCTATAGCAGCATAACTATAGAGATAGCTCAGGATAACCTGAGCCACTATGCATACATTAATCTTGCATTGGTAAACTATAGGTGCACTGTTGTTCACTTGATAACTGGCTTTTCAGATTATTTTTATTTTTTTATCAAGATCCCAGAGTTTGAGGTTTCCACTGTCAGTCATGGTTTGGGGTGTCATGGCGTCTGCTTTTGATGGTCAACCTGGTGTTCTGAAGTCAACAAGGCATCTACCTGTATATTTTGAACTACTTCATCCTTCCCTCTGCAGACAAGCTTAGGGAGGCAGATTACGCTGGCTCAAACTGCCAAAAGTATCTAAAGGTAACTCACTGACCCTTTGATTTAAAATGTCCTGGTTTTGATTGACCAACAAACTGTCCTGACCTGAAGTCCCTGGAGAATTTCTTGGAGTATTGTGAGGAGAAAGATGAGAGACACCAGATCCAATAATGCAGTTTACCTGAAAGCCTCTAATATTGCAATCATAGCTTCTATTACAGCTGAGCAAGAACCACAGGGTGATCACCTTCAGGCCATGCTGCCTTGACGAAGTGATCCGTGCAAAAGGAGCCCACAGAAAATATCGAATGCTTGAAATTTAAATACTTCTAAAAAAAACTGAAATTTCCATTCAAAGTGCAACTTTATTGATCTTATATAATCATTTTTTCTAAATATTTAAATTTTATTTCCTTGAATTTAAATAATTGACAAAACAAATGTAACTTTTTGACAATATTTTTAGATGTGCTTGTAGCTTCTTTTATTATATTTATAAGCATCAGATGAAAAATGAAAAGATTAATGATATATCCATCCATTCCATTCATCCAAACAGCTAAACATTCTGCTTTGCACCAAACCAAAGTCCACTTTTGTTATCTGTTGCTATACTTACTATGACTCCTAACTATGTTTTCCAACAAATATGAATCTTTAAATCATCCAACCATATGCTGTATACATGCATATTCTTCATTCAGTGGCAAAGAGTTCTCTTCAATCTGTATTCTGGTCCTTTTTTTTGTGCATCAGCCCAGAGTTTTCATTAAAATCCCTGTGATGGGTTTTAGAGTGGATCTCCCATCTACATACGCAGAGTATACAACATTGTTTAGTAATGGATAGCATGTTAGTGCAGGGGAGATTTCAAAGAAAAGACATCTTCCATAGAGAGACTACAAGCAGTGTAATGAGTTTCTGCTGCATGACATCCGTGATGCAAAATTAGCAGGAGGAAAGTGCCCACTAAGTGCACCATCTGTACCCTTGCACATACTGCGGCAAGTGGGGTGAAACCACAGCAGAGGGATTCAAAGCCATGAGAACACAACTCTGCTTTGTTTTTCTAATATTTTTTTGCTGCTTTATCACTTCTTCTTCTACAGAAATCATCCTAACAATCAAAACATGGCTGGCTGCTTCCATGAAGAAAAGCATGAATACACATAGGAAAAACTGCCAGAGCAAAATAAAGACTCTTTAAGCTGCAATGAAAATGCAACCTTTAATCAATGTTAGTGATAACTGACGTGATAAAATCAACACAAATAAGCTTATAATTACAAATGGAAATCTGAAAAGTGTGGGGTGCATTTGTATTTCGTCCCTGATATGACTTAGTAGAATCCACCAGCCTTAAGAAGTCACTTAATCAGCTTGCTTGTGTAATGTAATCTAGATATGAACAGAGCTGTGCGTAAGCATCAGATGTTTGTTAGAGAAAATTAATGAACACAAAGCAGAGTATTTAAACTAGGGCCCCTCCCTCTGATAAGTCTCAACACCAAAGTCCCACTAGATGTTCAAACATTTCAACATATGATCCTTTAAGTCAGTATTTATTTATTTTTTTTAACTAGCATGCTGGCAATTACATAATAGTGATTATTAACAAACAGCATTTGATAAGAAGGGTAATAGCTAAAGATTGTTTTGTTTTTTTATCTATATTTAATATCCAAACTAATTTCTGTTAAAAAAGGTATGAGAAAAAACCTGATTGGCAACAATTGCAAATAAATATTATTACTTTTAATCCATTATTTAACATGGGTTCAGTCTAATCTGGAAATAATCTATTTAAAAATATGCCAGTATCCATCTATCCATCCATCTTCTAACATGCTTAATCCCAAGTGGGGTCGCAAGGGATGCTTTGAATAATTGTACTTAGTCACTGACTTAGTCTTTAAAGCTTTCTATAAAGGACACAGAAGGATTTAGTAGTTTGTGATCATACCTTCAAAAGTAAAAGAAAAGTTTCAAAAAGTAAAATACAATTATATACAGATGTTTATTACAACAATGCACCTTAAGAGGGTTTTAGATTCAGAGATGGCAAAAGTACACACTTTCCGTACTTGAGTAAAAGTACAGATACTTGTGTTAAAAAATAGTCTGGTAAAAGTGGAAGTACTGATTAAACTTCTTTACTCAAGTAAAAGTAACAAAGTACAGGCTTGTAAATTTACTTAATGTTGGGAGCTGGAGAAATTCCACCTTTCTCCAGCAGAGTCCGCCGTGGATCCTCTGTGGGAGCCTCCTGCACAGCTGCAGCTCGTCTAGATCATCAGAGGATCCACTACTTAAGCTGTCTTCAGACCTTGCCTCAACGCCGCAGTGTTGTTCCAGTTGGTCAGGGCTTAAGCCTAGATCCTCAGAGTAATTCGATGACTTTGAATCCAGCTTGGATTCTAACCCCTGTGTCTGTTTTCCAGGAAACCTGTGCCTCCTCTGTGAAAGCTCTGGAAGAGCTAAACTGCCAAGCCGACCCTCTGAGCCAAACCCGAAGATTCACAGAGAACCTCCAAGCAGCTCTGGACTTGAGCTGGGTAACCCAAAGCCAAGGTCTGTTCTAAGTAGACGTGAGACGCTGAAGCAGCTACGGACTCTGCTGATGAACTCTTCTCCAGAACCAACAGTGACTCTCCCAAAGCTAACCTCAAGAACCCTCAAGGTACAATCAGTAGACTTCTGGAAATCAAACCTCTGTTGGCAACGCTAACTGAACTGTCTCTCACACAGACTCCGGTGAACCAGAATCCAGGCCCCGAACCTGAACCAGTATATTCAGTGTGTTTGTGCAAAATAAAACTGTTAAACTTTCATCCTTGTGTCCGTCAGTCGTGTTCTGCATTCTTGGGTCGCTTTCAGTGAACCCATCATGACAGAACACTGCGGCCAAACTCAAGGCCCAGCAGATCACCTCACCCGACGACTGGAGGAGCAGGATGCCCAAATTCAGGGACAAACCCAAACGCTCCGTGAGTTATACTGTCTAGTTGACTCTCATAACCAAATGCTACAGAGCTGTGCTAATTATCTGAACAGCGCTAATGCTGTACCACAACCATTTCCGGGTCCAGTTCCTCCTCCGAGGTCACCAGCAGTGACGTCATCTGAGTTCCGTCCTAGTCTCCCAGAAAGATTTTCTGGCAACATGAAAGATTGCAAAGGATTTTTATTTCAATGTCGGTTGATTTTTCAGAACTCCCCTGGCTGTTTTTCCACGGATCACAAGAAGATAACTTTCATTCTCTCTCAGTTAACAGGAAGAGCCTTGGAATGGGCTCAGGCAAGATTTGCCGCTGACGACAGTTTAAATTGCTACTACTCTGATTTCATTTCTGAATTTATCCAGGTATTCAACCAAGAAACTGACCAAACTATTGATTCTAGAGCTCTTTTCAATCTCAAACAGGGAAACTTTTCGGTGGCTGAGTTTTCTATTAACTTCCGGGTTAAAGCGGCAGCTTCCGGATGGAACCAAAGCGCCTTGAAAGGAGCCTTTTTCATGGCATTAAACGAGCACATTAAAGATGAACTCGCAACCCTCGACGAACCTGCTACCCTTGAAGAGTTAATTCGCCTCTCCATCAGATTAGATAATAGAATTCGAGCCAGAAACAGTTCTAAGAAGCAGGGAACACCTTCTTCTTCCTCTCATAACGTGACTGTTTGTTCTCCCTCTACAGAGCAGTTGCCCATTCAGAGGTCTAAGCCCCAGTCTCTACCGTTGCCTGTTCAGGCCTCTCATTCGGGCGAAAGGGATGTCGAACCCATGCAGGTGGGACACACCAGGCTCACTCCAGAGGAGAGACAAAGGCGTTTTCTAAGTAAACTATGTATCTATTGTGGTGAGAGTGGACACTTCATTGCTTCCTGCCCGGCTAAATAAAAAGCCTGGGCCTGCCAGAGGATCTGAGGAGTCTGGCGGGCCAAATAAATACTAAGAAATCTCCTCGATTGTTGCTGCCTGCCACACTTTTCTGTGCTAACCAGAGCCTCTCTTTCTCTGCATTCATCGACTCAGGCTGTGAATGTAACCTAATCGATTCTAACCTCGTCCAGCAACTCCAAATTAAAACTATTCCTCTGACTCACCCTCTCAGAGTATCCGCTATTGACGGAAGAAGACTCCATCAAGTTACCCATCAAACTCAGCCCCTCGAGCTACTTCTGTCAGGTAACCACCGAGAGACGATAACATTTTTTGTTTTTCCCTCTGCATGTTCCCCGCTGGTGCTCGGTTTCGAATGGTTGGAGAAGCATAATCCTCACATTAACTGGGCTAAACGTCACCTGGAATCATGGTCCATCTCATGCCACGAAACATGCCTTCGTTCTGCTGCCCCCTTGGTGGGGTCTCCTAGAAGTGGGGGGGAGATGGACTCTCCTGACCTTTCTTCAGTTCCCTCTGAGTACCATGATCTTGCCCCTGTCTTCAGTAAGGTCAGTGCGACGTCCCTACCTCCACACAGACCATACGATTGTGCCATTGAACTTCTACCTGGTGCTCCTTTACCTAGCAGTAGATTGTATAACATTTCTAAGCCCGAGAGAGAAACAATGGAAAAGTACATCAACGAATCACTAGCTGCTGGAATAATTCGCCCTTCATCTTCCCCATTGGGCGCCGGTTTCTTCTTCGTGGGAAAAAAGGATGGTTCCCTGAGACCTTGTATTGACTATCGAGGTTTGAACCAGATCACTATTAAAAATAAATACCCACTGCCTCTTCTCGCCTCTGCTTTTGAGCCCGTACAGGGGGCTACTGTATTTTCTAAACTGGATTTAAGAAACGCTTATCATCTCCTTAGGATCCGTGAAGGCGACGAATGGAAAACTGCCTTTAAAACACCCTTGGGCCAATTCGAATACCTGGTTATGCCTTTTGGACTAACCAACGCTCCAGCCTGCTTCCAGGCCCTCGTTAACGTTGTTCTAAGAGACTTTCTCAACGTATTTGTTTTTGTGTACATTGATGACATTCTCATTTACTCCAAGGACCTCGATGAACATAAAAGACATGTCCGTCTTCTTGTTTTACAGAGGCTGCTGGAGAAGAAACTGTTCGTGAAAGCCGAGAAGTGCGAATTTCATCAACCATCAGTCACCTTTTTGGGGTTTGTGCTCGAGGGCGGCCAGGTTAAACCATCTGAGGACAAGATTAAGGCAGTTTTAGACTGGCCAGTTCCAGAGAACCGCAAACAACTACAAAGGTTTTTGGGTTTTGCTAACTTCTATCGTCGGTTTATCAGAAACTACAGCCAGACCGCCCTTCTTTTAACTTCTCTGACCTCTGTCAAACGCAGTTTTCAGTGGACTCCCGAGGCTCAAGCAGCATTTGAAAAATTAAAGTCATTGTTTTCCAGAGCACCAGTCCTCATGCAACCTGATCCAGCTAAGCAATTCATCCTAGAGGTGGATGCTTCAGATTCCGGTATTGGAGCAGTCCTATCCCAGAGACTAGACTCAGATCAGAAGATACACCCCTGTGCTTTCTTCTCTCGTAGGCTTTCTTCTGCTGAGCAGAATTATGATGTGGGTGACCGAGAACTCCTGGCCATTAAACTGGCACTGGAGGAATGGAGGCATTGGCTGGAGGGAGCTGAGCACCCGGTTCTTGTTTGGACTGACCACAAGAACCTGGCTTACATCCAGTCAACAAAACAAGCTAATCCTCGCCAATCCAGGTGGTCAATCTTCTTTTCTCGGTTCAATCTAATCATCTCCTACAGACCCGGATCCAAGAACGTGAAGCCCGATTCTCTCTCTCGTCTCTACTCCGTCGATCATCCTGAGACACCTGAACCTGTCCTTCCGGCTTCATGTACAGTAGGAATGGTCAACTGGGAGATAACTGACCTCATCAACTCAGCCCTGGCCACTGAACCCGATCCAGGTAACGGTCCATCTAATCGTACATATGTTCCATCTTCTGTCAGGTCCCGTCTTATCCAGTGGATGCATGCCGCCAAATTCTCTGCTCATCCAGGAGTCAGTAGAACTGTAGCTCTCATCTCCAGACGCTTCTGGTGGCCCACTCTCCACAGGGACGTAAAGGAGTATGTGTTGGCTTGTCCCACATGTGTTCGTAACAAGGCCTCACACCAACCTCCTTCTGGCCTGCTTCAACCACTTCCTGTTCCCTCGCGTCCCTGGTCCCATATCGCCATTGATTTCGTCACCGGTCTCCCTGTCTCCCGAGGTATGTCCACCATATTCACCATTGTTGACCGCTTCTCGAAGTCCTGCCATCTTATTCCCCTCAGAAAACTTCCCACGGCCTTCCAGACTGCCCAGCTTCTCATCAACCAGTTTTTTCGGTTACACTGCATTCCCCAAGAGATCCTCTCGGACAGAGGCCCGCAGTTCATCTCCCAGGTCTGGAAGGCTTTCTGCTCTGCTCTCGGCTGCAAACCCTCTCTCACCTCTGGTTACCACCCCCAATCGAATGGTCAGACTGAACGCATGAATCAGCAATTGGAATCCACCCTTCGCTGCCTCACGTCCAACAACCCCGTGGATTGGAGCCAATTTCTGCCATGGATAGAATACGCCCATAACTCCCTCAGATCTGCATCCACTGGACAATCCCCATTTCAGGTCAGTCTCGGCTATCAATCACCTCTTTTTCCCGCAGACGAGAGAGAGATTTCGGTGCAGTCCGTCAACCATCATATCCGCCGTTGCCAAAGGATCTGGAGGGAAACCATCGCCACTCTCAACCAGTCTTCAGAAGCGACTAAGCGCTTCGCCGACGCCAGGAGACGTCCCGCCCCCGAGTACACCGAAGGCCAGGAGGTATGGCTGTCCAAAGGGGATGTCTCGAAAACTCTCCCCTAGATTCATCGGACCCTACAGGATCACCCGAGTCATCAATCCTTCAGCCGTCCGTCTCCAATTACCTCAGTCCCTCCGGATCCACCCCACCTTCCACGTGTCCCAGATCAAGCCTGTCTCCTCGAGCCCTCTGTGCCCACCGTCCGACTCCCCACCACCCGCCCTGGAGGTCGATGGACATCCGGCCTTCACGGTTCGTCGCATTGTGGACTCCCGTCGACGAGGTCGCGGATGGCAGTACCTCGTCGACTGGGAGGGCTACGGACCGGAGGATCGCCAGTGGGTTCCAGGCTCATACATCCTCGATCCGGCCCTTATCGAGGAGTACGAGCGTTCCTGCCCATCAACCTCTTCCGGACCGCCAAGGGGCGGTCGTTGAGGGGGGGGGTACTGTTGGGAGCTGGAGAAATTCCACCTTTCTCCAGCAGAGTCCGCCGTGGATCCTCTGAGGGAGCCTCCTGCACAGCTGCAGCTCGTCTAGATCATCAGAGGATCCACTACTTAAGCTGTCTTCAGACCTTGCCTCAACGCCGCAGTGTTGTTCCAGTTGGTCAGCGCTTAAGCCTAGATCCTCAGAGTAAATCTATGACTTTTGAATCCAGCTTGGATTCTAACCCCTGTGTCTGTTTTCCAGGAAACCTGTGCCTCCTCTGTGAAAGCTCTGGAAGAGCTAACCTGCCAAGCCGACCCTCTGAGCCAAACCCGAAGATTCACAGAGAACCTCCAAGCAGCTCTGGACTTGAGCTGGGTAACCCAAAGCCAAGGTCTGTTCTAAGTAGACGTGAGACGCTGAAGCAGCTACGGACTCTGCTGATGAACTCTTCTCCAGAACCAACAGTGACTCTCCCAAAGCTAACCTCAAGAACCCTCAAGGTACAATCAGTAGACTTCTGGAAATCAAACCTCTGTTGGCAACGCTAACTGAACTGTCTCTCACACAGACTCCGGTGAACCAGAATCCAGGCCCCGAACCTGAACCAGAATATTCAGTGTGTTTGTGCAAAATAAAACTGTTAAACTTTCATCCTTGTGTCCGTCAGTGGTGTTCTGCATTCTTGGGTCGCTTTCAGTGAACCCATCATGACACTTAAAGTATAAAAGTAAAAGTAGAAACCACTTTTTTCATGCCGTTGCCTACATTTTAAATGGATGTCTGCCAATAGGACTAGATCTCCGTAGTGTTCATTTTCAATCATCTCGTCGTCCATGCTACTATGCTAACGCCACCGCCACCAAGCTGCAATGATTTGCCGCAAATGAATACCGCCGAATCTGTCGATTCATCTTGTAGTGGTGCGTCAAATGCAACGTAGATTCCCATCCAATTAGATTGAATTTGGTATTGATGACGTGAAAAATAATAACGGTAACTCTATTGAAATGATTCAAAACTAAAGTAATGAGCCAATTTTTTAAAATGTAAGGAGTAGAAAGTAAAAAGTCGCCATAAAAATAAGTTGTAAAGTAAAAATATCAGAAAAATCTACTTGAGTACAGTCACAAAGTATTTGTACTTCGTTACTTCCCATCTCTGTTTAGATTTTATTTTTACCTAAAAATGTATCAAGGCCTAATGCAAACGATTGGTTCCTGCATAAAAGTAACACTTTTATTTCTAGTTTAATTGATTTTGCAGATGCTGTGGGTGATTTACCTGTAAAAAACAAATTCCTCTAATTTTTTTTAACCTTGGCCTATACACACGAGCGGGTCGATTTTTTTTGTAATATATCACAGTTTGGTTAGAGGGAATTTCTTCTTTTAAAATTAAAATACATTAACTATTGATTCTTGGGTTGTAGCATTGTGGTCAGCATGCATTAAAAGTGAAATTATTAAATTATTTGTGCCATTAGCCATGGTAAAGAAAAGAACCATGTAACTCCATACAAGGATTTGAACTGTCAAATGATATGAATTTCATCTAAAGGGAATCATCACAAAAACATGGAATTGCAGAGTTAAAATTCCATCAAATTATCCTATTCCAAGGCTTTAGGAAAAGCCCAAGCTTAAAGAGGGCCCTCTCCTGTTGACATGCTAAAGTGCAACCCCCTCCCATTTTAAAAGTGCTTCACTTTATTTAGTTTACATTGTTCTTCAGCCACACAAAACAATTCATCTCAGATCACAAGCTGCGTTTATATTTGTCTTTGTTTAGGTATTTGGATGTTTCCCAGGGGGGGAACTTACTGCTTTTAA
The DNA here is from genome assembly GCF_016077235.1 of Cyprinodon tularosa. Lineage (NCBI taxonomy): Eukaryota > Metazoa > Chordata > Actinopteri > Cyprinodontiformes > Cyprinodontidae > Cyprinodon > Cyprinodon tularosa. The sequence goes on along the minus strand of NW_024039036.1, from coordinate 82,778 downwards.
TTTACGTATAAAATTCCATTTTAATAACATAAGTAACAGATACATTGTTATCGGACTTTGGTAAATATGCTTTTTTTTGTTTTCAAGAAATGATGGTATTTGGGTAAACCTGCAGGTAGATTTCATTCATCTTCACCATCCAGATAACTTTCCATTATTGTAGAAAAGTTTTTCTCATTTAGGTCTGCTGTTATTCTAAATGCCTTAACATTGTGTAGATAGATCCAAGATTCACTGTGTATGCATGATGACTTTATAGACAACAAATGCATTATTGTATCCTCTACATGTAAGCATTGAATTAGAACTAAATAAGTGTATTTTTTATTTAGTTTTCAAGAAAAAAAGCGAGACATTGTCTTTTCATCTAATCAACATAAAAAAACTAAGAACATTGAACAATTTATATGTGTAGTATCTCACCAGATTTGTTGATAAACACTGCCACCTAGAGGTCACTCCCTTGTATAAACCTGACATGCTTTTAAAGTCGGATTCTGATTTCAAATGGCATTTCTATCTAGCTTAGGTATTTAAAATCTACGACTGACCAGAAAATAATCCAACTTCATTCTATTATCTCAAAATAAAATTAGAAATAATCAAAACACAATAATTCAAACTCTGATGTGAAAGTAGTCAGCCTTTATAAAGCATTTTATTCAAGAAATGTACAATTGTTTTTTTTTTTTGTCCTCAAAGTAACCCATATGATCTGAAGGGAAAAAAAGAGGATCTCCACAGTGCTTTACAAAGCATATAAGCACAAAGTATATACTTGTATAAGGTGAAAATACTGAGGTTTATATTACAGAACAGCCATCAACAGAAACAGACAGATAAACAAGTGAAATATATTAATCCAACATGTCAAAGGGGATCATTTCTTATTCTTATATAAAAAATAAATAAATAAATGAAAGCACATTTTCCCCTTAAAGCTTGGCTTTGTTTCTTTTATATCACATATTTACTGAATTTCAAAGGGATCTGCTGCTACAGTACTTTTTGACACTAAAAAGTAAAAACCGGAAACGAGCGGCAGCACATGCGATATGACGAATCGGAGACAACGCCTCACATTCTTTCTAACTACACATGCAGAACTACACAAATTTACAATTTATTTAACAACAACGCCTCGGAAGAGGTTAGCACTTTGTAACCATTTCTCATATGGCTGATTTTGCATTGAGTTATGACATTATTTAGATTTTAATCTGTTTTAAGTCAATTGTGTATTTTTTAAAAAGGTACCTAATGAGAAGCATTTGTTGAACGTTTTCCTCTCTTATGTATATCGGCAGCCACCAATAAAAAAAACAACATCATTTTGACTACTTCACCTCGTCAGGTAAACAAACATGAACGTCACACATTTTCAGTACAAAAACAGCAAAGCGGTCGACAAAAAAAACATTTATTAAGAATCATTTGCTAAATTTCAGTCAAAGTAGTCGTAACATACTCAGGTTGATAAAAGTGGTTCCCTTATTAAAGACTTGAACAATAAACACATACAGAATAAGCCTCTTGCATTTCTACAATCCCCCTTTTTTTTTCCTGAGGCAAATAAAATAAATACTACTGTAGTTTTTCAAGGTGTCCTCAAGTACTTCTGGTAGGAGAATCACTTCATTAAAGGGCCATGCTATTTCAAAACATTAAAATAAGTCTGGGCACTTCGGCACCATCATCAGCTCTCTGTATACTTATGTGTTACCTCGTTTAATAAAATCAAATCAAAGGATTTGTCCAACAATCTACAGCAAAGCTGTGCTTTCAGTGCCTAAGAAAACCCAATGCTTGTTACAGAATCACAGAGAAATGATCTAAAGCAGTTTCCTTAACACCAGAACACGTAACCTCAGTCATTAATAAAAGGTTCAAAGAACTTCCTTGTAACAGTGCTTGGATTTTAAAATGTCACCGTAAAAAAATAAAAAGATTAGCTCCATCAGGTTTGATGTTTTTAACTGCAAAACAGAGGAAGCACTGGAGGAAATGTAATTCATCTTACAAGCGCATCAAACACAACAAAGTACTGCGTTACTCTTCATCGCCGTCTCTTTTATATTTTATAGCAGGACAGCAAACAAGCTGCTCATCAAAAGGGGCGGTAAGCAGGGGGTGGCGAGTTTGAGAATCATCCCCAAGGAGACGTCAGAGCCAAACGCTTCCTTTAATGTGACGCACTGTTCTGTTCCCTACAAAGTGAAGCTTGGCCCCATAGAGACGGAGTGGAGTACGGTATTTTCTTTGGAACAAACAGCGGCGCAGCACATCAGTTAATAGAGCACGGCTCCCAGAGGAGAGCTCAATATAGGACACTCTTCCTCTTCCTCCACTTGAGCTATTAATACACCCAAACAAAAGAAGAGGCTTAATGAGGCAGCTACGGGGAACTCATGCGAGCTAACTTAGACGAGAGCTTTGTAGTGTTTAGTTTCAAGGATCCCGGCTTTTTTTTTTTTTTTTTTATAAAGGGCAACAGATCCCCACTTTGCTTCATCTTTTATGGTTGATGCTATTGGATGAAAAATGAAAAAGCACCGTACATGTACATTGTGCTATGCCATTTTCTGTTTAAACCCATTCGGTCTGATCTTTTCTTTAAAGGATAAAAGCAACGCAGCGGCAAAAAGAGATGCATAGTTTCAGGCATGAAAGAAAATATTTTTTCATGCAGTTTAAAAGCAGCTACCTTTAAGTTAATGCTTTGGTTCAGATTCGAAGTGCATAAAAATGGCCAATGGTGAGAGCGCGTTTGAATAAACACAATAGTCAAGCTCAGGGATAATATTTCACATTTGACTGCCAGTTAATTTATATACCCTGTATATAAATCAATAAAATACAGCATTTAACTTCATAGCAGAAAGACACACATAATATCTAGTATTAAAATTGCCAAATATATTGATTAAAACACTGGGATTTTGTTATATTTAGGCTAAGATGAATATAAAGATGCAGAGATATCAAAGGGTTAACGCAATTGGTTGAACTTTTAAGCTTTGTGTCTACTGAGCAGTGGGAGGCTCAAAAATTCCACCTTTTCTCGCTCAGTGAATGCACCATACTGAGTGCTACAAGGTCAGGACAACACCACCACCACTCTTTGGTGTGAATGCAATTACTGAATGAAGGGCGCTCAAAGTTAGCCGTTTTCCGTAGCAGGAAGGTGGTGAAGCACAGAAATGGGAAGATAAAGAAAAAGGGGATTTAAATAGACACCACATGTAAAGAAGTCTGACTCTTCAGTGATTAAATCAGCTTCTTTTTTCTGTGTCCCTATGTGTGCCACGTCTTTACCACCAAGATCAATGTCTGCTATCAACATCAAGCTCTACTCATGGATTATGAGCAGGAACAATTAAAGATCTCTCTCTTTTCAATCCAAATAAGCTCTATTTGAGACCTACCCTGTTTAATTCAGTACGGTTCATTCAGGCAGCAACACAAAGAGAGAGCAAGACTTTCAGGAAGTAACAGAAAGGCTGACCAGAGAACCAGTCATTACTCTGTTTGACCTTGCTTAGCTTTCAACCTTTATCTAATATGGAAATGTCAGTGTTCTACATCTTCTAGGAAACACATCCAGAGCCTGTTTTTTTTATGGTGATCATGCTAAAAGAGTTTAACATTTAGAATCAGTTATCATTTTGCTTTGTTTTAAACTCTGATATTCTCACATGACAAGAAAGCTAAAAAAGGAGATATTTTCACTGCTGTTCTTGCTTTTTTTTTTTTAGCTATTTATAAAGAAATTGTAGTTAGCTAGAAATCAGCATCAGCAGAAAAAAACAGAAATAGTAGGTCGAGCACACATCTCTAACTTAAGCATCTCCAGTAAAACTGGGTTTGGTACGTTTATAATAAATCAGGAAAAAAAGAGGTCCCAATTTGATTCAGGGACTTTAAATGTGCAAGTAAACAAATGCAAGCTGGATCAAGTAGGATTCGGCCTTTGAGGCCATAAATAAAAGGGGAGAAAAATTTATATTTCAGTTCACATTATAACCTGCACTGAAATTTGGCACGAACCAGAGATCTGCACAGCTCCTTGTTTCATACATGAAACGGGACATGATCGATTGAGCAAGCATCAAAGACCAGAAGCGATCTGAAAACTTAATCAGATAGAAAATGATTTTAAATACTTAAGAAAGCGGCTTGATTTTCTTTTTTTGTTTGTTTTTCAAGCACAACCCTTAAAAATCCCCACCTCTACACTCATAGCTGGAAAGTGGACATTACTTGATTCTTGAAACTTCCTGTTAATTTGTTTAATCATTTCTGAACAGGAGGCCGCTTAAACCTGCCCATTTCAGTCCTCAGTAGGAGGGAGTTACGACTTCGTATCATATTGGGCAGATCTTGGTTTTTCATTTGGGCCAAAGATCTAACTGGCTGTAGTAGGAAGCACACAATTGCGTCCAACACAGTGCAACAAAAGTTTAATCCCGCTATTGTGCTAAATGCTGCTGATCTGAAGATAGGAGCACATTAACAGCAAGCCATGCTAGGTTATGAAGAGCTAACACATTGTTAGGAGGGAGCAACAACTCTAAATAATCTCTGCTCTCAGGGTGGCATCCCAGCGGGCTGCAGAGCTCTCAAACTGATAAAACTACAGATGGCGTTCTTTCTTAAATGGTTTCCAAGGTGCCTTAAATGCACACATTTTTAGGGTTATTTCTTTCATGATACTATTTTTAAAGCCTTACTGCATCCAATATTTCTTTCAGGCTCATTTGGAACCATAAATAAGTTAACAATATAGCCTTTCATAAATACACTACAGTCTAAAATTTACATATAAATAAAAGCTCCATCTCACAGAGACTTCTTAAAGAAGCAATTTGTCCCAAGGTTTCACTACGCATCTTCTTTCTGTTTGACAAAAAATACAAAGCCACTAAGGTTTAAATACTACGAGTTTCCCTTTAAAAAAAACATCACCTAGAGACGTGGACAAATACAGAGAACGAGGAGAGGACAGAGCTCCTGCTTTTATGATGAGTACAAAGATGTCTCTCCCTTCCATCTTGCTGGACTGGAAACAGTGGGGCAGCCCTTAAGACAATGATAAATTCTGCCTGGTTCAGTCCCTGATTGATATGGAGGAAGCGTGAAAGTCAGAGAAAAAGAAATGAGAGGCTATTGCTAAAGATGATTGATTGATTTGTCTTACAGTGCAAGCTTCTGCACCTGCTGCATGCTCGATTCTGGTGACATGCAGGCGTCCATGCAATAGAGCTGGAGGCAGAAAATTGCCAGGGATGAAGACAAAGAGGAGAGCTGTCATCAGTTGGATCCACAGTCCATCAATAAGACTGAATGTGGATTTATCTCACTGTCCTTCTGTGAAGTGAAAGGCTGAAAGTGTGGTCTGTTCTCCAGAGTCCGTCTCTTCGGTCCCTGCCGCGGTAACAGGAGGGCTGTTGGAAGGCTGTGGATTGGGTTCGCCCTCTGTTAATGTCTTCTCTTGAGACTGGGAGGAAGAGGAATGGGTGCTCTCGCTGGAACTGCTGCGGGTCTCTGTGCTGGTACTTGTCTTTTTCATTTTCCTCCTCTTGGCTAGTGGCGCCTTGTCCACCGTTTGTAGGCGGAAACCTTCTCGTTTACATTTGTTAAATGCCTAAAAAAAAAAGAAAGTGGGAGGGTTATTTAGATGTTCTTTTTCTAACAATCTCTTGTGTTAATTATTCTAGATACCGGCACTTTTATTATTGGTCTAACCTTTTTTTTTTTTACATCAACATATATTTAAAAATTGCTTCTTTGTTTAAAATGCCTTTTTTTTTTTTTTTTTTTTACAGTAAACACAGTTTAGCATACAGCCATGTGATGCAGAAAACTAACTCTAACGCTTTGGGAATGTCCTTTCTTTGCAGGTCTGGGGAAATTGGTTAAAATTGAACTAAATACAAGGCAAATCAGATACACTAAAACTATTAATAACTAGAATAGTTCAGATAAACACAGAATCATGTATAAAAAGGTGAATCCTCCAGATAATCAGACTATTACTATAATTAAAGATCTTTAGATGTGCAACGATGGAAGATACAGAACCCAAACTTTTAGCAATATTTAGTTTTACAAAACAAACGACCAAATATACATTGCTTCAAACTTCTTATGTTGGGTTTCTCGATCTTCTACTCTTATACGTTTAATATTTAAAAATAGTATACAGTTTTTTGTGCAAGTTTCTTACTGGTTATCATTGCTTTCTTACATTAAAGGTGGCTTTGACGCAAGTGTGAACGGTGGCAGTGGAGGAGCCCAGAATGTCTGGGGTCATGAGTGGGTTGGAGGACAGCTGGCTGTCGTCCTGGAGCCAGGCGTTGTAGCGCAGGCCGCACATCTTAATCCTCTTGTCTGGATCCACGGTCAGGAGCTCTGCAGCAAAAAAAGACCCAGATAATTCGCTTAACACATGAAAGAAGAAGGCAGGTCATGTGGGAGTCCTCTGAATAAGTTCTTCCCAAATTCAAACAGTTTATCCATTGCAGAGGTGTTTAAATGGTCCTATTGGCTAAGAGGAAGCAGGGAGCAGTGATAGGGATTATGATGTGTACTTAATTTGATCTTTAACTGGATTAAAATTCAAACGAATAAAGCATTAGATGTTTAGTAAATATGTGTAAGAATATCATAAGTATATTAGGTTTTGAGAGAAATAGGATTTTTTTTAATATTATGTCACAAAACATTTTATAGATGACAAGCAGAGCCAGTGGCGCCCATGTATGGCAGCCTTACTTCTGACTGTGGGACCCATTGCAACTGTGGCTACAATGCAGCTTGTAGAATGGGTGAATGACTGAATGTAGAGTTTAACTCCTTGGGAAAAGGTGATATACAAGTACAGGATACAGTTGATTGTGGCAGGACTAGTAGGCCTGTTTCTAAAGGGGTTTCAAATGTGTTGCCTGTATCACTTGAATAGGTAAGGGATTTATGGAGGAGAGAATGGAAATGATCACGTACTTATACTACAGTGTTGCCTTTAAAAACACGTTAAATTTTCAAAATAAAGCAAATTTCGAGGAAAAACAATACTTGATCTCTGGAATAATTAATATACAATTGAAAAACTGGGTCTGAATTGTCAAACATGATCAAAAAAATGCGACGATTATCTATAGCTGATTGGTATAAAGGCATCATGCTGTCCATCCGATGCAGTCTGTAACACGCCATTCTAAAGAGAAGGCTTCTCTAAACTGTACTCATTACTAGGGGTGTAAATAATAATCGTTTTGTATCATTGCATCGATCCAACAGCCGACGATCCGATGGATCAATACGTCTGCAAAAGTATCGATTCATGTTTTTTTTTCCTCCGGTCTATTTTTATCCATTTGCTCCTGGATGTAATTCTCCCTCCCGTGCTGCGGTGGCGCTAAACCTATTTTGCCCTCCTACCTCGCTTCCTGTTTATACTCTTTCAGCAGTGTGTTGACACAGACATTTTTGATTTATGCTCAATATTGAAGCGTGGTTTGCGCTATATGCTGTGAGTCTAGATACGGCCGAGGCGGTGAGGAAGTGGGGGCGAGTTTAGTCCGACGACGGAGGGACATGAGGGCCAAAAAGAGCGGAGATCCAGGTTGAAAAAGGGTCCCAGCATTCTTGCGCACCTCGCTCTTCTAGCGGGTCAAACTTCACAAGTTGTTTCCCACAATTTCAGTCATAAAAACAAACCAAGCCGGCCTCCTGTCTGCAGCACTGTCTGCGGTCAGCTACAATTTGGGAGAGGTGCAGCGGAGCGTCTGTGGAGGGGGCGGGACGTCTGGAGTCAAGGTATTGCATTGCACTCATTGCACTGATTTTGTGCAGTATTTTTGATGCAAGGCCTTTCAGAATCTATAACACAGGGGCATTACTATTTTTCAGTGAATGAGGTTTTAATAGGAATAGGTGGAGTACAACTTTTCTACTTCTGTTATTTGCTGTTGTTTCTCAAAAAAATGCATAAAGATATTACAGCTTTCATTCATTTATTTCAAATTTGAAACATTGTCCAGCCTGTAAGGTGTAAAAAAAAATAAAATAAAATAAATGAACCAATTAATCGAATCGTATCGTGGTGTATTCTTGAGTATCAGAAATAATCGAATCGTTGGGTCAGGAAATCGATACTGAATCGAATCGCCATGATGGATGTGATTTACACCCCTAATCATTACAGCGAAAATGTTTACTCAAAATAAATGCAACTTAAGAAGATACTTGCAAAAAAAAAAAGGTAAAACATAGAGCTAGGTGCTCCAGTAAATGAAAAAACAACAACAACAAACATGATAGTTAGGATACTGAGTTTTAGCAGATAAATAAAATATGAGAATTGTAATTACAAACCGAGCAAGAAAAATCTTTATCAGTGTTCTTCATTACTGAGATACTTGTAGTGAGTTAATCCCATTAATATATAATTCACTATGTGAAGCTACTGCTTGAAGAGGTGAACGCTTCACTGAAGTTCAGATAAGGACAAACTTCCTGTTTCGACAGCATTTCTTTGTCTAAGTTAAAATCTGGGTTTCTTATCTGTGAGGCTGCAAACACACCAATATCCCAGCTCTGAAAATACTTTTACTGAATTTGATCACATCACAAAAATAATCTTCAGATGTGATGTCACTAAGATCAGGTAGTGGAAATAGTGAGGGGGAAGGAAATGATGCTTAGCTCTGATGTTTGTTTTTATACAAAAGATGAGCGTCAGGATTGATTCCTTTACCTCGATACTCCAAGATTAAAATCAAAGGCAATTATTGGCTTCAGAATTTATAAAAATAATGTCAGTGTGAGTACAGCTCATCTGTCTCTAAACCAAAAAGGTTTGTTGGAGAACTTTAGTGAACGAACAGCATCATGGCGACCAAGGAAGATGGCAGAGAGGTCATGGATTATGTTAGAAAACAGCACTTTTTGTTTAAGATATTGTTATTCATTCCATCATGTTGATAACAAACAGGGTAGGAAGGTGTAAATCTCCCACAGTATGGCTTTGGAAGAGTGGTAAGGTGAAAGCCCCTGCTGAACAAAGCATTGCAAATGCTGAGTTTACACTTCTGAAAGGTGAAAGACGATGCACATTAGATTAGACTAAACAGAACAGTTTGGCCTGAACGTAAAATCCTAAGTATGATGGAAGAGTAACGCCTCACCCTCCACCACCCCAGTGACACGATGGTGGAAGGATCATAACGTGGTGTTTTTTTCTTTACCAAGGAGAAAGAAGCTGGTTAGAGTTATTGGGAAGATGGGATGAAGCTAAATGCAAGACAATCTTAGAAGAAACCCTGATAGAGGGATAAAAGGATTGGACGGATGTTCAAATTTCAGCATTACAACAACTCTAAACACACAACCAGTAACCATGAGGAAATGAGTCAAATTCAAGTAGATTTGTGTGTTAGAAAGGCCTAGTCTGGTGCATTTTGAGCCAGGTTGCCTGGAGAGAGTGTCCAAACAAACTCTCCTTAAACTTTGCTGGAAAACAATGGAAACCTTTTTTTTTCCACTTCAAAAATATGAACCATTTCGCATTAATCTGTCCCTGTAAAAGAGACTGAAGTGAGTTTGTTGAAAATGACGAAATGTGAAAATGTTCCAAAGGTTAAACTACAATTTCAATGCAAAGTACTTAATTAAATCTATGTACTTTTCATTAGTGTTACAAAAAAAAAAAAAAAACATGTTTAGGTCAAAGCAGCGGTGAAGAGGAAACAGACTCACCTTGTATCAGGTCTTTAGCCTGCTGGGATACATTTCTCCAGGCCTCACCTCCAAAAGAGAAATCTCCTTGTTTGATTTTGTGCATGATCTCCTCAGCACTCGTATGGATCAGGCTCTTCTCCTGACACTGAAAAGGAACCTGCCCAGACAGCATGGTGTACTGCAACAGGAGGGAAACCAGCATCAGTACAGAATACACACTTAATTACCCACTTATAAAGTAATGTTCACATGTGGTGTAAGTGTGGCACACTAACTGAAATATTTGTTTTATTTTATAGCACGCTGCCTACACTGAGCTGGGAAAGGAACAAGCCACTAGTGCTTATATGGCATGCTTTAAAAGTGCCCTCGACCGATCACGACCGTCCACATTTTTTCATTGTTACGCTGCCTGTTGTTGACCATGGTTGAACCAGCACTAAAAAATAGAGTGTCCTGTGCTCAGCTGAATAAACAGGATGCTCTCACCTTCGCCCGCTTACATCTGCCCTCAGATTTCTCATTAAAAGGACAGCAGTGGGGAAGAGCTCTTTTGGCTGCAGTTTCAGCTCACTTGGCTTGCAGGGCATTGTGCACACAGCATGTCAGAAGCAATTTGATTAAAGCTTCATAAAAGAGACTAGTATGAAGCTCTCCCCCCCACCCCACCCCCCATCCTCCATCCAACCGCAGGGAGAAGAGCAGAGCAGCAGATAAATATAAAGCCATTGCCCTGTACGGATGACTGGCCTGAACAGAAAGAGAAATCTCTGCCTCCAATTCTTATTTTCTTATCTCCCTCTTAATCCAGAAATGTCATAAAGAGTTGAATAACAGTGCAGGTTTGCAAAAAAATAAATAAATAAATTGTTTGCAAAAACCGACTCACTTAAATCTGTGGTGCAATTTTAATTAAGTATGTTCACCTCAAGGTACCATACGGTAAAAAATAAAATCATCCACAATACCCATCATTCATCTTTTTATTTTTGTATATTTAAGATTATAACAGATTAACCATTTTGGAGCCAAAAAACTATTGAAACAGGCAATAGGAAATAAAATAATATGGCTGGCTCCTGGTCTCTTTAAACCTCCATTTTGGCCAAATTCATGTTTCTCTAGTTGTTATAAGAATATACAAAATTAGGAATGCACGATATAATCGGCCTCCTATCGGTATCGGCCTTAAAACTGAATATCGGACATCGGCCACCCCACCGATATTTAACCCGATATTTGATCAGCTTCTGAGTTTCTAAAGTCTAAAAAAATAAATAAATAAATACTACTTCTTCTTCTTCCTCAAAAACTCCTTTTTTACAGACTTAAAAACTTCTAAAGACGGGGGAAAAAATATTGATACATTAAAATATCACAATATCTTCATATACTGCTATATTGCCATTTAAAAACACCATATCAATCTCTTTTACGAATGAAATATATTTCTATATGTCATCGTTATGCTACGAAATCCCCCGAAAATTCAAAAAATGTTGCCATATTTTTACATGTTGATATATTGACGCGGTATCGATCTATTTTACTAACAAAAGCTCACATGAATTAGCAAAATATCACGAGAGTTTGTAACAGAACGATGAAATTTCACGAGATTTTGAAAGTAAAATAGATCGATACCGCGTTTTTAAAAATCTATTTGATATCAGCATATGAAAATATATTTCAGTATATTATTTCTAAGTGTCAGAAATGGATAACAAAACTACTATTTTCAATGACTACTTATTTTTGTCCAGCTTTAACATCGGTATCGATATCGGTTATCGGCTACATGAGTTTTAAAATATCGGCATATCGGATATCGGCCAAAATCCCAATATCGTGCATCCCTATACAAAATATTATTTTGTAACCCTCCTGCAAATATTAACTTTCTCAGAGAGCAAAGGTGACATTGCTTACTGATATCTTAAAGAGAGAAAATGGTAGAATGAAAACATTTAAAATTGGCTTCAGCATTGTATTTTTGTGATTAAAAGAGATAGCGTGGCTAATCTTTCCCAGAATGCACTCCTCTTTACCTGGAATTTTCCATAAAATGCCACCTTTACATGTCCATGTTCGCTCTCTTAAAGGGGAAGGCCGTTTTTTTTACATTGTTCCCTTGATTTTACGTTATTACATCATGTTCTACTCACCCATATGAGTTTTGTGTCATTTGGAGCCGTTCTGAAAATATTCCGTTAGGTTATATCCAAGTAAGGTCTTCCTATGGGCAACGACTTGAAGGCACAAACTAAACTGTTCATCATTTATTCTTTATGGTACGCCAGCATTCATAACATGTAGGCAAATCACTGTCCCCCAGACATCCGCCGTTATATTTTCTATATCTAGGTTTTTTTTTTAAAACAAAGCGGTGTGTGTATGATGTCATCTAGGCGCGCTGGCTACCATTCATTCATCCTGTCCGCTGAACTGCTGCTAGTTTTTCTCACATGCCTGGAAGATGTCTAGAGCTACAACCACAGATGATCTCGCTCTCCAAATGGAATTGAACGATTCCGATTAGCTAGCTGGATGAATAAGAGGTAGAGCGTAGCCACCTGGTGTAAAGTTAAATAAAGTTGTTTTGTTTTTTGTTTTTAAACTCCCGTCCGCCGCGCGGATGACTTCATACACGAGCCGCTTTGTTATTAAAAGATATAAATATAAAAAACATAACTGTGGATGTCAGGGGGACAGTGATTTGCCTACATGTTATGAATGCTGGCGTACCATAAAGAATAAATGATGAACAGTTTAGTTTGTGCCTTCAAGTCGTTGCCCATAGGAAGACCTTACTTGGATATAACCTAATGGAATATCTTCAGAACGGCTCCAAATGACACTAAACTAATATGTGTGAGTAGAGCATGATGGAATAACGTAAAATCAAGGGCCCAATGTAAAAAAACAACAAAATTCCCCTTTAACAAGCTCCAGAAAATGGTTTCCAATGAAATATCTTCCACAGTTTGATATTTGTAAATTGTTCGCTTTTAATTTGTATTGAGGTTAGATAGATATTTTAAATATGATACACAAAGTTAATAGAGTATCCCTAATATTTATTCAACATAATATATTTACAAAACCCTTAAGGGCACAATCTATTTAGTTTGAAAAGGCAAAGCCCCCTTCTGTGGGGCAGGGAAGTCCCCCCTTAAATAAGGGCTTATTTGTGATGCTAATTTTAAGCCTGTGATTCTAAACTTAAGTTATGAAACTATGAGGATGTAATTTCAAATAATTATTCACTCAGTGGCTTTTACTACAGCAGATCCTTCCTGTCTACAGTCATTAAGATCTACAACAATTGGTGGAAGAAATCCTTGTTACTTTTAACAATATTTGATTTCCCTTTGGAATAAATAAGCACTTTTGGATTTAACTGAATTATTAAAATTGTTGCAGACATAATTTGTCCTAAAGCAGGACAAATTAGGCACAAAAAACAAAACAATGTAAAATAGCCTCAGTATCATAATAAAGAAAAGTCTTCACAGTTGAGATTATCCTCAGATTTCGGAGACGAAAACAAAACTTGAGAAAAGCCTAGAAAACTTCTGAAGCAGAAATGTTTTTAGCTTTATGGTGTAAACTGGTGGAGGCCCATCATAAACTCAAAATTCAGATCTTTTTCTCATCAGTGAATCATATTTTTCAGCATCATATGTAGCAACTAGAATTCGAATTGGATATGGGAGTTAAGATTTACACTTCCTTTGGAATGCATGCACAGAATGACATTGTAGATAGCATAACTGTTTTAATCGTGATAAAAGAACATTTAAAAATTAAATTCTATTAATAACTTAAAAAAAAACAACTGTAAAACATTTTTAAAACATTTAATCTCTCACAGCGTGACAGCATAAAAACTGTAATATAAAAATATGCTCTTATTTAAATCTGGTTTAGACAGAAAACTTTAATCCCTTCATTCTAAAAGAAAAAACTTTCCTGGTGTGTAAAGCACAAGATGTCCTTGTTAGGAATAAACGAACAACTGGAAACATGGATTCTCCATTTCTATAATTGTTGGACAATAAGCAAACTGATATTTTGCAACTTCAAACTGTGTATTACATAAAAAAAAATGTATGTCCACAAAAAACTAAAAATGATTGCTTAAAATGAAATAAGGAGTAAGAACTGCGGAAGACAAATAAAACTAAAAACTAAACTAAATTTGTTTAATTCATAGCGGTTGGCTTTTATACTTCCAATACTATTTATACTTGAATCGCTGACATTCTCATTGTCGCATATCGAACTACACTGTACTTTTAGGAATAGCATTTCATTATTAAGGAGCACACACTTACCAGAATGACCCCCAGACTCCAGAGGTCACAGGACTCATCATAGCCGTTATATTTGAGGATCTCTGGGGCAGCGTACTGCAGGGTGAAGCAGGGAGTCTTCAGCAGCTGATTGTCTGGCGGTTTCAGACGAGCAAAGCCAAAGTCTATGATTTTTATCTCTGAGTTCTCACTCTCGTCCGTGAAGAGCAGGTTCTACAAAGCAATTCGAGACACGGACAGCAATCATTTTCTCTCTCTCTCTTTTTTTCCCCCTTCTGCTCGGTTTAGTAAAGAGCCTGCTAAATTGTATATCGAGACTACCTAACTCCTTGTGACCCATGTTAGGGTCAAACAATTTTACTCTTGTTTGGTAGAAGATTGCAGAGTCAGAGTAACGACACATTATATGCAGTTCAGAAAAACACAGTGATTGTCTCCTCAAAGCATATGATCCAGCCAGGCTGTGTTTACCACAAAATACATACATGAAAAAATTCTAGTCCTTCTCGGTTATGTCTGGTACCTCTGGTTTAAGGTCCCTGTGCACCACTCCTACATCATGCATGTGACTGACAGCGGACACCAGTTTGCGCATGATGCGGCTGGCCTCGGTTTCGCTGAAGTGTTGCTTCCTTCGGATTCTCTCCAGCAACTCTCCCCCACCGAGTAGTTCCAGAACAAGGAATGTGTGGAGCTGATGCAAAAAAAAAAAAAAAGACACAGAATGTTTTAATTTTAGAGATTTTGCTGCTAGATTGGCCTGTTCTAATTACAGAGAAAAGGCCAGGATGAGAAAAACTACAAATAACTGAGAAAAGGATACTCTAAGTTCGCCATTTTCACAATATGATGCCTTTGGTAAATCACGCTCCAGTATCTATCATCTAAAAAAAATATAATCCTTGATATGAGCCATGCTGCCCTCAGATGCCATGTATACTCTACATGTGCACCACTGCCCCACAGAAGAAGCACCACTATTCACCTCAGCATGTGAAATGCTTGAAACTAAAAATGATAATCCTGGCTATTTGTGAAAATCATTTTGTGACCACTGAGGGGCTCAGAAACCGCCAAGATTCCATCCCCATATGGGCCTTACAAAATAAACAATAACTTAATCCCAGTAATCCAACACACATGCGGTGTAAATAGGGGTGTAAATAATAATGGTTTTGTATTGATGCATCGATCCAACAGCCGACGATCCGATGCATCGATACGTCCGCAAGAGAATCGATTCATTTTTTTTTTTTCCTCCGGTCTATTTTTATCCATTTGCTCCTGGATGTAATTCTCCCTCCCGTGCTGCAGTGGCGCTAAACCTATTTTGCCCTCCTACCGCGCTTCCTGGTTATACTCTTACAGCAGTGTGTTGCAGTGAGCTTGATGCAGACATGTTTGATTTATGCTCAATATTGAAGCGTGGTCTGAGCTATACGCTGTGGGTCTAGATACGGCCGAGGCGGCGAGGAAGTGGGGGCGAGTTTAGTTCGACGACGGAGAGACATGAGGGCCAAAAAGAGCGGAGCTCCAGGTGGAAAAAGGGTCCCAGCGTTCTCGCACACCTCACCCTTCTAGCGGGTCAAACTTTACGAGTTGTTTTCCGCAATTTCAGTCTTAAAAACAAACCAAGCCGGCCTCCTGTCTGCGGTCAGCTACAATTTGGGAGAGGTACAGCGGAGCGTCTGTGGAGGGGGCGGGGACATCTGGAGCCGAGGTATTGCATTGCACTGATTTTGTGCAGTATTTTTTGATGCAAGGCCTTCAGAATCCATAACGCAGGGGTATTATTATTATTCAGTGAATGAGGTTTTAATAGGAATAGTTGGAGTGCAACTTTTCTACTTCTGTTATTTTCTGTTGTTTCTCCAAAAAAATGCATAATGATATTACAGCTTTTATTGATGTATTTCAAATTTGAAACATTGTCTAGCCTGTAAGGCAGTGGTCTCCAACCCTGGTCCTCAAGATCTACTGTCCTACAGATTTTAGATGCATCCCTGCTTCAAAACAGCTGAATCAAATGAATGGCTTGAAAAGGTAATCAATCATTTGATTCAGCTGTGTTGAAGCAGGGATGCATCTAAAATCTGTAGGACAGTAGATCTGGAGGACCAGGGTTGGAGACCACTGCTGTAAGGTGTAAAAAAATAAATAAATAAATAAAAATATGAACCAATTAATCGAATCGAATCGTATCGTGGTGTATTCTTGAGTATCGAAAATAATAAAATCGTTGGGTCAGGAAATCGATACTGAATCGAATCGCCATGATGGATGTGATTTACACCCTTAATCGCAACCATGAAAAATGGATCCAAATTCTCCAAAGAGGGTATGATCTAAAAATTATTTTTTGACAGCAAGTCTTTTTTAAAGTCACCTCAGTTTGAAAACGAATGAATGTACAGCTTATATCTTCTTGTTTAAGGTGGCTCAAAGACACTAGAACTGGCTGAAATCGTTATTGGTAGTCAAAGCTTGACCAAGAAAATGCAGCTCAGAACCTTCTAATAACTTTTTTCAATGCATTTCGATATAAAGACACCTAAATGTTTCCCACATTAGGGCTGCTTCTTTTTTTCTAATCATATTTCTTGCCAGACTCTGTTAAGAGTTATCCCTGAGCTATATTTCCCTCATAAACGTAACATGTTTTTTTAAAATGCAAATTTAATCAAGCTGTAATTGCCTAAACTGGATATTAAACAGACAAATGAAATGTTCCAACCAAAAACACAGACACGCAGCACATGCCTGATCTCATGATGGTGAGATCAAACCGTAATAGTATTGAGTAAATGTGAAAGGAGTCTAACAAAGATGGAAGAGAATAAAGTGTCTGGGCAGCGGGGTACAAATTCTCATTAGTGCTGGATCTAAGGAACAAAAGCAGGACGGAGCTGAGACGAAGCCAGGCAGTGCCGCTTTGATCTGGGTCACAGGCCTGCGACGTACAGTAATAACCCCGCTGAGCTCATCAGGACTAAAGTGGTGCTCCTGGGCATGAAGGACTTTGGCTAATGAATCTGTATGCAGTCGGGCGCTTGGAAACACCTTCCAAATAACCGAGGTAGGCCACGTCAAAGTGCATGCACACTTAGTTTGGGTTAAGTGTGCAACTCTATTAGCAACACAAGTGAATCCAGGTTGTTTTCATTCTGCAGAACAAAAAGGTTGTTTATACAGCTGTGGGTTGGAAATAAATCTGCTTTGGAAAACCATGTTCAGAAATATTCACAGATAATACTATAAGGTAGAGAAAAAGACCAGAAAGGCTCCCAGGAGGCTCCTATTAATCTGTGCTGTTCCAATTCTAGCATTTATTAGGCTGGTGGTCTCATAGGGCCAAAAGAAAAGTGTGAAAAACAGATTTGATGCCAGAAGCTTCACCTGATCGTGGTAAATTTCATGTAACTTCACGATGTTTGGATGTCCGTCACAGAGCTTCAATGCTGCTATTTCCCTTTGAGTCTGCGCCTCCATCCTAAAAAAAAAAAAAGAAACATTTGAGATAACTTTTTTCCTTTAGTACCGTAGTTTTTATGCAGTTTATTTGTATTATTTTACAGAATAAAGTAATAGAACATGTATAATTGTTTTAATTATTGTAAAATATATTCTTTTATCAACTAGTGACCTTAAGCAGAATGGTACATCATCTTAAGACAAACTGGAATATTTTGGTTAAGAAGTATTAACTCCATCTTTCTATAGAGCATTGCAAAATCGCCATTTTTGTCATATTGCATCCACAAAACTTTAAGGTTTTTTATGGTATATCATGTGATAAAGCAATGCAAAGTACCATCTAATGATTGTTTATTAAAACAACACTGTAAAAACAAAGGAACACAGGTCAGGTGAAAAAGTTAAAAGGGTAAGTAGCTTTAAACCTCTCAAACAGCAGATATGGTCGTCTACATAAAAATCTATTTTAAAGAGTGTTGTAAAAGGAGCAAGGGTAGAAAGAACTCCTTAAGGCTTGTGATTTGGATTTTGCAAGAAACCATACGGGAAGACGCAGCAGACGTTTGGACAAAAAGTGATATGATCAATTTGGCGGTTTTTTGCATTTTGTGTATCAGAAACCAATGATATGGAGGACCAACTCTGCCATATTTAAAAATAAATACATAAATAAATAAATGCTCAATTAATAAATAAGCATACAATTAATTGCCACCAAAAATACAATAAACAAATAAATGAAGTAGAAATTAAATCATACAGTGAGACATAAATGTATATAACTCTTTTAATTAGCTTCTTTATTTATTTGCCTTTGTAATATTTACCTTATTTATTTTTTTATCCTATATAACCTTCAACTTTATTTTTTTAATTACTTACATTTTTAAGTTTTAGTTAAGTTTACATTTTATTTATTTATGTGCATATTATAATATTTTTGACAGTTTTATTCTTCCTTTGTATTATTTTACCCTAGTTATTTCTTCGCCGCTATTTATTTCTGCCTGTCGTATTTACATTTCTGTCTGCATTTCTGCCTCATTATGCAAATGAGGAGGGGGCTTGTCCTAGAGAAACACCTTCTGCTCATTGGTTGGCGGCCCATCTTCTTAACTCACAGAGATCAGAGTACTAAGTTAAATGTTCTCTTTTCTGTTGCTGTTGTTCAATAAAAGTACGTTTTAAGATTATTTGAGGCGAGAATATTATACTTTTAAGCATCACCATATGGCCCATTCACAGATTGAATGCAGAATTTAAAAGAAAATGTTCCGAACTTGAGAGAACCGCGGCAACCAGTGGAGCTCCGAAGCTGACGGCAGCCAGGTCTAACGGCAGCCCCTCTCTCGGCATAGCCGTGTGTGAAGGACCGCTGGCTATAATGGCGATTTTCTGTTGTATTTGGCAAAGTTTGTCCTCGTCAAGAACATACTTGGCGAGGACACGAGTCCCTACTCGCGCTCTAATGACTTCAGACTCGACTTCAGACCTTCCTCTCCCCCTGTAGATTCGACCGATGCAGTAAAATGCTAACCAACCAATGAGCAGAAGTTGACTCTCTAGGACACGCCCCCTCTTCATTTGCATAATGAGGCAGAAATGCAGACAGAAATGTAAAAATGGCAGACAGAAATAAATAGTGGCAAAGAAATAGCTAGGGTAAAAAAATACCAAGGAAGAATAAAACAGACAAAAATATTATAATATGCAAATAAATAAATACTTAAAAATATAAGTTATTAAAAAATAAAGTTGAAGATTATAAAGGACAAAAAAATAAATAAGGTGAATATTACAAAGGCAAATAAATAAAGAAGCTAATTATGTCTCACTGTAGAATTCAATTTCTACTTCATTTATTTGTTTATTGTATTTTTGGTGGCAATTAATTGTATGCTTATTTATTTATTTATTGAGCATTTATTTATTTCTGTATTTATTTTTAAATATGGCAGAGTTGGTCCTCCATACATGAAAGCAGGAGGGGGAAGAATCATGCTATTACATTTCTTCATCAGGGACAATGAAAGCCAGACAGAGTTGATGTGATGATGGATGCAGATGAACATAAAAAGCTGTTAGGGGCGACATGAAATGAGCACTAACCCTACAGCCAGAGCTACAATAGAATATTGAAGTTTTGGGG
Organism: Cyprinodon tularosa; assembly: GCF_016077235.1. Taxonomy (NCBI): domain Eukaryota; kingdom Metazoa; phylum Chordata; class Actinopteri; order Cyprinodontiformes; family Cyprinodontidae; genus Cyprinodon; species Cyprinodon tularosa. Next base: position 63,098 of record NW_024039036.1, on the reverse strand, counting down.
GGAAAAAATAAAAAAATAAATAAAAAATCAAGGCACTAAAGAGGTCAAGAAATGTCTTTTCAGCTGTGTGGCCCCGTTAATAACATGGGCACAATATCTGGAGCAGTATTTGTCAATAAATAATATGAGGAGTGTTGTGGCTGCAGCTAAGGTACAAGATGAAAGCAGGTTTTGATGAGTTTTATGAAGAAGAAACAAAAAAATAAGTAAAACACTAAATGTGTAAAAAGAGCTGGATAGATTGAGGTTATATCTGTCAATCATCTTCATTTCATCGGTTTCACACATTTCTAATGCAATACTTTCATAACCTTGTTTAATGTAAGCAAACCAAAACCTTGTTTTTTTGCCAAGACAGCCAGCAGTGGGTTGGATGCATCTAATAGCTATAAATAGAGAGGTGACCCAGAACAATCTGGGCCAAAAACTGCATTTTAAAAAGTAGCTCGTACCTTTTGCTGACTATCTTGACTGCATACTGTTGTCCAGTCTTTTTGTGTGTGCAGCGGCGACAGATAGAGAAGCTTCCCTCTCCGAGAGCGCTGTCCTGCAGGTCCATCTCATAATTCATGTAAAAAGGGGAGTCCTGCATAAAACAGTGAATCAAAGCAAGTTGTCTGTTTATATTATGAGCCGTATAACAGACAATCTGTAGATTGCTGCTGCTGGTCATAAATAAAATAAAAGCGACAGATTCATTAATCTCATGATAAGAGAATAGAAAGAACTTCAAAGAGATATTGTGCTCTATTTAGATCTAGATTCCTCACCCCTGTTCTCAGCGCAGAGGAACAGATTATAGAATTTATCCTCTGTTCAAATTTATGAAGAGAAGATAAATAAAAAGACCTAGAAGTTTGAAGTTCAAATGAAATTCACATTTTTATATAAAAAAAAATTATAAAATTAAAAAACAATGCACCATGCAATAGTATTCATACATGTGAACTTTTTCTCACCTTACAGCTAAAGCATATTATAGTTGGGTATAATTTTGAAGTGGAAGAAAAAGCTTGGACGGTTTTCAGGATTTTCTGGAAATGAAGAAGTGATGCAATTTCACTCCCTTTACTCTGATACCTCAAAACAAAACCAGTTCAACTAACTGTCTTCAAAAAAGGGTAATTGTGTGTAATTTAATCCCAGTATAAGAATAACTGCTCTGTGAATATCTCAGAAAACCTCAGTGATTATTTCCTCGAGGCATCTTCCATAAGATTTTCGAAAGAAAAATTGTTAAAAAACTGTATCCTTAAGACTAGAGGAACAGTGTAAGGTTGGTATCTGATGCAAGGCTGGGTTAGAAAATAATCCTAAACTTAATATCCCTTATAGAAAACCCTTTAAACGCTAAATAAACACACCAACCTGAGCTGAATTTCCCAAGTTTGATGCATGGTTGTGGCAGCATTTTGATGAGGGGATGCATTCCACATACAAACTAAAATACTGATCAGAGTTTTGGGTAAATAAAGAGCAATCTTGGAAAGAAATGTTGCAAGGCACTTAACCTGACTCTGCCAGATGGATTTGCTCCGCATATCCATCTGGAAACCTTCCGTTGAAGTAATTTTGGGAAGGTGCGAAAATACTGGTTAGCTGATTGGCCTATGTTGGTGATAGACGGGCCAAATAAACCAATCAGATCAACGAAGCATATGACATACTAACAGAGCGATGACGAAAACACAACCACAAGCCAGGCTACTCTTGCCGAAACCAGTCGGGAGAAGAGCAAAAACATCTTTTCCTCTTAGAAAAGCCTCCAGAGCAGTGTTTTGCTCTTCTTTCAGTGAAGAAATACTCTGTAATTCCGATAAAACTTTCTCGATAGCCACACTAGTTTCATCGGCCGAAGCCGCCATGTTCTTTAGAATGAACTGTCGCGCTTCTCGTTGCGTCACACCTCAGCCCGCCTCAAAGCCATTGATTCGTTTGGTGAACGGCTCCAACTTTTCTTTAACGGAGAGTCTCCAGACTGATTAGCGAGTGAAACCTTGAAAGCTCGCGAGATCAGGATGGTCTCATGAGGCTACAAGGCACTGGCATCGGGGTGAAATCAATGCACAACTTTGTTAAAGGTGTAAAAAATCCTCTGCCTAGCTTCAAGTTTCCAAACAAAGAAAAAAAACCTTAAAAAACACAGACAAGCTTGACTAGAAATCAGTCAAATCCATGGAACAAGACTTCAACATATCTATTTACAACTATACACTAAGCTACACCATAAAAGTTGGAAAAATGTCATTCTTAAAAATGTCTTATTTTAAAATTACTTCCATCTAAAGAACAACAATGAAAAAATAGGATTTGAGATCTAAAATCATTATGTTGCTTTTTTTCTCAAACGGTTTCATACTACACAAACCGATAAACGCATCCATGAAAGAAAAAAATCATTGCTGAATAAACAGCCTGGAAGTAAAATCCAAAGAATGGAGTGAAACAGGGAAAGTTTGGAAAAAGAGCTAAAGTGGAACAAAGAAATGGAGAAAAATCTCATCTGTCTGTGACAGCAGCCATTAGTTTAAGTGTGTTTTTGCTGAGGGATCCAAGTCTGTTCATCTTACCTTCATCATGGCGCTGCGGGCCACGGCGGCAGAGCCTGGCCTCTCAGAGCCCCCACACAGCTGGATGGGGTCGTCCATCACCACATTCCTCTTGAACAGGATGGAGGGGGCCATGAAAGAATAACCCTGCAAGCAGAAACAAGAGCGCTGTGTTTACATTTCATCTCTTCCCTTAATAAGGAATAAACTGTACAAAGCACTCTTTGCCAAAGTCTGCATTCTTAGAAGAAAAGTGTAAAAAATCTTGTGATTTTAACTCGTCAAACCACTTTGTCAGCTCCACAATGAGGCGATTCTTTCTGAGTGACAGCCGCTGTCCAGCTGTTTCTATTGTTAAACTTGTCATTGTGTTGCTTAATTCCAGCTGTGGGAAGCCCAGAGCTTGAAGCTGGCATTAATCTTCCTTCTTTTTTTTTCCCCCACCGACACACAGACACACACACACACACACAGCTGTGTGGTATGCAATGACAGCAATGGATGGACGGAAGGATGGATGCTGAATGAATGAGATGCCCTAAATTGCCGGGCTTGAATATTTGATTGCTCTGCCGTGAAATTACATCTTGGCGCTCTTAATGCAATTTTAATTTTGTTTTGTGAGGCACCACGGGGGAGCAAGTGCACAGCTTAAACTGGGATTGCTGTCGTTATCTCAGAGATTGCTAGGCTTGCAAATTATAAAGACCGCAAAATTTCGGAGTGTGTGAACGGCAGCTGAGAGGGGGAAAAAGCCAAGATGAAGTTGGCAATCAAAGACTGAAGGCGTAACTGAGATAGACGTGGTGATGCTCTCAAAGTGTAACCTTTTATTTCATGAGAGAAGCCCGTTAATGGATCTATTGATCTACCGAGCTCAAGGATCCAGAAGGCAATCAGAGTTGAAATTTCATGCAATACATCAGACAGCTATCAGCTGGCATGGAGTTGTGGGCCATATTATGGTTCAAAGCTACATCAAAAATAGTCATTCACATCTGTTACTTCAATGAGAGCTGCATATGGCAGCAATTACTTCAATAAAAGACTCCTTAGCCAATTTGAATACCAACGCACACAGACAGACTCATGTTGACTTACAGCAACCTTTGAGGACATTCGAAACTGGAATTGATTATTTCAATCGCTGTGAAGTATTTCAAATATAGTCACAGACAAAAAGTGGGTATGGTATAATGCTGCCTTCTTCCTCCGTGTCAACATTTTACAATGTCTGCAGTTACAGCCCAGACAAACTGGGGCACGTAAAAAGAGCAGGTATCTCCTGTGCCACGACTCAAAGGAATATCTATTTAAGGAAACAAGGGTCCTTAAACACACAGCGGGGTTGTTTACATCGCATACTGTTCACCCACCTGGAAAATGCGGTCACAGTTCTGAGGCAGAGCTGCAGGGGAGTAAGTCGGGTCCATTTCTGTGAACTCTTCTGCAAAATTACTGACATCGAGCTCATCTCGAATCACTGGCTTAAACGGCGCGGGTACCTTCTTTGCTGCCAAGTCCTCCCAGATTATTTTCTACATTAGATTGGGAAAAAAACAACAACAAAAAAACTAATTAGTCTTTAGTTAAATTCATCATAATACAGTACATTGCAAACGTACTTACAGTCCTTCTACTTCTTTACATTTTGTCATGTCACAACAACAAACGCAGAAATGAGAAGTGGAAAGGGAAAAAAAAAAGTTTTTGTTTTGTTTTTTATTAAAAAAATCTTAATCAACCACTTTCTATTGCTATTGAAGCTGCGTCTCCTTCGGATTCTGTAAACAGTTGTTTTCAGAATCACGAACAAACCGCACTGCATTAACATTTTTTAGCTAAAATATGTTTGAATCTCGTTCCCAAATAAAATCAAAGAACTTGTAACGTAGACAAATACATTTTGAATTTAAGAAAACTTTTTTTTGTAATATGCCAACAAATGTAATTACAAAAGTGACCAGATTATTCAACCTCAGTCACATACATTACATAGATCCCTGGCAATTAGCTGAACACCCATTGCCAATACTAACATCCTTCAGACGTTTCCATGCTAGCTCTGGCTTCATGTTTAGGTTCGCCCACCATGATACTGCTACCACCATGTTTTATTGCTGAGTGTGTGTTCATAGTGACGTGCAGTGTTACACATATTGCTTTGTTTTTAGGATAAAATGTTAGTCCAATTTTACCAAGATGTCATCCTTTGCATGCTTGCTGTGTTCATCACAGGCTTGTAACACGCTTTAAGGCATTCTTTCATCAATAACCTAATTTTTTGCTGCTCTTAAATAAATGGCAGGTTTTTTAACCAGAGCTGCGGCTGCCCCAGAATTGCCATTATTGCTTGCAGTCGAACCATTCCGTTCCCATTTTCATACGATGTGTGACTCTGGAACAACCAAGATGTTTAACTATTTCGATATTGTTTTATAACCTAAACCTCCTATAAAATTCACAACAACTTTTCCGGCCAATCTGCTGTGTTTCTTAGGATTGGTATTGATCTTTGGTCAATATTGTTCTACAAAGATCTAAAGTTTTCAGATTTAATTTTGGGATTAAAATGCACACAGGTAGACTCTGCAATGAGGTGACTTTGTAAAGCTATTTGTAGTCTTTGGACTGTCAGAACAAAGCTGAACACAAATGTAGGTAAAAATTACGTTTCCACGTGACTTTTTTTCCCTTTAAAACTTAGCACAGCTGCTAATCTACCAATTAAATTACAAAAACACAAAGGTTGGTGGTTGAAATGGGACAAAATGTGAAAAATACTTCTGGAATGCTACTTAAATAATTACTCAAAGCGGGGAGAAATTTCCACCTGGTAAAACGGATGTTTCTTCACATTGTCTGCTCCATTTGGACCGGACCCTAATCTCTTCTGTGGGTCTTTGACGAGGAGTCGCTGAATGAGGTCTTTGGCCAGCGGTCCAATGTCTTTGGGGAAAGGAGGGTCCTTTTTGCAAATCCTCCTGTAATGTTACAGGCAGGCACAGTTAGCAACGCCGAGTGAGGATAATTAATTTGATGCTTCACAGGATAAATCCATACTTGGCAATATCCGAGTGGGAATTTTCCTCTCCATCAACAGTGAAGGGCGATCCACCCGTCAGAAGCTCGTACATCAATACACCGAGGCTCCACCAGTCCACTGCCTGGGATGGAAGAAAGCCCAAACCCAAATGCTTCAGTTAAATTGAACAAAACCGTGCATATCTGGCTTTTAAACATTAAAACTCTACTTTACCTTGTCATGTCCAGAATCTCCCCCTTCAACTATCTCTGGAGCCATGTATTCAATAGTGCCGCAGACAGAGAAAGCCCTCTCAACCTGCAAAGACAAAACAACAACAAAAAAAGATAATCCAACACAGAATCATTATCTTAGTCTTGCTCAAACATTTTTTAAACATTAATAATTAGAGACAGTATAATACTTTTTTCTGCTCCCCTTATTTAAAAGATTCAAAGGAAAACTTCTCAGACATTTTTGATGTGGCGTCTGTGCAGAGCCTCACCCTTGTAGGCGTCTTTAGTTCTTCTTTTAGAACAGAGGAGGCTTTCTGACAGATCTGAATGACAAGTGCCTAGCAACATCCCTATCATCAGTGCCATCATGCGTTACACAAAACATTGATAAATTCTGGCTCTGCACTGCAGTCAGTTCATTTAACATCACGTCCAGCTGAAATGAGGAAGCGAGCTCATAAAATAAAAACCAGCTATAATTGCTGCCTATTGAAGACCTGATAAACTTTTAAATTGACAAACTATCCCAGGGGTGCTTGCAACAAGTTTTAGTGAAATTAGCAGGATATTAACCTGAAAAAAGAAAACCAAAAAGAAATTCAACTTTTAAGTTCAATAAATCTATTTATTAATTCTAATGATTTTTAAACATTTTAATTTTAGGCTTTTTTGACAATGTTCTTAGCTATTTAACAGTTTGTGGTTTATATGAATTAATCTTTTTAGTTTTTTGGGGTTTTTTTTATCTAATGTGTTTTGAAATGTAAACATCAACAAAAAAAAATACTGTTAATTTCTCAACATAACAATGCCCTTTCTGCCTTTTTTTTTGTTTAAAAAAACAAAATGATCAAGCATTAATCCTTAATCATTTAAAATATGTATATAAGTAATGCAACATTTGTATTGTTTTTTTTTTAAAGATGAAAAAAAAAACTGGGATAGGACTTTCAGGATTTTAAGATTATTCGATAGATCAAAGATTAGCAACAAAAATTATATGTACATTAGTATTTTTCTTAAATATAAACAAAAACTTTCACGTTACATCGTTGTCACAAATTTTGCCACAAAAATTTACAGTTAATAACATTTATCCTCCACTTAAGAGTATTAAAGCATAGACAATATATATTGTGCATTATATTTTTATAAATTTCACATTTTTTATTATATTGCATCAGATGTTACTGTGCTTCCATTGTAGGCTTGTTTAGAAAACTTTATATAAGTATGTTAACACACGACATTATGTAAAAGATCTGCGCGCGCCGGCTACCGTTCATTCATCCTGTCCGCTGAACTGCTGCTAGTTTTCCTCACATGCCTGGAAGATGTCTAGTGCTGCTACCACAAATGATCTCGCTCTCCAAATGAACGATTCAGATTAGCTAGAATGAATAGAAGGGGTAGAACGTAGCCGCCTGTGGCCCGAGCTGCCTGTCACTACTCCAGTTTTTAAACAAAGCGGCGCGTGTATGACGTCATCCGTGCGCGCTTTGTTTAAAAAAAAATATAAATATAAAAAAATATAACCGCGGATGTCTGGGGGACAGTGATTGGCCTACATGTTATGAATGCTGGCGTACCATAAAGGATAAATTATGAACAGTTTATTTTGTGCCTTCAAGTCGTTGCCCATAGGAAGACGTTACTTGGATATAACCTAACGGAATATCTTCAGAACGGCTCCAAATGACACAAAACTAATATGGGTGAGTAGAACATTGTTGGGAGCTGGAGAAATTCCACCTTTCTCCAGCAGAGTCCACCGTGGATCCTCTGAGGGAGCCTCCTGCACAGCTGCAGCTCGTCAAGATCATCAGAGGATCCACTACTTAAGCTGTCTTCAGACCTTGCCTCAACGCCGCAGTGTTGTTCCAGTTGGTCAGCGCTTAAGCCTAGATCCTCAGAGTAATTCGATGACTTTGAATCCAGCTAGGATTCTAACCCCTGTGTCTGTTTTCCAGGAAACCTGTGCCTCCTCTGTGAAAGCTCTGGAAGAGCTAACCTGCCGAGCCGACCCTCTGAGCCAAACCTGAAGATTCACTGAGAACCTCCAAGCAGCTCTGGACTAGAGCTGGGAAACCCAAAGCCAAGGTCTGTTCTAATTAGACGTGAGACGCTGAAGCAGCTAACGGACTCTGCTGATGAACTCTTCTCCAGAACCAACAGTGACTCTCCCAAAGCTAACCTCAAGAACCCTCAAGGTACAATCTGTGAACGTCTGGAAATCAAACCTCTGTTGGCAACGCTAACTGAACTGTCTCTCACGCAGACTCCGGTGAACCAGAATCCAGGCCCCGAACCAGAACCCGTATATTCAGTGTGCTTGTGCATTAATAAAACTGTTAAACTTTCATCCTTGTGTCCGTCAGTGGTGTTCTGCATTCTTGGGTCGCTTTCAGTGAACCCATCATGACAGAACACTGCGGCCAAACTCAAGGCCCAGCAGATCACCTCACCCGTCGACTGGAGGAGCAGGATGCTCAAATTCAGGGACAAACCCAAACGCTCCGTGAGTTATACCGTCTAGTTGACACTCATAACCAAATGCTACAGAGCTGTGCTAATTATCTGAACAGCGCTAATGCTGTCCCACAACCATTTCCGGGTCCAGTTCGACCTCCGAGGTCACCAGCTGGGACGTCATCTGAGTTCCGTCCTAGTCTCCCAGAAAGATTTTCTGGTAACATGAAAGATTGCAAAGGATTTTTATTTCAATGTCGGTTGATTTTTCAGAACTCCCCTGGCTGTTTTTCCACGGATCATAAGAAGATAACTTTCATTCTCTCGCAGTTAACAGGAAGAGCCTTAGAATGGGCTCAGGCAAGATTTGCCGCTGACGATAGCTTAAATTGCTACTACTCTGATTTCATTTCTGAATTTACCCAGGTATTCAACCAAGAAACTGAGCAAACTACACTATATTGCCAAAAGTATTTGCTCACCTGCCTTGACTCACATATGAGCTTAAGTGACATCCCGTTCCTAATCCATAGGGTTCAATATGACGTCGGTCCACCCTTTGCAGCTAGAACAGCTTCAACTCTTCTGGGAAGGCTGTCCACAAGGTTTAGGAGTGTGTTTATGGGAATTTTTGACCATTCTTCCAGAAGCGCATTTGTGAGGTCGCACACTGATGTTGGACGAGAAGGCCTGGCTCTCAGTCTCCGCTCTAATTCATCCCAAAGGTGTTCTATCGGGTTGAGGTCAGGACTCTGTGCAGGCCAGTCAAGTTCATCCACACCAGACTCTGTCATCCATGTCTTTATGGACCTTGCTTTGTGCACTGGTGCACAGTCATGTTGGAAGAGGAAGGGGCCAGCTCCAAACTGTTCCCACAAAGTTGGGAGCATGGAATTGTCCAAAATGTCTTGGTATGCTGAAGCATTCAGAGTTCCTTTCACTGGAACTAAGGGGCCAAGCCCAGCTCCTGAAAAACAACCCCACACCATAATCCCCCCTCCACCAAACTTTACACTTGGCACAATGCAGTCAGACAAGTACCGTTCTCCTGGCAACCGCCAAACCCAGACCCGTCCATCAGATTGCCAGATGGAGAAGCGCGATTCGTCACTCCAGAGAACGCGTCTCCACTGCTCTAGAGTCCAGTGGCGGCGTGCTTTACACCACCGCATCCGACGCTTTGCATTGCACTTGGTGATGTATGGCTTGGATGCAGCTGCTCGACCATGGAAACCCATTCCATGAAGCTCTCTGCGCACTGTTCTTGAGCTAATCTGAAGGCCACATGAAGTTTGGAGGTCTGTAGTGATTGACTCTGCAGAAAGTTGGCGACCTCTTCGCACTATGCGCGTCAGCATCCGCTGACCCCGCTCCGTCAGTTTACGTGGCCTACCACTTCGTGGCTGAGTTGCTGTCGTTCCCAAACACTTCCATTTTCTTATAATACAGCTGACAGTTGACTGTGGAATATTTAGGAGCGAGGAAATTTCACGACTGGATTTGTTGCACAGGTGGCATCCTATCACAGTTCCACGCTGGAATTCACTGAGCTCCTGAGAGCGACCCATTCTTTCACAAATGTTTGTAAAAACAGTCTGCATGCCTAGGTGCTTGAATTTATACACCTGTGGCCATGGAAGTGATTGGAACACCTGATTCCAATAATTTGGATGGGTGAGCAAATACTTTTGGCAATATAGTGTATGTACTGTGGTGAGAGTGCACACTTCATTGCTTCCTGCCCGGCTAAATCAAAAGCCTGGGCCCGCCAGAAGATCTGAGGAGTCTGGCGGGCCAAATAAACACTAAGAAATCTCCTCGACTGTTGCTGCCTGCCACACTATTCTGTGCTAACCAGAGCCTCTCCTTCTCAGCATTTATCGACTCAGGTTGTGAATGTAACCTTATCGATTCAAACCTCGTCCAGCAACTCCAAATTGAAACCATTCCCCTGACTCAGCCTCTCAATGTATCCGCTATTGACGGAAGAAGACTCCATCAAGTTACCCACCAAACTCAGCCCCTCGAGCTACTTCTGTCAGGTAACCACCAAGAGACTATAACATTTTTTGTTTTTCCCTCTGCATGTTCCCCGCTGGTGCTCGGTTTCGAATGGTTGGAGAAGCATAATCCTCACATTAACTGGACTAAACGTCACCTGGAATCATGGTCCATCTCATGCCACGAGACATGCCTTCGTTCTGCTGCCCCCTTGGTGGGGTCTCCTAGAGGTGGGGGGGAGATGGACTCTCCTGACCTTTCTTCAGTTCCCTCTGAGTACCATGATCTAGCCCCAGTCTTCAGTAAGGTCAGTGCGACGTCCCTACCTCCACACAGACCATACGATTGCGCCATTGAACTTTTACCTGGTGCTCCTTTACCTAGCAGTAGATTGTATAACATTTCTAAGCCCGAGAGAGAAACAATGGAAAAATACATAAACGAATCATTAGCTGCTGGAATAATTCGCCCTTCATCTTCTCCATTGGGCGCCGGGTTCTTCTTCGTGGGAAAGAAGGATGGTTCCCTGAGACCTTGTATTGACTACCGAGGTTTGAACCAGATCACTATTAAAAACAAATACCCACTGCCTCTTCTTGCCTCTGCTTTTGAGCCCGTACAGGGAGCTACTGTATTTTCTAAACTGGATTTAAGAAACGCTTATCATCTCCTTAGGATCCGTGAAGGCGACGAATGGAAAACTGCCTTCAAAACGCCCTTGGGCCAATTCGAATATCTCGTTATGCCCTTTGGTCTAACCAACGCTCCAGCCTGCTTCCAGGCCCTCGTTAACGATGTTCTAAGAGACTTTCTCAACGGGTTTGTTTTCGTGTACATTGATGACATTCTCATTTACTCCAAGGACCTCGAAGAACATAAGAAACATGTCCGTCTTGTTTTACAGAGACTGCTGGAGAACAAACTGTTCGTGAAAGCCGAGAAGTGTGAATTTCATCAACCTTCAGTCACCTTTTTGGGGTTTGTGCTCGAGGGCGGCCAGGTTAAACCATCCGAGGACAAGATTAAGGCAGCTTTAGACTGGCCAGTTCCAGAGAACCGCAAACAACTACAAAGGTTTCTGGGTTTTGCTAACTTCTATCGTCAATTTATCAGAAACTACAGCCAGACCGCCCTTCCATTAACTTCTCTGACCTCTGTCAAACGCAGTTTTCAGTGGACTCCCGAGGCTCAAGCAGCATTTGAAAAATTAAAGTCATTATTTTCCAGAGCACCAGTCCTCATGCAACCTGATCCAGCTAAGCAATTTATCCTTGAGGTGGATGCTTCAGATTCCGGTGTTGGAGCAGTCCCATCCCAGAGACTAGACTCAGATCAGAAGATACACCCCTGTGCTTTCTTTTCCCGTAGGCTTTCTTCCGCTGAGCAAAATTATGATGTGGGTGACCGAGAACTTCTGGCCATCAAACTGGCGCTGGAGGAATGGAGGCATTGGCTGGAGGGAGCTGAGCACCCGGTTCTTGTATGGACAGACCACAAGAACCTGGCTTACATCCAGTCAACCAAACAAGCTAATCCCCGCCAATCCAGGTGGTCAATCTTCTTTTCTCGGTTTAACCTAATCATCTCCTACAGACCCGGATCCAAGAATGTGAAGCCCGATTCTCTCTCTCGTCTCTACTCCGTCGATCATCCCGAGACACCTGAACCTGTTCTTCCGGCTACCTGTACAGTGGGAGTAGTCAATTGGGAAATAACTGACCTCATCAACTCAGCCCTGGCCACTGAACCCGATCCAGGTAACGGTCCCCCTAACCGTACCTATGTTCCATCTTCCGTCAGGTCCCGTCTCATCCAGTGGATGCATACCGCCAAATTCTCTGCTCATCCAGGAGTCAGTAGAACAGCAGCTCTCATCTCCAGACGCTTCTGGTGGCCAACTCTCCACAGGGACGTAAAGGAGTATGTGTTGGCTTGCCCCACATGTGCCCGTAACAAAGCCTCACACCAACCTCCTTCTGGCCTCCTTCAACCACTTCCTGTTCCCTCGCGTCCCTGGTCCCATATCGCCATCGATTTCGTCACCGGTCTCCCTGTCTCTCGAGGTATGTCCACCATATTCACTATTGTTGACCGATTCTCGAAGTCCTGCCATCTTATTCCCCTCAGAAAACTTCCCACGGCCTTCCAGACAGCCCAGCTTCTCATCAAGCATGTTTTCCGGTTACACGGCATTCCCCAAGAGATCCTCTCGGACAGAGACCCGCAATTCATCTCCCAGGTCTGGAAGGCTTTCTGTTCTGCTCTCGGCTGCAAACCCTCTCTCACCTCTGGTTAATTCAATTCAATTCAGTTTATTTATATAGCGCCAAATTCACAACACATGTCATCTCAAGGCACTTTACAGTTCAACCAGATCATACAGTCAAATTGATACAAAGTTTTCTATCTAAGGAAAACCAGTTGATTGCATTGACTCATTGACTCAAATACAATCCCCCACACTAAGCATGCTTGTAGCGACAGTGGAGAGGAAAAACTCCCTTTTAACAGGAAGAAACCTCCAGCAGAACCAGGCTCAGTGTGAGCGGCCATCTGCTGAGGCCGACTGGGGTTCAAGGAGACAGAAGCAGAGATACAAAAAGCAGCTGTAAAAGGCGGCCCCGTCCAGGAAACACACAGCCAGGCAGACGAGCTCCAAGGCAGCTCCCATGCCAGAGGACGAAGAGAGCACATCCACTCAGTCACGGTCAGAGAAACAGGACCACACTGGAAAACAGGCCGATCTCCAACATCTATTAACAAGGGTGTTGATAGAAGCAGCACAGCTGATGTTTTTTTTCCAGGATGACGTCACAGCCAAACAGGAACAGACGAGGCAAAGCTACTCTGAGGAAAAGCAGAGAGAGCAGAAGGTTAGAGATTGAACTAACAGATTCTGCAGAATAGGAGAACAGAGAGAGAATGAAGCAGAATGATGAAATGGGGGTCCCTATGTCCTCCAAAAGTCTAAGCCTATAGCAGCATAACTATAGAGATAGCTCAGGATAACCTGAGCCACCCTAACTATAAGCTTTATCAAAAATGAAAGTTTTAAGCCTAGCCTTAAAAGTAGACAGGGTGTCTGCCTCACGGACTAAAACTGGTAGTTGGTTCCACAGGAGAGGAGCCTGATAACTAAAAGATCTGCCTCCCATTCTACTTTTAGAAATTCTAGGAACCACTAGTAAACCTGCAGATTGAGAGCGAAGTGCTCTGTTAGGAACATAAGGAACAATCAGATCTCTGATATAAGATGGAGCTTGGCCATTTAAGGCTTTATATGTGAGAAGAAGGATTTTAAATTCTATTCTTGATTTAACAGGAAGCCAATGAAGAGAAGCCAGGATAGGAGAGATATGATCTCTCTTTTTTATTTTCATTAGAACTCTGGCTGCAGCATTTTGGATCAGCTGAAGGCTTTTAACTACAGTTTGTGGACTTCCTGATAGTAAAGAATTAGAATAGTCCAGCCTTGAAGTAACAAATGCATGGACTAGTTTCTCAGCATCACCCCTGGACAGGATATTTCTAATTTTTGCAATGTTCCTCAGATGAAAGAAGGAAATTCTAGAAACCTCTTTGATATGGGATTTAAATGACAGGTCCTGATCAAAAATAACACCAAGATTTTTTACTTTATTATCTGAAATCAGTTTAATCCCATCCAAATGAAGTGACTGGCTAATCAGTTTCTTTTTCAGAGACTCTGGTCCAAAGACTATAACTTCTGTTTTGTCTGCATTCAGAAGCAGAAAGTTAAGAGTCATCCAGGTTTTTATGTCTTCAAGACATGCCTGTAATCTATGTAATGGGTTAGCTTCATCTGGATTTATAGACAGATATAGCTGGGTATCATCAGCATAACAGTGGAAATTAATCCCATGCTGTCTAATAATTCTACCAATTGGGAGCATGTATAAAGTAAAGAGAATTGGTCCTAGCACTGATCCCTGTGGTACTCCACAGGTAACCTTTGAGCGTGTTGAAGATCTATCATTAACATGAACAAACTGAATTCGATCAGATAGATAAGATTTAAACCAGTCTAGTGCTGTTCCTTTAATTCCAACAAAATATTCAAGTCTTTCTAAAAGAATATTATGGTCAACTGTATCAAATGCAGCACTAAGATCCAACAGGACGAGCACAGATACAAGTCCATTATCTGAGGCCATGAGAATATCATTAGTGACTTTCACCAGAGCTGTTTCAGTGCTATGATGAGCTCTAAAGCCAGACTGAAACTCTTCAAAAAGTTCATTATGGTGGAAGTGATCGCAAACTTGTTTGGCAACTACTTTCTCAAGAATTTTGGATAAGAAAGGAAGATTGGATATAGGTCTATAATTGACCAAGTCATCTGGGTCAAGAGACGGTTTCTTAAGCAGAGGTTTAATTACAGCAATCTTAAAAGCTTTAGGTACATATCCCTGTAACAGAGATAGATTAATCACATCTAAAATGGAGGAGGAGATCAAAGGGAATACCTCCTTAAATAACCTGGTTGGAACTGGATCTAACATACAAGTTGAAGGCTTAGATGAAGACAATAATTTTGCTAATTCAGAGAGTTCAACTGGATCAAAGCAGTCTAAACCCGGTTCAGATTCCATGACTACCTCAGGTACAATCGCGGATAGAGGAGTGCTTATGATCTTATTTTTAATAAGATCAATCTTATTTATAAAGAATCCCATAAAATCATTGCTGCTAAGAGCAGGTGGAATGGACGGTTCAACAGAGCTATGGCTCTGGGTGAGTTTGGCAACTGTATTAAAAAGAAATCTAGGATTATTCTTATTCTCCTCTATTAATGAGGAGAAGTATGCTGCTCTTGCTTTACAAAGGGTCCTCTTATACAGCAGTAAACCATTTTTCCAGACTAGGAAGGACTCTCGCAGGCCTGTGGAGCGATATTTTCTCTCCAGTTTCCTAGCATTTTGCTTCAAAGTACGCAGCTCTGCATTAAACCAAGGAGCAAGCTTTCTATTTTTAACGGTTTTCATTTTCAAAGGAGCTGCGTTGTCTAAGGCAATACGCAGAGAACTAGCAACCCCATCAACAAAATCATCAACCTGTGAAGGGGAATAAGCTAAGCTTTTGCACTCTGCAGCACTGCTCAGTGACACAGAGCAGAGAGAAAGTGAAGCAGATTCTTTAAAATTTATAACTGCACTATCTGATAAAGATCTACTAAAATTGAACCTTCTTTTGGGGGAGGAGAACTCTGTTAAAGTAATCCTGAAGGTTATTAGAAAGTGGTCAGAGAGGACAGGGTTGTGAGGAAATACTGTTATTTCTTCACATTCTATGCCGTATGTCAGCACAAGATCCAAAGTATGAAGATGAGAATGCGTGGGACTATTCACATTTTGAACAAAGCCAATAGTGTCTAAGATAGCATTAAAGGCTGCTCTTAAGCTATCGCCTTCAATGTCAGCATGGATGTTAAAATCTCCCACTATGATGACCCTGTCAGTATTTAATACCAAATCAGAAAGGAACTCTGAAAACTCATCTAAAAATTCAGAGTAAGGACCTGGTGTACGATACAAAGTTACAAAAAGAAGAGGTTTTCTTGCCTTGAAATTTGGATCAGGGAAATTAAGGGTTAAATGTTCAAAAGAGTTGTAGGTATTAATTGTTTTGGGAGTAATCAGTAAGTCAGACTGGAAGATTGTTGCTACTCCTCCTCCTCGCCCAGAACTTCTGGGGATATGAAAATTTAAATAGCTTGAAGGAGTTGCCTCATTTATGCTCACATAATCCTCTTGCTGCAGCCAGGTTTCTGTAAGGCAAAACAAGTCAATGTGATTATCACAAATCAAGTCATTAACTAGTAGACTTTTAGAGGAAAGCGATCTTATGTTAAACAGACCGCATTTAATTGTTTTAACTTTTTCCCCAATTGGAGTTATTTTGATTTTAATTAGATTATCATGATTTACTCCTTTGGGAATCTTTGCTAATTTATTAGATTTTGGTCGTGGGCAAGACACTGTCTGGATGGAGTAAAGAGTGGGTAACAGTAGAGAAGCTGCAGAGATGTGTGTTAAACTACAACTCTGCTTCCTGGTCTGCACCCTGGGTGGTCAGGGTTTTGGAGGACTAATAAATGTGGCCAGATTCCTAGAAAGAAGAGCTGCACCATCCAAAGTGGGATGGATGCCGTCTCTCCGAATCAGACCAGGCTTTCCCCAAAAGGATTGCCAATTATTAATGTAGCCCATGTTGTTTTCAGGGCACCACCTAGACAACCAGCGGTTGAATGACGACATGCGGCTAAACATGTCATCACTGGTCAGATCAGGGAGGGGACCAGAGAAAATTACGGAGTCCGACATTACCACCCCCAATCGAATGGTCAGACTGAGCGTATGAATCAGCAATTGCACTGCAAAAAATATAAATCTCAATAAGTTATTTTTTCTTAAAATAAGTGTGTTTTTCCTTGATTTGAGGAGGTAAGTAAGACACTTTGCCAATGGAACAAGACAATTTCCTTTTAAAATAAGAAAAAACTATTTTATCGTCTTATTTCAAGTAAATATTATCTAACTATCTTATTTTAAGAGTGAAAATACTCATTCCATTGGCAAATCATCTTATTTACCTGCTCAAATTAAGGCTAAATATACTTAATTTAAGCCATTTTTTACTTATTTCTGGATTGTTTTTGCAGTGTGGAATCCACCCTTCGCTGCCTCACGTCGAACAACCCCGTGGACTGGAGCCAATTTCTTCCATGGATAGAAGACGCCCATAACTCCCTCAGATCTGCATCCACTGGACAATCCCCTTTTCAGGTCAGTCTCGGCTATCAACCACCTCTTTTTCCCGCAGACGAGAGAGAGATTTCGGTGCAGTCCGTCAACCATCACATCCGCTGTTGCCAAAGGATCTGGAGGGAGACCATCGCCACTCTCAACCAGTTTACAGAATCCACTAAGTGCTTCGCCGACGCCAGGAGACGCCCAGCCCCTGAGTACTCCGAAGGCCAGGAGGTATGGCTGTCCAAAGGGGATGTCTCGAAAACTCTCCCCTAGATTCATCGGACCCTACAGGATCACCCGAGTCATCAATCCTTCAGCCGTCCGTCTCCAATTACCTCAGTCCCTCCGGATCCACCCCACCTTCCACGTGTCTCAGATCAAGCCTGTCTCCTCGAGCCCTCTGTGCCCACCGTCCGACTCCCCACCACCCGCCCTGGAGGTCGATGGACATCCGGCCTTCACGGTTCGTCGCATTGTGGACTCCCGTCGACGAGGTCGCGGATGGCAGTACCTCGTCGACTGGGAGGGCTACGGACCGGAGGATCGCCAGTGGGTTCCAGGCTCATACATCCTCGATCCGGCCCTTATCGAGGAGTACGAGCGTTCCTGCCCATCAACCTCTTCCGGACCGCCAAGGGGCGGTCGTTGAGGGGGGGGTACTGTTGGGAGCTGGAGAAATTCCACCTTTCTCCAGCAGAGTCCGCCGCGGATCCTCTGAGGGAGCCTCCTGCACAGCTGCAGCTCGTCAAGCAGCTGCAGCTCGTCAAGATCATCAGAGGATCCACTACTTAAGCTGTCTTCAGACCTTGCCTCAACGCCGCAGTGTTGTTCCAGTTGGTCAGCGCTTAAGCCTAGATCCTCAGAGTAATTCGATGACTTTGAATCCAGCTAGGATTCTAACCCCTGTGTCTGTTTTCCAGGAAACCTGTGCCTCCTCTGTGAAAGCTCTAGAAGAGCTAACCTGCCGAGCCGACCCTCTGAGCCAAACCTGAAGATTCACAGAGAACCTCCAAGCAGCTCTGGACTAGAGCTGGGAAACCCAAAGCAAAGGTCTGTTCTAATTAGACGTGAGACGCTGAAGCAGCTAACGGACTCTGCTGATGAACTCTTCTCCAGAACCAACAGTGACTCTCCCAAAGCTAACCTCAAGAACCCTCAAGGTACAATCTGTGAACGTCTGGAAATCAAACCTCTTTTGGCAACGCTAACTGAACTGTCTCTCACGCAGACTCCGGTGAACCAGAATCCAGGCCCCGAACCAAAACCCGTATATTCAGTGTGCTTGTGCATTAATAAAACTGTTAAACTTTCATCCTTGTGTCCGTCAGTGGTGTTCTGCATTCTTGGGTCGCTTTCAGTGAACCCATCATGACAAACATGATGGAATAACATAAAATCAAGGGTCCAATGTAAAAAAATAAACGGCGTTCCCCTTTAAGTCCACTTTGGCTCAAACAATGATGGATGGTGCCATCTGATATTGATGTTCCTTGAGCTTGAAGTTGACCTTTAATCTCTTTCCAATTTTTGTTGGGGCTTTTTTGTTAACATTTATATCATCATGTTTCCGATTTATCATCAGTTTTTCCTCCTGCAGCTACATCCAGGGAGGTTGGCTACAGTGCATGGCTCATACATTTCTAAATGATACGTGCAGCTGTAGTCACGGGAAAATCAAGCTGCTCAAAGACAATCTTATAGTCTTTAACATAGTTGTTAGGGATGAACCGAAAATTCAGCCATAGAACATTTTCAGTTAAAAATGTCTGAAAAGTAAATTTTTTTTTGTCTAATAGACATTTAATGCCGAAACAACACGGCCAAAACTTGCGATGAGGTGACAACCAGCACATCCAGTAGAGGTTAAAGGGATCTCAACCAAACAGCAGCAACTTTCCTGCATGCAGAAAAGTTGTTGAGCATGTGAAGGAAAGGACTGAATTTTTAAACACTGTATATCATTCTCACTGTGCTCAGGTCAGTGGCCCAAAAATGATGCCATAGAAATCCAAACTTCCCCATCACCATTCTGAATATGAGAAGAATGCGACATGGTAAAGGGGAAACTGACAGCAAATGTGTCCGCTCCGTCTGTGGAGGACATGTTTGAAAAGGCAAGAACGTTTTCCAGTGACTCTGCCGAGAATAAAAATGGCAGTGGTATATAAACATTTTGATACATTTATAATTGATTTATTGAAATGCCTTGATTTTAGTTAGAGTTTAGTACAAATCGTAGCCAATAATGCTGTGGTTCTTTTTGACATAATTATTTCTCTCTGTATTTAAGGTTTTTGATCTTGATTTCCTCATTTTTTGAGAATTAATTTTCGGTGCATGCCTAATACTTATCTTTCTAATCTCCTTAAACATCTCTTTTAGTTGAAGCATGGTTGAAAAGCAATGTCTAAATTTCATTTGTTCATTTTCATAGAATTGTTTTCTATTATTACTTTTGTCAGATTCGAGTTATGTCTGTGACCATTGCGGCTTTTCCTTTCATTCAACTAGAGGTGCCTAGAATTTTGTCCGCGTGTGTGTATGTGTTTTCTTTATTTCTCACAGAGGAATTCAACCCGGACATGAATACACACGGGTGAACACACTCCTACCATTAGAGAACAGAAAAGGTGTTGCTACTTGCTGCAAAACACGCAAAAATGTCGGCCTTTTTTCCAAATGCAAAGCAATAACTCTCTGACTACTTATCTGTGCTTCAGGCCCTGCCCCGTACAAACAGCAGAATTCGACACATTGACACGTTATGAGCCAGATTGGCTCTCAGATGGAAACTTTCCCCGGTAAGCAAGAATGAAAACATATATAATAGCTAAAGATAGAAAGATGGAGAACTAATAACCTTTGACACCTTTCCACTTAAAGGAATAGTACACCCAAAACATGATTAGCCTTCATTTTCTACTCACCCCCATGCTGAACAACACTCTGGAGTACTTTTTTGATATCTCAAATGCATCTGGAGATCTGGGAGGCTTCTTGCTGTCTGCTGACATTCAAATGATGGAGGTCTATGGCGTCCGAGACAGAAAGGTCCATAAAAGTCCACAAAAAACGTGTCAATATTCCTCCATACTGCTCGTCCAATGTATTCCAAGTGTCCTGAGTGGGTAGCACCAAGAATTTACTCGAAACAAAGTCATTTAGAATGTTTTTAGAGCATAAACAGTAGTGTATAGGATTTCCTGAAAGCGCGCGCCTGCGCGATCACGACGCTACGGAAGCCGGCAGACCAAACCAGCGCATTCAGCTCGGCAAAGAACTCATGCTCTTCCTCAACACTGAAGTCCTCAGACATTTTTCTTTCGTTGTTTCTTTCTTTGCACAGGTAAACAGCACATTTCTTCTTCTACGCTTGCATTATCGACAGAGCAGACGCTGAATGCGCACTTTCATCTGGTTTGGTCTGCCGGCTTCCGTAGCGTCATGAACGCGCCGGCGCGCGCTTTCAGGAAATCCTATACACTACTGTTTATGCTCTAAAAACATTCTAAATGACTTCGTTTCGAGTAAATTCTGGACGCTACCCACTCAAGACACTTGGAATACATTGGACGAGCAGTATGGAGGAATATTGACACGTTTTTTGTGGACTTTTATGGACCTTTCTGCCTCGGGCGCCATAGACCTCCATTATTTGAATGTCAGCAGACAGCAAGAAGCCTCCCAGATCTCCAGATGCATTTGAGATATCAAAAAAGTACTCCAGAGTGTTGTTCAGCATGGGGGTGAGTAGAAAATGAAGGCTAATCATGTTTTGGGTGTACTATTCCTTTAAAGCAATTATTTGTTACATTGCCATAGAAATCATGTCCTTCAGGTATTTGTAGTAGGAACAAAAACTTGGTATCCATCTGGTCAAATAATAAATGTGAACATTGTGAAGATGAACCATACCTGATCAAATTCCTTACTGAGGCCAAAATCTGTGAGAACAATGTGACCATTTGAATCCAGTAGAATATTCTCCAGCTTTAGATCCCGATAGACAATACCCAGCTGCAAGAAGGCAACAGAAAAGCACAGGTTAAACAGACGGCAGCGGGATATTTCTTTTTAGATTAAAAAGCAGAGGATACCTTATGTAGATGCTCTAGCGCCAGGACAATTTCCCCGCTGTACAAGGCTACTTCTTGCTCCTTAAATCGCACCCTTTGCACCAAGTGTGTGAAAAGTTCCCCCCCGTTTACATAATCTATGATATGAGAAAGCGTATGTTATTTACATGAAACCAGACAGAAAATAAACAGGACTTTACAGACAGTTCAGCCTCACGTGTCCTAACCAAGAATGAGGTGCAGCTTGGTGTCAGTCTGAAAGGCATAGTGGAGCGTGACGAGGAAGGGAGACTGGCGGATGTGCTCCAGCACTTGCCGCTCCGTTCGTGTGTGTTCAGCCGTCTTTGCTTTCTGCACAATGGTGGCTTTCTTTAAAACCTTCATGGCGTACAGCTTCCCGGCATCGTGGCCGCTCACTTTTCTAACCAAGAACACCTTCCCGTATGCTGGTGGAGAAATTAAAAAAATAGGGCAAAGTTCAGGTCAAAGGCATAGCAGAAATGGTTTCTATGACCCACCTATTCTTAGGAAAAGTATCATTTGCAGGATTTATAAGGTAAATATTTACTGCCTGTCCTTTTCGTGCTGCAGTAAGATGCCCTTTTTAAACATTCAGCAAAAGGCGGGACAGAATTGCCGCCTTAATAAAGGAGCAAAATCAACATCTTTATAAACAAGGAGTGCTGGTGTTGTTGTCCTTGCAGCCATAGAAACAGATCATTTGGTTTCTTTGATTCTGTGTCAAGGAAAACTTTAAAATCAATTATTCAAGAAGCTCCACAGAGCCTTCATTAATTAGTGTGAATCAAAAAGAAGAGTCTGCTGCTTTAGAGTTGATTTCTGTGTGACTTTGAGGCAGTTCTACTCACCTCCTGTGCCCAGCACCTTTAGTAGCTCGAAGTTTTCGATACCAACCCTCTCAATATGGCCTGTCAAGTTGGCTGGGGAGAAAGAAGAACATTAAAAAACAATTATTAACTGATTAAACACAAACTAACATTCAATACAGCGCCTATAAGTTGGAAACAAACTACTGTAACTAAATGCAAAAAATCAGCAAGTCATATTAGATAAGTTACCAAGTTCCAACACGTTCATAATATAAATGTTGGAGGATCCTGCCTTAACATTTTAGAGTTCCCAGTTGGTCGAGTTTATTTTTAAATCAGAAATACTTCAAGTGGCTGAATGTATTTTTGATATTTCCGGTAAAGAATAAAAAAGCCGTTTTTCTGTTCATGGAAAGTTTAGGTAGGGCTGGAAAGTATAAAAAATATGTATTAAAGTATTAAAAATCAGTTTCCAATTTCTTCCTGACAAAACTGTTTAATCGTTTTCTATCATTTAAATTTGATGATAACAAATGACAAATGATATACATTTCTTCTAAAAACTAGCTCTTATTTCAATCAACCCCTCAGGGTAGGCACCTTGCTTTAAAGGGCAGCGAAATTTACGCAATTTAATACAATCATATTTCACAACCAATAATAAAAAGACACTAAATGTTTGCAGCTGGTGATATTGCAGTACACAGTGAGCTAGGTTATCATTAATGAAGAGACATCTAAGAACAAAAAGTGATGAACTGATTTCACTCTAAGCAACTGAAGGCAAAGAAATGGATTGGTACAGATTTTCCAAATATTTAAATTTCATAACATTTAATAGAAAATTCCATTTACTGAATAACTACATTGCTGATTACTGAAGCAATGATTGAAGTGAATGAGAGAAGCCATTGGGGACCTCAGCAGCTTTCTCGTTAATGTCTCCATTACTCAACATATAGAAAGATATATGAGAAGGAGATCTAAGACTTAAATTGAACTTTATGACCAACATATAAACTACTCTGTGTTGTGGTAAACACAGCATATTACCCAGAAGACATCACCCTCATAGCAAATATCAGCATCAGGCTGTAGAAATGCTTTTCTTCACCTCAGACATGAAGCAGGTCAGAGTAAATGGGAAGATGAGTGGAGCGTAGGGTTGGGAATTGAAAAGATTTTCACGATTCCGATTCCCTTTTCGATTCTATGAAACGATTCGATTCTTTATCGATTCTTTTTTCGATTCCAATTTGGGGGAAAAAGGAGAACAAACAGTTTGATTATCAGCATCAACTTTGTTTACTTAACTATTGCACAATCTTACAAACTCAACAAGATCAAGATGTCCACAGGAAATGTGAAACTGGAGTAACATCTGTGTTTAAAGGAAAAATGAATAAAAGAACAAACTTAATAACCAACAATGTCTAATAACAAATGATGGGATAATAACCTATTTTAAATAACAAAAAATACTAATTATAAAACAGTAGTAGCCGGAAAATTAACAGTTCTTTTGCAGAAAGATGAGCATATCTGCTTCATCTGGAAGGATACAGGATCTTTCAGCGCTTAAGGCATCTCCAGCCGTGGAGAACACCCTCTCAGATGGGGTGGAGGAAGCCTGCACACAGAGGTAGTTTTCAGCCAGTCCAGATAGCAAGGGCAGCGTATCTTGCTTGTTCCACCACCACAGTGTGGCGCTATCCCTGCAGGGGATGGAGGGCAAGCTTTTATAGAGGTGGATTTCCTGATCCACCCTCTGGGCTAAGGAAAGACGGGGCTTTGATTCACAAAGTGACCGCAGCTCGTTGTCTTCCTCCTCGAATAGTTCTTCCAAATTGCGTAACTTGCGTAACTTGCGTAAAAAACGTGACGTAAGTCGTGCTCCCCAGAGCCGGCGCTCTAGGCTCTGGTGCTGCGGGAATCGCAAAAAGAATCATTCAGCGAGCTGCCAAACGATGCCATGGAATCGGATAATATGGAACCGGTTCTGAACAGGAACCGGTTTTCGATTCCCATCCCTAGTGGAGCGAGATAATGAAAGAAGCGTAAAGGCAGAGCTGCATTGGAATAGTTTTATTGAGGAACAGTTGAGTATTAGTTTATAACTAAATCCAATTACTTAAAAACTAATGATCATAATAGGGCTGTGCGATTTCACCAAAAATAAATAAATTAAAAAGCTCAATTGTGATTTTTTTCTGACCAAAACTAGCGAATTTACTGCAGTTTTCTTTTGCACTGAATAAAGGATATAGATAAAGATATTTTCTCTGGTCCCCTCCCTGATCTGACCAGTGATGACATGTTTAGCCGCATGTCGTCATTCAATCGCTGGTTGTCTAGGTGGTGCCCTGAAAACAACGTGGGCTACATTAATAATTGGCAATCCTTTTGGGGAAAGCCTGGTCTGATTCGGAGAGACGGCATCCATCCCACTTTGGATGGTGCAGCTCTTCTTTCTAGGAATCTGGCCACATTTATTAGTCCTCCAAAACCCTGACCACCCAGGGTGCAGACCAGGAAGCAGAGTTGTAGTTTAACACACATCTCTGCAGCTTCTCTACTGTTACCCACTCTTTACTCCATCCAGACAGTGTCTTGCCCACGACCAAAATCTAATAAATTAGCAAAGATTCCCAAAGGAGTAAATCATGATAATCTAATTAAAATCAAAATAACTCCAATTGGGGAAAAAGTTAAAACAATTAAATGCGGTCTGTTTAACATAAGATCGCTTTCCTCTAAAAGTCTACTAGTTAATGACTTGATTTGTGATAATCACATTGACTTGTTTTGCCTTACAGAAACCTGGCTGCAGCAAGAGGATTATGTGAGCATAAATGAGGCAACTCCTTCAAGCTATTTAAATTTTCACATCCCCAGAAGTTCTGGGCGAGGAGGAGGAGTAGCAACAATCTTCGAGTCTGACTTACTGATTACTCCCAAAACAATTAATTCCTACAACTCTTTTGAACATTTAACCCTTAATTTCCCTGATCCAAATTTCAAGGCAAGAAAACCTCTTCTTTTTGTAACTTTGTATCGTCCACCAGGTCCTTACTCTGAATTTTTAGATGAGTTTTCAGAGTTCCTTTCTGATTTGGTATTAAATACTGACAGGGTCATCATAGTGGGAGATTTTAACATCCATGCTGACATTGAAGGCGATAGCTTAAGAGCAGCCTTTAATGCTATCTTAGACACTATTGGCTTTGTTCAAAATGTGAATAGTCCCACGCATTCTCATCTTCATACTTTGGATCTTGTGCTGACATACGGCATAGAATGTGAAGAAATAACAGTATTTCCTCACAACCCTGTCCTCTCTGACCACTTTCTAATAACCTTCAGGATTACTTTAACAGAGTTCTCCTCCCCCAAAAGAAGGTTCAATTTTAGTAGATCTTTATCAGATAGTGCAGTTATAAATTTTAAAGAATCTGCTTCACTTTCTCTCTGCTCTGTGTCACTGAGCAGTGCTGCAGAGTGCAAAAGCTTAGCTTATTCCCCTTCACAGGTTGATGATTTTGTTGAGGGGGTTGCTAGTTCTCTGCGTATTGCCTTAGACAACGCAGCTCCTTTGAAAATGAAAACCGTTAAAAATAGAAAGCTTGCTCCTTGGTTTAATGCAGA
The DNA here is from genome assembly GCF_016077235.1 of Cyprinodon tularosa. Taxonomy (NCBI): domain Eukaryota; kingdom Metazoa; phylum Chordata; class Actinopteri; order Cyprinodontiformes; family Cyprinodontidae; genus Cyprinodon; species Cyprinodon tularosa. The sequence goes on along the minus strand of NW_024039036.1, from coordinate 37,494 downwards.
GCTGCGTACTTTTAAGCAAAATGCTAGGAAACTGGAGAGAAAATATCGCTCCACAGGCCTGCGAGAGTCCTTCCTAGTCTGGAAAAATGGTTTACTGCTGTATAAGAGGACCCTTTGTAAAGCAAGAGCAGCATACTTCTCCTCATTAATAGAGGAGAATAAGAATAATCCTAGATTTCTTTTTAATACAGTTGCCAAACTCACCCAGAGCCATAGCTCTGTTGAACCGTCCATTCCACCTGCTCTTAGCAGCAATGATTTTATGGGATTCTTTATAAATAAGATTGATCTTATTAAAAATAAGATCATAAGCACTCCTCTATCCGCGATTGTACCTGAGGTAGTCATGGAATCTGAACCGGGTTTAGACTGCTTTGATCCAGTTGAACTCTCTGAATTAGCAAAATTATTGTCTTCATCTAAGCCTTCAACTTGTATGTTAGATCCAGTTCCAACCAGGTTATTTAAGGAGGTATTCCCTTTGATCTCCTCCTCCATTTTAGATGTGATTAATCTATCTCTGTTACAGGGATATGTACCTAAAGCTTTTAAGATTGCTGTAATTAAACCTCTGCTTAAGAAACCGTCTCTTGACCCAGATGACTTGGTCAATTATAGACCTATATCCAATCTTCCTTTCTTATCCAAAATTCTTGAGAAAGTAGTTGCCAAACAAGTTTGCGATCACTTCCACCATAATGAACTTTTTGAAGAGTTTCAGTCTGGCTTTAGAGCTCATCATAGCACTGAAACAGCTCTGGTGAAAGTCACTAATGATATTCTCATGGCCTCAGATAATGGACTTGTATCTGTGCTCGTCCTGTTGGATCTTAGTGCTGCATTTGATACAGTTGACCATAATATTCTTTTAGAAAGACTTGAATATTTTGTTGGAATTAAAGGAACAGCACTAGACTGGTTTAAATCTTATCTATCTGATCGAATTCAGTTTGTTCATGTTAATGATAGATCTTCAACACGCTCAAAGGTTACCTGTGGAGTACCACAGGGATCAGTGCTAGGACCAATTCTCTTTACTTTATACATGCTCCCAATTGGTAGAATTATTAGACAGCATGGGATTAATTTCCACTGTTATGCTGATGATACCCAGCTATATCTGTCTATAAATCCAGATGAAGCTAACCCATTACATAGATTACAGGCATGTCTTGAAGACATAAAAACCTGGATGACTCTTAATTTTCTGCTTCTGAATGCAGACAAAACAGAAGTTATAGTCTTTGGACCAGAGTCTCTGAAAAAGAAACTGATTAGCCAGTCACTTCATTTGGATGGGATTAAACTGATTTCAAATAATAAAGTAAAAAATCTTGGTGTTATTTTTGATCAGGACCTGTCATTTAAATCCCATATCAAAGAGGTTTCTAGAATTTCCTTCTTTCATCTGAGGAACATTGCAAAAATTAGAAATATCCTGTCCAGGGGTGATGCTGAGAAACTAGTCCATGCATTTGTTACTTCAAGGCTGGACTATTGTAATTCTTTACTATCAGGAAGTCCACAAACTGTAGTTAAAAGCCTTCAGCTGATCCAAAATGCTGCAGCCAGAGTTCTAATGAAAATGAAAAAGAGAGATCATATCTCTCCTATCCTGGCTTCTCTTCATTGGCTTCCTGTTAAATCAAGAATAGAATTTAAAATCCTCCTTCTCACATATAAAGCCTTAAATGGCCAAGCTCCATCTTATATCAGAGATCTGATTGTTCCTTATGTTCCTAACAGAGCACTTCGCTCTCAATCTGCAGGTTTACTAGTGGTTCCTAGAATTTCTAAAAGTAGAATGGGAGGCAGATCTTTTAGTTATCAGGCTCCTCTCCTGTGGAACCAACTACCAGTTTTAGTCCGTGAGGCAGACACCCTGTCTACTTTTAAGGCTAGGCTTAAAACTTTCATTTTTGATAAAGCTTATAGTTAGGGTGGCTCAGGTTATCCTGAGCTATCTCTATAGTTATGCTGCTATAGGCTTAGACTTTTGGAGGACATAGGGACCCCCATTTCATCATTCTGCTTCATTCTCTCTCTGTTCTCCTATTCTGCAGAATCTGTTAGTTCAATCTCTAACCTTCTGCTCTCTCTGCTTTTCCTCAGAGTAGCTTTGCCTCGTCTGTTCCTGTTTGGCTGTGACGTCATCCTGGAAAAAACATCAGCTGTGCTGCTTCTATCAACACCCTTGTTAATAGATGTTGGAGATCGGCCTGTTTTCCAGTGTGGTCCTGTTTCTCTGACCGTGACTGAGTGGATGTGCTCTCTTCGTCCTCTGGCATGGGAGCTGCCTTGGAGCTCGTCTGCCTGGCTGTGTGTTTCCTGGACGGGGCCGCCTTTTACAGCTGCTTTTTGTATCTCTGCTTCTGTCTCCTTGAACCCCAGTCGGCCTCGGCAGATGGCCGCTCACACTGAGCCTGGTTCTGCTGGAGGTTTCTTCCTGTTAAAAGGGAGTTTTTCCTCTCCACTGTCGCTACAAGCATGCTTAGTGTGGGGGATTGTATTTGAGTCAATGAGTCAATGCAATCAACTGGTTTTCCTTAGATAGAAAACTTTGTATCAATTTGACTGTATGATCTGGTTGAACTGTAAAATGCCTTGAGATGACATGTGTTGTGAATTTGGCGCTATATAAATAAACTGAATTGAATTGAATTGAGATATTCGGCTCCCGGGTTTCATTGCTATTTTTTTTTTTTTATTCTTTATTTAACCTTTATTGATACAGGTCATCTCACTGAGAGTCAAGATCTAACTTTTGAGCGACATATATGAAAAAAAAACACAAACAAAAAAATTTGAGAAAATAAGCAAAATACATAAAATACAGCAACAAAACATAAAACATTTGACTCCATCAAACAGGCTGAAGGAAGGAAGGAAGGAAGGAAGGAAGGAAGGAACGAAGGAAGGAACGAAGGAACGAAGGAACGAACAATGGAATGAACAAACGAAGGAAGGAAGGAAGCAAGGAAGGAAGGAAGGAAGGAACAAACGATGGAATGAACAAAGGAAGGAAGGAAGGAAGGAAGGAAGGAAGGAAGGAAGGAACAAACAAAGAAATGAACAAACGAAGGAATGAACAAACGATGGAATGAACAAACGAAGGAAGGAACAAACGATGGAAGGAACAAACGAAGGAAGGAAGGAAGGAAGGAAGGAAGGAAGGAAGGAAGGAAGGAAGGAAGGAAGGAAGGAAGGAAGGAAGGAAGGAAGGAAGGAAGGAACAAACAAAGAAATGAACAAACGAAGGAATGAACAAACGATGGAATGAACAAACGAAGGAAGGAACAAACGATGGAAGGAACAAACGAAGGAAGGAAGGAAGGAAGGAAGGAAGGAAGGAAGGAAGGAAGGAAGGAAGGAAGGAAGGAAGGAAGGAAGGAAGGAAGGAACAAACGTAGGAAGGAAGGAAGGAAGGAAGGAAGGAAGGAAGGAAGGAAGGAAGGAAGGAAGGAAGGAAGGAAGGAAGGAAGGAAGGAAGGAAGGAAGGAAGGAAGGAAGGAAGGAAGGAAGGAACAAACAAAGAAATGAACAAACGAAGGAATGAACAAACGATGGAAGGAACAAACGATGGAAGGAACAAACGAAGGAAGGAAGGAAGGAAGGAAGGAAGGAAGGAATGAACAAACGAAGGAAGGAAGGAAGGAAGGAATGAAGGAATGAACAAACGAAGGAAGGAAGGAAGGAAGGAAGGAACGAACGAACGAACGAAGGAAGGAATGAAGGAATGAACAAACGAAGGAAGGAAGGAAGGAAGGAAGGAAGGAAGGAAGGAAGGAAGGAAGGAAGGAAGGAAGGAAGGAAGGAAGGAAGGAAGGAAGGAAGGAAGGAAGGAAGGAAGGAAGGAAGGAAGGACAGCTTACAGCATGGCCTTCAGGAAGAGGTGGAGACTATTTTTACCCATGTTGTTTACATAGATTGAAAAGAGAGTTGGACCTAAAATGAAACCATGTGGCAAACATCTGTGATGTTTAAGTAATCTGATGACAGACCAATGCAATTTGACGGATAACCCATGACCTTTCATGTTCTCTTTTTAAGAGCCTATTGTCAGGGGATTGTACTTTTGTGGAGAAAAGTCCTTACTTCCAGCTAGCGGGCCTAGATCGGATCGCTAGTTTAAACTTGTTTAAACTAGCTTTGTTTGTCTCAACATGTGAAAAGGTTTGAGGGTCATGTTTGGTCTTGCAAGGCATCTCATTAAGAATTGCTGTTAAGTAATTCTTGATAATATTGAGAAAATCGAGCAGTACAAGCAAGAGGACCAGTTAAACTGACTAGAAATCCAGTGGCATATAGGCTGTACACTAACAATTACTCTAAAGTAAAACAAAAACAAAACAAATAGAGAAAGGCCTCAATTATCGCTGTTGAACCGTGTACCACATATCATAAAGCAAAAAACAATCCTATATGCAAATACAGGCAAAAATGCTGGCTTAGATAGCTAAAGGTCATCAATGCAAGGCAGGTTTATTTGTATAGGACACTGTAGCAGCAACACAATTCAAAGTGCATAAGTTCATAGCAGAGACATAAATGAAGGCATAGAAAAGTTGGACTATGAGCTAAAAATCAATAGTGTTTACTTTTGCGGTTTAAAAAGAAATCAGGGTCTTAGCAACACTGCAGTTTTCTGGGTGGTTGTTTTAGATAAGTGGAGCACAAGAACTGAATGTTTTTCTTGTTTGCTTCCAATTTTAGGGATGGAGAACAGGTTTGAACCAAACGACCGGAGGGCTCTGAAGGGCTGATACAGCAACAAGTCTGTTACGTATTTTGCTGCTGAGCTATTTAGTGATTTATAGACTTTTAAAAGAGTTTTAAAGTCTATTCAGAGCTGCTCTGATGTGATCTAGTTTAGTATTTTTAACAAGGACGCAGATCAACTAGATCAGCTTTAGCTGTCTGATTGAACGTTTTAGGCAATCCTTCGCGGACACCTTTGCAATAATCAATTAGACAACAGATAAACGCATGGATGACTTTTTCCAAGATCCTGCTGAGACATTCATCCTTTAATCCCATCAAAGAGCTTCAGTGAATCCAGCAAACCACCTCCAGTTACTCTACACATCTTCCTTAGTCACAGCCTCCTAGTACAGCTGACTGAGCATGGCATGCTGTCAGATATGCATGCCCATTGTAGTGAATGCATTCCTTCTGTCTCACTGTTTGAAAATGGGCGACTGAACAATTGACCCAGCCAATTAGATTTTTTTTTTAAACTGACTTCCCTTCCCCCTTCTTTTTAGATGCAGGAATAAAAAGCACCATTTAAATATTTAAATGCATCATAACTTGTTCGAAAACAACAGTGCCGTCCTTCAAATTTGAGGTCAGGGATTCTGGTTGCATAACCTCCTTGTCAAGCTCGCCCTGCCAAGGCCAAGTTTGATTTTTGTGGTTATTAATAGACCGACAGAAACGTCCAACCAGAGCATGCTTTGCAGCGAGGTCAAGAGGAACGTCTTCAAATTACAGGAGGGGAAGGTTCTTAGAAAGACAAAAAAAAGTATATATAGAAGGCTGGTTCTCTAAAGGATCAACCAAAACAGAAATCTAGTAAATACCAGTTTTTATATATATATATGTATATATATATATATATATATATATATATATATATATATATATATATATATATATATATATATATATATATATATATATATATATATATATATATATATATATATATATGTGAAAATCTTGCTTAGAAATTGTAAGCTCTGAATACAACCACGTGTTTTTTTCACTTCCTTTTTAAGTTGTGGTCATTGTAGCTTTAATTTCAAATCAAGTGAAACACATTAAGCTGGGCTCACTGACAACTAGATACACTGCATGCTTCAGTCAGGACAGTAAAGGAGCAGATTCATGTTGCAGCTTGAACAGAAACACTGTCATTATAAAAGCGTTGCAACTCAAGAGTAAAACTTCAAGGTGCAGCTGCCTGCACTAAATGGCGGTAATCTGCACATGCATTACTGATATATGTCAATGCAATGTGTAATTAATCTGTGACTACTATTATTGTAAGCAGAAGGAACTGCAAGCTGCAAACACTTTGGACTGTTATAGCTCCTGCCTAACACCAAATGTCTGAAAAGTATTTCCCGCGCAATTCTCTTGGCATTAAGCTGGTTTCTGGTATCAGCCTAAGTCAGGTTTTAGAAAAAAGCTAGTTTCACAACTGATAACATTTCTACATCCTTCCAACTATCTCTGTCTGTATGCAACATAGAAGAACAAACTTTGATCCCTACTTAGTACACTGCAGCAACAGGCTAATAGAAGGCTACTCCACATCAAAATCAGCTTGTTGGAAATACCTCTGATGATGAGCAACATAAGAGGACAGAGTGTGGAGGCAATGCTGCAGTTTGAAAGCTCTAAGCAGCATTTCTGCTACCCTGCCAACTGCAGGTGGGACAACTGAGCAAAAAGTCCAATCATCAAACCTGCTGATTATACAGCTTTACTCAATAAAGATGGGAACTGCAAAAAAAATAGATAGTTATGGATAATATTCTGTGTGGTAGCAACTTTTAATTACAACGCTTAGATAATGTCTATGAATCAAAATGAACATAATTAAAGGAATAGTACACCCAAAACATGATTAGCCTTCATTTTCTACTCACCCCCATGCTGAACAACACTCTGGAGTACTTTTTTGATATCTCAAATGCATCTGGAGATCTGGGAGGCTTCTTGCTGTCTGTTGACATTCAAATAATGGAGGTCTGTGGCGCCCGAGGCAGAAAGGTCCATAAAAGTCCACAAAAAACGTGTCAATATTCCTCCATACTGCTCGTCCAATGTATTCCAAGTGTCCTGAGTGGGTAGCGTCCATAATTTACTCGAAACGAAGTCATTTAGAATGTTTTTAGAGCATAAACAGTAGTGTATAGGATTTCCTAAAAGCGCGTTCACGAGTCTACGGAAACCGCGGCAGACCAAACCAGACGAAAGTGCGCATTCAGCGTCTGCTCTGCCAATAATGCAAGCGTAGAAGAAGAAATGTGCTGTTTACCTGTGCAAAGAAAGAAACCACGAAAGAAAAATGTCTGAGGACTTCAGTGTTGAGGAAGAGCATGAGTTCTTTGCCGAGCTGAATGCGCTGGTTTGGTCTGCCGGCTTCCGTAGCGTCGTGATCGCGCAGGCGCGCGCTTTCAGGAAATCCTATACACTACTGTTTATGCTCTAAAAACATTCTAAATGACTTCGTTTCGAGTAAATTCTTGGTGCTACCCACTCAGGACACTTGGAATACATTGGACGAGCAGTATGGAGGAATATTGAAACGTTTTTTGTGGACTTTTATGGACCTTTCTGTCTCGGGCGCCATAGACCTCCATTATTTGAATGTCAGCAGACAGCAAGAAGCCTCCCAGATCTCCAGATGCATTTGAGATATCAAAAAAGTACTCCAGAGTGTTGTTCAGCATGGGGGTGAGTAGAAAATGAAGGCTAATCATGTTTTGGGTGTACTATTCCTTTAACGGGCTTTTTAGAAATATATCCAGTCACATGAAAACAACCCATCAATATACATCAGAGACAACTTTATCACACCTATATCTTGGATCAGTTGTTATAAACTTTGCCTATTCTAGTTATAAACACAATATTCTAGATAACAATTTACCTCAAAATGTTTATATTAACACTGTGAGTTACCAAGAAACCATGACATCATCTTACAGTTAATGTAATAGGACCATACCACCTTTTAACAAATGGCAAATGACATCACTACATACTAATTAATTGTAAAATAAATCCAACATAATTTACACTGAAGATGGAAGTGTTTGAGGCAACCATGACAGTAACAACTTTTATTTATTTATTGTATGTGTTGTTACTTGTTTAGACCTATTTCTGTGACAAGATAACAATGCACAAGATTAATGAAAACATATTTCTTATCTAATTTAACCTTAAGGTATATTATGTTTCAGATAAATATCAATTTTTTCACCATGAGTTGGCTTCATGATTAGTTACAGTGGAGCTTATAGGTGTAGTTATACTGTCTTAATCATTTAATTGAATAAAAATAACCCATTATTTGTGTCTTTGTACTTTAGTTGCTAATGCTAATTGCTAATACATAACAAGTTATATTGAAGGTGTTAAACTTAGTACAGTATTGATGCTTGCTCTGATACAAGTATCAGTTTAAGCTAATAGGAACACCGTGGTTAGCAGTTAGCTGCAGTTTTTAACCCGCATAGATAACCGTAGTTTGCATGAGTTTCAGCAGCGTTAACGGGACATCTTTAGTCTTTCTGCTATTTCCAAGTAACGTCGACGCTCGTGTTAGCGCTCACTTCAAACGCCCAACTGACAGTGACAGTTGACTCCTGCAAGCTAACCTGGAATCATTTCTCCTGTGACGTCTGTATACATTAAATATATACGTATATGACTCCAAATTACATTATACTGCGCTAAGTTTCAGCAGGCTGACAGTTTACTTACCATGTTTCAGCTCATGTTTCACAGTAAACAGGTCACCTTCTCTGGAAGATCCCTCCATTGGGGATGGCATTGTAATTTCGTGTCCCTATTATGTTCAGAGGAGATTAGGCTCGTCTTTCAGACTGGTTTGTGGAATTATCATGCAAAAGCAGAAAAGAGTCGCCCACGGTGAGCTTGACGGATAAATAAGTCTATATATTTTATCTTTTTTTTTTCTGTAAGCCCCGGCCGCGGGGAAGCTCTGGAGGAAGCACTTGCGTCTTCTAGCAGCAACTAACCACGACCACTACCTTCCCAATGAGACAGTCCCTCATCGCTGATTGGAGTTGCTATGGAAATATCTAGCCTCTGATTGGATACTTATTTTACAGTCGCATTAAGTCCCGCCTTCCACAAATGACAAATGCTGCTTTCAAATACCCCCGTACACTCCAATTTAAAGGGTTATAACCTCAAAATTTCCCTTAGAAATAGACTTATTCTATAAAATTCACAAAAAATATGTTTATAATATTTCTATAAAACAGTTCAAAACACACTTTATATTTCACACATTTTTTTCAGTCTGTATTTCGATGTTCTCACAAGATATTAAGTGAACTATACAGTTGAAGATATGTGCTTAAGTAAGAAAGTAGTGCTTTCTTATAAAAAAAACTAAATAAAGAGGTAAATTATAACTTACAAATAGCAATGCATAGTGTTCAGAATTTTCTTTTACATATTACTAAATAGATCTGAAATGTTTCCCCACTCCGGACACAGTGAATATTAAGCAATAAAGGCAGCATATCATGAAAGGGATCAGTTCCTGTTAGACGAGGTAAGAACAGTTCCTCTGTCCTTCTGAATAATCAGAGTATGAAATCAGAAATACTCTAAAGTGACTCGCCTTTCACCAGAGGAGTCCACTTCATTTAGGATTGTTGCAGAATAGGGATATAAGAAACTAATTGCATTGCTATAAGTAACTGCTGATTTAAAGAACAGTTTAAATTCTGCTCCCCTCCATAAACAGCAGATCCAAATATTTACATGCACTAAATATGCTGATATGTTATGATGCAGAGCTAAATCAGTTTCTATAAACAACACACTGACATATCATTGTTGAAACGATAGTCTCCAAAATATTGCACAACTGTAGGTAGTATTTTACTATATTTAAAAACAAAACAAAACAAAAAGATTCTTCTTATTTTTTTAAGTAATACACTTTATTTAAGCTTTGCATTTGGAATAGTATCTAGTCACTGAGCTCTGTTAACCCAGAGGAAGTCTAACTCCACCATGTGGCAGAATACTGTAGTTACAGTTAATCATTGCCATTTACAAACAAATATTTGATTAAAATATGCAAAAGCATAAACAACATATTTACAAGCTTTTTAATAACTTTTGACTGTTATTTACGCTGTAATAAAAGAGTGTAAACAGCCTAAACATAGGGGACAAATATTCACATATGTGTAGTTAACAGAAGCAACATTGGTTGACTGGTAAAACAGAGATCGGAATTACTTTATTAATCCCTTGCTGGAAATTATTTTCTTGCAGCACAATAGCAAGTAAGTACAATAGAGCAAAATAAAATATAATAAGACAGAATAAAATTGGTAAGATTATAACCCACACAGTAAAATTAGTCTCTTCCCATATAACTGATTCAGAAAAGTTAAAACACAAACCACTGAGAATTTTCGCCAGAAAATAGTGTGAAATAAGATATGGGAATAAAATAAGGAGAATAATAAAATAAGATAAGGATTTCAGTATATACAATCAACAGTATTTACATTAAGGGGCAGATTTACCATTAGACAAAACTAAGCAGTTGCCTATTATTGCACATTAATATGTTTTTGATAAAAATCCCTTAGTTGAAACGCCATCAGAATGCTTATAATATTAAGTGTGTCTAAGGCACAGGTGTGTTCAGTGACTTTTCAGACCCCTCTAGCGCTTTTATTAAAAGAAAAAAAAAAAAAAAGCATCTAGCGCCAAATGTATAATGGAGACTTTAACAACAAGATATAAAAGCAGGGAACTCTGCTTTCCAGAGCAAGAAGATTGGTAACCCCGCCTCCTGCTCTCCTCTTGTCTGCTGTCATGATTCATGCAGCTATTATTTCATCCAAATGAAAAATAGAGAACAGATAAGTAGATCATGACTTGTCTACAGTGAAAAGAAGGAACTGGGTTATTTACTTCTGCTGTTGCCTTTTTGGAAACACGGGAAGGAGCAATCAGCTTAGTGAGTTTAGTTTCATTCCTATTGAGACAGCATGAAAAGTCAGTACAAAACATAGAGAGGAAAAAAAAGAAAAGGGACAAAAAGAGAGGGGCAAAACCTAGAGCAAATAATGTATGTCTATTCTATCAAAATTTCTGTATCTGTATAATGGGTCTGTTTAATGTGTTGTCTTCTCAATTCAGAGGGCCCCCTGCCTGTCCTTGCCTAGGGCCCCAAATTTCCTAAATCCACCCCTGTTTACATTTTACAATGCTGCTCACCTAAATTACTAGTATTGCACATGACCGTGTTATTACTCATAGTGATGTATGTAGTGAAGAAGTAAGATGTGTTGATGAGGAGAGAAAGAAGAAGGAACTTACCATCGACAATAGATTGTGTATCATTATACATTTCTTTTGTCAACGGGAAGCTGACAAGCTTTAAAATTGCACAAATAAACAATCAATGTCAAACAACTGCACAAAACTATTATTATTCACAACCACAAAAATATGATAGATACGTAAATAATGATACATGTTGTAAATAACGTTTCTGAAGCAACATAAAGTTGAGTAAAACTACAGCTATGGTCGAGTTATAATAAAGTTATTTTGGGATTGAACAACATTTAAATAATACCGACCTTAAAAAGCCAGCTTGACAGCATCCAACGAAGTACTTTTGGGAAAGGGGAAGGTAAATCACTTATTAAGAGTAAAGAAATGGAAACATGGCAAAAGTGGTGGAATGAAGATAAGACAGGAAGAGGATTATATAAGGCACAAAAATCAGTATTAAATAGAATCATTAATTAGAGAAACAGAAGGGAGGAAGTAATAATGATCAGTTTAAGAGTCATACCTATTTAAATGAAAATTTATATTTAATAGGGAGGAAAAATTATGATGAATGTGCAGGATATGGAGACAAAGAAAATGTAGAACATGTACTGATGAACTGTAAAACTTATGAACATGAAAGGGAAAAATCAAGAAGGATGGGTGGAAGGACAGGCCAAGAATGGAGTCTGAAAGGAATATTGGGAAATGAAGGAAATATATAAGATATTCACAGATTAAGGAAAGCATTGTTTATTTATGTACAGAATACAAAATAAAAAAAATAGAATTTGATGTAAGGTAATGTTGCTACACACTCATGTACAGTAGGTGGCGGTATGCACCTTAAAGTTGCTTGCGATCCGCCATAATAGAAAAGAAGAAGAAGAAGAATCCAGTGAAGTTGGACGTTGGGAAATAGACCAATCAGATTCTGGGTTTAAACAATAGCCAATCAGCTTCTAGGTTTAAACAATAGCCAATCAGCTTCTTGCCAGATGGATCCGTCTCAGGAAGTTCAGTAAATGGTACCTTGACAGTGAGCAAGCTAAGTTCAGTTAGCATCACTCAGCTCCCACAGACTGACCTCCGCTCCCAACATGGCTGGTGTTCGAGCTCTTGGTGTTCTCTCCAGATTGTCAACGGCACGATATGCTCTTTTCTCAGGTGGAGTACACCGGGTTTTTCCCAAATGTCGAAGTCAAAAACCTTACGAGTAGTTATTTTTGGTGATACCAGACTCTGCTAGCTGTCCAAGTTGAATAATTAGCCTGTATGACTAGCTGCTAACCAGCTCCAGAGAATTGTATGAAGTTGCATATCACAACACGCTCAATTTGTTATTCAAAACTAGATATACTTATATGAGGGTTTATACAGAAATTGTACGCAGGTATTTTTATAACGTCTTTGCAAACTTTTGATCAAATCTTCTAGTGCTAACTAGCTTAACGGTACAAAGATCCATTGTGTAAATTTAGCCATATTTGGGAATCATTTCTTAACTTTCTAGATGTTAAATACAGTTGTGGAACAGCGAGGATAAAAGACTTTAAGTGGATACTTTTGAGCTGGATTTGAACGCACTACCATTCATTTGCCATTTTTATGGCCACTAGGCGGAGAATCTAGGTGAAGGGTCATACTCGCATAGCATAGCTTAGACCACCTGAGGTCATGACAGTCAAACCTAAACGTCTCATAAACAGTTCATGCATATATTTCACAATGACTTCTATAAAGTAAATTATTATAAACTATATCATGTTTTACATTTCCTTAAAAGGGGCTGATTGGATACAGGTGCAAGAATAAATGCAGATATACAACTTATAACAGCTGATTGTTAATTATTTGTTTACAGTTTGAAATTTTAACTCAAAGAGTGTGTATGTATGCTAAAAAGTAAGAAAATATCAGCATTTTGAGACGTTAAATGTTCAGTTTCCTTCGTTTAACCCTTTATAGGGCACTCAGTGAAATCCTTTGAAAATCAAATTTTCCAACCAATAGTGTTATTTCCTTTGTAACATTCAAAAAATATATTTTTTTCTGGTGGCAACAATTAATGTCAATATAATAACAAGAAATGCCAACTTGCCTGAATATATTAAGAAAAATAGCAAAAGTGCTTCTATAAAAAATTCATGAAAAACACAGAGTGAAGAAACACATTTTTTTTATACAACATAACCTTAGAGGCAATAATGCTGATATTGGCACTGAGATTTTAGTTTATAAACCTAAATATAATTGTTAACAAGGCTTATTAACTTTTTAACCTTAGTTTTTAACTTTTCAATTATGTTTTTAATTTTTTTTCTTGACTTTTTAACTTTCTTTCTACTTAATTCACAGTAGGTAATATATCATTCAAGGGCTCATCTAATTGGTCAAAAGTCAAAATAAAATGTAAAGTAATGTAGCAGTATCTTTGCTGAATGGCTGGATATAGATCTGGTGCTTCTAGACCTCACTGAGGGACAGGGGGGATTCCATTTGTAAGGGGTATGCTAGTGATAAAAAAAAAAGGGCTGCCCTGTAAAGGGTTAATATTCAGGAATTATCAGCTAAAACAGAATTTGCAAAATTTCAGAAATTAAATATATTTCCAAGCTTTTTTTCTTGCTGTTCTTCTGGCTAAATATGTTTCCCCGCTTTTAGTGGCTAGTTAAATAATAATCACCTAACTGACTCATATAATGTCACCTAGCCATAAATTCATTTTTTGTTTGTATGAAAAATTATATATACTCAATAACTGATAATAGAAGCAAAGAATATTGTTGCATGAAACGTACTTCAATCTTACTTGAATTGTTTAAGAATATAAAACTGTATCTGTACAATTAAGTCAATGTCAGTTTTCTAGTCGATATGTTAAATGGCGGCCTAGTGGTTAGGGCATTGCACTTGGAATCCAGAGGTGCTGAGTTAAAGCCCCACTCCCATAGACTGACACTCTGGGTCCCTGAGCAAAGAACCTTAACCCGAAACTGCTCCCAGGGCGCCGCACAATGGCAGCCCACTGCTCCCCAAAGTAGGGACGGAACGGTTTATGAAAACCGCCCGAACCGTTCGGTTCGACTGTCTCGGTTCCATTCACGTGTGTTGCGTTTGGTTCATGCGCTGCTCCTTTTTCTCATAGGCGAAGCGTTTACACCCCAGAGCAGAAGGTGGCGGTACGTGATCAAAGCCAAACACCAGTAGTAAACAAGAAGAAGAAGCAAAGCAGCGTACCCGGGTGTAGCAGAAAAAAATCAGTTGTGGAGAATTGTGTGGGTATGGCGAGTGGGAAAGAACAAGAGTTGGAAGACGCGCCAGCAGCACTTTATAGGTCTGCTGTATGGGACCACTTTGCATTTAGAGTGACCTACGATGACGGCGGAAAGAAAGTTGTGGATAAAAGTGCAACAGTGTGCGAGCATTGTGCAACACGTTTTGTTTATGCTAACAGCAAAACGACCAACATGTCAGGCTAAAAAATCAACATATACCGAACCAAACCGAAAACCGTGACCACGAAACCGTGAACCGGATGGATGAGTTAAATGCAGAGAGTTAATTTCATTGCTCTGTATTTTTGACAGTGTAATGACAATAAAAGCTGGAAGAAGATATACAACCCCACTCGTAGTACTTTTTGCACTTTAACAAACAGAAGCGACAGACTTATTGAGAGTAACATACCTAACAAATGCAATTGAAACTGTTTGACCATTTTAAATGTGTTTCCTTTTGCAGGCAGTGCTTTTCGCACCTTCTCAGTAGCTCCTGCCATGCTTGGTAATATATATATTTCTTTTTCATAAACTCAGCATGTTTGAATAATTTCACCCTGGTTCTGTTTAAACAATTCTGTTTCCTCTTGTCTGATTTCAGCCCGAACTCATGTTAGTTATGAAGTGAAGAATGATGTTGCCGTCATACGGATTAATGACCCAAACTCCAAGGTTTGAACTCTGACAAAGTTAATTCTAAACTGCACATCTGTGGAATATGCAGATGAAATGTAATTCTTGTTTTCTTTATGGCTACTTCTAGGTTAACACATTGTCAGTTCAGATGCAAAAGGAGATGATTGAAGTAATGGATGAAGTTTGGGCCAATGAGGCTGTTAAAAGTGCTGTTCTCATCTCCTCAAAGCCAGGATGCTTCATTGCTGGAGCTGATATTAAGTAATTGAATCACATTAATCTTTTTTTTTTTTTCTTGAGACCACTTTTTCGGCTGTTTGAACCTATTGATGTAGATACGGCATGTGCATGAGGGGATAAAAAGGCCTTGGTTTTATTTTCCTTTGTTTGCTTATCGGTACTAAAAACCACTTCCATATTTATGCTGGTGAAGATTATCAGTCGTCTGGGTTGTAGTCATTCCATAAAAAAGAAAATTAAAACTATCCACTTGACTTTGTTTCCAAGTTTGAAGACGTTACGCTTCCCATCCAGGAAGCTTTTTCGATTCATTTCAAAATGATTTGAATTGAATTGGAAAAGCTTCCTGGATGGGAAGTGAAATATCTTCAAACTTGGAAACAAATTCCAGTGGATTGTTTTTCTTTTTTTTTAAATTCCATATTTTTGTATTTTTACTATAAAAGTAAAGCGATGAATTGATCAAATTTGTTTAAAAAACAATTGATTATAGATTCGTACATCCCAGATGGCCGGATCCTGTCACGGATGTATTGTAGAAGTGGTTAATGACTGTTAAGTACTAGCCCTGTGATACTTCTAGAGATTCTGTTCATTGATAATACAGCTTTGAAATTAACACCCATGTTCATTTCAGTATGATCCAGGCCTGCAACACTGCAGAGGAGGTAACAAAACTCTCCCAGGAAGGACAGAAAATGTTTGAGCGTATTGAAAAGTCTCCTAAACCAGTTGTTGCTGCCATCAATGGTTCATGTTTAGGAGGAGGCTTGGAGGTAAAGGAGCTTTAAACTGCAGATGTGTTATCTGAAATGGATCGATTTATAATCGTTTATTCTTTTCTTTTTTAGTTTGCCATTGCCTGTCAGTACAGAATTGCAACAAAAAGCAAGAAGACTGTTCTTGGCACACCTGAGGTTATGCTCGGCCTTCTACCTGGAGCTGGAGGCACACAGAGACTACCTAAAATGGTTTGTCTTTAACAATGTTGTCTTATTTCTAGTTTGCATCACACATTGATTTCTTAGAAATTTTACAATTAAGTTAATGTCTGTTAACTATACATGATATTTAAAGATTCCAGTACTAATAGTTTTCTTTGTTGAGAACCGTAAACCTTTTAAGATAGAGAGCATGAGGATTATTCTCTTCGATGGTCATAAGTAGTTTAAAGTGTTTGTGTTCAGCTGTTATCCTTCAGCCTGTCTGGTCTATATTTAAACACTTTTGTCCAGGAAAGTTCAGACAATCTCTATACATTTATTTGTTTTTATATTACTCTTATGAAGCACTTTTGAATAAATACGGTGTTAGTAAAATTAGCCTTTGAACTTTTAATATTTGGCTTCTTAGGCAGGAAAAAAGGTATTTAAATCACAGGCAACATTGAAGAGAGTGAGGGACAAAGTAATCTTGTTTCGTGTTTACCTTTACCCTCCTACCGCTGACCCTATTATTTCAGAAAGTTTTATTTAATATATGGTAGTTAATAAATAGTAAATGGTAGAAAAACAAAGAAGCAACACAATTTTTTTAGTTTTATATTTTTCTACCTTTTCTTTATTTTTGGTTTTAAAGATGGAGCATTCAAAATGTAGTTAGAATAAATAGAACAAATGGGAAGATACTAGGTAGAGATGTAAATAGTTTTTGGAACATCATAATAAGGATTTATTTAGTCTACAACACTTTGTCTAGTCAATTAGAAATGGGCATCAACTAATCAAAAACTCCAATTTAAGAAAATGTTTTTCTTGATGTTTCCTAATAAATTCATAGATTTTCCTTATTAAGGTTTCATTGAGGCGCTCAAGAAACATCTGCCTCTCAGAAGGTGCGTTTCCAAAAAAAGTTTTTATGCTCGCTTGAGGTGGTTTATGTTTTTTGTGGAAAAATAGTTATTCTGCAAAACGGTGGATGGAAACACTTTTTTGGAATCAGGCCTGATGTAGCAAACTTTTACTCGCATGAAAGATAAGCTGCTTCTGTGTCCACGTCTTCCTAGATTGTTCCTGTTACGCACTTAAACATGGCTGGAAGCAGCATCACAATTACTAGCAGGCATGATAACAAAAGAACAACTTACCAGATAGCAATACGTTCATTTAAACTTTCCTCCATCACTGATCCGTGGTCATTGCTAGATTGCAGCCTCTGCTTCCTATTTACTACAGCAATGTGTAACGACGCATTGTGGAAGACGACGTAGGACGCCGTGGCAGTGCTTGGTTAATTGGCTTCAAATCAAATGGAAACACTGCACAATTTTTGAACTTTTGAAAAATTAGAATTTCAGTTGAATGGAAACATGGCCAGGGGTTGACGTTAAGGATTTTTACCACTTGCCCAAAGGGCAAGTGACTTTCACATTTCATTTGCCCAGAAACAATTTTTACTTGCCCAGTATAATGTTTGATAAATATAGTTCCTAATATTCATTTTTGTATATATGTCAATGAAACATGTTTGTTTTTTAAATGTTTTTTGTAATTCAGTATTTTTTAAATTTCCAGGTTCCTGGTGTGTATCTGCATGCGTCAGATAATGAACTCAAGCCTACATTACCGTGTTAACATGCTTTTCAATCCTTCCTGCACATTCTTTTCAAACTAAACTTTGAACTTAAAACTTAAGATAAATCACAAGACAGAAGTCAATGTCACAAATGAATAACTTTTATTTTAGAGTCATGGTATGTTTATACAAGATAATACTATTAATATAATGTGACTTTTCTAGAGAATCATTATACATAGTTATTTTATTCAGGGTTTCCACAGTCTGACATCATTTCAGAATTCCCTGACTTTTAACTGACTCAGGATTAGTTTTCTCTGACAAAATAAATGCAGCAACAAGACAATAATAATAACATAACAGGTCACCAATCTAACATGTTTAGCTCTAAAACATTTAAATGCACCTCTTCAATGTCTTAAGAGAAAAGAATGTAATGAACATTTTTTAATGTATGTCCTGCATCACTGTACAGAAGACTGCCATATGGTAGCGCTTTCTAGCTTGTTTGTCATTTTGGTAACTACATCAAAATTACCGCAAGGTGGACAAAAATCATGCCATCTTGCGGAACATCACCCGGCTTTTTCAAATCACGCGAGAATGTGTACAAAACAACAAAAAAGGCACCGGCAATGCTTCTGGTTCGTTTCATTGAATGTCGGTGATTTTAAAGTAATTTTGAGGGGTAAATAATTTTTTTTTTTACGATCATTGCAATTGTCCGGCGGGCAAATGCAATAAAATTTGTACTGTCCCAACAATAAAAACTACTTGCCCCAGGAGATCGGGCGATGGTTAACATCGAGCCCTGATGGCTATTGATAAATAGTTTTAGTTTGTATTCCAGGCAGTTCCAGTGCTTCACTGGTGCAAAACACCCATTAAAAAAAAGTTTTTGTCTTCCATACCTTTAGTGCTTTGAATATCAAATTTAAATTGTGGTTAGTTTTATTTTGTGCTTCTCACTGTGCGTCAACCCAAGAAATCTAAGTGCAGGACGGATCTGAACGTCAGAGAAGCAGAGGAAGAATTAAAATGGAAGCTTAGAAACACTTCAGTTGTTACTGAACACCCAGATTTGGTGTTTCCCCTCTTCCTGGAGGTCCAGGAGATCAAATTGCAAACCAATGATTTAAAAAGGTTTTCTAATGACAGCTCAGGTTGCTGCGCATTAAATCTTAGAAAAGTCCTTTTTTCTTTTTTTTCCTAACAAAAAATTAGTGTAATAAATATGATTTATTATTTCTGTATTGAGTAGTTTTTATTTAGTATTGGTTTAACAGTATGCAAATATCTGCCATTCCTCTAATCTTTAGGTTGGTCTTCCCAGCGCCTTTGACATGATGCTAACAGGGAGAAACATCAAAGCAGATAAAGCCAAGAAGATGGGGCTTGTTCACCAGCTTGTAGACCCACTAGGTAATAACTGACTTCAGCCACATTTAAAAAAAAAAAAGTTAAACGAAGTTTTGTGTTTTATAAGCGTTTACTTTTAACATTGTTTTTGGCCATGCTGCAGGGCCTGGACTGAAAGGTCCAGAAGAGAGAACGATAGAGTACTTAGAAGAAGTTGCTGTTGAATGTGCCAGAGGGATCGTCAACAAAAAGATCGCTCTTCAGAAAGAGAAAAACATGATGCAAAGTAACTTCCTTCCCTTCATTTACTGTTTAAATCTTTGGTCACTACTGTTGGTTTTCATTATAAATGTCATTCATCTCTGTTAACAGAAATTACAGACTATGTGATGAGCTTCGAGTTTGTGCGGAATCAGATTTATAAAACAGTTCATGGTAAAGTCATGAAGCAGAGCAAAGGACTTTATCCAGCACCTCTGAAAATCATTGAAGTAAGTGAAATCTTTGTGCAATAATCTATAAATCTACATAAAATGTCTCTCAGCCATAGTGCTGTTTTGGAAAGGTTTGTCCTGTAACACCCAGAACTCTAAATTTGTAAAGGTACAACCAACCATTCCGAATTTCTGATGATTCCAGTATTTCTTTAAAGGTGCAATGTTATGCGTATTCAAAAAGTCCATAGTCGGCCATTGGCACATATAATGAAATATTTCCTTTTGCACTATAGAGTATTCATTTGTTGTGAAATATTGTTTTCTTTCAACGTTTTAAGAAAACAAAAATACATTCAAAGCCTAGCTGTTTCTCTGCAATATTGGTGCCGTCCATTTCATCAAGCTCTATTAGGCTACTTCTGAACTAGGGCTGCAACTAACGATTATTTTAAAAATCGATGAATCGGCCGATTATTTTTTCGATTAATCGATGAATCGGACAAAAAATATTTTTTATATTAACCTCTTTATTCCAAAAGAAACATTTTAGACAGAACAAACAAGCACACAAGTACAGGTTGCTCATTAACTGTACTGGTGCAATATGAAAAATAAATGTTTGTGTTAAAACTACGCAAACTTACATGAGAAATGTAGCTGTACATCCACAAAATATAGGGTACTTTGTTTCATAAAGCGCAAAAAGAGACAGGCATTTTTGTTTTTTAAAGCCCCTAAGGGGCTCAAACAATAGGCCCCCCCATTTCAACAAATAAGGTTTTTTTTAGACTAGAAGAGTTCTGCCTTTTAAGACAGGAAAGTATAGCAGTTAAAGTTGCTGCTTGAGAAAATACTTAACCATAGAGATAAAAATAGCCCTGTGATTCAAATTATAAATTGTATTTGGAATGAAAATGAGAGAACTAGGGGTGCTAAAAAACACATCCTCCAAAGACAGATATTTACATGGGAATGTGGCAGATAATTAATTGACATATTACTGATCTTGCTGGATTTTATTCTGCTTTACTTCCATAAATTGCAGGATCTTTACTTTATTTTTGCCAGAAGATTTAAACTTTAAAAGCCTTGCCCTCATAATTTGCAAGTGAATTTATTTATAAAGTAAATGTAAACGCTGCTTAAGCTAATTCAAATGAAATTATAAGTAAAATAAGTAGCCAACCTTATCCCTGTCTGTAACCTACTAACACGGTAAGGAAAGCATCAGATGAGCTACCTGAGAAACTAACGTTACGTTTCCCCACTTTAAAACCAAACAAACATGGTCGCTCATCCTGCTGATCAGCTCTCTTCACTGCCATTGAAGGCTCCAAAGTGTTTTCATTTCATGTGCTGCATCATAACAGTGGGGCTCCCGTGCCATGTTCATTTGTTTTTACAAAAGTTGCCTGTTACGACTTTTTTCACTTTACAAAGCGCAGGCTATTTTTATTATTGTGATCAATTTGCGCCGTCAATCCCGGCGCATGCGCGCTTCATTTGCAGTCTGGACGCTGAGGGTAAACATCCTGCGGCTCTGCCTGCAGCGCTGAGAGGGATTCCTGTGGGAGAGGGAGAAAGGGGTTGGGATGGGGGAGGCGCCCCACGGCAGGCAAAAGCCGCCAGTGACACTGTAAAAAGTCACCAGATTTGTCGCTAGTCGCTTTTTTGAAAAACTGTCGCCGGAGGGGTCTGAAAAGTCGCTGAGTTGGCAACACTGCAACTGCGGCGCTGACTCGCTCCGCCATATTTTTTTTTCTTCCCCCGGATGACGGAGGCGGCGGATGACGCATTAATCGCGCGACACAACTAATCGATGATTAAATTCGTTGCCAACGCTTTTAAAAGTCGATTTTTATCGATTCGTTGTTGCAGCCCTATTCTGAACATTCACAACCTTTGTATGAAGCCTGAAGAAAGTCTAAGACCTATTGCAGCTAGAAAAAAAAAACATTTTCATGACTTATGCTACGTTCACACCCGCCGCAGCAGGCGCAGCAGAAGCAGCGAGTTTACATGCAAAGTCAATGGTTGACGTTCGTCAAGGCGCAGCAAAAGGTCCCGCAGCGTGTTTTGAGCAGCTGAAGCAGCACGTTGGGAGCGTTTAAGCAGCTGTGTGTGAGTGTATGCGTGAATGGGTGAATGAATGTAGTGTAAAGCACTTTGGTCAAGTCTCCTGACTTGAATAAAGGTGCTATATAAGTACATGCCATTTACCATCTGACGCGCCCCAAACGGCCGCTGCTCGAGATGGAAAGATTGAACTTTTGCTGCTCGACGCGCCGCATCAACCAATCAGAGAAGCTGATCTGGGAGCTGGCAGAATGAGAGAGAGAGAGAGAGAGAGAGAGACAGATCGCTGATGACACAGAGCGCTATGATCACTCCTCTGAAACAGTTTGACGCCTAAATTAACTTAAAATACAGAAATCTGCCGACAGAATATGTTCGCTTTTATTATCCTGGTGCCTGCAGTTTGGATTATTTAGATGAAAAAAACCTACCAGCCGCCGCGGTGAACCGCGAGGAGGCGACCCGGCCAGAGGCTGCTGATGAAGGGATTCCTACTGTCGGCGCACCGCTGCTATGTGGGGGTCTGAGCGGCTCAGACAGAAATAATATTAGAAGGCAGGATAGTAATCTGGATGAACTGACTGCAATGATTAAGTTTTTAGGTGGATTTTCCCACTTAAAAACAGAATAAAACTACTTTATTCCCACTGATCACAGCAAATATAGCTGCAAGGCAGAGAAAGGATAGAGTAGCTCCGCCCAACGCGCGTCAGACCCACTTTTGCAGCGCGCAGCCAGAGCAGCAAAGCTGCTTCAGCCGCGCGTCAGAACTAACTGGTACAAGCATCAAAAATGAAGCAGCAGACGCGATTTTGCTGCTCCTGCTGCGTCTGGTGTGAAAGCGTTAGACTCTAACATCGAACATGCAGGTTAGTTGCTTAAAAAAAAAAAAAAGCACAATCTCAACTTTAAGCTCTACCTCACATCATTGCTTGCTGGTTGGAGAAAATGGGCCTTTGTTTACGGAGCAGGTCCAGCACGGTCAAGAGAGCTGCTTCCTTGGGCTGTGGGTCAACACTTTCCTACCTAGAACAGTGATGACAAGATGCAGCTACTGCTCAGAGAGCAGAGTTTATGAGGAACTCAAAACTTGCATGAATACAGCAAAATACAACGTTTGGCATATCATTGTGAGGCACAGCATTAAAGCATAGTTTAAAGCTCGAAAAAGTTTATTTAGCATAACATGTAACTTTCAGGGCTGTAATCATCAGGAATAAAAAAATAACTTTAGCTTCTGCTTCAACTTAAACTGCAACAGGGTGATAAAATTACAGGTGCTGGTCATAAAATTAGAATATCATGAAAAAGTAGATTGATTTCAGTAATTCCATTTAAAAAGTGAAACTTGTATATTATATTCATACATTACATACAAACTCATATATTTCAGATGTTTATTTTGTTTAATTTTGATGATTACAAATGACAACAAATGAAAATCTCAAATTCATCATATCAGAAAATTAGAATATTACTGAAGACCAATAAAAACAAAGGATTTATAGAAATGTTGGCCAACTGAAAAGTATGAACATGAAAAGTATGAGCATGTACAGCACTCAGTATTTAGTTGGGCCTCCTTTGGCCTGTATTACTGCAGCAATGCGGCGTGGCATGGAGTCGATCAGTCTGTGGCACTGCTCAGGTGTTATGATAGCCCAGGTTGCTCTAATAGTGGCTTTTAGCTCTTCTGAATTGTTGGGTCTGGTGTATTGCATCTTCTTCTTCACAATACCCCATAGATTTTCTATGGGGTTAAGGTCAGGAGAGTTTGCTGGCCAATTAAGAACAGGGATACCATGGTCCTTCAACCAAGTACTGGTAGCTTTGGCACTGTGTGCAGGTGCCAAGTCCTGTTGGAAAATGAAATCTGCATCTCCAAAAAGTTGGTCAGCTGCAGGAAGCATGAAGTGCTCTAAAACTTCCTGGTATGTGGCTGCGTTGACCCTGGACCTCAGAAAACACAATGGACCAACACCAGCAGATGACATGGCACCCCAAACCATCACTGACTGTGGAAACTTTACACTGGACTTCAAGCAACGTGGATGAAGTGCCTCTCTTCTTTTCCTCCAGACTCTGGGACCTTGATTTCCAAAGGAAATGCAAAATTTACTTTCATCAGAGAACATGACTTTGGACCACTCACCAGCAGTCCAGTCCTGTTTCTCTTTAGACGCTTCTGACGCTGTCTGTGGTTCAAGAGTGGCTTGACACAAGGAATGCGACAGCAGAAACCCATGTCTTTCATACGTCTGTGTGTGGTGGTTCTTGAAGCACTCACTCCAGCTGCAGTCCACTCTTTGTGAATCTCCCCCACATTTTTGAATGGGTTTTGTTTCACAATCCTCTCCAGGGTGCGGTTATCTCTCTTGCTTGTACACTTTTTTCGACCACATCTTTTCCTTCCCTTCGCCTCTCTATTAATGTGCTTGGACACTGAGCTCTGTGAACAGCCAGCCTCTTTAGCGATGACCTTTTGTGTCTTGCCCTCCTTGTGCAAGGTGTCGATGGTCGTCTTTTGGACAACTGTCAAGTCAGCAGTCTTCCCCATGATTGTGTAGCCTATAGAACTAGACTGAAAGACCATTTAAAGGCTTTTGCAGGTGGTTTGAGTTAATTAGCTGATTAGAGTGTGGCACCAGGGGCCATCAATTTTGAACCTTTTCACAATATTCTAATTTTCTGATATGCTGAATTTGAGATTTTCATTTGTTGTCATTTGTAATCATCAAAATTAAACAAAATAAACATCTGAAATATATGAGTTTGTATGTAATGTATGAATATAATATACAAGTTTCACTTTTTAAATGGAATTACTGAAATCAATCTACTTGTTCATGATATTCTAATTTTATGACCAGCACCTGTATAGCGAAATAAGACAAATGTTGCAGAGATGCTCGTCTTTGCACCAATAAGACTTTAGAAACATAGTAAATCCTTCATGTAGTGAGAAGAGCAGATTAATTTACATGTAGGAGCCTCTAAAATTTATTAAATCTCTTATTTTTCTTATTTAAGACCAATTCATGCTCCCTTTAAAAAGGAGCCACCCGTTAAACTTTAATCCTCATTGCTCTAGTGCTTTCAATATTTTGATTAATTTGGCATAGGTACTGTGCAATGCCACTAGAGGGCAGTCGTGAGTTGGATTCCAAATGCTGAAGCTTTATGCAATGGTCAGCGTTGAGAACATACACTACACAAAAAAATTAAAGGAACACTTTGTAATCGGAGTATAGCATCACGTTAATTAAACTTCTGGGATATAGATTTGGTCAGGTAAGTAGCAGAGGGGGTTGTTAATCAGTTTCAGCTGCTTTAGTGTTAATAAAATGAACAACAGGTGCACTAGAGCGGCAACAACGAGACGACCATCATAACAGGAATGGTTTTACAGGTGGAGGCCACAGACATTTTTTGCTCTCCTCATCTTTTCTGACTCTTTTTCACCAGTTTTGCATTTGGCTATGGTCACTGTCACTACTGTTAGCATGAGGCGCTACCTGGACCCTACAGAGGTTGCACAGGCAGTCCAACTCCTCCAGACTGGCACATCAATACGTGCCATTACCAGAAGGTTTGCTGTGTCTCCCAGAACAATCTCAAGAGCATGGAGGAGATTCCAGGAGACAGGCAGTTACTCCAGGAGAGCTGGACAGCGTTGTAGAAGGTCCACAACCCATCAGCAGAACCGCTATCTGCTCCTTTGTGTAATGAGGAGCAGGAGGAGCACTGCCAGAGCCCTACAGAATGACCTTCAGCAGGCCACTGGTGTTAATGTCTCTGACCAAACAATCAGAAACAGACTTCATGAGGGTGGCCTGAGGGCCCCACGTCCTCTAGTTCGCCCTGTGATCACTGCCCGGCACCGTGGAGCTCCATCGGCATTTTCCACAGAACACCGGAATTGGCAAGTCCGCCACTGGCGCCCTGTGCTTTTCACAGGTGAGAGCAGGTTCACCCTGAGCACATGTGACAGACTTGAAAGAGTCTGGAGAAGCCGTGGAGAATGTTATGCTGCCTCTAACATCATTCAGCATGACCGGTTTGGTGGTGGGTCAGTGATGGTCTGGGGAGGCATATCCATGGAGGGACGTATAGACCTATACAGGCTAGACAACGCCACCCTGACTGCCATTAGGTATCGGGATGAAATCTTTGCACCCATTGTCAGGCTGGTGCAGTGGGTCCTGGGTTCCTCCTGGTGCACGACAATGCCCGGCCTCATGTAGAGAGATTATGCAGGCAGTTCCTGCAGGATAAAGGAATTGATACCATTGATTGGCCCCCCCACGCTCGCCTGACCTAAATCCAATAGAGCACCTCTGGGACATTGTGTTTCCATCCATCCAACGCCGCCAGGTTGCACCTCAGACTGTCCAGGAGCTCAGTGATGCCCTGGTCCAGATCTGGGAGGAGATATCCCAGGACGCCATCCGTCGTCTCATTAGGAGCATGCCCCGACGTTGTCAGGCATGCATGCACGCACGTGGGGGGCATACAAGTGACTGAATACCATTTTGAGTCGCTGCAATGAAATTTCAGCAGAATGGACTAGCCTGCAGCATCATTTCACTGTAATTTGTGGGGTGTCTTTGAATTCAGCCATTAAATGATGTGGCATCCTGTTCCTAACACATCACCCAGTCCATGTCAGTATAAATAAACGGCAGGATTTTTTTTCCCCCCATTGAGATCTGATGTGTTTTCAAAGTGTTCCTTTAATTTTTTTAAACAGTGTAGTATGAACATTTATAAAAGGGACAGTGCAGTAGACATGTCTCTGCGTCCATTACCTAGATGTGGAGAAGTTCTCTCTTTTTCTTTCTATAGGTTGAATGCACATATATTTATGCTTCCATGATTACAGGTGGCTTTACTCCATTTATTGCGTTTCGATAGCAGCTTGATGACTAACGAAAATATGCACAAAATAAGCTCCAATAACGGGCAGGAGGCTCCTTCCATATTCATGTGTATTTGAGCAAAGATGATGCTTTACAAGACAGACCTCAATGTAAAAAATACATTAGAATTAGGGCTGCAACTAACGATTATTTAAAAAATTGATGAATCGGACGATTATTTTTTCGATTATATAGGTATATATAGATATAGGTATCTATATCTATATAGATATCTATATAGATATATCTATATATCATGTTGCCATTCAGTACACTGAGTTTTATTAGCATATATTGATTTAACATAAATACCTTGTGCATGTGTATATTTATTGCACCTGTATGTTCTATTCAATGTTCTTTTCATATGAAATACCATGGTTATAATTATTCATAAGTGTGCAGTATCATAACTACATGTCTGACTTTTGTTTAACAAACCAAACAATTAGACAATTCAGGAAGTTATGGTTATTTAAGTACATGCGCCTTTAAAACACAATGTTACGAATGAGCGAGCTGCCTGTAGCAAGATGGCCGCCACGTGCGGACGTCGACCCCCATTGGCCAGCAGCGCGGACGAGACATCTAGCCTTTATTATGGATATCTATGGTCATCACTGCCTCTTGACTGAAAGAGGAAGAAAAAAAAATACAGCAGAGCGAGTCAGCGCCGCAGGTGCAGTGTTGCCAACTCAGCAACTTTTCAGACCCCTCCAGCGACTATTTTTCAAAAAAGCGACTAGCGACAAATCTGCCGACTTTTTTCGGTGTCACTGGCGGCTTTTGGAGACTCTTACGTGAAAGCATGTATCATTCCTACTCTGCCGTGGGGCGCCTCCCCCACCCCAACCGCGTTTTCCCGAAGGAGTCCCTCTCAGCGCTGCAGTCAGAGCCGCAGGATGTTTACCCTCAGCGTCCAGACTGCAAATGAAGCGCGCATGCGCCGGGATTGACGGCGCAAATTGATCACAATAATTAAAATAGCCTGCGCTTTGTAAAGTGAAAAAAGTCGTAACATGCAACTTTTGTCAAAAGAAATTAACATGGCACGGAACCACCATGTTTGTTTGGTTTTAAAGTGGGGAAACGTTAAGTTAAGTTTCTCAGGTAGCTCATCTGATGCTTTCCTTACCATGTTAGTAGGTTACAGACAATGATAAGGTTGGCTACTTATTTTACTTTTAATTTCATTTGAATTAGCTTAAGCAGCGTTTATATTTTCTTTATAAATAAATTAACTTGCAAATTATGAGGGCAAGGCTTTTAAAGTTTAAATCTTCTGGCAAAAATAAAGTAAAGAAGATCCTGCAATTTATGGAAGTAAAGCAGAATAAAATCCAGCAAGATCAGTAATATGTCAATTAATTATCTGCCACATTTCCATGTAAATATCTGTCTTTGGAGGATGTGTTTTTTAGCACCCCTAGTTCTCTCATTTTTATTCCAAATACAATTTATAATTTGAATCACAGGGCTATTTTTATCTCTATGGTTCAGTATTTTCTCAAGCAGCAACTTTAACTGCTATACTTTCCTGTCTTAAAAGGCAGAACTCTTCTAGTCTAAAAAAAACTCATTAGTTGAAATGGGGGGGCCTATTGTTTGAACCCCTTAGGGGCTTTAAAAAACAAAAATGCCTGTATATATATGTATATATGTATATGTATATATATTTATATATGTATATATATATATACATACATATATATATATATATATATATATATATACATATATATATATATATACATATATAAATATATATACATATACATATATACATATATATATATATATATATATATATATATATATATATATATATATATATATATATATATATATATATATATACACATATTAAAATATATATATATATATAAATGTATATATACATATTTATATATATAGGTATCTATATCTATATAGATATCTATATAGATATATCTATATATCATGTTGCCATTCAGTACACTGAGTTTTATTAGCATATATTGATTTAACATAAATACCTTGTGCATGTGTATATTTATTGCACCTGTATGTTCTATTCAATGTTCTTTTCATATGAAATACCATGGTTATAATTATTCATAAGTGTGCAGTATCATAACTACATGTCTGACTTTTGTTTAACAAACCAAACAATTAGACAATTCAGGAAGTTATGGTTATTTAAGTACATGCGCCTTTAAAACACAATGTTACGAATGAGCGAGCTGCCTGTAGCAAGATGGCCGCCACGTGCGGACGTCGACCCCCATTGGCCAGCAGCGCGGACGAGACATCTAGCCTTTATTATGGATATATATATATATATGTATATATATGTATATATATATATATATACACTATATTGCCAAAAGTATTTGCTCACCTGCCTTGACTCACATATGAGCTTAAGTGACATCCCGTTCCTAATCCATAGGGTTCAATATGACGTCGGTCCACCCTTTGCAGCTAGAACAGCTTCAACTCTTCTGGGAAGGCTGTCCACAAGGTTTAGGAGTGTGTTTAAGGGAATTTTTGACCATTCTTCCAGAAGCGCATTTGTGAGGTCGCACACTGATGTTGGACGAGAAGGCCTGGCTCTCAGTCTCCGCTCTAATTCATCCCAAAGGTGTTCTATCGGGTTGAGGTCAGGACTCTGTGCAGGCCAGTCAAGTTCATCCACACCAGACTCTGTCATCCATGTCTTTATGGACCTTGCTTTGTGCACTGGTGCACAGTCATGTTGGAAGAGGAAGGGGCCAGCTCCAAACTGTTCCCACAAAGTTGGGAGCATGGAATTGTCCAAAATGTCTTGGTATGCTGAAGCATTCAGAGTTCCTTTCACTGGAACTAAGGGGCCAAGCCCAGCTCCTGAAAAACAACCCCACACCATAATCCCCCCTCCACCAAACTTTACACTTGGCACAATGCAGTCAGACAAGTACCGTTCTCCTGGCAACCGCCAAACCCAGACCCGTCCATCAGATTGCCAGATGGAGAAGCGCGATTCGTCACTCCAGAGAACGCGTCTCCACTGCTCTAGAGTCCAGTGGCGGCGTGCTTTACACCACCGCATCCGACGCTTTGCATTGCACTTGGTGATGTATGGCTTGGATGCAGCTGCTCGACCATGGAAACCCATTCCATGAAGCTCTCTGCGCACTGTTCTTGAGCTAATCTGAAGGCCACATGAAGTTTGGAGGTCTGTAGTGATTGACTCTGCAGAAAGTTGGCGACCTCTTCGCACTATGCGCGTCAGCATCCGCTGACCCCGCTCCGTCAGTTTACGTGGCCTACCACTTCGTGGCTGAGTTGCTGTCGTTCCCAAACACTTCCATTTTCTTATAATACAGCTGACAGTTGACTGTGGAATATTTAGGAGCGAGGAAATTTCACGACTGGATTTGTTGCACAGGTGGCATCCTATCACAGTTCCACGCTGGAATTCACTGAGCT